>NW_026947488.1:88580722-89193449 GCF_034190915.1 Cavia porcellus | reverse complement strand
TTATGTCATAAATACCCTGTAATGCTTTCATCCACATGAATAGTTTCACACTGTTTTGATATGTTTGATGTTATAGTATATGAAGTTATATTCAAATATTTCAAAGAAAGAGACACTATGGTAACTACTATTAAGTCGGGTTATTTGGTGGTGAAGCACTAGGTTGCTGAAATTGTCATGCTTTGACTTGTATTGTTATGTTGTTATGTACTCTTTTATCTTAATCTCCCCCATTCATTAAAAAAATATTTTTTTATTGTTTTTTAACTAAGGGAAAAAAATTTTAAAAAGCAGGATATATTACAGTAACATTTTTGATTTCCTATTAACTTGATTTGAAGCCCTGTAGTACTCCCACTATCTTGTTTTGACTGATTAGACTCTGTTCCATTCTGGTTTGATAGTATCAAGTTTGAGGGTATAGGCAACTACTTTGAAGGCAATAAGATTCACTATGATGCCCATTCTGGTTTGACTATTATCTTCTTTTGAAGTCCTATAAAGTTTCCAATGTTTAGGTTTTATTGGTCTTGTTCTGTACTGTTTTGTTCAATTTTATTATACTTAATGATATAAGCAATTCTTTTTAAGGAAGCAAGAGGCATTATGGTAACCATTGTTGATAACCTTGTACTCTGTTTTTACATCATGTGCTATGTCTATCCTTTTTTTTTTTTTTTTTGACTGACTACTTTGTTTTGTCATATTTGGTTTTATTGTCTTCCAAAAAAAAAAAGGTAATAAGAACTGTGGGAGCAATAAAACCCAAAATGTGTAAATTTTGTTGTAAAAAAGAGAGGAAAAAAGTACTCCAAAGGATACAACTGCAAGTGTGTCTAGGTGTGTTAAGATAGATGACTATATTACTGAGTTTTTGTTGGATCACTGAACACAACTGTTTGCAGTCTCACTGTTTGAATGTCCACTTTGTATGCTTTAATCCTGTAACTTGAACAACTATTTCTAAGATGACAATATGTAATCTATTAACTAGTGATTTCTTACCTTTTTTTGGTAATTCTGTATTACTTGTACTTTTATACTGTTTTGTTTTATTTTTTCTTTTTTTCCTTTAAATAAAAAAATTTTAAAAAAAAGAATTTATGTGTCATATTAGGATAAAGATAAATTGAATAATAATTTCAAAAAATTAGCAGTGTAGTTTCAAAACATGATGGAGGCAGAAAGTCAAATCATGCAATGGCATTGATGCATTAATTACATTATTGCCATGTTTCTCATACAGATATGTATTATGTTATACACATGTTTATGTTTAATACAGATACGTATTATGTTATACACATGGTTATGTTTAACCATGACTAAAATAGACAGTAATTACTACTATTATTTTCCTAATAAGAGAAAGTAAGGCCTATAGTGGTTAAATGATTTCTTCAGTATAAAAGAGTACAAAAGAGAGAATTAAACCTGGGGGATAAAGAGTTGAAATTCTTACATGAAGTTCTATATAACGCAAAACTGTTTGGCCAAGGAAGGTAACACTGGAAATGAAGGCTGGATTAATAACTGCTATTAATAGAATCAATATATTGTGGAAATTTTGTGAAGGTTACTATTGAAGAAATAAAGGATCAGTTGATGACACCATTATTTGAAGACTACAGAATAATGAGGTTTAACATCATCAGAGCAAAGAGGTAATTCTATATTATAGGGGATAAAAACAATGAAATATCATAACTAAGAGTGAATCAATATTTAAATCTTGTTAATAAGTAAGGGATTGAGCACTAACTTTTTGTCAGACATAAACTTGCAAGTTTTGCAATTTCAATTTCATTTGTAAGATTCACATATTCTGGAAGATGAAGAAAAGTTTTTCAAATCTATGACTTGCAAAACTAATTAGAAGTAATTTACTCTTCTTTTCTTTCAAGCTGTAAAAATTTTCATGAGAGTTGATAAAACTGAAATAAAGTTCTTGTGATACTTTAATTTCCTAAGGTTTTTGTTCAGTATCTTAATTCTTAGATTTTTTCAACATTGCCTAGTATTGTTCTTATTGATGATATTTTTTGATGATATTTTTAAAAGTATGTAGTACTTTACAGAAAGATTTCTCCATATATCAGATAATATATAAAAATTTTAAAAAACAATCATATACTTACATATTACTTAAATACATTATTACAAGTGTAGAAAACATTTGCTCAGTTATTTCATTCTCAATTTTTATACCCTCACTAATTTGATGTAACATGAATAATTTTCTATATCACTTCCATACTGCATAGTATTAATATGTGGTGTTTATCATTTGCTTCTTCCAATACTTACCTAACCTCAGCTAAGACACATTATAACATTAAAGGATTAAGCATACTATACCTTTTATCATACTTATAACTCTTTCACAAATATATTCTCTCCATTTAGAAATGATGTTTATTTCTTCACTGTGTTAGGAAAATGACCTTATATGAAACAGAATGTTGAGTACCTTTGTTTTTACCTGTTGATGCACTGTGGAAATGTGCCATCAAGGTAGATTTAGTTCAAAGAAACACTGTATAACATTTCATGATTTCAAAATCCTTACTTAGTGGTTCTATTACTTTCTTATTAACTTTCTTTGAATTTCTGTTTCTAAATTTTTTTGTAATCACTAATAATAATTATGCTTCAGCAAATTTTAAAGAATAAATTTTTGAATACAGAGCTTTTCAATAGAATATTCTCTTTGTTTTAGTATGACTTCTCACGAGTTGAATTGTTGAAAGCATGAGTACGTTTTTAACTCACTAGTTTTAAACATTTTTTTTATTTTAAAAAAATGGAATTTAAGCAGTGTGATTGTTCAGCCAGTGGGTACATTAGAAATGAATTGTTTTAAACTATATTATTAGTTTTATAGTATAAAGTTCCAAGGGTGGTATTGTTGAGGAAATGTGCAGCTCTTTTATGCAATAGCTTCCAATTATGTGCTAAAACTGTGTTGCTTTTCTATTATTTACTTTGCAGATGAAAAGGATATTTACAGGATGGTAGATATGGGTGCACTTTCATGCATAACCAGAGCAGATCTAGGTTTTATATTCAAATGTATACAATTTACATTAGATATATGAAAATATACTGCTGTAGGAGTATTTGATACATTTTCACCAGAATCTGTTTCTTTTTTCTGGCCACACACCAATGGTGTTTCCTAGCATTCTTGGATATTACTTGTGACCATGTGACAAACTTGTCAATAACAGAGTGACAGGAGAAAGAGTGGGAATAGAGATTCCCAAGTTCACCCCATCGAAGCTTCTCACACATGTTTCATAGTCTGTTCATCTGCCTGCTCATTTTTTGGAGGTTGTCATGGAAAACATGGAAGCCCCGTTCAGAGAAGTGGTGAAGTTCTATATAATTAAAATTAAATTAAATTAGGTTAAGCGATTTTAAGAAGAAAAGTTCCATGTTGAATAAATTAATTTTAGAAGAATATTTTGTAAGAAAATAAATACATCATGTTGAATCACATATGTTTAGGAATCAATTTGTTACACAGATAATGGTAGCTTAATAAAATGTACGCTGTTTAAGATTTCAGTAGAGAAAGAGGATTCTGAAGACTGGTACCTTGGTTTTAAGGCCCTACTTAGAATTTAACATAATATCTAAAAGAATAAAAATGTTTTTAACAATAATGACTTATGATTTTACAAATCAAATGGAACAAGATATTTAAAGAAAAACTGTAATGCAGTCTTATAAGGTACAGACAGTGATTTTTAGTTTGAATGCAATAATAAACTTGTACTCATTTTGATATTTTTTAGTCTATATTTTAGGATTTTATAAAAGACTCCCACAAGATCTGTTTTTTAAGAAATTGCCTTATGAGGACTGACATTCCATAGTACTTTATGTAGTGTAAGTTCAGGATTAAAATGTTACCTTATTAACCCTGGTGACTTTCCTTAGCAGGAGCAACAGTAATATTGCATAAGGAAGATTTTATTTCCATTCATAAAATAAATGTTTTTGTATTCTCCTCTATCATTATTGTTCAATAAAGTGAAATTACATTTTTTCAAAGATTTGTTCAAAGAAAAATAGGCATACTTACTCATTCTTTCCTTTCTTCCTTTTTTTTCATATTATCATCTAAAATTGGTGAAAAAGGCTTAAACATAGCACAAGACCTAGTGAGACTTGAAGTCCATTTGACAAAGGGAATCACATAGCTGGCAGCGATAAGTGTGAGCATTTTCTTTATATGTAGGTGAAGGAGAAAAGTAAGTGTACCAACAATATTGTTAGATGAATTCTCAATTTAGAGAAGTATTTCAGATAGAAAAAGGAGAAAACACAGAGAATATCCAGTTCTGGCTTTGAACTGTAATTATTAGTGTGAGTTATATAATGTATATATACATATATGAATTCACACACTTATATGGTACATATAGCTATAGATTCCACATATTATGACACATACATGTGTATGCACATTTTATTCAGTTATGCACATTTTTATTGGTCTATGAATATGTATGTAGTCATGTGTGTAGTTATATTAACATATACACATGCCCGCATGCAGACCCATGCCTTTGTCTGTAAAATGTCAACAAAGCAGGAATTAAAATGTTATTATGTCCATGTGTCAAGTCTTTGCAGGGAATGTAATCATTATGTACTGCAAACATATACTAAATTTTTTTTTAAATTCATAAGGTTAAATCATTAGTCTACTCAAAATAGGAACAAATTGTTTGCTATTTTGATAATATTTCAAGTACAAATTTTAAAAATTACTTTTATTATTAATCAGTTCCAGAAATAGCTATGTCTGAGAAATTATCTTCAAATTACATAAACATCAAAAATATTGTTCTGGGTTTTGATGACTGTTATTTTTTCTAAAATTAATTTTGATGACTACAACATTACGTGGGCATACACTCTTACACTCTGAAACTTCTGGACTGCACAGGAGGCCCTGCCAGGCACTGACCCCATTGTTCTAGGGTGACATCTTCGGCCCCCACAGCAGAGCCCTGGATCCTGTGCAGAGCCAAGGTGAGTTGCAGGGTGACACGGAGGGACACACCCTCGCTTGCCCCTGCAGCTGTCCGTGGCCTCCCTTCCTGGTAGTGGCGCCCCTTGCAGGGAAACAGGAAGTGTTGGCCATGCTCAGTGCTCTGCTGCCTACCTCGCTGGAGTTGAGGCTTCCATGGCGCCCTCTGCTTTCTCTGATGCGCACCTACAGGGACCCTGGCAGAGACCCCAGATTCTGGGGTCAGGCCTTTGTAGGGGAGCCCAGACCCGAGGATCTGGAGAGTGATCACTACACTTTAAATGAATTTTATCATATAGCGGTTATATCTCAAAATTCTTTAAATAAAACGAACAATAAAACTTTTAATGGCAATTCTAGGAAAATCTCTTAGTGACCTTGGAATAAGATAAGATCACTTTTTGAAAGAGCACAAATTTATTTCTGGTAAAATAAAAGAACTTTATCAAAACTTTAAATGTATTTATCAAAGTCACTATTAATAGAATACAATAAAAATAGAAAAAGAAAATGTTAATTAAAAATATATCCTTCAAAGGCTCATCCTTAGCATATAATCACCTGCAAATCAATTGAAATTCAGTCAACTTAGTAGAAAAAATGCAAACTAGTTCAATAAATGCTTCATTAAAGAAGATAATATCCAAGTGGCCAGTAAACACACAAAATTTTCCTAGTTGCACTAGGTGTCAGAGAAGTACAACCTGAAACTAAAACATGATACATTTGTGAGTAATAGAAAAGCAGGAAATGGTAAGTTAAGCAACCACAATTCATGTGTGTTGCTGGTGAGAATATAAGTTCGTATAAATACTTTGGGAAAGTGTTGGTTATGTATTATGTATGCTAAACATGAACATATGTCTTAGAAATCCATTACACACCATATGTCCTAGAAATCCATTACTAGGTATGTGCCCAATATAAGCGCCTGTGCATTTTCAACAAATGACATATATTAAAATATTTGTAGCAGCACAATTTTTAGTAACCACAAACTGTGAACTAACCATGTGGTATGATTATAGGAATGGAAAAATTCTGGTAAAATTGAAAGTATACTGTATTTTTCACAAATGTTACACAACTTTGTGTGATAATGGAGTTGAATTTTTTTTTTTTTTTTTATGCTGCTGGGAATTGAATCTAGGTCCTCAAGCATATTTGGTAAGCATTCAACCACTGAGGTACATCATTAGCCAGAGGGAAGTGTTTCATAAACACAAAATTGAATGAAATAACTCCTCAAAACATTCGCAGAACTACCAAAGTCAGTATTCTATAGAGTTATATACACCGTGTTTGTTCTAAACTAACTCACAACAGTTAAGGTGTAGAATCAACCTAAGTGCCTATCAACTAATAAATAGATAGAATGTGGTCTGTATACAAAATGGAGTGTTATGTAGTTATAATGAAGAACAAAATCATATCATTTGTAGAAAAATAAAGGTAGATAATGATTTTCTCAAGTGCTTACTGCAATTATATTCATTTTTGAAAAATACATTGATCTATACATTTATACATGCCCATTTATATGTTTGTAGATACAGCTCAGTGATGCAATTTTTAATGAGTTTTGATGGATGAGAGCTTTTATATTAAAAGTATCTATAAATTTGTAGATACTCTAAGTATCTATAAATCAGCACAAAGATGCATGAATTCTATTAATTAGAATTAGAAGACTAAATATAATTCTTTAAATTACATATTTGATGGCCGTATTTAAGTATTATGGTATGCAAATAATTTTAATAAGAATTTGAATACCCCTTTCAAATGTTTATTGAAGGATTAATTTCTGTAGTTGTGACAAGGTCGACATATGAAAAGAAACTATTTTCTCACAATAATTTGCACCTCAAAAATACAAGCATTCTTGCCATAAAAATGTTTTTTTATGGTTTTATAAATTCTAGCCGGCACAAGCCTTTGTAATTATATTTAATTTTTAAATATGAATGATCTAAAACAGAGTAAAAAATATTTACTTCTTAGGAATTATATTACCTCCTATTAACAAACAGTATAATCAAGTGCTTTGAAAAGTGAATGTATTTATGCTTCATGTGCTGTTTTCAAATTTTTCTACATACAGAGTGTAAAACTTTACCTACAGGTTTCTCTTTTTGGAATATTTCATAGCATTTCACCCCACAAAGAAGTCAATTTCTATCACTTTTGGGTAAGAGCAATGATAGTGGTAAATATCAACTTGAATAGATTGAGACACCTAGCAGATTAATAAAGGTCACTTCTGGAATGCTAGGAGATTACTGTTACATTGGTGAGTACACCTAGCAGAAAACCTGCCCTGATGGGAGTGTAATAGTCAGGTAGGCTGGCAGCCAGACTGAAGAAAAAGGAAGAAGAGTTACCCTTGTGTTTTGGAAAGTTCCATTCTGCTATAGCAAGAGTGTCTTTTGCTGTTGCCACTGCGTGTAGACATCAGACATTAATTTCTGCAGCCCCTTAGCACAGGTTCACAACATCAGCTCTCCAAAGAGTTCTCAAGTTGTCCAGTTTTTGGACTAGTATTGCATTCTTTTTTTTTTTTTTTTCCCTTTCTTTCTTCCTTTCTGTATTAAGGACGGAACTTGTGACCTCAAGCTTACCAGGCAAGTAAGGTAAGCTTACTCTTCAACCAAGTGTTGCCTTCTTGATCCCTCTTTTGCTGTGACTTTCAGTTTCTTGGACTGAACAGTTAATGGATCCTCTGACTCCATTGCATGCAGTCACTTTAAATTACACTGCCTCTAATCTCATAAGACTATATGATAAATCCCTTTATATAATTTCATACATAGCTATCTATTTGTCTGTCTGTCTGTCTATCATCTACCTATATTAGTCTAGGAACCTTGAACAATGTAAGAGATAAGATGAAAAAGCTTTTGAACTTGAGTGTAAAAAAGAAAGCAAGCCCTCAATGCCTTGTTAAGATAATGTTTATAAAAATAATAATTGTCACTAAATTGCAAAGCAATGACATGAATGTAAGTGTCAAGGGTGCCAAGGAACTTAAAGTATTAGACATTTTAAATAATTTTAACAAAAAATATTTCCTGGGAATTTGGGGTACATACTGACATGTAAGAGTATAATTGATATAACACATCTGGGATATATCTGACAATCAAAGAGTTGAATTGACATAACTCTCAGTCTCATATGAAAAGTACATAGGTTTTTACACAGCTCCTCCCCCTGGATCACATCAAGGAAAATAGAACTCTACTGGAATCCCATTGCAATTGGCAATGGCTGTGGGATCTAAGTGCTAAACAGCTGCTCATTCTGATGGCTGACTATAACAGTAGGCATGTATTGACTGAAACTCTTACATTTCTCTGCTAGTGACTAGAATCGAGTGGAAATTTTTGGAATTTGCAGATTATTTGGACATAGACTGCATGCTGTAGAAGCTTAAAATGTGGGGAGAATGAGATGACTAAAAGTCTAATGTTTGACTTTCTGTTACATTAGCCAATGATTTCTTGAATTGAATTGAATTTAGTTTAAAAAAATATGGGGGTTGATCACATCTGAATGTTATAGGTCATTTCTTATTGCATACTGGTTGCCACACTTTTGGTAGTAAGTGAAAACAATAAAAAGAGATGAAAAGAAATGAAATAAAAGTGGAAAAAGGAAAACTGAGGTTGAAGAAAGTTTAATAATAAATATGGAAGGATAAATGAGTTTGAAATTAAGTGGATGAAAAGGAAAGAATATTTCTGAGAAAAATGTCAATAAAGAAATTATTTGAGCACAAATGCCTGCCTGAAAAGTGTGAGGTGAAGGTCCCTGGTAAAAAAAAATAAAAAAGAAAGAAAGAAACAAAGAAAGAAAATAAAAAGAAAGAAAAAACACCTGAAAGTCAAACAAGAAGACTCAGTTAATGAAGAATATTTTCTCTGTACTACGTTTTAAGTACAGCAAACAATTTGAAATAGACAAAAATAAATGATAACAAATAAATGTAGCTATATTCTATGATAGGATTCTTTATTAATAATCTTACTGCTACCAACTGTACTTAATAGTTTTTCTAGTTTGTTGATTCTAATTAAAAACAATTCAAAACATCACTATAGTTGATACATGTTAAGTGCCCCACTAAGCTATACAAGTTCTCTAAAAATACAATTCTGAGAAAATACTTGATTTTGAGATTCCTAGAATTTAATTCTAAATTTGGAGTCATTTATTCTTTTCTGTCTGTCTTGATAAATAGATATACATATGTTTATTTTACTGTACAACTGTTAGAAATATATGATTCGGTGTTAAAATTTGGTCTTGCCCCAGTTTCTGTATGACTTAGAAGTGAAGAATGACTTTTACATTTTAAATGGTTGAAAAAAAATTACAATATGATTTTGTGATATGGAAAATTATGTGAAACCTAAGTTTCAGTGTCTCTATTTGTTCATGTATTTCTATGGTTCTTCCTTGTTCCACAGCATTATTTGCAAAAGCAAATGGGTAATACTTCCTAACTTGGTTGTATGCATCTCTTTATAAATATTGCTTGATAAATGCAATACAATAGCATAGTATTATATATACCATAAACATAGTGTACAACCTTAACAAGAGTAGGTGCTTTGTACCACAACCTAGAAAAGCATCAAAGAAACATCCAGTAGTGAACTTTAAATTACGTACAAAGTGAATTCTGATGTGGGAAGAACATATCAAAAATTTAAAGAACACAAAATTTTATTAAAGAATATAGAAATTATGACATAAATCACATACACATAAGTACATAGCCAGGTAGGTGCATACCCATAAGCTCAGCACTAAGGAGGCTAAGGCCAGAGCATTGCAGTAAGTTCAAGGCCAGACTGGGACACAAAGTGAGTTCAAAAGCAGCCTGAACTGCATAGTGAAACCTTACCTCAAAAAGACCAAAAACAAACAAACAAACAAACAAAACAAACAAACAAACAAAAGTAAAATTGAGAACAAGTATATAATTTTATTGAATACATAAAGTTCCATTTGTTGATATAAATCTATTAACATATAAATACATTCAATAGATAATAGAAAGGGCAGGGGTAGGGTTGGATGAACTTCTAAACTTATGTCAAGTGAAAACAGGTTGTCAATGTAATTAAAATGTACATGTATCTATACAATTTTTCATATATCATTCACATCAAGAGTTATGCTCTAACACCCTGAAATCAGATTGAGTACAATTTAGAGCTAAGCAAAAAAGAAAATAATTATGAATGTATTTATAAAAGTTTTATACATGAAATAAAAACAACTTCTATGTGCCTTACATGTGCTGTTACTTTAAACAAATATCTCTATTTTAATACTTTTTAAAAATGTAAAACCTTGATGTAGATATGGAACAGTCTAGATATGAGTAGGTGCCTATTTATTATATGAAAGTAATATTTATTCATAGAATATTAGAATTTATCTTATGATTCAGAAATCAGAGTTCACATTTCATAGAAATTCATGAATTCATAAGAAAATATAACGTTATGACACGTCAAAAGTAATTCCAAAGTACTTGAGTGATTTTTAAAGCTATTGAAGTCCCCAGAAATAGTGAAAATAGGCGGGTATATTACATGATTTAGTTCTGTTCAGGTAGCACCAGTAAATGTTTTCGTTTTACAATTTAAAATAATATTACTGCAGAAATGACTATTTCTTCTACATGATAATGAGTAGGCAACACCGAATCACAGTTCAGTTAAACTCCAAAATGTCTTACGATCACTTCATGGTTTGTCACCTTATTCACATTCACACTTTGTCATTTTGCTGCTTAGACATTCAATTTCCTTTAGTCGTACTGTGTTAGCCATATCACCTTCTGAATTAGTAATGTAATTGAATAGGGTAATAACCAAGACCATTTTGTTTTCAGAAATGAAATTGTATAAATTGTGTTTTTCCTTAGCTCTTTACAAATTATGCTTCATAGAAAACAGCAAGCCATCATGCAGTCACAGTTTATCACCATATTTCTAAGCCTCTTCATAGCATACAGCAATATGCATGAAAAGTGGTAGCAAGTGCACACATCTGAAGTAAACACTTTTTGTCTACTTAAATCAATAAGTGATTGGCAAACACTTCCAGCTAACTGAGGATGTGTTAAATCACTTTGAAGCCTGTTGGGGAATGAATACATCCCTAAAGTAGATCCTGAGAAAAAGCCTTGTAGGCAGAGAGCTTACTTGAGAACTGACACCAGAGTAATAAAGAGCTGGGGGATCAATAAGGAAGAAAGTACACATTTCTCCCTGATGACTACTACCGTTAGGTCCGAGGGCTCCATTACAAATTGCCCATGTGGTATACCAGAAGGAATAATAGTTTTGCTTCCATCTCCCGTTGCTTAAGGCTGTCCAGATGGACATTAGCAACACCCACTTTGGGACTGCAGGTGCCAGGAGTACTCAGTGTGTTTCCGTGGTTGTTAGGCACATTCCAGTGAAGGCTTGGCAGGAAGGGGCAGAAGTTGAGTGGGATGGGGCTGCACTGCACAGCACTACTGGAGAGGTCTGGAGCTCCTCACCCCAGTGACCTCTGTCAAGGGGCCTGACTGTTGGTTGCATCTTCAGTCTGATCCTTTAATAACACTGCAAGGTGTTATCAATGTTGAAAAATTTTTACATTTCTGAAACATTTACCAAATTTCTATACTCTAGCGAAGAGGTCATGAATAAGTACTCTAAAAATCACGTAATTGTATTTGAGCATTATTCCCGCAGGACAACTTTTATTCAGATCCTCCAAACACTAGTTCATTTCAGTTGCTGACCTCTTGTCATTGTATTTATCTGTCTAGTTTTACTCGCTTTGTATGTGTTAATGTAGCTTTACATCTTCATTTCAATGCTGATTTGGAAACCTTTGGCATCATTGTCTGCAGTGACTGATTTTCAGTTTCATGAGTGATGTATCAGTTCCTGATGACACCAGTGAACCAGAGAAAAACAGACAAGGTAAATCAATACACAGATAGATATAGACACAGAAACTGAAAGATGTAACTGTGACCAAACAGAAAAAAAAAAAAAAAAAAAAAAAAAAAAAAAAGAGTTTGAGAGAAAAATCTTCCTGAATGAGGAGAGTTAAGACCCTCTCCAGGAAGTCTGTGATATACTCAGGGTGAGGATAGTATAGAATCCAGATAAACCACAAAGAAGCCCAAATGACTGAGTCAGTTCCATACAACATGGCAATGTTAACTTGTGTGGTTTAAATAGGAAGTAGTCACTGGAGATTTACTTTGGGTTTTGTTTGCTAACCTTTGTAATCTGATATTTAATGAACATAAGAGATTGTTAATTGTGCTTCTACTTTTTCATGATTCTTTTTAAGAAACTGATCTGTGGGCTTTAATTATAATACCTACTGAGGTACTAGGTTTTTTTTTTTCCCCATGTATAATTTTCAGGTACAGTCATGGCCTTCTATTGCCATGCAGTTTATAGGTACTGTGACTACATAGGTAGCCTTCAAATCTGCTCTGCTGTAATCACTGCTGAATTCAAATAGCCACTTCTTAAATTTAGTTTCCCATGATTTAAAAACTTTTGGATAATAATCCTTTTTATTTATTAGTCATCACTTCTTGCCTTAGTTCATAAAACAGGTATGTATTTATGACAGCACATACAATACAATCCTAGAAACTTGATGTTTCTAGGAAAAATTTGCTCATTCAAAATTCTCAAATATTAAATGAGAGTAGATAATAAAGATGTGTTCAGTACATTAGGAAATATTACTAAAAAAAGAAAGAGGACTAAGTGAGAAGTAATAAAGCTCAAATTTGCCTACATTAATAGCTACCTTGAACATAGCACATATTTTCTGCATATAATATCCTTTGTCATAAAATTACACAAAGTAGATAATTCAACAATATTTCATTTATATATTTTGATTATCTAGAATTGAAATAAATTTTTTACTATCCATTTTAAACTAGTAAATATCAGTGAACCCATTGTTTTCATCATTAACAGAATAGCTATACATACTTGCATATATATAAATATATATATTCATTCTCTTTAACTTTCTATATCTATTTAAAGCTTAATATGTCAACTGATCTAATTCTAGTACATTGCCATAAGGAAAACAATGTAGCTTTTGAGAAAGCAATGTAGGTGCAAGCCTAACTCAAGGAATTCTTATTCAACATTTCCCGTGTTAACTGCAGTCCCCCAGAAGTTCTTCTAAGGCTTTCAGTCATAAAACATTATTTCTAGTAAGAATAAAGTTCACTAGCATGCATAAAAGCCTATTCAATTCTTCAAAAATTCAGCAATTGAATTCAATCAAACACGTTTATTATAAAATAAGTAGTACTTTAGACATTTGTAATATTTTACCTTACATTGAACTTAATATGGTGTGAGTCTCAGTGTATTTCTTGCCAACTGGATTATACAATTAATGAATAGAATTTGTATGCCTTCAGACTATAGTTATTCCTTTAGATAAATTGGAATGATGACCTACATGTCTTTGTTAGAGTCTCCATTGTTAATTGCCATTCAGAGAAGTAATTTGATTCTGTCTAATTCTCTTGTGACATATTCGGCAGAGAGTAAAAAATGACAAGGATATAGATATAGTCTCTGTACAGTTGTCTTTTTGTGCAATTTCTCAGGGTAGCTTTGACAAGTAATGCAAGTTTGCCTTATACGATGGTAGTTAGACGACATTTGCTTCATAAATTGTCAGCATGTTCTCTCTTCAAAGTTGTAAGGATGACCTTAAACAAAGACAAATGTCTTGTTAGAATACTAAATTTTTCTAAAAAGCTTTAGCTTCAGATAGAATATCAAGATCTTTTCTTAAGAACACATCCACAACTTTAAACTCAAATATAATAAGAATAAATCTAAATTAGTGATTTCCTGTTTATGTATATATTCCAAATTTCTCATATTAATTAATATTGATTACGTTAGGCACAACTATCAAACCACAGAGAGTCTCATATAATATAAATGTTTTTTCCGCTATCTAAATTTTATTACTTTTCTCCACTTTAAAAATTATTCTGGGGCACATCATTATTTGAAATTTTCTAGGACTTTTCAGTATTGTTCCTTCCTTCCACTGCTGGGCTAAATTCATCTGCACTCAAGTTCCTCTCTATTCAATCTCTGATGTTAGTATGTACAGCATTATTTTCACATAATACAAAATATTATTCTAAAAGTCTCTTCAGTGTTTCATTGAATGTGTGCAATACATTAACTGACACTGCAGACAGTGCTCTTAGATCCCTCATGGAACATTCAAAACAACGACTTATCAACCAACATGTAAGCAAGAAAGTTACTAGAATCTCAGAGTTGCATTGTTTCCCTTCACTTGAAACATTTTTAAAGAAAGGGTGAAAAATTTAGCAGCACTTCAAATTATATTACACATAAAGGAAATATATATTCAAGAAAAATAAATGCATAATTTTGTTCACATTATTTCAGCTTAACACTCAGTACTACGATGTATAATAGATCAGAAATGCAGAACTTAAAAAAATACTGCTACTTCTTTTTCTTCATTGAGACAAGACACTTGCTGTGTAGTTCAGGCTGGCCTTGAACAAACTAGCAGTTTGTGTTACTCTTTTACTTCATTTTCCTGAGAGCTGAAATTATTGGTGGTACATGCCAATAATACTACTTTGAAGAGACTTTTTTTTAGTATAAGCACAATTCAATAAATTATTTTCCACAAAGTAAACTACTTTCTATCTTTCTAAATTGGTAGTATCTATAGTATTTAAGAGCACAGAAAACCAAACAGAAGGTCCATGAATGATAGATATCTTCAATACACTGTAGGCATAATACCAAGTATGTTAAATTTTATTTAAACACAACACAACACAAACATACACGTACTTACGTACATAATTTTATCTTTCTGATTGTAGTTTACAAATAACTTTTAGTAATTCATTCCCCTGATGCTTCTTTAAATCTGTTTATATCCTCAGGTGTTTTAGCTTCCTGATTCTTTTTTTTTTTTTAATTTTATTTTGTTATGCAGTACAATTATTAGATAAAAAAGCAGAGACTTCAACTTTCCCTTTGAGGAAAAGAAAGAGACAAGGAGAAGAAGGACAAGTTAAAACTTTGGTCACATTATATCATTAGAAATATTTTAAGAATTAGCAAACAACTCTGAGAGATAAATAGCATATTTTTAGGCAGAATATGAAGGAAATACAGTAGAACCTGTGGAAAAGAAAAAAGATGTTGATAAGCATTGACCTTATCATCTCTGACTAGTCTTGCACTCCCAACTCAGAAACTGTAATGTAAGGAAGGTGTTACATATCTATTAATTTTTTCAAAAGTAAGCTAGTTACAGTGAATAAGATATTTTTAATATAAAGCTTAATGTAGTGATCACATATAGCAGTCTTAATAGCTATATGTATTGATTTGGCTATTGATGTTATTATTTTTTAATTTGCTTTAGTCTCATCCTAAATGAGAGAGAGAGAGAAAGACAGGCAGACAGACAGACAGACTAAAATAAATATAATGGTATTAATATCTGTGGAAATAGAAAGTATACATTTTGTTTGGTTCCTACACTGGAAAGGGCATGCTGTCAGTCCTCTGACAGTTATGATCTCACATTTTCTTAGAGTACAAATACTAACCTCATAGTCCTCATAATGCTTCAATTTCAGCAGTGAACCCAGGAGCACAGAGGCACCCATCCTATGCCTTGCAATAATGTATAAGCTTCACACAGTATATCCAGTTTTCCAAAGACCCTTACAGAAAACTAAGTATAAAGCCTGTACAACATAATGTTTTACTTTAATTTGAAGCAATAACATCGAAGATGTGGCCTCTCCAGACCAATGTTTTATTTTATGCTAAAAAAAATCATCAATAAGTTAAGTATCAGTTGTCACATAAAATGTGATGCTTCACATGTTAGACATAGTATGACATCACATAAGTTTATATCTCATATTTTTGTAGATATCTGAGTAAAGAATGTTATTTATATATTACAATATATCAACAGCTATTATTTGTGTTTTAGAAATTTCTTTTTGTCTCTCATTTTGAGCACACCAAAATACTTCTGAAGTACACTTAAATTCACTCTTCCTAAACTAACTGAAATTCTTTATTTTCAGAATATTATAATATTATATTTTTGTATTATCTAATATTTAATTACATATTGAGTTTTTATAATTAGCCCATAATTTAAGTGATATATTGAAATGTCTGATCATTTTTGGCTACAAAGTGAGTTCAAGACACCCTGAATTGCACAGTGAAACCCTGTCTCAAAAAGACTAACAAGAAAACAAACAAAAACATCCCAAAAATCTATTCCTAGAAATAATAATCTCACAATATTATAATAAATCTTAAATGCATTTCCATATATATCCAAATATCCATATTTTCAAATGGATATTTATAGTATATAAGGTATTATGTATGTAGACATATAGTATATAACACAATATATATATGGATATAATAAAATAATAACTTTAAATGAATATATAATATACTATATGTATAGTATATAGTATGCAGCATAATATATTTTTTTCTTTTTTTTTTCTTTTTTTTTTTATTTAAGAGGAAAAAGAGAAAAACACAAAACAAACCAAAGCGATGTAAGGGTACACGTAATACAGAACTACAAAAAAAACAAACAAACAAACAAACAAAAAAACATAACAGTAAGAAATCACCTGTTAGTATATTACATATTATCATCTTGAAAATAGTTCCTTAAATCACAGTATCAAAGAATACAAGGTGGACATTCAAACAGGTAGACTGCAAACAGCTGTGTTCAATGATCCAAAAACATTGATACAGTCAGCTATTTAACACCCCTAAACACACTTGCTGTTATATCCGTTAGAGCTCTTTTTCTTTTTTTTTTTCCCTCTCTTTTTTACAACAAAATTCACGCACTTTGGATTTTATTATTCCTTAGTGCTTATTACTTTTTTTTGGGGGGGGGTGGAGAATACAGTCAAATATGGCAAAACAAAGCTGTCAGTCAATACCAAGGATAGACATAGCACATGATGTAGAACAGAGTACAAGTTTATCAACAATGATTATCAACGTTGTCCCTTGTTTCCTTAAAAAGACTTGTCTATCTCATTAGATATTATAAAGTTGGACAAAACAGTAGAGAACAAGACCAATAAAACTTAGGCATTGTAAACATTACAGGACTTCCAAAAAAGACAATAGTCAAACCAGAATGGGTATCTTAGTGAATCTTATTGTCTTCAAAGTAGTTGCCTATGTCTTCAAACTTGATACTATCATATAGAATGGAACAGAGTCTAATCAGTCAAAACAAGATCGTGGGAATACTACAGGACTTCAAAACAAGTTAATAGGAAATCAAAAAGAGTTACTATTTATATATCCTAATTTTTTGAATTTTTTCTTTAATTAAGACAAACATAAGAAATGACTAAATATTTTTTTAAAACAATAAGGGGGAGATTGAGATAAAACAGGACATAACAATATAACAATAGAGGTCACAGCATGACTGTCTCAACAACCTAGTACTTCACCACCATATAACCTGACTTAATAGTAGTTACCATAGTGTCTTTTTCCTTGATATATTTGGATAAAACTTCATATACTATAGCTTCAAATATTTTCAAATCAAGAAGCCCAGAATAAAGCCTTTCTAATTAATGAGTGAAAACTTTATAAGGCTCCAAGGCCACCTAATGGGGAATCATGATTACCACATATTTTTATATATTTGAATCATTACTTACATTAGGGAAACTATTCGGTATTCACACATGCGAGATTGATTTATTTCACTTATGAGTATGGTCTCAAGCTGCGCCCATTTATTGATAAATATCTCAATGTGATCCTTCTTTATAGCTGAATAATACTCCATTGTATAGAAATACCACAACTTTTTTATCCATTCCTCAGTTGATGGGCACTTGGGTTGTTTCCAAGATCTGGCGATTACAAATTGTGCTGCAATAAACATAGGTGCACATATATCACTGTGGTATGATGCTTTCAGTTCTTCTGGGAATATGCCTAGAAGTGGAATAGCTGGAATAAATGGGATTTCCAGTCCCAACTTTTTGAGAAATCTCCAGACAGATCTCCACAAAGGCTGTACCAGTCTACACTCCCACCAGCAATGCAGGAGAGTTCCTTTTTCCACACAGCCTCTCCAGCATTTGTTGTCGGTTTTCTTGATCCTGGCCATTCTTTCAGGAGTGAGATGGTATCTCAGTGTGGTTTTAATTTGCATTTCTCTAATGACCAATGATGATGAGCATTTTTTCATGTATTTATTTGCCATTTGCATTTCTTCATCTGAGAATTGCGTATTCATCTCAGATGCCCATTTTTGGATTGGATCTTTGAATTTTGGAGGTCTGAGTTTCTTTAATTCTTTATATGTTTTAGACAAGAGGCCCTTGTCTGAGAGAGAGTTCACTAAAATCTTTTCCCAGTTTGTGGGTTTTCTTTTCACTATGCTGGAGATTTCTTTTGACATGCAGAAACTTTTTAATAAGAAGTGGTCCCAGTTATTGATTCTGGGGAGTATTTCCCGTGCGGTTTGAGTCCTGTTCATGAATTCTTTACCTACTCCTATGTCTCCAAGGTTTCTACCTAATTTGTCTTCCAATAGATTTAGTGTTTCTGTTTTAACATTCAGATCTTTGACCCATTTAGATTTTAATTTAGTACATGGTGATAGACATGGGTCTAGCTTTAGTTTTCGGCAAATGGAGAGCCAGTTTTTCCAGCACCATTTATTAAAGAGACTGTCATTCTTCCAGTGAACCTGCTTGTCTCCTTTATCAAAGATAAGGTGGTTGAGTGTGTTCGTAGTTGTGGTTGTATCTTCTAATCTATTCCACTGATCTTCGGCTTTGTTTTGATTCCAATACCATGTTGATTTTACTACTGTTGCTTTGTAGTATAACTTCAAGTCAGGGATTGTGATGCCTCCTGCTTTGTCTTTGCTGCTTAGAATTGCCTTTGCGATTCTAGGTCTCTTCTGGTTCCAGATGAAATTTAGGAGTGATTTCTCTAGATCTATAAGGTATGTTGATGGTATTTCTATTGGGATTGCATTGAATCTGTATAACAGTTTTGGGAGAATGGCCATTTTCACAATGTTTGTTCTTCCTATCCATGAGCAAGGGATGTCTTTCCATTTTCTGAGATCATCTTCAATTTCCTTTTTCAGTGTATTATAATTTTCACTGTATAAGTCTTTCACTTCTTTCGTAAGAGTAATTCCTAAATATTTCATTTTTTTGCTTGCTAATGTGAATAGTCCAGTTTCTCTTATTTCCCTCTCTGTAATTTTGTTGTTCGTGTATAGGAATGCTATTGATTTCTGAGTATTGATTTTGTATCCAGCTACATTACTGAATTTATTTATTGTATCTAAGAGTGTTTCAATGGAGTTTAGGGGGTCTTCTATGTACAGTATCATGTCATCTGCAAACAATGATAATTTAACTTCTTCTTTTCCTATCTTTACCCCTTTTATTTCTCTTTCTTGCCTAATTGCTCTGGCTAGTACTTCCAGTACTATATTAAATAGGAGTGGTGATAAAGGACATCCTTGTCTTGTGCCCGATTTTAAAGTAAAGGCTTTCAATTTTTGGCCATTTAGTATGATGCTGGCTGTTGGTTTGTCATAAATGGCCTTTATTATATTGAGGTAAAGACCATTTATTCCAATTTTCTGTAAAGTTCTTATCATGAATAAGTGTTGGACCTTATCAAAGGCTTTTTCTGCATCTATAGAAATGATCATGTGATTCTTATTTTTGGCTTTATTGATATGGTGGATTACATTTATTGATTTGCGTATGTTGAACCATCCTTGCATTCCTGGGATGAATCCCACTTGGTCATGGTGTATAATCTTCTTGATGATTTGCTGGATCCTATTTGCCAATATTTTATTGAGGATTTTTGCATCTGTGTTCATTAGGGAGATCGGCCTATAGTTCTCTTTTATAGTTGGGTCTTTCTCAGGTTTTGGTACTAGAGTAATATTTGCTTCCAGGAATGACTTAGGAAGGATTGCTTCCCTTTCAATTTCATTGAATAGTTTGAGGAGTGTCGGCATTAGGTCTTCTTTATATTTCTTGTAGAATTCTGCAGTGAATCCATCTGGGCCTGGGCTCTTCTTGGTGGGTAAGGCCTTAATTACATTTTCAAGTTCATGAGCAGAGATTGGGTTATTCAACAGTTTTATATCCTCTTGATCTAGCTTTGGTACTTCATATGCTTCTAAGAATCTGTCTATTTCTTCTGTGTTATCAAACTTTTGAGAGTAGAGGTTTTCGAAATAGGTGTTGATGATCCTCTGTATTTCTATTGGGTCTGTAGTGATTTCTCCTTTTTCATTTATTATTGCATGAATTTGAGCTTTTTCTTCCCTTTTTTAAATAAGGTTGGCTAGGGGCTTATCGATTTTATTTATTCTTTCAAAGAACCAACTCTTTGATTCGTTGATTCTTTGGATTGTTTTGTTAGTCTCTATTGCATTGATTTCTGCTCTGATTTTTATAATTTCCTCTCTTCTTTTGGCTTTGGGCTTGATTTGCTCTTCTTTTTCTAGCTGTTTGAGGTGTAGCATCAAGTTATTTATTTGTATTCGTTCTGCTTTCCTGATGTGGGGACTCAGTGCAATAAATTTTCCTCTCAGAACGGCTTTCATTGCATCCCACAGATTCCGGTAAGTTGTATCTGCATTTTCATTTTCTTTTAGGTATTGTTTAATTTCTTCTTTAATTTCTTCTGTGACCCACTGATTACTCAAGAATGTGTTATTTAGTTTCCATGTGTTTGCGGAATTTTTGCAGTATCTTTTGTCATTAATTTCTAATTTCAGGGCGCTATGATCTGATAATATGCAAGGGATGATTTCAACTCTTTTTCATTTGCTTAAATATGTTCTGTGAGCTAATATATGGTCTATTTTAGAAAATGATCCATGTACTGCTGAGAAGAATGTGTATTCTGATGTTGTTGGGTGGAACATTCTGTATATTTCTATCAAACCCATTTCTTCACAGGTATGATTCAGTTCTGTTAATTCTTTGCTCATTTTCTGTCTGGTTGATCTGTCCCTTGGTGTCAGTGGTGTATTAAGGTCTCCTGTTACAATTGTGTTAATGATAATTTGAGTTTTCATTTCTGTTAATAATTGTTTTACATAACTGGGTGCTCTGGAGTTTGGCGCGTATATATTTAAGTTATCTCTTCCTCTTGGAGTTTTCCCCTTACGAGTATGTAGTGACCTTCTTTGTCCTTTATGGTCATTGTTGGTTTATAGTTCACGTTGTCTGCAAACAGAATGGCTACTCCTGCCTTTTTTTGGATTCCTGCTGCATGAAGAATTGTTTTCCATCCTTTGACTTTCAGTCTGTGAGTATCCTTCTGGGTTAGATGGGTTTCCTGTAAACAGCATATGGTTGGATTTTGTTTCTTGATCCATTCTGCTAGTCTGTTTCTTTTGATTGGTGCATTGAGACCATTTACATTAATGGTTATTACTGTTAAATGCTGGTTAATTGTAGGAATGTTATCTCTCTGCTGTTGCATCTTTATCTTTCTGTTCTGTTTAATTATTTGCTTTGCTTAGTGGTTTTTTCCTTTGTGTATCTAAACTGTCTTTCAATATTTTTTGCAGGGTTGGTTTGGTGTTCATGAAGTTCTTCAGTTGTTCTTTGTCATGGAAGTATCGTATTGCACCATCTATTTTGAATGATAGTTTTGCAGGATATATCAGTCTTGGTTGGAAATCATTTTGCTTTAGGATCTGGAATACTTCACTCCATGCTCTTCTTGACTTTATTGTTTGTGCTGAGAAGTCTGCTGTGATTCTGATAGGTTTTCCTTTATAAGTGATCTGTCTTTTCTCTCTGACAGCTTTTAATAATCTATTCTTGTGTTGGATTTCTGGGATGGTGATTATTATATGTCTGGGTGTAGTTTTATTTTGGTTATGACTATTTGGAGTTCTATATGCTTCACTGATCCTGATGTCAGTTTCTGATCTCATGCTTGGGAAATTTTCAGCTATTACTTCTCTAAATATCCTCCTGACATCCTTCATGTTGTCTCCCTCTCTTTCATTAATCCCTATCATTCTTATGTTATTCTTCTTTGCATGGTCTTGCAGTTGTTGAATTGTTGTTTCCTGATTCCTTGTTATTTTCAAAAGATCTTTCCTTTCCTGTTCACTAGCTGCAATCCTGTCTTCAAGGTCTGAAATTCTATCTTCACTTTCATTAAGGCGGTTTTTACAACTTTCAGTGGAGTTTTTTATTTCCTGTATATCTCTGTGCATCTGCATTATGTATTCTGTTTGTTTCTTATATTGCTCTTCTAGGGATTCTATCTTTTTGTTTAGTTCCTCCAATTTTTTATCTGTGTTTTCTTTAGATATATTTAGAATCTCTTTCATTTCTTTTATCATTTCTTCTTTTATCTGGGAGATTATTTCGAGTTTGAATTTCTTTAAAGCTTCCTGGAGTTGCTTGTCAATTTCAGTGGCTATTGTGTCCGATATATGAGCTGGATGGGATATATTTTCTTCTATATACATGGCTCCTAGGGTTTCTTGAGATGGGCTGGAGGTTTGAGATTGTAATTTGGTCTTTCGTTTTGTAATTTTCCTATATTTCTGTGTTTCAAGTGTTATTTGAAAGCTTCCTGAGGATCTGTTGAAAATCCCCTTCTATGTTTGGAGCTACTGAGACTCTGGCACCGCGCTACCCCAAGCCATTGGGCCTACAGAACCAGTGGCCCTCTTCTGCCTGCTCAGAACTCCGCAGTTCCAGACAAGCTGGGCCTCAGGGACACTGTGCGCCCACCTGCCCCTTGGAAGCTCCACAGTTCTTCAATCGCAGCCGGGTTAGGGTACTCACCACAGGCCGCAGTGGTTCAGGAACCTGTGGACCCTCCCTGGTTGCAGAGATATCCAGAGTCCTCCAGACATGCAGAGAGGCCGGTGAGGGCACCCCAGATCTGCCCAGCTCCTCCTCTGCAGACCTATGGCCAGGCGCGGCAGCTAAACAGGCTGGGCTAGGCTGGTAGTGTGGGCCCGCCCATCCGTCCGCAGCTCAGCAGGTCAAACCCACCTCTCCCCTTCACTGCACCTGGAAGTCTGGGGGAACTCCAGCAGTCTGGGCGGAGATATCCAGAGTCCTCCAGACACGCAGAGAGGCCGGTGAGGGCACCCCAGATCTGCCCAGCTCCTCCTCTGCAGACCTATGGCCAGGCGCGGCAGCTAAACAGGCTGGGCTAGGCTGGTAGTGTGGGCCAGCCCACCTATCAGGAGCTCAGCAGGTCTCCAAATGAAGCCGGAATGGGGAGGCTGATGTGGAAGACTCAAACCCACATTTTTCAATGAGCAGTTTGCTGTTCTCATCTTTTAATTGTTATTCCACTGAACATCAAGTGACCTTAACCAATAGCCATCAATTTTACTCTCTTTTTAGTTACATTTTTTTCCCTGCCCCATAATTGTCAAACTTCTCAGTGATGGCATGAACTAGTAATTTTCTGTCATTCTGGTGTGTCATGTCAGATGGTTTCCAGTAAAAATTTCAGCAATTGTCTTCCCTTGACAGGAGCTCTGTGGACTATCACTGGTTATGTGGTTCAAATGCCAGAGGATTGCAGGAATGCACAGATGAAGGTTAAGATCCCATTTTTGCCCTTGTGTTCACACTCACTTCTGATTATACTTGCCCTAAGAAGATTAAATTTCCAGGAAGCAGAGAAAGCTTTGAACCCTGTCCCAGAATGAGATGAAGTGATAAAATCTTTCACTAGATCATTTCTTTTGGTTGCAGGTCTGAGACTGTCCTCAAACAGCAGTGCAGCTTTCATGTGTTGAGGACCGCCAGAAGAGGCCACCTTCATCTTTACACCGCGGTGGAAACTGTGGACCAGGACAGGCTTTCACAGGGTCTGCTGCATGTAGTAATAAGAATATTCTTTGGACTTAACCTTACATAATTGCTCCACTGTCACTTTATTAAATCTGTAAAACTCATTCACACTTTTGACCCTTAGAAAATGAAATGATACAGGCATCATTGACTGAGACTGAGGTACTGAAGGAAATGACAGAAAAAATTGAGCTAACAACTTACTCTCATTTCCATTTTTTGTATTGTTACCAGTTTTAAACTAGTTGTAATCTATAGAGAGCACTCTCTTCACAGAAATGCTTCAATATTTACAAATTTTATTAATATAATAGACCATATAAGGCAGCCATCAATTATTCTGTTTTCAAGTATATATTATATACGTGTATATATATAAGCATGTATAGCACTGTTTGGGGTCTGGAATAACATGTGAAACATAACAACCTTTCATAAGTAAAAAAAATTAAATTTCTATGACATGAGTTTCTCAGCTACTTTTCTCTCATTGCTGGGACAAAATACCTGATGCCCAACATGAAGGAAGGAAAAGTTTATTTTTTCCACTTTTTTAGAGGTTTCAGGCCATACTCAGCTGGCTCCAAGGCAAAGTGAGCAAGCTGAGGAGCACCAATTCATGGCATCCACAAACAGTATGAGCAAACAGGGCAAAAAAGGAAAAAGCATGCCTTCTTCATTCCCTTATATTGTATGCCACCTCTGTCCCTGGATGGGTGCAGCAACGCACCACCGATCCCAGCACTAGACAACAAACCAGTGACAAACACTAGATTCAGCGATCTCCTTGACTGCATGAGGCTTGGGGCACCACCTAGAAACAAACCATAACAAAGAGTAATAGATTTAGAATGCCTACATTTTAAAAATATGCATATAAAATTCTTAGTTACATATTAGCATATATAGTTCAATTACAAAAATTATGAAAGCTCAAAAAGATAAAACCCAAGCAAGCAGTCTATGTTATTTGTTTTATCAATATTGTTAAGTTAGAAGACACAGTGTTTCATGGTTTTTGGGTCATCTTTTAGTTTATAGTGAGTGACCTTCTGATCTACTAAATGGCCCTGGAACATGCTGACCTCACCAGCACTAGTTAAGCAGGATATTTTCACATGTCAAGTGTTCAAATAGGCTGCTATAAAAATGAGTTATTCTTGACCACAGTGTTCCTATTCAGATGACACTTTAAAATTATAGTCTTTGTTAAGAATATATGTGCAATTTACTCAATACTATTATGCATATGGGACACTTAAGTTCTTACTGGACACATCTAGTCTTTCTAGATGTTTAAAGTTCATGCAGGTAAAAAGTCAAGGCCCGATGTAATGTGCTTTACATACTTTTTGTGGCTTCACAAGGAAGGTTGACTTGGGAATGGAATTTTACAATTTGATGTCATGGAGATTGTGCTGACTACTGAAAGGGTATGAAATGGAAGGTGTGCAAACAGGGAAACCGAGTTCAGATTGTCTTACCATTGTTCCCTGTGTACCCTTTAGTTAACACTGATGGTTATTAAAGAGTAAATCATGATGCCAAAATCATGTTAGAAGTAGAAAACAACCCCAGTATATAAATGTTCTTTTGTTAGCTTTTAGGAATAACTCTCTTCTAGAAGTGAGCTTTGTTAAAGTCATCTCTTAGAGCTAGATGTGGTCCTGAGTTAGACACTGAAGATGGAAAGAGGGGAAAGAGCAGATGAGGGAGATAAGGGCTCTTGATTAGTTTCTTAGTATCTGGAAGACGATATTAACCATACCATTATAACCATAGGCCTACATGTGTGCTCTTTGACATAAAGATCTTGAGCTTATAGAGCAAAGAGTTCATGTTCTATTGCGCAGCATCTAAGTTTTATAGATGTCCAGAGCTGATAATGTATGATAAAACTAGAGGTATTAACTTAGCCTGCACTTAATTATCTTTTTGTTATACTTGATAGAAAAGTGCATTTTGTACTTGGAATTGTTACAGCGTCTGTCAGCGGTATATTTCAAGATTTGTCATTAAGTTGGCAGTAGAGGCTCAGAAATAAGCACATGAGAGATGTGTGCAAAGTGTTGATATTTGCATGTTGGTGAGAGGCTTCATGTGTGCATCTTTTAGAGTTACTTAGGAGTATATTAATATTCAGTGGGAGCATACCTTCTTGCTGATACTTTAATAGTAAAGATCTGATGAGGGTAAGAAATATGCAGACAGGACTCAGCTGTTTTATGTCTTATTTTAAATTGGGCATTAAGGAAAGGTAGCATTGCAATTGTAACTTTGCCAATACATCTATCTATAAGTCTGTTGCCATTTTTAACTTCAGTGAATATTTTGTTCTCAAGACATGCAGAATTATAATTTTTTTCTAACAGATTGAGTTGATGGTATTACATTCCTGGTTATCCCAATTACTCTTGCAGTTTCAGGATTTTGAATTAAGCAATATTCATGATGTGTAGAAACGTATGATACTTGCTATACAATCTCAGTCACAAAGCATGACACTTTGTGTGTGCACACATGGGTCCTAGAAGGACACATCCAGTTATGTGCTTATGCTCATGACTGTTAATGACTTTGTTCTTTGCTTGTGTCTTTGTTTCCTGTAATGCACATAGGAATATTATTTTTAAAATTAAAAAAATGAGTTAAAAGAAAATCTTCTGGCTGAGGAGCTAACTTAGTGATAGAACTCTTGCTTAGCATACACAAGGCCCTCTGTTTGATCCCCAGACAGCAAAACAAAACAAAAACAATGAAAAATCTCTGTTTTTCCAAATTATGGAAATGAATTGGTTTTTTTGGGGGGGGCAAACTATTGTATTAGAAATTATGATATAGCTGCTTTGTCAAAATGCATCATATAAAATATGGATATTTACTGGATAACTTTAATTGCATCAATGGATATTTTTTAAAAGATTTTAAAAGATTTACATTGGAATCTATCCATTAAAAAGATCTAATATCTGCACTGTTGGTGGGAGTGTAGACTGGTGCAACCATTGTGGAGGTCAGTCTAGAGATTTCTCAAAAAGCTGGGTTTGGAAGGCCCATTGTTGCAGCTATTCCATTTCTAGGCATATTCCCAGAAAAACTGAAAATGTCATTCCACATATGTGTGCACTCATGTTTATAGCAGCACAATTTGTAATAGCCAGGTCTTGGAAACAACTTAAGTGTCCATTAACTGAGGAACGGCTAAAAAAGATGTGATACTTTTAAACAATGGAGTACTCCTCAGCTATAAAGAATGATCACATTGAGATATTTATAAATAAATGAATGCAGCTTGAGACCATACTCACAAGCAAAATAAATCAAACTCACATGTGTAAATACCGAATTGTTTTCCTAGTATAAGAAATGGTAAGAATACATAAAAGTATGTGGTAATCACGATTCCCCATTATATTGCTTTGAAGCCTTATAATGTTTTCATTCATTCATTATTCTGGGTTGTTTGATTTTATTGTCTGTGATAGTATGAACATCTATTTTGAAGAAAACAAGACATTAAAATAGCTAGTGCTGATAAATATCATCTTTATTTGAAGTCCCACCAAGCTTCTGTTCTTCTTTTCCCATCTATTTTATCATGTTGTATCTTATTGGATTTTATTAGATATGAGAGTATAAACAAAATTTTTTATGGACAAGGAGATAATATGGTAACCATTGTTCATTTTCTGTTAGTTGGTTCTGAATACCCTGTAATACTTTCATTCTTTTGAATGGTTTTGCACTATCTTGTTATGTTTGATACTATAGTATATGAAGCTATTCTCAAATATTTCAAGGAAATTGACACTATGGTAGCTACTGTTATGTCAGATTGTCTTGTCTATGTTGCTTAAATTGTTCTGTTCTGATCTGTTTTGTTATGTCCTCTTTTATTTTAATCCTTTTTTAAAATAAAAATAAATAAATGAATTTTTAAAATGATCTCATTTCAAATGTCTTCTATTTCTAGGAATTCAGTAATTATATTACAGTTACCTTATGTATGTCTATTATCACAAATATATTTAATTAACATGGCTGTTAGAAGTAAAAAGAAAATTAAAAACTCTTTAAAATGTGTTAAGTTCTCAGGAATTCATAGCGTTAAATATGTACATAACAGAAATGACATTTTTGAATTTCAAGTGAATTTTTGAAATTTTAAAAACGCATGCATTATCAAGTAAAGAATTCTGAAGAAAAAAAAAAAAAGTAAAGCAATATATAAAGTGAATAGTATACAAGCAATAAGTTGGAACTGGTCAGCCCGGGCAATTCAGCAAGATCTGTCTCAAAACAAATAAAAATGTAAAAAGAACTGAGTAAGTAGTACAGTTCTAAGACACTCCTAATTTTGTTTCCTATTACCATATATGTTAGGGAGAGAGAGAGAGAGAGAGAGAGAGAAAAGATACAGGGCAGGGAAGATTGAGAATAGAAAAAGAATGAAGAATGTTTTGTTTAAAAAATTTTTTAAAATAAGGATATAGTTCAACATTAGATCATAAAGTTTTCATGCATGAGGTCCTGTGTTTGATTTTCAGCACTGCGGAATAAGAGGAAGGAAGGAAGGAAGGAAGAAAGGAAGAAAGAAGGAAGGAATATGACAGAATAGACTTTTTAAAAAATTATTTAATATATGAATCCATACATGAAAGTTGCACTCTGTAAAAACAACATGAGGAATGCTCTGATTGTTGAAAGAAAAAATAAAACATTTTACTTCAGTAAGTGACACATTTCAGTTAAGTTTTCTCATAGTATTGGCTACTATTTTGATCATAATTTTGACATTTTTCCTGCTGATGTCCTAAAATTCTCGTTCCTGGGTGCCATTAATAGCTGTGACAGAAAATGCAGGGAATAGTGTTGCTGAGTGCTACCTAACAAAACAGAAAAGGCAGGCTACTACAGACATGCCTGAGTGTCCTCAGTGAGCACACACACCACCTGACCTAGCACAACTCCTCTCCCCAAAGTGAGAATAACAGTAAAAGGTCAACTTTGGATTGTGTTTAGGACATTGAAGTAGTCAGGACAGTGCAACTAAAGACACTCACAAAAGTGGACTTCCTGATTTGCTTCACAAAGAGTGAAGAATGATGGGAAAAATTTGGCACTAGTGGAGAGGAATATCTTGAGGGGGAATAGCAGCAATGCTTTTTACTGTAATAAAAATTTGACTTCAAAAATTACTACATTTTTCAATCATATCACATATGTAGTCACATTATGAAAAGGCAAAAACAAGGTATTGAACCTTTATTAAAAATAACAAGAGAGAAAGTGGAGTTTAACCAGGAAGAAATAACAGAATTAAGGCAGATTTTAGACTGCATAATTAATTAGAAGACAAAAGTGCTAAACATGCACTATGAAAAAAATTAGTCAACCTGAAATGTACTCATTTGACTCCGGCTAGAAATTTCACATGGAAAAAGTATATGAAATTTGTTTTATATATATATATATATATATATATATATATATATATATATATATATGCTAATCATTCTGTCAAATTTTTATGTATGTGTATATATGCATATAAATTCAGGTAAGCTTCTTTCAGTATCCACTGGGAGATTAGTTCTCAGGCTCTACACAGATAACAAATCTACATATGCTCAGTTATCTGTTGTGCAAAATTGGTAATGGGAAAAAGCTACTACTAAAGATTGATATTTGAGTATATTATATATGTATTTTGTCAGATAAAATACATTTATTCTGTCATAAGGACACATAAATGTTCACATTGCTACAAACAATTTGATTTAAGAAGATCATAAATTTATCATAAATATCAGAAGGAAACACCAGTTCCTGACTTAGTCATTATCTTGTGTTAATATCAATAGATTCATGATAAAAAAGCAGAATATTATTTTCACTATTAAGTAGTAGAGGCACATATTATTCACATCAATGGTTTTATCTGTAACATCATTAATGTGTAAAACATGTAAGAATATGTGATTCAGTGTTGATGTTCAATGCAGTGCATAGAGACTTTACTTTGCTGCTGTCGGGAATAGGTATTACTCTTACATGTTTACTATAAAGACAATGGCAAAAGTCAGATGAAAGGAAAAGCATACAGCTATAAGCTGTCTAGAAATAAATTTCAATGTATTTTTATAAAATGTAAACTGATTTACTTCATAACTGGTAAATAAACTGAAGTATACTGAAATTATACAGAAAAAGACAACAAAACAAAAATAAATTGAGATTTCATTGCTGATGAATATAGGGTCTAACTTTTATCACAGAATTTGTTCATAGGTGTTAAAAATTTAAAAATGGATTATCTACATATATGCTTGATTAAAATTACTTTTGTGCCTATTTTTGGGAGTCAAGAAATGTAACTGCTCAGATTTGATCCCGAAGTGACTTTTATCCTTAAACAGAGAGCAGAGTGTCATTAGAGACATGTACCCATCTCTGAGGGAGCATATTATTTATTGGAACATCAGCATCTTTACAAAAGTCTGTGAAATTTGAACAATGTAGTCCAGGAAAAATAGAAGGAAACACCACCAGTAATCCTTCCTAAATTTTGTTTTTCTTGTTAGTATCATCAAGTGTCATTTACTAGGATAGAACATTTTTTAGCCTTTCCTCATGAATCAGCACCATTTGCAGACCAAGGGCAGAAAGAACAAAGCCACTCCAGCAAGTGAGCCCACTCTGGCAACCAGCATCATGTGTGGGCTGCCCCTGGACTGGAACAGACAGACCCCAGCCTCTTCCAGCACACAGGCTGGCAAACAAGAAGTACCAGTCTTACCCCCACCCCACCATAAGTGACAGGCACAGGCTTATCTGGAGAAACACAGGTTGTGGTGATAGCTATGGTGGTGAGATGCAATTGGATGCTGTGGTGCCTTGGTGTTTCACTAACATTGTAGGTCTATTGCCAGTGACTGATCACGGTTTCAGAGGATAGTAGTATGTAGTATCACATCTGTGGGGGGATCTCCTGAGGGTTGCAACCACTGTTAATTCCCTATGGTCCTGTTTTGTAAGTCCTATATCACTTCCACTGTTTTGTTGGATTGGGTTTTATTCTCCTTTGTTTTGTTTGATTATGTCAAATCCAATGACAGGGGCACCTATTTCAAAAATAGTAAGACATATCATGGTATCCATTTTGCATTTACTATAGACTTTTTTTTGAAATCCTTTATTACATTCATTGTTTCTATTCCATTCTGTTTTGTTTGGTTTTTACTGTGTCTGAAGTTACCTTCAGACTATTTTGAAAACATCAAGAGGCATTATGGTAACTATTGTTGATTTTTTAATGTTTTGAAGTCCCATGACTTCTACACTGGTTTGTTTTGATTAGTTTTATTCTGTTTTATCCTCTTTAAAATAAATAAATAATAATAATAATAATAATAATAATAAAACACTTAATCATGAGACGTATGGCGCACAATTTCTGTAATTGAAGGAATGAAGTGTCAATCCAAAGGTGTTGACTTAAGAGGCATTTGGCAATAACTAATTGTTATATTTCTGAATAGTTGGGCAACTTTCCAAGTATTAAGTATTGCTGATAAGAATATGAACTGAGTCTAAATGAAATTTACTGCTTTTCAGCAGCAGCATATATATTTTAACCAACACATAGGCTGAGAGCTCCTTGATGGAAGAACTAGCACGATACAATCAGAAATAATCATAACACTGTCACAAATATTTACTATAGGGCTAATATGTAACAGAAAATGAAAAAGTACGAGATAACACATAGCTCCACCAAAGTGAAATTTTGTGAAGATCAAAATATAAAAACATGTTTTGTTGAACTTCAATACACAGGGAAGTATGGACAGCTATTTTGAAGAGAATGAGAGACTACACAGCCATTAGTAACTTCCTTATTGTTTGGTTTTGAAGACCTAAAATGCCACCCTCATTCTGTTCAGATCAGTTTTATACTATGTTATTTTGTATGAATTCTTTGTATGTGAAGACATGGACAACTATTTGGAAGAAAACAAGAGACAATATGATAGACAGTGAAGATCTCAGGTCATCCCGCTTTGAAATTTACATCTCTTACATTGCTTTCTTATGTTCTATTTTGTTCTGTTTTGTTGTGTTTAATTTTACCCCCTTTAAAATAAAAAAAAACAATTTTGATTTAAGCTATTTAAATAAGACCTATGTTTATCCTTTATCATTCTGAATGACTAACTGAAATGGTAATATGTGAAAAGTTCCAGAGTCTCTACATTAATTAGTTAATGTTTGACATAAGAACTACAGTGGAAGAAAGGGTCAACTTAAAGTGTTGTTTCTGCTTACAAGGAGAAGAAAATAAATTGTTGTACCAAATAGCTGTTGAAATTGCTGAGGTAAGTCCTACCATCAAAAATATTTAAAATACAGTAGTGATTTCTATCACATATCTATTTCAGTTGCTTCATCTTTCCAGAAAGTACATGGATAATGGTGAATAATTGTGAAATATTGGAAAAATAATTGGGTAATGACTCCTGCTGTATTTCTTGTGCCAGATGTGGAATATTCCCAGATCAAATAAGTATAGTTCCATCCACCTGCTGCACAACTAGTGAATTAAGGGAGACATTTTTTACACCATTTTGCACAATTTATAGGAAGTCACTCACTTTTATCTAGAGAAGGAAGGTTACACCTTGCATGTCTTGCCTCAGAACCATGTTAATTATTTTAATTCCTATCATGAAACAGATTTAGAGATTTTATTACTTTGACATACCACATAATAATGTTAATCAATTATGCTAAATTTGATTCAATTCAAGAAGTATCATAAAATGTATTGCTCCCAGAATTAAAAGATTTGTCCATTCACCACCACCAGACTGAGTCATTCACCAACTCGCTGAGATATTTAAGAGCTCAGTAGTATGAACCAGCAGGGGACATGCACTACAGGCTGAAGAATATTTTTTGAATGAAGTCTAAAACTCTATCTTTCTTACCACCATAAATGCACATAAAAGCTCATTTAATGGTTTTATTTGGATTTTAGAGGCATCATATGTCACAATTGATTGTGCTACTTTGATCCGTTAATTGAGTAATAATAAAAGACTGCCAGCAGGACTACTGCTAAAAACTGGAAAGCTTGATAAATTCTGTTAAATAAAAAGCAACTATTAAGCTTCACAAACTTGACAAAATAACAAATTAAAAACTTTGGATATTGATGAAAGGCACACAGTGAATCAGGAGATGTGTACTCTAGAGGAGAGAGTGATGGTGGTGGCATATTAACCCAGAAAGTATCCCTGTCTATCCTTGCCACTCATTCTTGGCAAAGAAATTCTACACAGAAGAAAAGGACTGGGCAGACCTCAGAGAATGATCTCTTTTTTCCCTGCTGAAATAGACTAACTTTTCTGGGAGCAAATCATGTACAGCCGATGTACAGAGGCATTGATGAGAATAACAGTAATTTTAGCTTCTGAAGTGAAAGAAAGCTTGACTCTAGCCCTTCTGAGGTCATGACACAGTCAGTGGCCAGCAAGAAAATTTCAAAGGAACTTTAAGTTTAAGAAAGACCCAGGGCATCATGTAAACAAAGTCCTGCTAAGAAGCCAGGCTTGTTGCATAGGAATGTAAAAATGCACAAAGTTCATGCTCACTAGAGATGACCCTAATGACCCAACCATAACTGTCTAAATGTGATGCTTTGTTACACAAAAGGAAGCAGAGAGACTTGTAAGTTGCCTGAACCTTGAACCATTCCCCCCAAAATATGAAGAAACTCATTATCTAAGAGTAGAAATGTGTTTAATTTATAAACTCTTAACAGTGCTAGAAAATCCTTATGATATAATTACACAAAAATAAGCACTTAAATAACAAGCTTAAAAATAAATCCAAGTTCTTAAAAAAACTATCTGAGCTGAAGCAAAAAGGGTTGAAGACTGCAAATGAAACTGACTCCACAGGTGCAGTCCAGACAAGTCTTACACAAAGAAAACAAACAAAAATAGTAACCATCTGCGAGTATGTGGAAATTTGGGTGAAATGCAGGAGTGTCACAAGATATTATCTAAAAAGTAGAGTTTTAAATTAATAAAAGTATTAACTACAGAAACAATAAAATTTGATATAAAATGGCAACTATTTTAAACAGATAAACATTTTCAAGAATTGTTATGAATATGCTGAAAACACTAAAGGAAGTTAAATTAGCAACTAAAGAAGAAAGTAGTGGCTCATTTGATATAAAACATCAATAGAGAGATAGAAAATTTAAGAAAGGATCAACATGAAAATTCTGGAAGAAGAGCTCAAAAACTAAAATAAGTTCAATTAATATGCCTAACTGGTAGATTTGACCTGCCAAGAATCAATAAACTTGAAATTACACCAATAAAGATTTCAAAAGCTATTGAACTGAAGTAAATTGAGCATACAAGATGGGATATCTGGACTAATATCATTAGTGCCAATGAACATTTTCTTGAGTTTTTCAGAGTGAAGGAAGGGAAAACAAAAGATGTAGAAATATGTACTTGCAGAAATTATGGGAAATATTTTTAAATTTGATTTAAAAAATACCTTTAAGGTATAAGTTCAACATGTTCAAGAAACTCCCAGCACAATAAACACAATTATATTCACATCAGCCAGGTTACTATCAAACGAAAAATGTATTTGAGAATATCAAGAGAAGAATATAACATCATGACAAGAGAATTTACAGTGGATTGAATGACCCCAGCAAGTTTCATACTTTGGAAGTTCTGTCCCCAATGCAGCTGTGTAGAGTGGTGGAATCTTGAAGAGATGTTTCAAACTTGAGGCCTCAATATCCACGAATGCCTTAAGGTTATTGGAGTTGTTCCAGCAGAGCGTACTTACTTTGAGAGTTGGTCGATTAGGAAGAGGGCAAGTTCAGCCCCGCTTTGTAAGTCTCACTCATATGGTGACTCCTGTCACATTATGGTGCAGTAAGAAGGATCTCACCAGATGTGGCTCTTTTTTCTTAGACTTCTCAGTCTTCAGAATTTTCATAACCTCTCAGGCATGTTTTACTATTTTAAAGCAACATAAAATGGACTCAGACAGGGCTATAAGACGACAAACAAATGACTTCTTAACAGAAGTAATGAAAACAGAGGGCAATGGATTGATATATCTACAGTGCAAATGAAAAAAAAATAATAAATTAATATTTAACACAATTAGCATTCAAAAATGAGAGCAAAGATGGATCTCCTGGTATATCTATAATCAAAACACTCCAGGAGGCTGAGGCAAGACAATCACATGTTTGAAGTCAGCCTGGACAACTTTGCAAGATCTTATCTCAAAATAGTAATAGAAAGGGGATTGGGCTGTAGGTCAGTGTGAAGACTTTGTGCTTAATATCCAGTACCAAAATACACATTCACACACACACACACACACACACACGACCACTCTTAAATAAACAAGTATTTTTATTTTTAAAAATTTGTTGTTAGCCAATTTATATTGCAAAAACTATTGAACAAATTTAGTTATTCAGGATAAAAGGAAGTGACGCTATAAAGTAGCAAAACCGTATGATAGAAAGAATGCTGGAATTTATAACAAGATAGGTAATTAAAAGGAAGAGAAATTAATATTTTTTGTGCTCAAGAAGTTTCAAGACAGCTATGTAAAAATAATTGCAAAACTACTGTTGTGGCCAAGGGTGATGGTGCATGCCTGCAATCCCAGCACTGGAGAGGCTGAGGCAGGAGAATTTCTCTGTGTTTGAGGCCAGCCTGGGGTACATAGTGAATTCAAAGCTAGCCTGAACTACATAGAGGAAAGCACATTCTCAAAACACACATACACACACACACACACACACACACACCCAAGCACACACACACACACACAAACAGTAACAATAAAAAAGTTATTCTTGAACTAAGTGTGTAATATGCAATCTATATATGATGTTTATTACATACAAAGAATAAGGGATATAAATATGTACTCTTTATACATATACAAAATATATAGCATGTATAAAATATACGTGGCAGTGACAAAGAAATACATGTGATCCTCTTGTCTATGTTTGCGTAAGAACTGTACTTTTTTTTAAATCACTGTAGCTTTGGAATATAAATTCTAGCTCAAGATCGTGATGTCTTCCACTTTGCTGTTACTCAGGATTGCTTTTGATATTTTGGGTTTCTCTTGTGTGTATCTGAGTTTTAGAATTGTTTTTTCCAGTATTGTAAAGAATGCTGCTAGTATTTTGATTAGGATTATGTTAAATCTGGGGATTGATTTTGAAAGTATGATCACTTTGCCTGTATTTGTTCTGCTTCTCTAGGAACAAAGGATGCCTTTCAATTCTATGATGCGCTGTTTTATTTAATTTTTCACAGTGTGTAGACACTTAATGGAACAGAGAAGAGGATACAGAAACAAAGCCAAGCAAATGCAACTATTTGATATTTGACAAAGGGGCCAGAATGGTGTGCTAGAAGAACGACGGCCTCTTTAATAAATGATGCTGGGAAAATTGAGTATCCACACTCAGAATGTGGAAATTGGACCCTCATTTCTCATCATGTACTAACCTAAAATCAAATTGGATTGAGGAGCTAAGTAACTGTTACATCAGAAGCACTTAACCTGCTGAAGGTAAAACTTTAAGTCATAAGCGTAGGCAAAGACTTTCTGGAAAGAATCCAGGTGGCACAGAAAATAGTACTGGAAATCAACAAATGGGATCAGATCAAATTAAAGAACTTCTGTACAGCAAAATAACCAAATAAGAGAGTGAAAAAATATTCAAAAGAGTAGGAAAAACATTACCATGAAGAAATGCTCAGCATCGCTAGACATTAGAGAAATGCAAACAAAAACAACACTGAGACTCCACCTTAATTCAGAAAAAAAAACATTGATAATAAGTAATCAAACAATGACACAATGCTGGTGAGATTATAGTTGTGAGTGGGGGAAAAGAAAGCCTTCCACATTGTTGGTATCAACTAAGAGAGTGTAAACTCATAGAGACACCGTGGACAGCAGATAGATTCCTCAAAACAAACAAAACCAGAAATTTCATTTGACACCTGTTCCTCTTCTGGGTTTCTGCAGGAAATACTTATAAACATCTTATTGAAGTTATGCATGCAAATACATGTTTATAGCAGCACAGTTCATAGTAGCTAATTTTTGGGAGCAATTTATATGCCCACTAACATCTGAAAAGACAAAGAAAAGATGGTATTTATACTAGAAGGAATACTACACTGCAAAAATAAATTTGAATCATTTGTAGGAAAATTGATGCATCTTGAAACTATACTGCTAATTGACATAAATCAGACATATATGATCTCTTTTCTTACTCATTTGTAATATGCATGATCTCATATATTAAGATATTGTATTTTACATGTATACAATGTTTTTTCAAAGTCATTTAATTTCCAATTTTCACTACTAATTATTTTGAGTGTCTTTTCATTTGTCATTGGCCATTTGCAGTGATTCTTCTGTGAAATGCCTCTTCATGTTATTTAAAGACCCTTCTATTGTTTTTTTTTTTTTTTTTTGGTCTTTTTCCTTTTTATCGGTACCGGGGATCGAACCCACGACTGCCTGCTTCCAAGGCAGGCGCTTATGCCGCTGAGCTAAATCCCCAGCCCCTCTTCTATTGTATTTTATGTCCATCAATTATCAATTTACTTTTCTTGTGTGCTTTGCGATGTTTCACTAGATATTTTATGTTAAAAATTCTAGTCTCAACAATAATTATTTCTTCAATTCATTTATTTGTTTACTAGGAAAATCTTACTTTCAAGTGTCCTCGCTCTACAATAACTACAGTTCATGGCTGTATACTGAATTTGAATCTATTAACTTGCATTTTTTGTTGTTATCTGTCATCATTAAGTGACTCTGTTCTCCTTAATCTATAACTGTCCTTCTTGTCTTGATACTTTGAATCCTTAATTCTATTGCTATTACTATAACTTTTATTGTTTGAGCTTTAGATCTCATTAGTACTTAGAGTAGATAGAACAAAAGGCATTCTCTTCTCCTACAATTATGAAGTACAGCATTACCCAGGTTATTCGCTCACATGGACACTTTGTGCCAGGGTCTTCTTACTTGGGAGTCCTCATAGTTGGGAAAAGCCCAGCCTATATTTTCTTTTCTTTTTTTCTCACATTCTAATTGTTGTTACTTGTTGAGATTTCATATACAAACCACAAAGATTCTGGAGAACTAATCAATTACCAAAGTAGAATACATTTCAATATTCATTCTAAACTGTTAGTCCAAATTATGATATGTTGGGATTTCCATGGACCTTTACATGTAAAAAGAATTTTTAAATTGCAGATTGAATAGGAGAAAGTCAAATTCAGGTTGCAGTAATTCGAGATTTTTATGCAAGTGTTTTCTTTCTTTAATTAAATGTTCATCAGTTTAGATGAGTTTATAGTTAATTGTGTAGATTTAAATGATTGAGTATAATACCAGTCATCTATAAGATACATTTAAAATAAAATGGTTACAACAATAGTATAATAAAATGAATGAACATATTGTCCAAATGAAAGGTTTTATTATCAAAATTGTGGTGGCTAGAAAAACTTCACTGTCTGTAATTGCTCAGATATGCTCTATATATTTATTTTTGCTATCAAAAGTTCAGAAATATTACTCAGTTCAGCACAGAAATCAATGCCTCCTCTACAAAACTAAAACCCTGAGCTAGATTTTCCTATTATGAAAATCATCTTAACACATAAAATATGTTAATTTTTTCAGGAAAAATTTTATAAGCCCTTGGATAATTTCCAAATAACTGCACATAGTAGCTCGAATTTAGCAAAAGCTAAGACTACATAATCAGATTTCAACAAAGCATTTGAAATTTTCTCCCGTATAGGAGTCAAAAAGTGTACCGTGTACTCAGTATCACAAAATTTCTCTCCTTATTGAACAAACAGTTCTAAAAAAAAACTAGATCTTCTTGTGAAAGGTTGTCCATGATTTGATAGTTAAAGAAAGACTAGTTAAAGAAAGGCATGAAAACTTTTTCTGTTGCTGGATGCTAAACGGTGTTCATAAAATATTTCACTAAATGTGAGTGTTTCGTTTAATAGTTGTTGCCAACAAAAACAAAAATTACATGAAAATAGCAAATCCACGAATAGAAAGTATAGGATGTGCAACCCAGACATCACATTTATCTTTCTCATAAGTTCTACATTTAGGTAAAATTCAGAAATACTCTGATTAAAAAAATCCAATACAGTCAAATCTGCAAATTGAAAAAGTTTACCTTAAAAAAACTTTATTCTTTGACAGATGCTTCTCCCAGTGTCACATATGTTCAGTGTAAATGGTATACAAGTGTCTAGATTTTTCAGTGTGGCCATACTACCAGTAGAATCATCATCAGTTGTCTGAAAAACAGAATCTCAGATTCTACTGAAGACCTATTTAATCAAAATCACAGCTTGGCAAACCCAAAAATGATACACACATACATTGCCAATTAGGAGCACTAATTTAGGAGCCTGGGTATGTCTATCTTTGCTGGCCGCAAGCATAAGTAATAGCTTATTTTGTCATAAAATATAATTAATAAAAATTATCATGTGTCTAGCTGTTCAGATCAATATATTTTCTATCTGTATTAAACAATTACTAAGTGTAAAACTGAGGAATAGACTTTGATTTATCCACAAAGCATTACCTTTATGGGAGATAAATTTTAAGAGAGTGTTCTAATCAATAGAATCTTTCTGTTCTGTGTAGTAACAGAGCTTCCCAACTGCATCCCCAGAGTGATGCACTACTTTATTATAGATTTCATTTTGCATTTTAATTAGTCTTTTGTTTACCTCCCACATGAAGACTGTCCTAGTTATGTTGTATTTCCAGAAAAATATCTCTCATTGTTTGTACATTTATCTCACAAGAACTCCAATTTCTTGCTTTCTTATAGGTCTCAAGTGTGCCTCCAAATGTTCATATAATGCAGGTAATTCTTACTAGCTTAAATAATATGTTCACTGATTTAACTTCACTGTGACACTAGCTATTACTATAAGATCTCTCTCTCTCTCTCTCTCTCTCTCTCTCTTTCTCTTTCATTTTTTTCATTACTAGAGTTTAAAATGATGGACTTCACACTTATGGATATACTTAGCCATATATATATATATATATATATATATATATATATATATAGAGAGAGAGAGAGAGAGAGAGAGAGAGGTTACTAAATTTCCCTTAAACTTTCAATTTTCTTGCTTAAGCTTCCAAAAGAGTTGGAATTGCAAGCATGAGCCACAGGACTCAGACTATAATAAATCTTAGTACTGAATCCCTCTATGTCCAAAGTTCCTGTGTCAGGAAACACAGCTATGACTCAGAAAGACAATTTTCCGTAAGTCCATAAGTTCACTGTGTCATAATATCTGTTTTATCTGTTTCAGATAACCTTAATGTTTATTTCATCTTCATATTTCCTTTTAAGTGATTTTTTTTGCATTTCTGGATTCTTGATCTGTGTTTAACATAGAGATTTCCTGGGTAGCATACACTGTGTTGACCAAACTTTTCCAGGTCCCTCAATTCAAGCAGCACTGAATAGACGCACTCAGCGCTGATCTGTCTGCCACTAGAAATGAAAAAAGAAAGAAAGAGAGAGAGAAGACAAAGAGAAAGAGAAAAGAGCAGCCAAATGTACAGGTGTTCAATTCCATGTTGCAATAAGTGACCACGGCATAACAATGGAATCAACAGCAAAAGAGACAGAAACAGAGACCTGGAGAAGCACCGGGGTGAAATATGATATCCTACCACTTGTCACCCATTTTGGGGAATAAGGCCTCTCATCTCTGTGAGAGCGTAGGTGAATAAAATAGTCTCAGAATCCGGCACAGGAGAGATTGTGAGTTCAATCCCTGATAATGAAAACATAAAATAAAATAAAACAAAGAGTTTCAGAAAAGATTATCAGTGCAGATGCTGGAGATATTAGTTTTTGGGACACTTTGTGGTGCTTTCAGACTTGTAGCCTAAAGGAATGAAATCAATAATTTACAGTTTTTATCTGAACAGTAGTTTGTCTTTGGAAAGAGAACTTCATTTCCAGGGATCCCTCAGCACCCTATTACCAGGAGCCACGTCAATGAAGGAATTATTTAAATTTGGACTGCTCACTTGTCAGGACTCAGTCCTCACCCCTTTCCCTGGGATCCCACGGATATTATGATGTGCTGCCTCTGTCTTCACAAGATAAAGTTGACCTAATAGAGTAGCTTTAACCCAAATCCACTAATAACAGGGAGCACAGGGAGGGGGACAGTTTTCACAATATAGCAATTACGAGAGAGTGTCAGCTTCAGACCAAGCGGGTTAGAGCATCTGCCCTTGGAGACACTGGGATTCCACTGTCCCCACGTCCACAGGGTTTTGCTGAGTCTCAGGCAGTGCTGCCTACGCCTACAAAAAGCACTAACTCTGAAGGTCTGGAGGTCAATTTTGGTTGACATAACCATACTCTATCCACAGTTATAATGGTTGTTACAAAAAAATAACTAAATTGACAAGCATATAGAGGAAATAGGAACCCTTATACATTGTTGGCAGGAATGTAAATTAGTACAACCACTATGAAAAGCACTGTGGATTTTCCTTAGTAAACTAAAAATGAGGCCACCATATAGTCTTGCTGTTGTACTCCTACAAGTACGTACTAACGAAATGAAGTTAACATACAAAATACATTCTTACATGATCAGGTTCACCATTTTTGCTGTGGCATTGTTTACAACAACCAAAATTGAATCAGAGCAGGCATGCAAGTGTAGATGAAGGAAAAGAAGTAAATTTGGCATATACACATAAGGGAACAATATTCAGCCAAAAAGAGAAATGGAATTCTATTATTTGGACTCAAATTAATAGAGCTGGAGGATAGCGTGTTAAACAAATAAGCCTGACATAGAAAGACAGTTCTTACCTGTTGTCTCTTATACAGAGAAATTAAATTTTAAAAGAATGCCAACCTGAAAGTTAAAAAGAAATTGCTAGGGAATCAAAAGTGTGTTGGAGAAAGGAAGTAGAAATAGGAACAGAAGGGAGGTTGGAGGTGATTAGTGAATGATATGTGCATATGAAACAATAGCAAGTACCACAGATTTGTATAATTTAATGTGTCAAATTGCTTTTTTATTTAAAATTAAAAAATCCATGAATGATATATAGACTCGGAATACAAAAATTAAAAATTGAACATGCAGATTATTTTTAAATTAATGAAGAAGAGATCACTTAAGTAAAAACAGCAATTCTTATATTACTAAGTGAGAAAGTTAAGGGAAAGCTACTAAAAATATAAAGAAGAATCTTCTAGTAAAGACAGAGAGCTAAAAATGGTGACATTAGGCTTTGCAGTGTTAATGTTATTGCTCTCAGATAGAATGCATTTCATTCCAAAGTGGTTGTAACAAAAATCCTGATTCATCTTGACTTTGGGAAGAATGAGTTTCTATAACTTAAAAGGTTAACTCTCATTATTTTAGCATATTGTCCAACCACACCTACACACACACACACACACACACACACACACACGGAAAACAATATAACCTAGAACCTTATAAACATTATCCTTCAACATAAATAATATATCTGATGTAATACATTTTAACTTAATTAGTAAATAAAGCTCTGAAAACAGGAAAACCATCTACCGTCCACAGCACAGAATCTGGAAGAAATCATGCAGAAAAAAAAAATCTTTATTAAGTAGAACATAGGTGACTATAGATTGTGGTTCTTTTCCCTAAGGGTTTCATTTTTTAAAATTTTTATTCAGAATTTCATTTTTATGTCACTATTACAAAAGGTACATCATCTACTCAGGTTATTTATGCTAATGACCACTTCATATGTACATAGTTAGCGACACTGGCTGTTGGGATATTTATCATCTCATATGGTAATATCAAAATACTTTCAATAAAAAGCTTATTTCTTCATATTCTCTCAAATTACTGAATTCTAAAAATTTTAAAACATTGAGTATTGCATAAAGAAAATGAATGCTTTAAATGATATATTCAGTATTTTTAGTTTCTTATTTCTATGTAAAATTATTTCATTATGAAATTTATAATAATAATATAAGATAGTTTGGAGATCATGTTACCTAACTGCTAAATACTTAGAGAAACACTGCACAATTATAAATGTAATATGAGAATTTGTTTCTAAGTGACATGTAAATTAATATAATAACTATTCTGGGAAAATTAGCTTTTTATTTCATTAACCTGCCAAGAAATTGAAAATTCATTAATGCATTGTTTATACTCGTTTTCTTGATGATTCAATTTAAGAAAATCAGAGGATTTAGGAAATGAGAAATAGCAATAATATTTTAAAATCTCTAAAACTACACATATGGACCCAATAGATAAAAAGTTAGATTCTTTGCCATATAGAAAAGGGAACTGGTTTTTCATATCATTTATTCAATGTATCTATTTATACTTGTTCACCAAAAGAAAATGTTATTCATGAAAATAAATATTGGTTAAAAGACAAAAGATAAGACACATGTTGTCAGTGCAAAACCAATAACAAAGAAATCTCTAAGGTAGAGAGAAAAAGTAGTAAAATAAAACAAAACTTTGAATTTAAAATGAAAATTATATATGAGTGTACCATATCTACTTTTTGGTAGCAACTCTCCCCATCTATGTACGGAACTTACCCTGTATAATCATTAATTTATACAGTGTACATCACAGTGCTTTAAAAGGTGTGAAATTCAATCTATACATATAGATCTTACATAATATACATGATTTATATGCATGAAATATATAATATTAGGTATATGACAAGAACACCTGATAAAACATGCAAAAATAATATTTACACACAAATATTACTAAATATAAAGTTTAAGTTTTAGTTACATTTAAAATTTATAGTATAGATTATAAGTAACATGTATAAATTTGCAATGATTACCAGGAATGCTACCACTTGCTTTGTTTATTTATCTTAGAAAATGACAAGGACTTGAGCTGTAACAAAATGCAAGGATCTCACGTATCAGAAGTTGGTCAGATGGGAGCTAAGAAAAAATGTTGCTAGATGACTCCTTCTGAGTTAGAGCTCAAGAAAACTAACATATTTCAATATTTTAGGCATATTTTGTCACCAAAAATAGATGATTATAAAAAAGACTTAGCTATGTATGGCATGCAATACTGTCAAACAAAAAGAACAAACTTTCAAGCAAACAAAAAACAGCCCTATTCCCAAAACTTTGCACAAATTTATTGCTTTTGGATTTTTAAGGTGACAAAAGATTCATATGAAATTCACATAAAAAGCAGCAGATATCTTCAAGACCAATAGTTACTTCTGTTTAAGCCCATTGCCATTTATGTTACATGCCTTCTACCACTTCCTTACATTTTTCTTTTCCTAGACAGAATCAAATCCCCTCCATATTATCAGAAAAGTTTTAAATTTCGTTTGCCTGAGGCTCAGTCTTGACTTGATTTCATGAAAGCATCACAAATCATCTCCCCAAATAAACAAAATTATGTGTCTAACAATATATAAGTGCAGTTCTTTTTTTCTGACACCAAACTTTTTATTTATGTTATTCTTAGAAATGGAAGGCATATCATTTCATATTAAGAATCTAATTCTCATTTTTTTATTACTAGAAGGTAGACTCTTAGGATGGAAAAGAAGTCAAGGGAAAGAAAATGTGAGCCAAGTTAGACTGAAATTCATATATATGTGTTATAGAAATATACCAATATCCCAAGAGAAATAGCAATAGCCTGTATTATAGCCATGAACTATTAAATAAAAAGAATAATGAAAATATCAAATGTAAAAGACAGACTATTTTTGTATTATTTTATTTCAGTTCTATTTTAATAGAAAAACCTCTTAACGAGGGCAAATTTCATTTTGTCTGAACAGAGAGTTTGCTGCCTGAGGCAAAAACAAGCAATGAAAAGGTTGCAGAACCGGTAGCTTCAAAACAAGTGATTTTTTTTCACAGATTTCTTAAGAGACATTTTTGCTTTCACCTTAGTAGGGAAAAAAAAGTTTCATGCATAGGTATGAACCTCAAAATACATAATTTATGAATTTTCCTTCATTTAACAATTCTGAATTCACTAGAAAAGAATTCCTTTCTTTGGTGACTCATTAGGTATTTAAAATAGAAATTCTCAAACTCTATTATACCTCAAAATAACCAGAGACCTTGTTTATGGATATTGAGTTACTTTTTGTGTTCTCAATTTCAGTACACCAAAAATGGAGACCAGTAGTAGACCAAGTGCCTCTGATCTAGCTGTTGTGTAACTCATGACAGAGTTTAAGGATGATCAGGTGGAAAGCATCTACTCTGCATGATTCTGAGAACACACACTTGAACATTTGCTCTGTGCAAGCACCATTCATAACAAAGATGCTTCTATTAGGTGTAACATCTTGGTGAAATCATTTGATAAGCACATTATCTGTATCAGCACTTTCATGTTGAGGGAAACAAGAGATAGTTGAAGAGTTAAGTTCATCAATAGTCATCTAAAGTATTAATTATATAATAATAAATGTCTCATCCATGCCTGGTAGATGTTTGGAAAAATAAGATAAGAATAAATTTTTATGTAATGAAATGTTATAATATACAGGGAAAGATTCAAATGGTGCAGTGTGGAGGGAATGTGGCAGGAGGTCCTGGAAGATGGCTTTGCCTTAGTGCCCCAGATACTGTGAGTGCAGGACCTTCCCAGGTAACTCTAAAACAACCATTTGGACTGTAGGATTAAGGCTGAATAGAGCATGGTATTATGTCATACCTCTACTAAAGAAAACATAGTAGTCAGTGAGTTAGTAATAACATTGAAGATTTTATTTTCTTTTGGGAATGGGCTGAAGGTTGAAGAAAAAGCAGTGGTGATATGTGACTATCCTCTAGTGGTAAGGATAAAGAGATCCAGTTTCAGGCCTCCAACTCTGCTGCTAACTAAATGACTCAGAGAACTTATTCAGAAATCGAGGGTCTACAGAACAATTTATTCTTGACAGAAACAGAATGACTTTGAGTACACATTTATTAAAACTGTAACTGGCAGAGCAAAGATGGTGGATAGATAACAGCTGGCTACAGAGGGTCCCTTAGGTAATCAACTCAGAATTCAACATAATACAGCATGGGGAGCCGCAAACAGAGGGAGAGGAATTCTCTCATCCCAAGAAGAAACTAAGGTGAGAAGAATCAATCAAACATACAGTCCAGACTGGCCATGCCACCGTGCAGCCCTGAGTGCCTCTGGGCTTCCCTTAGCACACCAAGACAGGCCATCCACATGCCACCGTGCTCCAACCACCACCTTGGACTCTATTGCTATGGGCTCACTGCAAGGCTGGAAGAGTGGAGTGACTTGGCGCCCAACTGCTGTACCCACTCACACCACCATTGCTGCCGCCACCACCTTCTCTGCTGCCTCCCAAGATTTGGGCCACATCTTGGAAGGCATGAGGAGGAGGGCGTAGTATCGTGGGTGTAGGATCAGACCTGCTGGGATGCATCACCTCCTTCGCCCTCACCGCTCCCATGAGGACCAGAGCCCATGGCACTGAGAGGGACCCTGCTGCTGGAGCATGCCGAGGTCCCCAGATGGGTGAGTGTGCATTTGCCACTGCCAGGCTCACATGGCTGGAGCCCCACAGAGTCGCCACTGTGAACAGAGCCCAGAGAACCTGCTTCTGAAAACATCTCTTCAGAAAATAATAAAAAATACAGAACCAGAACTTTCCGGTTTCCTGCCATGCTCAACCAGCTTTGGGGAATTGGGCCTGCCTGCCTGCTCCATGAATTCTGGACTGGGCAGCCTTAGGTGAGTGTCCATGCATCATCCTGAGCCCTGGGAGGGAGTTTAAGATACCTCAGATAACAGTAAATTGGGGAAGGCAGCAAAACCCTAGTGAGCACAATTCAGAAAGACCCTAAGCAATATAGAGAGGGCCAGAGACCCCTCAGACACAACTGTCTGAAAGAAAGCAGAAACAGGACAAGAGATAGAAACTAAAAAAAAAAGAAAAAAAAATCCAGCTGCTAACTCTAGAAAAATAAGCCCAAGAGAGGTAAATAGAGAAGAGAACCAGTGTAGTAATCATGCACTATTAGACACAGCATCAGCAGAAATAAAGCAATACCTTTGTGATCTCATAGACGAATTTAAAACTGTACTTCTGATCCAAGTGAGTCAAGATATAAAAAGATTAATTAAAGAAATGATAAGCCCCTCCCAAGAGAACTTATGGAAGAACAGAGGAACTCAGAAAAAGAAGAGAAACCTTTGATGAAGAATATAAACAAAATCTAGAATACATGAAACAGATCCAAAGTGATTACCTGGAAACCAAAGATTCCATTGAAGCTGGCAAAATGCCTTGACAGAAACTAAAGTTAGCCTTTTTAAACTTGAAAACAGATTTATGGTGTGTGATTGTGAAAGAAAAGATCTCTTAAAAATACAAGGAACAAGGAAGAAACAATTCAAAGACTAGAAGATGAGAGAATTTATAACTTAAGAAATAAAAATGTGAGTGAAAAGAATATCCACAGATATAATTAAGGAAAACTTCCCAAGCACAGGAAAAAGAAATGATATCCAGATAAATGAGGCATACAGAACTCCAGCCACCTACAACTCAAACAGATTACACACAGACATATAATAATCAACATTCCAGAAATCCACCCCAAGAACAGAATATTAAAAGTGGCCAGAGAAAAGAAGCAGATCACCTACAAAAGACAAATCATCAAAATAATGACAGCCTTATCAACACAAACTCTCAAATTGAAGAGAGCCTGGGGGGGGGGGGATGATCCAAGCCCTGAAAAAAATTACCTCCAACCAAGACTGACATATCTGTAAAAACTCTCTCTCTCTCAAAATTAATGGAGAAACATGATATTTCCAAGACAAGGAGGAACTGTGGGAGTTCATGGCCTTCAACCCAACCCTACAAAAAATACTGAAAGGACATTCTAGAGAGAGAGAGGAAAAAATACCAGGATTCCAGCAACAGTGAAAGAGAGGCCTCAATGAACAAGACAGAGGAGAGAAAGAAAATGGAGGCTTGCTACAGGATTGGGCGGAGAGTCTCTCTAGAGAAATCATATTAGAAGCTAGAATATGACAACATGGAGAGGGCCAGACAAATGGATAACGATTCTTATTAACCAAGACAGTGCAGCTGGAGGATTTAAAGTCGTGCTGAGACTGTGAAGGCTGAAAATGGGAGGCTGCAAATCCCCCACCTTTAAATCAACAATTTGACCTGTGGACCCAACAGGAAAAGCTGTGTTGGCTTTTGGTGACTGCTGGAAACTGAGACCTGAGATCCCGAGAAGCAGCCAGTACTTCCCTGCTACACCAGAGGTGATTGTGAAAGGCTCTCGAGCTCCAAAGCCTAACGCTGAACACATTTCTGACCCTTCCGCTCTGTGCCGGGAGTGCACGCCATGTGGATTTCTGACCCTTCCATGCTGTACTGGGAGTGCACGCAGCGAGGATTTCTGACCATTCCACACTGTACCAGGAGCGCACGCTGCGCGGATTTCTGACTGTTCCACACTGTGCTGGGAGCGCGGGAAAGGTGGGTGGCGTGGACCCTGGTGAGTACTGGGGACCCCGCAGCTGCTGGGGTTGGCCAGAGAATGTCTTGGTATGGGGCAGTACCCACCACCATGGGGACATCAATAACACAGAGTCTGGTGGCAGCCATCTTACAGTTGGGCAGAACCTACAGCTCAGTGACGTCACTGAGCCCCCCTGTAGGGAGGGCTAGTGGAAGGCATCTTGAAATTGGGCAGAGCCTGAGTATGTGTTGGCTTCAGCCTCATACAGAGAACTAGTGGGAGACATCTTGAATTTGGGCAGTTCTGCTGTGCTGGTGCTCCTGTCACAGAGAGGTCTGGAAGAGAACAGTTGGGATTTGGGCAGGACCCTGTGCCATAGTGACATTAGTCAACTGCTTCTGGTACAAAGAGAACCGGCAGGAGCTACTGGGGCTAAACCAAGCCTCTGCTTGGGGCCCAACAAGCAGATACAAAATAGTCACAACTCAGTGACATCCAGAAAGTACAGCCTAATTTACAGACTGACTGGTGCAGAGGCTGGAGACTAGCCTGTACCGCCCCTGCATCCCAGCCTACCCCAGATAACAGCAAATTGGAGAAGACAGCAAAAACTCAAGTCAGCACGCTTCTGAAAGGCCCTAAGCAATTTGGAGAGGGCCAGAGAACCCCAGGACAGTCTGAAAGAAACTAGAAACATGACAAGAGATAAAAAAAAAAAAAAAAATCTCCAGCTGCCCAACATGAGAAAATAAGCCCAGGAGAAGTAAACACCGAAGAGAACAAGCACAGTAACCATTCATTGCTCGACACAGCATCAGCCGAAATTAAAAAGTACCATCATGATCTCATAGAAGAATTTAAAGCTGTACTCCTGATTCAAGTGAGACCAGATATAAAGAGATTAATTAAAGAAATGACAAGCCCCACCCAAGAGAACACAGATGGAAGAACTGAGGAAATCAGAAAAGAAAGAGAAACTTCTGAAGAAGAATTTAAACATAACTTAGAATGCATGAAACAGATCCAAAGAGAACACCAGGAAGCTAAAAACTCCATTAAACACTGGCAAAATGCCTTGACAGAAACTAAAGACAGCCTTCTGAAACTTGAAGAGAGATTTATGGCATATGATCATGAAAGAAAAAGCCTCTTAAAAATAATAAGGAACCAGAATGAAGCAATTCAAAAACTAGAAGATGACAAAAAGATACATAACTTAAGAATAAAGAATGTGAGTGAGGAAGCAGGAGCAACCAAAAATGAAATACAAAGAATATTCACAGATATATTAAAGCAAAATTTCCCATATATAGCAAAAAGAAATGATATCCAGATAAAAGAGGCATACAGAACACCAGCTACCTACAACCAAAACAGATCTATGCCTAGACATATAATAATAAAGATTCCAGAAATCCACCAAAAGAACAGCATATTAAAAGCAGCCAAAGAAAAGATGCAGATTACCTACAAGGGAAAACTATCAAAATAACAGCAGACTTATCAACACAAACTCTTAAGTCAAGAAGGGAGTGGGGAGAAATATCCCAAGTCCTGAAAGAAAATGATATGCAACCGAAGCTCATATACCCGTCAAAACTCTCTCTCAAAATTAATGGAGAAATAAGATATTTTCAAGACAAGGAGGAACTTTGGGAGTTCATGGCCACCAATCCAATCCTACAGAGAGTGCTGAAGGACATTACAGAGAAAGAGAGAAAGAGATACCAGGATTCCAGCAACAGTGGCAGAGAGGCCTCAGTGAACAGGGCAGACAGTGGAATGAGGGCATAATGGACAAAATATAGTAGAAAAGTGGAGTAGCAGACATGAGGCAGAGATGGTAAGCTATAGTCTTTAGTATAGACAGCGCTGAAACTCTATAAAAAAAAGAAAAAGGCAGAGGTCATTGTTAATGGTGTATAAGGATTTAAAAGACATAGTAGTCTTATGGACATATTTAGTTTGAATTTAATATATACTGGTCTGTCCACTCATGTCAGATTTGACGGCACAGACATCTTGACCCAAAAATAGCAGGTTATACCATGGTAACTATCCTTACTTTCCTATTAACTTAAACTGAAATCCTATAATACTTACATTGTCTTACTATCACTGATCTTAATTGAATCTGAATCATAAGACTATGAGTTGGCCATGGCTGATTTTATTTGAAATTGGTAAGCTTGTTAGTATCAACCCTAAAAGTAGAGGCAACTACTCTGAGGATGACAAGATGTAAAGGATATCCATACTGGTATTAATTAGTAACAGCTCTCAAATCCTACAATGCTGTCAAAGTTAAGTTTTTATAAAAATAGGTGATACTATATTTAACTATAATAAGCCAGTGTGGTGGTCAAATCTATTGAAAATAACAAGAGGAAACATAGTAACTACGGAAGATCATCTATATTGTGGTCTTATATGGTCTTATCCATTGCATGTTTTTCTAGGAAATTGTTTTGCTGTCTTGCTATGACTTGGTATTCCCTATAGTACAGAGAGGATAGATATATATGTAGAAATTCACACATGGGTTTTTATTTTCTTTTTAATTATTTACGGGAACAGATTATATAATGCAAGATGTAATGAACAGATACTCTGAGGAAGAGATGCTAAGAAACCCAAGGCTAATTTTGTAGCATTATGATAGGAATTCCAGCATTACTAATGTTTGCTGATTAGAATGACATTGGACTGGTTTCTTGAGTTCAATTTCAGCATATGTAGAGATGGGGACAGCTATCACAAAGAGAATGAGAGATGCGATGGTAGTTACTATTGTCTTCCCTAATTTGGTACTTGAGGACCTAAAAAGTCTCCAATGATTTGATTAGTTCTAATAATATACAATAAGTATATAAGGTGGGTGAAGATGGGGACAACTATTAGTAAGAAACTAGAGACAGTTAGATAGACAATGAAGATCTCCAGTGGGCTTGCTACAAAATCTGTATTTCTTTAAATTGTTTTTTCAACTGCTATGTTCTGTTTTGATATGTTTAATCTTACCCTCTTTGAGATGTAAAACAAATGTGTAGGACTGATAACCATATTACTGAGCTCTTGTTTGATCATAGAGCAGAAGGGTTTGTAGTGTCACTTTATGAATGTCATTCTAAATACTTTAATTCTATAACATGAACAGCTATTTCTAAGATGACAATGTGTAACTTATCAACCAGCAATTTCTTACCGTTTGTTTTTCTGTAAGTTTGTATTATTTCTACCCTTTTTTTATCTCCATGTATTATTTTGTTTCCTTTTCTTTAAATAAAAAAAAAAGAACAAGACAGAGTGGAATGAAAGAGTAAAGTGGGCAAATAATAACAGAAGAATAAAATAGCAGAAATGAGGCAGAGACGGTAAGCTATACTCTTTAAAATAGATAGCAGTGATACACTAACAAAAAAGAAACATAGGCAGAGTAAATTAGGAGGCAGGATCCATCGAGATGTTCTAAAAAGGAAATACACTCAACCTGAAAGAGGGTAAATAAACTGAGAATCAAAGATGAGATAACGATGCTGTATGTGACAGGAAACCAAAGAGAAATAAGGACAACTCAGCCAGCAGCCACAGATACATTGAAAAGCTATGACACTTTTGTGCAGTATACAACTAACTACACAGTTAGAAGGAAGGAAAACCTTGTGACTTCAGTAAGTAAAGGAGTACAGCTCAAAATCAAGTTCAAGGGTAAAAAGGTTTAGCAACACTCAGGTAGATAACAGGTTGGCACCCTAATCTAAAAACTAAAAGAGCCAGTGGGACCCAAAATATACAAAGCCCCCTGAGAAAGGGAAAGCACCTAAAAAAGGAAGGCAGAGGACATTGTTAATAATGTTTCAGAATTTTAAAGTCACAGTAGTCTTATCGCTCTGTTTAGTTTGATTATATTTTGTTCCAGTATGTCTACTCATACTGGATTTGAGGGCACAGACAGCTAACCCAAAAATAGCAGGTTACACCACTGTAACTATCCCTAATTTCCTATTAACTTACACTGAAACCCTGTATTACTTATACTGTCTTAGTATGACTCATTTTATTTGAAGCTGGTGTGTTAGACTGCTGTTTAGCCTCGACTGACTTTTATTCAAACTTGGTATGCTTGATAGTATCAAGTCTAAGAGTAGGCGCAAATACTGTGAAGATGACAAGATGTAAAAGATATACATTCTGGTTTTGATTATTAACTGCTTTCAAGCCCTACAATGTCTTCAAAATTGTGTTTTTATTAAAATAGCTATGTAATACTATGTTTAACTATATTAAGCCTGATGTGGACAAGTCTATTGAAAATAACAAGAGAAAGCATAGTAACTACTGTAGATCACCTAATATTGTGGTCCTATATGTCTTTTTCATTTCATGTTTTTCTAGAAATTTATTTTTTTGTCTTGTTTTGATCTGTTTTTCCTAAAATACAGAAAGGATAGACTTACATGTAGAGATTCACACATGGGGAGAATTTCTAAACTGTTTACAGGAACAGATTATAAAATACATGATGTAATGAACAGATACTCTGAAAAAGAAGAGACACTAAGATACCCAATGCTAATTCTGTACCATTATGCTATAAAATCTAGCAATACTATCATTCGCTGTTCAGAGTGATATTAGTCTTGTCTCTTATATTCAATTTCAGCATACATAAAGATAAGGACAGCTACTATGAAGAGACTAAGAAACATTATGGTAGTCATTATTTATTGACATCCCCCAAATCAGGTCTTGAAGACCTAAACAGCCTTCATCATCTTGTAATGATCTGATTAGTTCTATAATGTTCAGTATATATTCAATGTGTGTGAAGATGGGGACAACTAATTGGAAGAAAACTTGAGAAAACAAGATAGAAAGTGAAGATCTCCAGTGGACTTGCTTTGAAATCTGTGTTTCTTTAAATTGTTTCTTTATGATCTGTTTTGTTCTGTTTAATCTTACCCTCTTTAAGATAAAAAACAAGTGTGTAGGACTGATAACCATATTACTAAGTTCTGGTTCGATCATTGAGCAGAACTGTTTGCAGTGTCATTATTTGAATATCACTTTTGTATGCTTTAATTTTGTAACTCGAACAACTATTTCTACAATGATTGTATGTAACGTGATTTCTTACTATTTATTTTTCTGAAATTCTGTATTGTTTCAACTCCTTTTTCTGGTTTTTTTTTTCTTTCTCTTTAAATAAAAAAATACAAGGAAAATAAATCTGGAATATAAATGCAAGAATAAATTTGATGATCAGAGAAGGCTTAAATGAAAACCATTATTTATTTTAAAGAGAATAATAAAATATAAACATACAACAAAACCAAGTTTTAAAACATGTTAGTAGATCAGTTCCAATAGTTGATATGCTGCATTTTGATTGTGAATGAAATAACAAGAACAAACTCAGTCATAAAAAAGGGCCAACCAGTCATTTCAAATAAAGGAAACAGCAAGTGTAAAAGCCTCAAAGCATTTCTGTTAAGATGTACAATTGTAACTCTTTGATTAGGTGTTTTTAATAGCTGAGTGCTTTTGTTCTTTGCTCAAGCTGCCGTGTATAGCTGGAGGGATGGGTATGTTCTGAGTTTTTGAGAACAGGGCTCATACTAATTGTCATGTCAGAGGAAGAGTGTGTTTTTTCTTTACAGCTGAAGACAGTATATTTTGGTAAGGTGAGTGTGAGTCTCGGTATTAATCCTTAACTCATAGGCAGATCCAAGGCATTGTATTCATTTGTTTCTATGATATTTTGAATCAAAGAAATAATGGATAAAAAGAAGGATCTTTCCCAACAATGGAGGGGCTGAGCCATTTCAAAATTAAGAAGTTCTGGAAAAACAATGTAGTCAGATGAACATTAGGGGAAAAAAATGACAACTACAATTTTGAACTCAATAGTTCACACAAGTGCTTGTTATAGCTACTTGTAGAGAGCAAAACTTTTATCTACAGTTTCTGAGATTTTGGAAGTGTTTCTGTATAAAGAATATTTTTGAAAAAAATTAAGATGTCTTTTTGTAACTTTAGTTAAATTTCTGATGGAGCTGCAGATCTAGCTCAGGGGTGTAAACCCCACTGGCAAGCGTGAGGTCATGAGTTCAATTCCTGATATCAAAATAAATAAAATAAAATAAAATAAAATAAAATAAAATGCTGATGAATACTCAGTTGTGTGATAAAGAATGGTTTAGCAGTCATTCAAATATAGAAACTAGCTAATAATTGCATACTGTTTTGCAATAAATACTCTTTTGATGTTTTTAAATGTTATTTTTATGTAGAATCAAAGTCACTTTATGTGGCTAAAACTACTTACAAAGAAAGACATCTATGCTACATTAGAAAATTAAAAGGCACACACAAAATAAAATTGGAACTTTGCAGACTGTTAGTGTTCCCACTGCCATGCAATGTTAACAGGTGATGATTCCTGCCCTAGTGATGCACTTTTAATTAATTCACAATTTTTGCCTGAATTTATATGACTTAATTTGCTCTTTAAAAATGTAAAACTATGGCCATGTTTTTTTTCAAAGTTAACAGTAATATGGCTTCTGAGAAGACTACAAAGTGACTGTCCCACTTAGGAATAAAGCAGGGGGCACAGCATAACAGCCAAACACTGTGAAGTATATCAGTTTCTAGAAATGCACCCTTTATTTCAAAACTCCCAACACCTAAACGGATGTCTTTCTAATCTCTACTGCAGGCTCAATTCTTAATCTGGTTTCCAGCTAGGGATGGAACACATCATAGCAGTAATGATTTGTATTTTTATTAATTTCAGTGAAAGCTTCCTGTACCCAGTTATTTGCTTCTTTTCCATCCGTATCATAATCCAGGCCAATGCTAAACCTTATTGGAGTCATCCAGGAAATCTCACTTCATATTTTTGCAACTTCTACAGAAAACTTGCTGTCATGCAAGTTTCTCCACCTACCTGCCAGCATGTAGAACTTTTGTCCATTTTCAGATTACCTGACACAGAAGCAAGGTGGCACTTTCATGCTGCTTTTTTCCTGTGTATCAAGAGTGGCCTTTTAAAATCTGTTTGCAGCTAATAATCATAAGAATTATTGATAAAATTAATGTCTGAGAGCCTTTAAACTGAAAACCAATTCAGTCTCGCACAAATCAATATTCTGGATAACTTCCCTGCCTGGTCATTATATTGCAAAGACTAGAAAACCTGGATACATATTTTAGAACCTTTACATACACTTAGTCATTGACTCATTGCATATTTTTAGCTTTGAGTTGTAGCAGATATAATTCTAGACTTCACTGCCTGCCTGCTTTTGACTGAATTAAACAAAGTCTGGGATATGATTGCTCTTGCAACAACAAAAATTTACCTGCACAAATTTCCAGTGGGATTTTGTAATATAAATACTTGAAATCTTATGTCACAAGTTAAATTTCACATGTGTCAAGATAATCATCGTTAAATAGCTTAACAATAATATCATAATATTATATCAGTAATATCAATCATATTAAGACTGAAGTTGGACAAGTATGCTTTTTGAAAAAAACTATAGATAGTGGCAGAGACAGACACAAAGAGAGAAACAGACAAGGAGAGACAAAGGAAAGAGAGACAGAGGAGGAGGGAGAGGGAGACAGGGAGAGAGAAAACAAATTGTTCCTTGGTAACCGTGCACCTGTAATTGGTACTTTTCAGGAAATGATTAGCCCAAGGGAAATTTCTTAGGTTTAGTATGCACACACCTTCCATACTACTGGATTGTCTCTTGTGCAGAGGGCACCTAGCAAAGTCTAGAAACAGTTTGACTTATCACAACTTAGGGGAAGATGCCAGTACAATCTTGCTGGAAGAGAGCCCAGAAGCTGTGTGGCTGCTGTGTACTACAATGCAAAAAATAGTCTTCAACCCGAAAAAAATGATCAAGGCTAGGATACAAATAGTTATTAAATTGAACAACCCTAATATATACAATAATTAGAAAAATGAGAGACCTGAAGTTGAAGAATACATTTTTAATATACTGGAATCAGAAGGGCAGAAATCAGAAATTAAATAAATTCTTTGAAAATTTTATAATCTAGTCTTGATTTACCCAAGGTAAGATACAAAGGAAGAAAGTAGCACAAATATAAGTAGAAGTTTGATAGATAAAGCTAATGGTAAAAGCAAGGTATGCTGCCCAACTGAACTTTGAGCAATAATGGAAGAATTGTAAGTTTGCACTGTTTAACGCAGAACTACTAGAAACTATGGGGGTTTTTAAAATTTTTTATCGGTACCAGTGATTGAACTCAGGAGGGTGTGCTTGCAAGGCAGGTGCTTATGCCACTGAGCTAAATCCCCAGCCTGAAACTATGGTTATTCATAAATTAAAATGAGCCTACTGAACTAGTAGAAGTGAAGAACTGGGTTTTTAATGTTTTATGATTTAATTAAATTGACAGCTACGTATGATTTAAGGCTCACCATTAAGATTCACCCATGTGAAGCTCTAATGTAGTACACCCTTAGGTTTTCCAAACAGAGGCACATCACGTAGGCACTGCATTTGGTGAATACACTGTAGGTTCAACACTAGGGATTCTTTGACATATTTTGAGAAAAACAGGTATTTCCTTGGTAGATCATGTATATATTATGGCTTTGTAAGAATTCTAAGAAAGTTAAGCTAGAGTCCATTTATTCATCCATCCAAAGACTGCATAAGTTATTTAATATCCTAAAAGTTTTTGGTTTAAAAATAACTTTAATATCTCAGTATTTTTTAAAATTGCCAAGAATTTAAGTTATAAAATTCATGTGTTTTACTCTATTCTGGGCATCATAACAAAATAACATAAAGCATATAGCTCATAAAACCATATACATTTTATTTTAAAAGAAAACCCAATGTACACTTGCCAGAATACTTACTGAATGGATAAGACTCTCCAGCTCTTAATACATGGTGAGCTGTCTACTGTGTCCTCAGATGATGGAAGACACACAGTTGCTATTTATGGAGATTTTTTCAACTTCATTCATGGCTTAAAAATACCCCCAAAGTCTTATATTTTAGGATAAATCTTCAATATATGAATTTGGAATGTTTCTACAGTGCAAAGAGTATAATAGTCAGTACATATATTATTCTTCAATAACATAGGTTAAAAAATTTAATAATAGCATATTCCACAACATTTAAAACATATCATTGGCTTATATCAAAATTTTAATCTAATACTTGCCATTCTATTTAATTACAATCTGTTTGGGAATCATGTACTGTGATAAATTAATTCCTCTTCAAGTAAATATAGAATCCATTTTTTTCTCAGTCTTTTCAATATTTCTACAAGCTTTTTGCATAAATTATTGCTATTCAACCTAGTTTGCAACAGAATTTGGGCTGACATTGGGTGAAATTATCATATTTTTTATACCTACAAGACAATCATTTTCCCATAAAACCCACAGTTGGAAGAATCAGAATTATAAGGCAAACAACAGTCTACCAGATATAACAGCTAGAAGCACAATTCTGTTATGTACTCAGTTGCTTGAAAGAAAAGTGACACCCAATGAAGATCATTAGTGGAGACAAAGTAACCCATCCATACAGTAGTGCTGGAAGTTTTGAAGTCAGGTGTATCTAATTTTAAAACTTGGTTCTTTACAATAGTCTCCATCTTTATTAACTATTTGGGGATAAAGCACTAGATTCTTAAATTTAATATTATTATTATTATTTTTTGGAGGTGTTGGCTTGGCTTCCCAGAGTCCTAAGTTCCAACATGGCGTGGATCTCAAGAGTCACTGCTAGTTCTCTCCTTGGAAGGGCTGCAGTGGGCCACACTACCGCTGCTTACCAGGGAGGGGAGGTGCTGGCTTGGCTTCCCAGAGTCCTAAGCTCCAACATGGCGTGGATCTCAGAGGACACTGCTAGTTCTTCCCCTGGAAGGGCTGCAGTGGGCTAAACTACTGCCGCTTACCAGGGAGGGGTGGTGTTGACTTGGCTTCCCAGAGCCCTAAGTTCCAACATGGCATGGATCTCAGGAGACACTGCTGTTCTCCCCCTGGAAGGGCTGCAGTGGGCTAAACTACCGCCGCTTACCAGGGAGGGGAGGTGCTGGCTTCAATTTTATATTATTAACATGGTAATCTCGTCCCATGTATAACATTAAGTATAGAACTTTTAAACTACTGGGCAGTTCTTGATTCCTGTTCATGCCCACTTCTGGAAAAAAGGGGTGCTGGACGTTTTGACCACAGCCATCAGAATGCATGCTCTATTTGAAGTGCTGGCCTCCCACTCTGCCTTACAAATTTACATAGAAAACTATGTATCAGATTTCTACATTCTTCTAAAGGTATTACTGGGCACAAAATCTTCATTTGTTTTAAAACTAATACACATAAGCAACCTAAAAAATAAAAAAGGAACTTCCTATTTTTTTGGATTTCGATATTTTATTTTCAGATTTACATTTTTTATAATCTTAAATCTAGTTCCTAGTCCATGTATTCAATATTATTCTTATTGTAAGTATCAGAAGTGTCTTACCTATAATTAATCTACCTGCACCTGTGCCATTAAAAATTAAAAGCGTGCTGCAGTTGTAAAATGTTCTTACTTTTGTGTACAATGATTAAAAGATTTCTCAAAAAAAAAAAAAAAAAAAGAAGGCAAATTCCTCCTCAGCTGGGAATTTAGCTCAGTGCATAAGCTCCTGCCTGGGTGGGAAGGGCAAGGTCATGAGTTTTGATCCCCGGCACAAAAAAAGGGAGAAAAATGTTTCTCTGAAGTTCATGTGCAAGGAAAACAAACAAACAAACAAAAAAAAGAATTCTCTTTCATTACCTGTACAAATGTCTAACTGAAATACAATCTGGAAAATTTTTGGATATGGAAATAAAATGAATCCTCATTTTCAGGAATTCCACATTTGAAAAATGTCTGTTTGCTAAAATTTATTTTAATATTCAAATCTATGCTTATGTCACATTTATGACTGCTAAAAATTCAAAAATTTATTCATCTGATTTTAAATTAAGATTGAATAAGATATAATTTGATCTTTTTGGTCAGTTCTCATAACAAAGTATGTTTTCTGTGATACATTTACTACCATGTTTCTTTTTTTGTTTTCTGTTTTTTTTTTCTTATTCTTTCTTTGCTTTTATTTATTTATTTATTTATTGTTAGTGGTTCTTATTTTTAAGAATGGTTTCCCAGCCCAAGGGACTTTAAAGTTTTCTAGTATTCCTAGAGTGCAAGGGTGCATTGTGTCTTAATGGAAAAGCTTAACTCAAGTATGGATCAAAGTGGTAGTGAGTTCAGTGGTAATGAATTGATAATGTACATGTAAAAATGTATCATTGGGAGGAACCACAGAAAACAATGCTATACATTGATCACTGATGAAAACTCTTTGATTTGAACCTTACAATAATGTAAGCCTAAATTTTAGGCAGAATAGTACAGTATTCACAAATATAGGACTGGTGATGGCTTTATTTTTTTTTCCAAAACCACTCAAATGCTTTAATAATCCAGCCCCCGTGAGCATTGCTGGGAATGTAGCTCAGTGGTAGAGATCCTGCTTGACAAGTATGAGGTGAGCTTAATTTCTGGTACTAAATATATATCTATTTTTATATCTATATATAAAATATTTATGTATGTTTGTGAGTACATATATTTGTGCAAATAGGAATCAACTATACTATAAATTTAAGACCTAAATAATTAGTCTTTTCTGTAGGAAGCCAAATTTCATCCACGTGTCACAAAATTGTAGAAATTTTCAAGCATTCATTTATTTTTTAAAAACAATATATCATGGTCAAAAATCTAGATAAGCACAACTGTACTGTTCTCAATTTACAAAATTAATTATTTGCATAGTACGTTTGTTTTTGCATTCATACAGGTGTGACATAAAATCTAAGAAGTCTTCTCATATATTTGCTTCATTCTAATACATTCTAATACACATGGAGCCATGAAAAGCAAAAATCTAAGTTGCTAACCTGTTTGATTCTATTAAAAAATGTTTATTTTGGAAACTTGTAAATTGTAAAAGCTTTGTAAAAGTTTTCTACTATGACTTTAATAATATTTTATGTTATCATTTATAAACAATTTAAATTTTTATGTTTTATTTGTTTTAATTTTTATGGCATCTAGCTATGTAATTCAAGTTGGGCTTCAACTCGCTATAAGCCCTGGTTAGCCCTGCGCTCAGCAATCCTCTGCCTCAGCCTCCCAAATGCTGGGACTGCAGGTGTGGCCCACTACTTTCAGCTAATTTTGTATATTTTTTCAACTTTTAGAAATATATTGACTACTTTATGGAAAGCAAAATGTCAATGTTTACCATTATAGTTGGTGGAGATACATTGCAATTGTATTCATCAGCGTTCTCTACAGAAATAGAACCAATAAAGTACTGTTATAAAACCACACACACACACATGCACACACACAATATTTGTTATAAGGTATTTACCAATGGTATTCTTCACATAATTAGTAAAAAAACAAACAAACAAAAAAAAAACTAAGTTTTATGGAACCACAAAAATGTTTGACATGCCAAAGTCATCTTGAGTACAAATAATAAAACAGGAGACAGTACTAACGGTCTTCAAAATATACTAGCAAACTATACTCATCAAAATAATATGATATTGTCATAAAAATAGACATGTTAAATAAAGAATCACTAAAGCACAAAATATTTCCTATGACAAAATGTAGTTAGTCAAACTAAATATCAAATCAGTAGCAAACAAAACAGCAGAATACAGAGACAATACAGAAAATGTGTGCAAACCACATATCTAACAAAAGTGTAATATCTGGAATATGTAAGTATAAAAATGAAAAAGACTAAAATCTAATAGTAAATCTAAATAAATAGTCAATGAATCACAAGTATATGAAAAATGCTAGCCATCAGTAATCAAGGTAATACAAAATAAATCCAAAATGAGATCTAGGTGTCACCTCAACTCAGCAAGTATGGCTTTTAACAAAAAGACAAAGATGATGGTGCTGATAATTTGGAGAAAAGATACCCTTGCACAGGTGTAAATTTAACTTACTATTGTCACTATAGTAAGTTGTTTCAAAAATCAAAATCTACCATTTAGCTTAGCGATCCCATTCCCTGGTACATGTCCAACAGAAGTGAAATTAGTGTGTCAAAGAGCAACCAGCACTTCTCTGCTCATTGCATCACTATAATGACCAAGAAATAGGAATTATCTAAGTGTGTGATGACCAATGAATGCGCACAGAGAATGTAACACGTATACTCCTAAAGAAGGATGAAATCCTATCACATGGAATAAAAGGAATGTTAAACAGAAGGAAGCAACCAACCAAAATCAGGTTCCAAATGATCTCACTCATGCTTAGGGTCTAAAGAAAGATGAGAGCAGAACAGTGGTCATCAGAGGCTTAGTAGAGGAGGGGAAAGAAAAGAGATGGAAAAGGATTGATGAATGGGCACTGAATTCTGGTCAAATAGGACTAAGCTGTTCTGCTATGTTATCACACAGTGGGAAAGTTATAGCTAATAATATTGTGTTATAGTACACTCTGAAAAGTTTAAGTGTTTATCAAGAAGAAACAACAAATGTTGAAAAGATTAATACTTTTAATCTAATTTAAATATTTTATAATATATACATATATGTATATATATACACATATGTATATATTATATATAATATATGCATTAGAATATTATGCACCACCCCATTACTATGTACAACTTTTAAGGTTGTATAGATGGGCTAAAATATTTTTTAAAAAGAGGCAGATTTACAAGGTTTTGTGTTGTTGTTTATTTGTTTTTACCAATTGAAGTGCAGAAGGCTTCTAGGGCAGTGGCACAGAGTCTAGCACAGAGTCTGACTGGTAAGCACAAGTCCTGAGTTAAATTACAGGTATCAAAAAAGAAAACAAAAGAAATTGTCACAGTGGATTTAATTAATTTGCCTAAGAAGATGAAGATAGTTTTATAGGTAACTATAAAGTTGTCACATCACCAAAGAATTAGATGATACTGTCTTCTCACACCACTGAACTAACTTCTTACAAACACCTAAAATCACTGTAGCTGTACCTAAAATAACTGTAGCTGTGCCCTGAGAAATCCACCATAATGATTTTTTGATAGAAAATTGCAATTCAAAATATTACATTGTTTTGACTTTTTAATTATTTCCAAATTTAAAATGCAAGAGCTGAAACACTTTTTGGTTGAATTGCTAACATACAGTTTACTTAAATAGTGTATATAATATACTTAAGCATAATAATACAAAATTAGAATTTCTAAATATTTTACTTTTCCCTGCATCTGAGTTCCTGAGTAAATATATCATCAGGACACTTTTGCTCTAATTATGTAACTGTGTGATTCATCACTACAAATACACTGTCACACTGATAATTTATTACTCAATAAAGTCTGAACAGCTGGCAAGAGCATCTACTGAATTAGGAAGTATATAAATTTAAAGTTTTTTTATTTAATTCATTCAACTCAATACAAATGAAATAACATATTTGTGAATCTCAAGAGAAAGCATATATTTCCTGTTAACTTTTCTACTATCATTTCCATATTGTAAAACAAAATGACATTTACAAATCTTGTATTTGCTTATTAGCTTTGTAAGAATTATGTGCCATGTTCTATTTGAATATATCTAGCATAAAGTATTTAATTCTTTTGATATCCTGAAAAAGTTCTATTTCTATTTTATAAATAGAAGATGATTTAAAAAAAAGGTTTAAATGGTTTTATATACATTGCTGTTTTTATCACCTGGAAATGTATTTCAGCTGGTAGCTAAGGTTGTATCCTATACAGTTTACTCCCACATACATTTATCAAGACTTTAAGAGCTCCCGATTGCAACAGTGCACATCAGCTGTTCACCAGTGATATATGTATTTGTATAAAAACAGAATCATCACTTGATTTTCCTGATTTCCAAATATGAAATAACAAGCTCTGAAGTCCTGGAAAAAAGATTCTTCACCAGCACCCTGGCTTTTGTTGTTGTCTTACCACAAATATGCTGAAACAGAGTTCTTTTTGCAGGTAGTAATAAAATCCTGATTCACTTTTTGTGTTGACCCCATGGAAGGATATAATCCTGTGGGCTACTTATTTTTATCTTATTTTTGGTTTTAATCTCTTTGTCACACAGATTTTAAAACTTTTTTCAACTTTTCCTTCTCCTTTGCGCCATCACTATCTCAACTGAAAATAAAAATTACCTTGGAAATATACTTAAATCCTGACCTCTGTCCCTGGGCCCTGTAGCTCAAGTCTGTAACCCCAACACTCAGGAGACTGAGGCTGGAGGATCAAGGTGAATTTGCCTGGGCTGTATAAGCAAGATCAAGGAGAGCTTGCATTACACAGTGAGACCCTGTGCAAACAAAACAAACAAACAAAAAAGCAACAAAAAACTGATATCTATCACCTTATTTTTTGAATCTTTCTTGAATATTATCACCACCAAATATGAATCATCACTTGATGATTCAAGGGCTGGAGTTAAGGTAAATTTCTGGGTTTCTAGAACTTTCTTTCCTAAAAGCTTTCTTAATTGTAGTTTCCTTAGATGATATACTGCTTGTGTCAACTGCATGGATTTTATGGAGTTCATATAGCAAACAGAAATATTATACACATTTTTGTGGGGAAATATTAAAAGACTCAAAGGGGTAGCTTGGAAATGGAATGCAATATTTACAATGAGCAAATAAGTAACTTTCCTAGAGTTCTTCCAGAATAGAATCAACTAATAGGCATCTATTTTTTCTTCTCTTGAATAACCTACTTGAATAACACTTTTTTTTTTTTTTGTCTTCTTCCTTTTTATCGTACCGGGGATTGAACTCACGACTGCCTGCTTGCAAGGCAGGCGCTTATGCCGCTGAACTAAACCTCCAGCCCCTTAAATAACACTTTTCTAGACTTGGAGCCTTGTGAGAAATGCAGCTTTTTCATTCTGAAACTTATCACTGTCAAAGATGCCCAAGTCAGACCCATTCCTAGAAAAAATGGAATTCCCTGACATTAATTCTTAGACCATCAGAAGACTTACTTGAGCATTCCTTAGTAATGGAGACAGTCTCTCCCCTTCCCTTGGGGTCAGTTTTGCTTACTGTCTGATAATTATGTAAACTTTAGTCCAGGTTATCTTCTCATTTTCTATAATATGTGATCTTAATCTATTTTAACTGCTGAAACACAAACATAAACTAGGTAGCTCAGAGATGGCAAAACTGTATTTCTGGAGGCTGAGAAGTTCAAGCTCAACCATGGGAAAACATGGTGTCTGGAAAGAAATAGTTCCTCATTCATCAGAATTTTTTCTGAATATTAATCAGCTCTCTAGTCCTTGAAACACCACATTCATCAGCCACAATTTAAAGGAGCAAAGTTTAATTTTCTCACGGTTTCAGTACCTGACTGGCTGGCCCTAAGGGCGACGTACTACGCCAGAGCTAAATAGTTCATGGTGCTCAGGAAGCAGAGTTGGGGAGCTCCAGCTAGGGACAGGTAAGGGACTTACACAGACTCCAAAAACACCAGTGTGCGACTCACTGAGACAATCCCAGAAGCCTGCTCTTTTAATCTGCTAAGCCTTTTGTTTCTCAGTCCTGTGAAGCTGATATGTCATGATGAAGGGTCACAAGCTGCATCATCCCATCGTGGAAAGGGCACACAGGACACTTCAGCCTCATTGCTATGAACACTAATCCTATCCTCACAGACTAGTGATGTCCTGGAGGGTAAACTTTCAGTAACATGATACTGAAAATTAGATTTCAATATACAAATTCAGAAGAACATAAATACTGAGGCCAGGGCACATGGCGTCCATAATAAAATAAGTACACATTTAATCTTAGCTAAGCCCTTTCCTCTTGGAGGGTCCAGACTACCACAAGCTATAATTTGAAACACCCTTAACGAACTTGCCCAGTTCTCTTTTGGAAAAATCAGGAGTAGCAGGATTACAGCCATTTCTATTTCCATAATTATTAATAAAAATCATGTAACCTAATCCAAGACATATAAGAAATCTTCAGGTGTACTTTTTCAAATAACTCAATTATCAGATGTGATAAAAATCTGTCATTTTCCATAAAAATTAGCAAATATAGAGGTGTTAAATAAACAGATAAATAAAATAGAGATCATTGATGGCAAAGGAGGAATTTAGAGCTCATTTGCTCATCCTAAAAATACCACCTTCTGGACAACATCTGATCACTGTTATGTGTTGGGATAATCCAGTTTAACACTTATCTCCAGCTCTGCCATTGTCTCCACAGTCTCTTATCCATTGCTATTATTCTGTTTGTTTTCCTAGCACTGTAGAAAGCTCAGCATCAGTTCATTGAATATATACTATCTAAAGTAGATCATGTACAAGCTATAGATGATATTCAAGCTGACTTTCTAAAACTTATAGATTTTTATTTTTTCTGCTTTTAAAAACACACTTCAAATGTTTATGATAAGTATTTGTTGTTATGTTAGTATGTGACAAAATATTACTCAATTTTTGCAATATAAAGAAGTTTATTTTAGGAGCCAAAATGAAATCCTAGAGTATATTTTTAATACAAAATTAACTTGTATGTGTAAAAGCTGTCCTTTTTTATGAATGTGAGTCTTCCTGATTTCTGCATCTCATTTTGTGTATTGCTCTGACAATTATTACTTACCAAATTGTATTTCCCCATAATGTGAGTGAATCAGAGAGTACGAATGTATTCAAAACTGTCATATTTAGCAAAAGAAAAGCCAGAGCTTTAAATTGTATTTAAATGACATTTTGAATCTATAATAATGCCAGAAATGTGCTATTAAGTACCGGGTTTCTACAATAAAAAGAAAGGTTAATGATTTTTTTTCAGTTTAAAGAAGGTAAAACATAGCTTATTAAACATAATGTATGTCTAAATTGAAACTCTAAGCTTACAAACAGTTGTCAATCAAGTAATCAAAATCATTATATTACATTTATTTGATTATTTCAGTCAATTTTATTGGCTTGTAGGAGGATTAAATTCAAGTATAGGATTTAAGACGTGTACAAATATTTATATATAAATTTAAATTCATAAACATAAGAAAAAAACTCAAGACATGTACAAATAATTATATGTTTTTATTTTGAAGAGCATAAAACCACATGAAGCAAAACAAAATAGAGTCAAAACAAAAAGATCAACATGGTACATGACTTAAAAAGAAATACAAGGAGATCAATAGTGGCTACTATAATGCCTCTTGTTATCTCAAAAGAATGGCCCATATCATCAGGCATAATAAAATTGAACAAAACCAATAAAAACAAAATTTTGGAGATAATATAGGATTTCAAAAGAAGATAATAGTCAAACCAGAATGGGTATCATAGTGTGTCTTATTGTCTTCAAAGTAGTTACCTATTCCCTCAGACTTGATACTATTAAACAAAACAGAATAGAATAAAATCAGTCAAAACAGAACAGTGAAAGCAATACAGGGTTTCAAATCCAGCTAATAAGAAATGAAAAATGGTTACTATAATATGTCCTGGTATCTTTGGAAAAGCTGTCCATGCCATCAAATGTAATACAATTAGACAAATTGAAACAGAATAAAAGCAAACAGAACAATGAAAACAATACGGGTTTCAAATTATGAAAATAGATTAACAACGGCCACTGCCTTCCCTTTTTAGACAATTTCCCTCCTTTCACTTTCACAAGGTTCAGTGTACATCTTGGGTCCCACAAACTCCTTTATTTTTCATATTAGGGAGGCAATCCGCTATTTACCTAAGTGATTTTGGACATTTGTACCCCTGAGCATGATCTCAAGTTGTATCCATTTGCCTACAAGAGCCTCAAGTTTTTCTTTCTCTATAGCTGAGTATTTTTCCATTGTATAAAAGTGTAATGGCTTTCTAATCAATTTGCAGCTGATGGGCAAGCTACCCCTTCTTTTTTTCTGGTTCCTTGTCACATAGAGCATTGTTTTCTCATCTTTGACTTTCAGCCCATAAACTCCCTTTTCGGTTAAATGTATTTCTTATACAAAGCATATTGATGGACCATATGTCCTGACCCACCCTGCCTGTGTTTTTATTGGTGAATTGAGGCCATCCATGTTAGTGACTATGGCCAAACTTCTCTGCCTCATCTCTGCCCTGCTATTCTTCTGCCATTGGCTCTCTACTTTTCCCCTTCATTTCACTTCCCAATACAGTGAGCCCCCTCTGCCACTGTTCCTGAAACCATGGTCTTTTTCTCTATTCATAGAATGTCCTTCAGTATTTTTTGTAGGGTTGATTTGTTAGTCATGAACTCCCCCAATTCCTCTTTGTCATGGAAGCATCTTGTTTCTCCATTAATTTTGAAAGATTGTTTTACAGGATACCTCAATCTAGGTTGGAGGTTATTTTCTTTCAGGACCTGGAATGCTTTACTCCATGCAATCCTTGATTTGATGATTTGTGTCGAGAAGTTTGTCATGATTCTGATGGTTTTTTTCTTTATAGGTGATCTGTTTCTTTTCTCTGACACCTTTTAATGTTCTGTTCTTGTGTTGAATTTCTGAGATTTTGATTATTATATGTCTGAGTGTAGATCTATTTTGGTTACAGCTAGCTGGAGTTCTATATGCCTCACTTATCTAAATATCGTTTCCTTTTCCTATGCTTGGGAAGTTTTCTTTAATTATTTCTGTAAATAACTTTTGTATTTCATTTGTGCTTACCCCAGCTTTTTCCCTCATGTTTTTTGTTCTTAAATTATACTCTTGTCATCTTGTAGCCTTTGAATTGCTACTTCCTGGTTCCTTGTTATTTTTAAAAGAACTCTCCTTTCATGATCTCAAGCTGCAAACCAGTCTTCAAGGTTTGGTAGTCTATCTTAGTTTCTTTCAAGCAGTTGTGCCAGCTTTCAATGGAGTTTTTAATTTCCTTGTAATCTCTTTAAATGTGTTTCATGTATTCTAAATCTGTCTTATATTATTCATTGAAATATTCCTTCCTTTTTCCAAGTTCCTCTGTTTTTGCATCTGTGTCTTAGAGGTTTCTAGCAATACTTTTATTTTGTTTCTCATTTGTTCTTTTGCCTGAGATAGTATTTCTGTTCTAAGTTCTTTTATAGCCTCTGAAGTTGTTTCTTTATTTCAGTTCCTGTTGCTTCAGAAACTTAAGGTGTGTGACTCCCAATCTCTTCTGTGTCTACATCTCCTGGACTAGTACTGCTTGGGGTGGAGGCCAGAAACTGCCTTTTGCTTCTTCCTCTTGTCATGTTCCTGTTTTCTTCCAGACCAGTGGGGTCTCTTGCACTTCCTCTGTTGGTTATAATTTCTCTGAAGCAATCTGGCTAGGGATATTTGAAGGTGATAATTGGTGTGCTGATGTAAGGCCGTTTGCTGCTTTTCCCAGAATGCTGGTGGCTACTGAGGTATAAGTGGGCATGGGCCAACCTGGCCCCTCCCTTATGAGCTAGTTAACCATAGGGATCCCTTACCACATTGATATGTGCTGGGCAAGTGAACCTGGTTAGTGATAGCTTTTGGGAAACCTGGGAAGTGGCTGTTGGAGTGTGTACAGGGACAGGACTCAGTCCAAGCAATTTCCACCAGTCTGCCCTGAGCTAAGAGTGGCTGGCTCTGTGCTTATCCTGCCTGACTCCAAAATGGCACTGGGACAATCACCCACTCCCATGGGAGGACTGAGTACCCCACACTCACCACCAGTCAGTGCAGTTCTCTGGCCTGCTCCTCCCCTCTGCCACTGCATCTCCCTAGAGAGGTTTTTGGGCTTGTCAGCCACCAGCTTCACTGTGACTGTGCATCTACAGATTTCAACAGAGCTTCTTACATGGTGGTTCTGGATCCAGGTGAAAGTGGCACCAGCTACTGTCTTCTTCTGTTTAAGTTTTTTCTTTTTTCTTTTTTAAAATTCTCTCTGTGTACTTAAATTCTCTGTCTAGGTTCTTCCTGGGTCAATGGGACCCACTTCCTTCCTTCATGTCTTCTCCAGAATGCTATATTCCAGCATCTAGACTGTTCCTCCCAGAGAGGCTGATAACTCTGCTTCTTACTGTTCCACCATCTTCACTGGTTGCTAATTATATATAAATATAAAGTCATAAACATAAGAAACAAGATTCAGATAAAAAGGAAGCTTGAGTTGACATAAATACAAAAAACGATATTTAGATGCAACTAGAGATCATACTACCAAGTGAAATAAGTCAGACTCCCATGTATAAACATGATGTTGTCTTTGTAGTGTAAGAAACTGAAAAAGTAAATAATATCCAAAAGATACAATAGAATTTGTAAAAGGGAAAAAAGCTGTTCAAAAGAACAACTGCAATGGAGGACAGAAGAAAAGGAAGGAGAAAAAAAAAAAAAAAAATATATATATATATATATATATATATATATACAAGATAGCTAAGATAATTGTACTAGTCGTTCTATCAGTTCTTATATTGTTTGACCAATTTTGCATGCCTGTATCTGGAAATTTGAGCAACTATTTTGAAGACAAAAACATGCAACGGAATAACCATTCTTAATTTCCTATCATCTTGTTTTGAAAATTATATTGTTTTTAAATTCTCTTTAAAAAAATGCAAATAAACCCAGCCATGGTGGTGCATGCTTGTAATTCTAGCACTTGGGAGGGTGATAGCAGAATTGTTATGAGTTTGAGGCCAGCCTGGGCACATAGCGAGGTCCTATCTCAAAACAAAACAAAAACTTAATCAAATTTTGAATTTCAAAAAGTCTAAATTAATTGACTTAAATTTATTAAATGGCAAAAATTTATACAAGTTTTGCCATCAATCATACATCAGTAAGAAATGTACTTTGTTTTTGTATACTTGCTAAATTTGATCTTTATTTGCGGCATAGTCATTTACTTCAGCATTTGTTTAAGTAGTCATAGAATGCCAGTAAAAAAATATTTGTGCAAAACGAGATAAGGAATTACTTATATGGTTATATGAATACTACTGGAGACATCAAGATAACAATAATACATTATTTTAAAGTGGATTTGCTGCATAAATTCTTGATGAGAATAGTCTGCACTTAAGCAAAGGTGGTACTTCTATAAAAAATTTAAAAAGCCAAATTACAAATGTACTTTATAATAAAAAATGAAAAACTAGCATTTTCCACAAAATTTACTAATTTAATATCTTAATCAAATAAAAAGAAATAGAATATAAAAATGATGAACTTTCTGAGACAGTAGAATTTATATCTAAAAGCTACAAATTAGTTACAAAATATAACTGGCACTATAATTTTAATAGTTCCTAGAGATTAATGGTAATCAAATAAGATTATACTGAAAATTTTCAGAGATACAGTGAAAAAATGATATTGCAGTAAATTTATTTAACAAAAAATGTGCGTAGCACATTAACAAAGTCTTCTAAATATGATCAAGTGAAATATAAATATATTGTAGAAATGCAGTCTCGGTCCTCAAAGATTCCTTTCATGTGTCTACAAACATACTCTTTATAACTTCCCCCTTGGTTTGATTTGAGTGTCTCTTTCTGTCTGTCCCCTCAAACCATGTCTCTTGCTCTCTCTTCCTCTCCCTATCTCCCTGTCTGTGGCTCCTTCCCTCTCTCCCCTTCCGACTCCCTCCCTGTCTCCCACCAACTTATACACTTTTCACTTCCTGTCTAGGTCATATCTTTCCATTTGAACCGGATCCTTATCTTTTTGCTCAGCTCAATCACCAGACAGACCTGTCTGGATGCTGATGGAGCTGAGGAAACCGGTGTGATATCTAATCTGTTAGAAACTGATTTGTACCATACTACAGTAAGAGTACTGTGGTAAAATGTTTGGAAATCTGAACACCAAGTTCCCTGATTTCCTTGGACCCTCTGCTTTTCATCAGTGAAGAAATGAGTTTTATTTTCCCTCTGCTGGGTGTCATCAGTGAAGAAATGAGTTTATTTTCCCTCTTGCTGATATCTAGAATGGATGGAGGTTTATGTTTAGTGATAGAATGCTATGAAGAAATTTGAGAGCAAAGTTTCATAGACAGACACAGACGTGCCACTTCTCTCATCTGGATTTGAGTCCCAGCTGACAGATAGCTCAGTGAAATTTCATGAATGAGCCCAGACTGAGCCCAGACAATGTATAAAATTATAAAGAGCAATATACAATTGTTATTTAACAACCCAAGGTATGAGGTACTCCAGAGAAGTTTAAAACAGATTGAAAAACAGTGAGACAAAACATACTAGCACAAGAGATGTGATAGCACCAAAATTCAGAGATTTGATCAAGTCAGGTCAAGTTTGTAGAAAAGAGTGATCTTGAGGCTGAATAGAGAGATTCTAGATCTTGTTCAGAGAATATTACTGTAATTGGAAAGATTCTATCCTTTCAGAGGCAGGTGTGGGCATTCTTTGGGCCCTATAAAATGTAGTAGGAGGAGTGACACAGGTATTACATCTCTCGCCCGAATTCATGGAATTCACAGGCTCAGGATCCTGTCAGCTAGCATATCTATTAGACCTATTAGAGATATGGGGCAGGATACCACATAAGTCCTAGGGTATGATTTAGCACAAAGGATAAAGTTTACTAGGTTGGTGCTTAGAGTTGCCCTATGATTTGCAGTCATAGATAACTCAGAAAAAGAGATATATTTGGGAAGTTAGCCCTGAATTGATCTAAATTTTATATAATATCTTTGTGAATGTTCAATTAGTCTATATAGCAGTTAAATGAAAAGGGGACATGTTTGTGAGAGCAGAATCAAAGTACTCAGGCAGAGTCCAAGAATATGCTAGATTCCAGTTTTGGTTTATGCCTTTAAGTACACTGTAAGCTCCTTTAGGAAATTAGTCACTTTTACTATTGTCTGTATTCAGAAAATTTAATGAATTTTTTCCATCAATTTTATGTTGTTGGTAAACATTTGAAGTCTATATCACCACACCACTTTAAAGATGAAAATTAAGTGCAAAGAACTAAAAATCGTTATAGGACTGGCAAAGCACAAATACAAGAAAAAAATCTTGTGGTTGAGATATCTTGTCATTGCGTACATGCAAACATTGCAGTTGCTGGCATTAAATCAATACATTTTTCCTAGCTTTTAATTATTTGTTTTTGGCCATTATCTGAAAATATTAAGCTGAAAGGTCTATATTGTTTTATTGGTACCAGGGGTAGAACTTAAAACCATATGCTTGCAAGGCAGGCACTTATGCCACTGAGCTAAATCCCCACCCCTGTACATGTATTTTTTTTTTTTTAATGTGTGCTTCACAATGTGTGTCAGGTGAATAGAGGGATAAAGTCTCTTCTATCTAACTTCATTTTGTTGGACAAGTAAACCATCCCTTTGTCTGGTGTAGCCACAGTGTGGTCAGTGCCTGACTATTAGTCATTTAGGAGCAGTCTTGGGAATCAGACTGAATGCCATCATGCTGTAAAAGCGCTGTAGTGCTTGTTCTCAATGCACTGAAATACTCTTACTATTAGCTCAAGATCTAAGGGATATAAGAATCAATTTTCTCAAAATATCTTTGCTTGCATATCAAAATGATTACTGATATGACTATTGAATCATTTCAGGGAATTTGTAGTATTGGAATTTTCCAATTTTAATAGTCTATGCTAGTCAATCTCATCTATCGAAATTATTGCTGAAAGTCAAAATAAATTTATAAATAAAAATCTAATATCTATTTGGAGTTGATGGTGAGACCCTCTCATATATCATTGGAAGTCAAAATTTAATATTCAGTAGAAAACAAACTATGAGTATATCGTTTGAACACTATGAAATTTAGCAATATCTATTTATTTTTATAATTAAAAAATTTTTAAAAAGAAGATTAAGATAAAGGATAACATAACATAAAAACACAGGTCAGAACAGAAAAATTTAAGCAACATAGTGTTTTAACACAAAATAACGCAACATAACGGTAACTACCATAGTGTCTCTTTCCTTGAAATATTTGAATCTACCTTCATATTCTACAACATCAAACACAACATGACAGTGTAAAACCATTCAAGAGAGTGAAAGTATTAGGGTATTTAGAACCAACTAACAGAAAATGAACAATGGTTTCTAATAATCTCCTTGTCTATGAAAGATTTGTTTATACTATCACATATAATAAAATCCAATGAGATACAACATCATAAAACTGATGGAAACAGAACAAAACCTTGATGGGACTTCAAAACAAGATGATATTAAATAAACACTAGCTATTTTATCGTCTTGTTTTCTTCAAAGTAACTGTTCATACAATCACAGACAATAAAATCAAACAATCCAGAACAAACCATTCTAATTAATGAATGAAAACATTATAAGTCTTCAAAGCAATATAATGGGGAATCATGATTACCACAAAATTTGATGTATTCTTACCATTTCTTACACTAGGAAAACTATTTGGTATTTATATGTGTGAGTTTGATTTATTTTGCTTATGACTATGGTATCAAGCTGCATTCATTTATTTATAAAAATTTCAATCTGATCATTCTTTATAGCTGAGTAGTACTCCATTGTATAAAAATATCACAAATTTTATCCATTCCTCAGTTGATGGACACTTAGGTTGTTTCCAAGATCTGGCGATTACAAATTGTGCTGCTATAAACATGGGGGCACATATATCACTCTGCTGTGATGTTTTCAGTTCTGGGAATAAGCTAGAAGTGGGATAGCTGGAACAAATGGGACTTCCAATCCCAACTTTTTGAGAAATCTCCAGACTGACCTCCACAATGGTTGGACCAGTCTACACTCCCACGAACCGTGCAGGAGAATTCCTTTTTCACCACAGTCTCTCCAGCATTTGTTTTTGGTGGTTTTCTTGATCCTGGCCATTATTTCAGGAGTGAGATGAAATCTCAGTGTGGCTTAAATTTGTATTTCTCTAATGAGTAATGATGATGAACATTTTTCCATGCATTTATTTGCCATTTGTATTCCTTCATCTGAGAATTGTGTATTCATCTCAGATGTCCATTTTGGGTAAGATTTTTGAATTTTGGTGGTCTGATTTTTTTAACTCTTTATATGTTTTAGACAGAAGTCGTTTGTCTGAGGGACAGTTCACTAAAATTTTTTCCAAGTTTGTGGGTTTTCTTTTCACTATGCTGGGATTTCTTTTGACGTTCAAAACTTTTTGATAAGAGATGATCTCAGTTATCGATTCTGGGAGTTATTTCCCATGTGGTTTGATTCCTGTTCATGAATATCCTACCTATCCCTATGTCTTCAAGATTTTTACCCAATTTTTCTTCCAATCAATTTAGTGTTTCTGTTTTAATATTCATATCTTTGATCCATTTAGATTTTAGTTTAGTACATGGTGATAGGTATGAGTCTAGTTTTACTTTTCGGCATATGGAGAGCCAGTTTATCCAAAACTATTTATTAGAGAGACTATCATTCTTCCAGTGAACATGTTTGGCTCCCTTATCAAAGATAAGGTGGTTCAGTGTTTGTAGCTGTGGTTGTATCTTCTAATCTATTCCATTGATATTTGGGTCTGTTTTGATTCCTGTACCATGTTGATTTTACTAAGGTTGCTTTGTAGTATAACATCAAGTCATGGATTGTGATGCCTCCTGCCTTGCCTTTGCTGCTTAGAACTGTCTTCTATTCTAGGTGTCTTCTGGTTCCAGATAAATTTGAAGAGTATTTCTCAAGATCTATGAGGTATATTGATGGTATTTTTATTGGGATGTCATTGAATCTGTATAACAGTTTGTGAGAATGGCCATTTCCTACTTTATTCTTCCTATCCATGAGCAGGGAATGTCTTTCCATTTTCTGAGACCCTCTTCAATTTATTTTTTTCAGTGTATTATAATTTTCTTTATATAGATCATTCACTTCTTTCATGAGAATAATTCCTAAATATTTCATTTTTTTGTTTGCTAGTGTGAAGGATGAAGGGTGTGTCTTATCTTATTTCTCTCTCGGTGATTTTGTTTTTAGTGTATAGGAATGCTGTTGATTGTTGAGTAATGATTTTGTATCCAGCTACATAGCTAAATTTATTTATTATATCTAGGAATGTTTCAATGGAGTTTTGGGGGTGCTCTATGTAGAGTATTATGTTATCCACAAATAATGATAATTTATCTTCTTCTCTTCCTATCTTTACCCTTTTTATTTTTTCTCTCTTTTCTAATTGCTCTGGCTAGTATTTCCATTACTGTATTAAATAGGAGCAGTGAGAAGGGACATCCTTGTCTTGTGCCTGATTTTAAGGTAAAGTCCTTCAGTTTTGGGCCATTTAGTATGAAACTGGCTGTTGGTTGGTCATAGATGGTCTTTATTATATTGAAGTAAAGACTATCTATTCCAATTTTTTGTAAGGTTCTTATCATACATGAATGTTGGACCTTATCAAAAGCTTTTTGTGCATCTATAGAAATGATCATGTGATTCTTACTTTTGGCTTTATTGATATGGCACATTACATTTATTGACTTACAGATGTTTAACCATCCTTGCATGCCTGGGATGAATCCCACTTGGTCATGGTGTATAATCTTTTTGATGATTTGCTGCATCCTATCTGCCAATATTTTATTGAGGATTTTTGCATCTGTGTTCATTAGAAAGATTGGCTTGTTTTTTAGTTGTGTCTTTCTCAAGTTTTGGTACTAGAATAATATGTGCTTCCAGGAATGACTTAGGAAGGATTGCTTCCCTTTCAATTTCATTGAAGAGTTTGAGGAATGTCAGCATTAAGTCTTCTTTGTATTTCTTGTAGAATTCTACAAGAATTCTACAAGTAAATCCGTCTGAGTGGTCTCTTCTTTGTAGGTACGGACTTAATTACTTTTTCAATTTCATTAATAGAAATTGGGTTATTCAGCTGTTTTACATCTTCTTGAACTAGCTTTGGTACTTCATATTTTTTTAGGAATCTGTCTATTTCTTCTGTGCTATGAAACTTATGAGAGTAGAGGTTTTTGAAATACGTGTTGATGACCTTCTGTATTTCTATAGAGTCTGTAATGATTTCACCTTTTTCATTCCTTATTGCATGAATTTAAGCTTTTTCTTCCCTTTTTTAAAATAAGATTGTCTAGGTGCTTATCAATTTTATTTATTCTTTCAAAGAGCCAACTCTTTGATTCATTGATTCTTTGGATTGTTTACTACATCTGTGCTGCATTAATTTCTACTCTGATTTTTGGCTTTGGGCTTGACTTTGCTCTTCTTTTTCTAGATGTTTGTGGTGTAACATCAGGTTATTTATTTGTATTCATTCTGTTTTCCTGATGTGGGTACTTAGTGCAATAAATTTTCCTCTGAGAACTGCTTTCATTGCATCCCACAGGTTCCAGTAAATTGTATCTTCATTTTCATTTGCTTGTAGGTATTGTTTCATTTCTTCTTAATTTCCTCCATGGCCCACTTATTACTCAAGGGTGTGTTGTTTAGTTTCCATGTGTTTGTGGGATTTTTGCAGTATCTTTTGTAATTACTTTCTAATTTCATGGTGCTGTGATCTGATAACATGCAAAGGATAATTGTTCAACTTTTTACATTTATTTAAATATGTTCTGTGAGCTAATATATGGTCTATTTTAGAGAATGACCCATGTACTGCTGAGAAGAATGTGTATTCTGAAGTTGTTGGATGGAACGCTCTGTATATATCTATAAATTAAATTTGTTCCCAGGTGTGATTCAGTTCTGTTATTTCTTTGCTGATTTTCTGTCTGGTTGATCTGTCCCTAGGTGTCAGTGGTGTGTTAAATTCTCCTGTTATAGTTGTGTTATTGCTAATTTGGTTTTTCATTTCTGTTAATTCTTGTTTTATATAACTGGGTGCTCTGGAATTGGGTGCATATTTATTTAAGATTGTGATCACTTTCTCTTGAAGTTTTCCTCTAATCAGTATGAAATGACCTTCTTTATCTCTTCTGATCATTATTGGTTTGAAGTTCACATTGTGTACAAACAGAATAGTTACCCCAGCTTTTTTGGAGGGGTTATTGTTGCATGAAGTATTGTTTTACATCCTTTGACTTTAAGTCTGTGAGTATCCTTCTGGGTTAGATGGGTTCTTGTAGACAGCATACGGTTGGAGGTTGTTTCTTGACCCATTCTGACAGTCTTTCTTTTAATTGGTGTATTGAGACCATTTACATTAAAGGTTATGAGTGTTATATATTGGTTTATTATTGATATGTTACCTTTCTGCTGTTGAATCTTCATCTTTCTGTTCTATTTACTTGTCTGTTTTGCTTAGTGGTTTTTTTCCTTAGTGTATCTAAACTGTCTTTTAATATTCTTTGCAGGGTTGGCCTGGTGATCCTGAAGTTCTTCAGCTGTTCTTTGTCATGGAAGTAACTTATTTCTCCATCCATTTTGAAGGACAGCTTTTCAGAGTACATAAGTCTAGGTTGGAAATCATTTTCATTTAGGATCTGAAATACTTCACTCCATGCTCTTCTTGACTTTATTGTTTGCGCTGAGAATTCTGCTGTGATTCTGATAGGTTTTCCTTTATAGATGATCTGTCTTTTCTCTTTGACAGCTTTTTTCTTTCTTTGTTTTTTTTTGTTTGTTTGTTTTGTTTGTTTTTTGGCTTTTTATTTTTACCAGTACCAGGGATCGAACTCATGACTGCCTGCTTTCGAGGCAGGCACTTATGCCACTGAGCTAAATCCCCAGCCCCTTTGACAGCTTTTAATATTCTATTATTATGTTGGATTTCTGGGATGGTCATTGTTATATGTCTGGGTGTAGTTTTATTTTGATTATGGCTATTTGGAGTTCTATATGTTTCACTGATCCTGATGCCAGTTTCCATTCTCATGTTTGGGAAATTTTCAGCTATTACTTCTCTAAATATCCTCTTTACATCTTTTATCTTGTCCCCTTCTTTTTCATTTATCCCTATCAATTGTACATTGTTTTTCTTTGCATCATCCTGCAGCTGTTGAATTGTTATTTCCTGATTCCTTGTTATTTTTAAAAAATCTTTCCTTTCCTGTTCTTGTCTTTGAGGTCTGAAATTCTATCTTCACTTTTGCTGAGGTGGTTTTGACAACTTTCAGTGGAATTTTTGATTTCCTGCATATCTCTTTGCATCTGCTTTACGTATTCTCTTTGTTTCTTATATTCTTCACCCAGGGATTCTGCCTTTTTGATTAGTTCCTACAAATTTTTAACTGTCTCTTCTTTAGATATGTTCAGCATCTCTTTCATTTCCTTTATAATTTCTTCTTTTACCTGGGAGATTATTTCTAATTTGAATTCCTTTGAAGCTTCCCAGAGTTGCTTCTTTATTTCAGTTGCTATTGTTTCAGGTATTTCAGGTGTATGGTATATATTTTCTTCTATGTACATAGTTCCTGAGGTTTCTTGGAATGGGCTGGAGGTTTGAGGTTGCATTTTGGTCTTTTGCTTTATCATTTTCCTATATTTTTTGTTTCAAGTGTTGTTCTAAGGCTTCCCCTGGATGTGTTGGAAATTGTCTCCTGTGCCCTAGGCTCCTGGAACTGAATGGAGTTTGAGAGGCCTGCTCTAGTTAGGCCCTCTGTGTTCCAAGCCACCTTCAGTGTTCCCAGGAGCTGGGCAGGCACCTAACCACTGTGGATAATGAGCTAAAGCTCTTCCCTGGTGAAAACCAATGCCCTGGAACTCACTTCACCTGCTCTCAAATCCTGTAATTGAAGAAGGTCACTGGGCATAATATAGTTGGTCCACTAAACCTCCCAAGGCTAGTCTAGTGTAGCTGGGCTCTGGGTGGGTCCTGAGCTCTGGAAAAGATGATCTTAAAGTCCCCCAGGGCTCTGAGTGGCACACAGTCTTACCCCAGCCACCAGCTGAGTTTCCAGGTTTGGGAGAAGATCACTGGGCGTGTCCTGGGCTGGCTTGATACCCGCCAAGCACAGTCTAGTGTGGCTGATCTCTGGGTGCATCCTTGAGCTCCAGGAAGAGATTATCTTAAAGTCTCCCGGGGCTCAGGATGGCACATGGCCTTATCCTAGCTGCCAGCTGAGTTTCCTGGTTTTCAACAATATCTATTTAAATTTGACTTTTTGTTTTGATACCAGAAATTGAACTCAGGAACTTGCACTTGCTAGGCAGGTACTTTATCCACTGATGTATATGTGCAGCCTGACATTTGATTGTAATGGCAGAACGTCTTTTTAAAGTTATGCATATAATTTTTATAAGCATAAAAAGAGTTGTTCAAGCAATTATAATTATAATTGTGGCCTGAAAATCCTTTCCTATTTACATATAAACTCACAATCAACACACCATTTGATACGGAACAAAGTACTGATACAGAATGAGAGTTTTATATATTATCTGATAAGCATTACAAGTCACTATCTTGGTTACATTCTCATTGCTGGGTAAAAAATGTCTGATGCCCACAAGCTAAAACAGAAAAGGTTTATTTTGGCTCAGTTTTTTTTTTTTTTTTTATTTTTATTTTTATTTCAGTCCACAGTCATCTTGCTCAAAGGAAGACCATCATGGCAGAGGCTCACCCCAGAGGATAAACAGTCTATGGCAAGAAAACCTTGGCCACAAGCTTGCATCTTACTATGTCTTCACAGTCTAATCAGTTTATATGCCTATTGACCCTTGCCATCTGCATCCAGAAATATATGAATCCAAAAAGGGAATTGACTCAGATGTCATGGTTTTGAAGGTTGATGCATTGCATCAATTTGAGAAATTTACAAGTTTAACTAAGTGGCACAGCAGGGAGACAGGGTATTTATTTTGTAAACATTCACATTCTGTGTAAGTTGAGGGATGTAGCATGAGGGCTATATACACCCTAGAGATGGTAGCCTGCTTATAATATAAAGGAGGAAAAGAGGCTTGTCACCACTGCCCTTCTTGCTTTTGCTGCTTTTCCTGTCAACACCCTGAACTGTTGCCCCTGTGCCACAACATCCAGCCTTCAATCAAGCTAATTATAGACTGAAACCTCCACAAACTGTGAGCTAAAGAAACTATTCTTTCCTTAATTTAGGATGTCTGGTATTTTTTCCCAGCCACAAGAGAAAACTGACGAAGACAATTTGGTAACAGGAGTGGGGTCAATGTTGTGACTATACCTGATGATGTGGTTCAAGAACTTTTGGAAATGGCTTGTGGGAATTGTTTGTAAATGTTCAGTGATGTCACCTGAAAAAGTAGTTGTTATGCATTGAGAATTTGTGGTCAACTTAATACCAGCTGGACAGCATGCATTAAGCAAAGGTGCTCCACCTAAGGAGGGTTGCCAGGGTAAATAGGTGGAGAAGGGAGGTATTAGGGCTGAGGAATTAAGGAGGCATTGTGAGTTCTATGAGTTGCTGTCTGAGCTGTTGGTTCTCCTTGAGAAGCTTGGGTCCTCACATTGAGCATTGCTTCCTGGCTCAGAGGGGAAGACATGTGCTGCTTGGTCTCCAGGAAACTCCTCACACTGCTTCCTGGCACATACCTGACTGTGCTTGTCAGAGGAGGAGCTTGAGGCCTCTGTGTCACTGAGGACAGCTAAGGGGCCTTTCAGGATAGCCCTGGTCTTTGTTGTGAGTGTGACTTCTCAGCTCCAACGTAGAACCCTCATCCTATTAGCACAGTTCCTTCACCCTGCTGACATAGACTTTCTGGCTTCCACTGCTGACCCTTGGGTCTTCCCAGCATGAATCCCTAAAAGAGACTGGTGTGAGCCCTTCTTGTGGGCTCTGGACCTCCAGTTGGATTCGTGGGAGGCATTGTCCTGAGCTCTGGATTTTTATCTGGACTCGTGTGGGACATTGCCTTGGGGTTTAGACTCTTGACTAAATAATCTATGTCTTTGGTGTTGCCAATAGATTTCCTGCATTTTCCTGTGTTAACTCCTGGTGAGCATTATAAAAATATTATAAACTCCATGTCCTAATTCTAGTTGTTATCTGTGTACCACCCCTGACTACAACAGTAGTCCTGGAATTCCTTAGGCTGTCAGAGTTCAGAAAACTCGAAGCCTGATAGAAATCCTGTCAGTAGGCTGGGGATTTAGCTCACAGGCACAATTGCCTGCCTGGAAAATGTGAGGTCATGAGTTCAATCCCCAGTACAAAAAAAGTATTTTTGGTAAAGACAAGATGAGAAGGTTTTTGTTGGCAGAAAGGACTGCTCTGTGTGCTGGACACCAGATGGAGCATGTTATGATTTGGAAAAAAATTTTGTCTGTATTTTGCTTGTCCCAAGACTTTACTTGATATTAAGATAAAGGGCAGTAGATTAATTAATCTGGCATAAGGACTTTCAAGGCAATTGAATAGTGAGACTGTGATATGATTATTGTTGGGGGCTTTTAGCCAGATTCATTTTGAGAATCAAGAGCAAAGAGTCCAACAGAATTATTTAAAAAGTTTTGAGTTTGGCCAGAAAGGAAGCTCTAGTAAATCTGTAGACTAGAAAAAGAAGAGGAGATCTCAATTGCTCGGAAGGAACAAGAGAACAGAAAAGATGGTCTGAAGGCATCACAAGAAGCAGCCAGTGACAACCCTTGGCTGCCTCAAAACTGCAAAAGTGAAAGACTTGCTTTTAGTAAAAGGCTGTAAAGTATTATGTTCCTAGAATGGCAACAACATAAAAAAGTTCCAAATTGGATTCAACACTCAACACTACAACCAAGAAGCTGGAAAGCTTGGCTACAGCTACAGCTAGCAGCAGACACTGGCATCATCCATGTAGTGCTGGTTTTAGGTACATGCAGAATGCAAGTTTTTTGGGGTTAATAAGGCTTCCACTCCAATTTCAAATGGCCTGAGAGGTCAGGAAGGGTGTCCTGAGCGGGCAGTGTGTGAGGCTGGGAGGATGAAGCTAAAGGTGCGGTGAAGACCCCAGAAATCTGGAAAAGCCAGAAACAGATTATCTAAGCAACACTGAAGCAGGCCTAATATAGAAGCTATAGGAGTTGTAAGTTGTTTACATAGGGGTGGAGTCACTGAAGTCTTTGGAGCTCACAGTTTGCCACAGATTGCTTCATATCCTAGATGTGAAATTCCATGACTTAGTGTTTGCTTTGCTGGATTTTGGACTTAGTTTGGTTCCAATCCTTTGTATCTCCCTGCTTGTAACTTTTGGAATTAAAATGTTTATCTTGTAACATTGCGAGTTGGAAGTGTTTAACTTTTTAATTTGTACAGAGGCTTGAATTTGCCTCACATTTTGGAGGAGAGTTAAGGCTAGCACTTATCAGCCAAGCTGAAACTATTAAGACTTTGGAGTCCCTCTTGGAGAGGGACTCAACGTCTTTTGCATAAAAGGAATCAAGAACAAAATGTTAAGGTTCTAATGTAATATAATGTTGATAGACTTAATACTGGTTCCTAATGATTGTTAAATCTATGTTAAAATTTTAAGTTTTGAAATGATAAGAAAAAACATGTCTTTGTATCTGGAAACCTGTTTAAAGAAATGTGTCTGTTTGTCAAATTGACAAAGGAAGGATTGTAATGGTTGATGCACTGTGTCAACTTGAGGAGCTTAGAAGTTTAAGTGACTCGGCAGGGAGCTGCAGTCCTTATTGTGTAAACACCCTCATTCTGTGCAAGTGGAGGAGGGCAAGGAAACAGTGAGTGTGAGTGCTACACTCATCCTAGGAAGTGGTAACCTTCTTAAAGAATAGGGGAGGAAAAGAGGCTGGCTTTCTCTCCTTTTTTGCTTTTGCTGCTTTAGCTGCCCTGATGTCACACCCCCCTGCTTTGGAACCAGTTGATTACAGACTGAAATCTCCACAAATTGTGAGCTAAATAAACCTTTCCTTCCTTAATTTGGGGCATTGAGTATTTTGTCCCAGCAAGGACAGAAAAGTAACCAAGACAGTATCTTTAATCTATATCTACACATTGTTAATCTATTTGCATATCCAGTCAGCTTTGTAAAGTCCCACCTATGAGCTCATGAGGTTTTGGAGGAACATCTATGCTCAAGAGTCATTTGTTGTGCATTTAGTATCAACAGATACTAACAGTGAGAAACTAATTGATACTAATAGTAGAATAAGTACTAGTAGTACAATAGCTTCAACTTTCAATTATTAGGTCAGATATTCCCAGAAGAATTAATAATGTCAGTACTTTTTCAATAACTCACAATCAAATAGATCCACTGAAGGGTATTCTTTTCTCCTCCTCTTGCTTCATGTAATACTCATTGCTCCACGGAGATGAAATTACCAAACCAGGTTGATTGTGTTACATAGACTCTTGTCACACCAGCCATAAAGAAAATGCAGAGAGAGTGCTTATCTAGAAGGTGGATAGTTAAAACATGAAATCATAATCATACTTATAGGATTATGTGATGGTTCTCAGTGACCATTGCAGTGAAAAAAAAAAAGAATCATGGAAGTGAACTGCAAGCATCAGTGCTAGCAATGCCAAGAAAGGTCACTGTAGGGAGCGGCTTTGAATAGCTGCTGCTGCCCTGCCCCTCCTGCCTGAGGGCATTTTGTGTGTCAGCCTACATTTCCCATGATCCTCATGTCTGCCTACATTACCCATAATCCTCTTCTGCTTACATCATATATCCGGATGTGATGGTGACCTATCAGATAACACTCTGTGCCCTCTTCCTGCCTATGGCCCGCCCCCACCCTATGTAAGTTGTAGCCATTTTGAAAATAAACGAGACTCGATTGGAACCTCATCCTGTCTCCATCTCTCTTTTCTCTTGTCCTGCCCCCATCCCCGATCCCCTCTCCAGGTTGAGACCCATAAATTGATCCGCAGGCCGGATCAGGTCACTTTGTAGGACTGTAGTCACAGCTGACAGGCAAAATTCAAATGCTAAATATGCTTTGTAGATGAATATTTTTAGGAAGTCAAAACTACAGTTATAGAATTAAAGAGGGACTCACTTATACAGAATGAGTTACTTTGTCTTTTCTTATAAATTTATTTAATACAGAATTAAAAGTTCACTGATTTTTCAATGTGCTTATTCAGTAATACGAAAATAACATATTTTTGTCAAAAATGGACATTTTAAGTCAATATAACCTATGTTTGTAACTGAATAAATAATATCACTAGCATTTTAATTTGAATATCACACAAGATAATCCAGTGGCCAAATATATCATTTTATGTACTTCCTATCTCTTTCAATATATTCTCTATTAAATAACAATTCAATAATTTTCACAACTTTGAGAACCAGGTTTCTATGTATTATCATTACCACTAAACCATCACCATTATGCCACTCACTAAATATTAATTTTATATATTTGTCTATAATTTAGACTCTATGAGTAGCAGAGAAACAAAATCTCTTGAATTGTAAAAACTATGAAATGAAACTGAAATCGTAAATTCTGTTTTGATACCTGGAGAGTCAGGAGAGTTTCAAAAGGTTTAGCTTTTTGTTGCCCTCTCACTCTGATCATGTGGATGAAGAGTCCTAGCACTGTATCTAATCAACTAAATTAAGAACATGGTTCAATATTTCTAAATACTAGGCTTTGGTTCCTTAACAGCCCACTTAATGATTCAAATGAGCAATACCTTACTCTGTGGAAATCAGGACACTTCACACAGTTGTTACTACACAGCTCAGCTCTCATCCTGCTCTTGAGTAAAACCCTCCCTCTCTAGGCTGTGATTATTTAGTATATATTATAATTAAGTTTTCTCCATGCAGTGTGGTCCTTCTTATGTTCTGCCATCTGTATAATTATAAGGTAAAAATCACTCCTACACCAATTGACTAAAGAGGAAGTGGTTAAAATACTAATATCTCAAAAATAATTATTCAAAATTCAGCAGGGTGAAAATTGCAAATCACTGTTGCAAATACATAAAGAATACATCCATGGGACCTGGGGATTTAGCTCAGTGGCATAAGCTTCTGCCTTACAAGCAGGCAGTCGTGAGTTCCATCTCCGGTTCCGATAAAAAGGAAAAAGACAAAAAAAAAAAAAAAAAAAAAAGAATACATCAATGAAATAAAATATATTCCTGTTTAAAAGTTGGAAGGTAATATTTTAAGATGTCTATTCTACTTAATGACATTTATAGACATAATATATTATGTATCATTATTCTAAAGATTCATATTTGCAGAAATACAAAGTAATCCTGAAACTAATATCAAGTGACTTGTAGTAGTCAAAACTACCTTGAGACAGAAGTACAAAGAAGGTGATTTATACTCCTTGATTTCAGAGGAGGAAAAGACAATTCAATATGGAAGAGACAGGTATTTCAACAAATGCTGACAGAAAAATATTGATCTCCATATGGAAAAGAATGAAGTTAGATCTTTCCCTAACATGGTATTAATACTCTTCACAAACGTTAACTCAAAATGAATGAAAAATCTGACTATAAAAACAACAGAAAATTCTTAGGTAACACAGGACCAAAATTTCATGACAATAGAATTGGCTGTGATATCTTTGATGTGATATCAAGGGCATACGCAGCAACAAAATTTAGGCAAATGTTACTTTACAAAAATGTTAAACATTTGTGCAACAAAAACATAGCCTACAGAATAAAAAGCACCAGCAGAATGGGTGAAAAATGGGAAACTGTGCATGTGACGAGGAGTCAATAGCCAAGATATATAGACAATGCCTGAAAAGCAAGAATAAAAAATGCCGTTTGTTTAAATAACAAGCTAAGAACTTGAATAGACACATTTTTCCAAAGAAGGTATAAAAGCAGCCAAGAAGCACTTGATACAATGCTACATGTCACTAAAAATTGAGAAAATGTACATTAAAACTTTAATGAGCTCACATCAATTAATCTGTACACTGTCCAAAAACAAGAACTAACAAGCAATAGCCAAGAAATGGAGAAACTGGGAATCTTGTCCATATGCACTGTATCACTGTAGAGGACAGCAGAGAACTTCACAACACTAAAAACAGAATTGCCACAAGATGTTGCAACTGCCCATCTGAGTGTAGTACACAAATGAGTTGAAAGCAGTGTGTTGACACAGGTGCATGCCTGTTTTGATAACAGCATTATAATAGTATGCACAGAAAGTCCAGGGATGCATTGACCAATGAATGGTGAAGCAAAATGTGTTACACATCTATGTTAGGATATTACTGAGCCTTTAAAATAGGGACATTGTACTAAGTGAAATAAGCGATTCAGAAAAAAAACCAAACCTGCCTGATTCCACTTAAAAGTAGTACAAAAGTAGCCAGTGTCATAAAGAAATGAGCAGTCAGGCTTGGAGACATGGAGAAAAGGGAATTACTTTATAAAGTTTTGAATTTATAAGGTGTAAAGTATTGAAATGTATTAGTAATGGTAGGATATTAGTATGAAATGTATTTAATACTGATGAATAGCTAAAATAATAGTGAAGTTTTAATATTAAATAAATTATAAAATATGCTAAAATAATTTGGAAGATTTTGTCATTTTGAGAAGGTAGACAAGTAGTTTTATCATGAATGTTTCAATATTTATACACAAAGTAAGCATCTAAGCTCTTTCAATATCTTCAAGCACTCACTTTACTATATTTGAACTTTCAGAAGTATTCGTTCTACTTAGAATCATAGCTGATGAATTTAATATGAATTACTTTGTATTTGGGCTTATTTTTCATCATGATTGTTGTTGATGTAAGTATTGTAAAATTGCATATCATTTGAAGTATAGGTGGATGAGATCAGAAAATAATAGTGGTGATCTTGCAGCTTTCTTTGACTCATATGGAAAAATTGTTTTAGAATGCATCTATTACTATCTCCAACCCTCAGTAGCAGGAAAGTTGAAGTTTAGCATTTTAAAGTACCTACTGAATAAAGCCTGTTATAATCTATTTTCTTCTGTAGTCATGCCTTTGTATCAGTTTGGCTAACTACCCAACTCATATCAAGTTTAACATATTGTAAAAAAAAAAAAAATTCCTTTAAAAGTTTTCCATGTTTGTGAGTTAATTTCTTATATCAATTTTTAATGAGTTTTTCAAACACTGCCTTTTAAAAGTATTGTTTCAATTTATTTTTATGATTTTTAAAGAAGATAAAAGAAGAAAAATACTAATATTGAAAATACAACTTTATTCTACTTCACATTAAAATTCATCTAATTTTATAATGCATATCATCTGCTTATAAACATGCTGGCTTTCTTTAATGCTAATCATTTTATATTTTTATTTGAATTAATTTCTAGGCCACATGTGGAACTAGGAAAAAGGAACATATTAAATATTGGTGTGTTTACATCCCCAAAGAGTGGAATACATTTTAACATGTTCATATGTATGCAGATTTAATTTAATTTATTCTAAAACATTCACTATTCTTTCACACAGAATTAATGTAGAAAGATTAAATCAGAACCAACTGTTGTTTATTTTTTTAAAATTTTAAAGAAAGAGTAAACAAAATAGAAAATAGGTAGAAATAATACATACATTCAGAGAAAAAAACAGTAAAAAATCACTAGTTGATGTTTACATATTATCGTTTTACAAATAGTTGTTCAAGGTACAAAAATGGAACACATAAAGTGGGAATTCAAACAGCAAGACTGCAAACAGTTCTGTTCAATTATCCAACAAAAACTTAGTAACATGGTTGTCAATTTTATACATTTAAACATACATGCAGTTATCCTTATCTTAATTTATGTTTATATTAAACAAATTAATGTAGGTTAAAATCATTCTGAACAAAGAATAATAGTATTGATGGATTTCACATCATGAAACTCTGGGACCAGCACTGGGTACTGTAGTGTCCTTTTTTAAAAAAAATTAATTTAAAGAAAGACTAAACAAAACAGAAAACCAGTAGAAATAATACATAATATCAAAGAAAAAAATAAACAGTAAGAAATCACTAGTTGATGATTACAGATTGTCTTCTTACAAATAGTTATTCAAGACACTAAAGTGGAGCATATAAAGTGGAGATTCAAATACTGAGATTACAACCAGTTCTGTTCAACTATCCAACAAAATCTTAGAAATATGGTTATCAATCCTATACACTTAAACATACATGCAGTTATCCATATCTTCAATTATGTTGAGATTGAATAAACCCAAGAAGGCTAATATCACTCTGAACAAAGAATAATACTATTGCTGAGTTTCACATTATGACACTCCAGGATCAGCAATGGGTATTTTAGTGTCTCTTTTTTTTTTCAAAGTATCTGTTCATTTCATCATGTGTCATAAGATCATTTCTCATAAACTTTATAGATTCTACACATGCATGAGCCAACATGTATTTCTATCCTTTCTATATTAGAGGGAGAAGCAAAACAAAGCAAGACAAAACAAAACATATTCATATAAACATATGGAATGAGGGGCTGGGGATTTAGCTCAGCAGCAAAAGCACCAGCCTTGCAAGCAGGCGGTCCTGAGTTTGATCCACGGTACTGATAAAAAAAAAAAAGTGTAAAAAAAAAAAAAAAACACATGGAACGAAATAAACATATAAGACCATTGTACAAAGAGTTCTACCGTGGGTCCTGTGTTGTCCCTTGTTATCTCCAATAGAACTGGCTATATCACCAGACATAGTAAAATTGAATATATCAGTACACAACAGTATTAATAAAAACACAACTTTGTTATAGTATAGAACTTCAAAAACCAACAGTTATCAAACCATAATGTGTATTGTAGTCTTGTCATCTTCAGTGTAGTTGCCTATACTCTCAGACCTGATACTATCAATCATATCAGTTTTGAATAAAATCTGCTCTGCCTCATTTCTGTTATGATCTTTTTTTGCCATCAGTTGTCTGCTTATCTTCTTCATTCTGTTTTCTGCTCCATTCATTGGGGCCTCTCTGCCACTATTCCTGGAATCCTGGTATGCTTCTCACTTTCTAGAATGCCCTGCAGTTTTCTCCATAGAGCTGGATTAGTGGTTGCCAATTTCCCAAGTTCTTCTTTGTCTTGGAAGCATCTTGTTTCTCCATTAATTTCTAGAGATATTTTAGCAGGGTATATCAATCTTGGTTGGAGGTTATTTTCTTTCAGTGCTTAGAATATTTTGCTCCAGGCTCTTCTTGACCTGATGGCTTTTGTCAAGAAGTCTGCTGTTTTTCTGATGGACCTTTCTCTATAGGTTATCTGTTTCTTGTCTCTAACAACTTTTAATACTCTATTCTTATATTGAATTTCTGGGATCTTGATTATTATATGCCTGGGTGTAGCTCTGTTTTGGTTGTAGGTGGCTATAGTTCTGTATGCCTCATATATCAGAATATCATTTCCTTTTCCTATGTTTGGGAAGTTTTCCTTAATTATTTCTGTGAATAACCCTTGTTGTTCCTTTGTTTGTACTGCAGCTTCTTCATTCACTTTCTTTATTCTCAAGTTATACATCATTTTGTTATCTTCTAGCCTTTGTATTGTTACAGCTTGTTTCCTTGTTATTTTTAAAAAGTTTTCCCTTTCAAACTCCCACATTGCAAAAGTGTCCTCCAGTTTGGATAATCTATCCTTAATTTCTTTCAAGCTGATTTGCCATCTTTCTGTAGGGTTTTTAATTTCTTGGTGGTTTCTTTGAATCTGCTTCATGTTATTCTATATATTTTTTTATATTCTTCATCAAAAGGTTCTCTCCTTTGTTTGAATTCCTCCCTTCTTGCATCTGTGTCTGCTTGAGGGGTGCTTAGTATCTCTTTTATTAACCTTCTTATGTCTTGATTTATTTGGCTAAATATTTGAATTTTAAACTCATCTATGAGGTCCTGAATATATCTCTTTATGTGACTGGCACTGTGTCTGATATTGCATGTTTGCTGTTCTCATTTTCCTTTGTATTTATATGTTTTGGGTCAATATTCTCAGGGTTGGGACCAGGGGACTTTTTGTTGTTGCTTCCTCTTCCCATCTTTTTTGTTTCTTCTAGGAGGCCCCAGTTTCTTTCTTTGTTGGTTACAATTCTTCTGAAGTGCACTGGCTAGATGACCCTTCACAATGCCATGTGCCAGTGAGTTGCAGAAAGGGAAAGCGTATGCTGGTCCTTCCCTTCTGGATCAGCCAAGCTGCTGTGGCCTGTACTGTATTACTTGGCACCGCCTCCCCTCCCAGAGGCAGCTGGAGCATGGTGTTGGCAGTGGGGGTGGCAGTGGATTTTGTGCCATCTCCCCTCTGGATTGGTGGTGGCAGTGACAGGGGCAGAGGTGGGGGCAGGTGGTGGGCACTGAGTTGCTCCACTCCCCCAGCCTCTGGTGGGTCCATGGTGACAGGTCTTGCTGGTGGCCCAGAGGCGCAGAGGCGGCAGCTGGATCGCAGCGGCATGGGGATCCTCAACTATTGCTTCTATGTATACAATAGATGTTATCCTTTAGATCTGTGCTTGTGCTGTACTGATAAATTAAATAGACTAATTCACACAAAATCCAGATGGTTGAGCATATATTCTTAATTTCTCAATGTTAGATTCTGTATTGGTGTAGGGCATTTTTTGTTTAAAAAAATCAAAAAATAAAGGGACTATAAATGATACAGAATTTCAAAACATATGAGTAAATTAACAGTAGTTAATATATTTCATATTGTTGTATTAGAAGTAGTTGTCCAGGTTACAAGATTTGGGCATAAAAAATGATCAAGTAATCAAACAATGAAAGCACAAACTATTATTTCTATGCACTTACAATGATGAGTAGCATGTGATATTTCTATATCATCCAAATGAATTTCTTTTTGACTTTAAATTACTTGATTTGACATATGTCTTGGAGCAAAAGGAGCTCTACAGAAAAAAAAAAACATAAATATAGTACAAGTTGAATTTGATTTTACAAGAAACAGAAAATTAATGTATTATGTAGTTGTTGAAATATTGTCTTTATTTGCACTTTCAGATATATGTAGTACATTTTACAACAAATCATACATGGGCTATTCTGCTTAGTGTGCTTGCCTAATATTTGTCAACTAACATCATCCATGCAGACACAGCTTACTGCCATGAAATCAGGTAATAACAACACTTTAATACAAAATACAAAATAAATTATAAAAAGCAATTTCCACATAATTGAAAAAATGTTCATACATATTTATTATGGCAAGTTCTCCAAAGATTGTTTTTTTTTTGTTTTGTTTTGTTTTTTTCTGCTCCCACTTCTTGGAAATTGAAAACTGAAAGATAAAAAAGGAGAAGCAGTTAGTATGCCAAATGTGTCCTGGTGCTATGAACAGTCTCTTTTTTCCTAATACTTCATTTTCAATCTTTTTCTAAAGAGGAAATCAAGTGACACATGCAATATTCCAATATACATTTACACACTGAAATGTTGGCATATTTGGCAGTCAATTGTGTCAAATTATGAATATCCAGATTTTTTAAAAACACTGACAGATGATTTTCAGTATGCAGCCCACTTACAGATATTGTATTGGTTTAATAGTATGAAATGAGTTGTTACAGCATGCTTGGATTTTGGAAATAGTTCCAGGTTAATATTAAGAACTCAAGTCTTTTAATTATTTAGTTTGTAATCTAAGAAGTGAAAAGTACTGAAGAGAATGTGAAGAAATGAGTATATAGATCACAAGATCATAAGATGGCCATAATATAGGGGGAAAAAAAAAACTTTCTTTGCTGCAGAAATCCAACCTTGACAAGCTTAAAATGATAATACATTCTGAGCTGAAACAAACCATGAAATGGTTTTATTCAGTTTAATACTCAGTAGGCTATTTGTTCAAACCAAATTACAGAAGTTATCCCGCAGATGACAATTATCTCAAGAAAAACTACCTGTCTCCCCAACATCACTGTCTTTTGTTCTCTGTTTTAAATTTCACCATCCTGTTGCTCAGCCTGGCATGAAGGTCTCTCTACACATATCCTGCTATTTTATACTGGCCTGTCCTCTCACTGAGAGTCTCAGGACTTTTCTCCAGGTGGCTTTCTTCAATACCTCTTCAAATACTTTCCAAAAGTGATAGGTACATATTTTGTTCTATGTTTCTGGAATAATTCATAATTAGTTTTGACATACCAGGTAATATATTACTATAATCTTTATATTTACCTATTCTTGTACAGTACCTAGTAGGTCTTAGAAGATATGGGTTATTCTGTGCTCAGTCATAATCCTGTGCATAACCCTGGTGTTCTCTTTACTCTTCGTGTGGGGTAAAAGTCAAATCTTTCATCCACACTTCTCTGCTCCATGCTTCATAGAGGTAACACCCTCTACAGCCTACTTAAGGAAATAAAATTATGGTCACTCACTTGCTGCTTTTACCAAGCAAACGTTTTTCTGGAGTTGCCCTTCCCCATCATAAAATCATTAGGCTTTTATATGCACAAATGTAAGTATTTTAATTCTGCACTATACTAATCCATGATGCTTCCAAAATACAAATCAAGTACCATACTCATTTAACTCATGGTTAAATTTATTTCCAATTGCATTAAGATTGATATTTTAATTCATCAGTGCAGTACCCATTATTCCCTTAGCTAGTAAGACTTTCCAGCAAAACTCACTATTCCACTTTTATACTCTCATATTGACAGTATAAGGTCAGAATGTCCTCTAACTTCCTAGCCCAGATGAAGACTTCTAGAATCAAAGACTTTCTGGAATAATGTAAAAACATTTCTAGAATTCTTCCTAGACTAAAAATAAGATACCAGTATTTTCAACAATGTCAAGCAGAGAATATATACATTACTCAAATCCACATGTGGCTCAAAACTCAAAAACTTCAACGTAAGTGGCCATTCAAGAAGGTTTCAGAGTCTCAACTCTACAATATTTTCCCACTTGAAAGAAAGAAAAACATTTTGGAAACCAAGGTGCATACAGAATGAATTAACAAGTACTCAAAATAGAGATGTAGGAATGGAGTGAGGCAAAAGTTTTGCTTCAGTCACCTGTGTGAAGAGGGCTCTGCTAGAGCCACAAACATAGCTCTGTGAAGAGCTAACATGCCAGAAAATTTCCTGGCAGACTAGAAAGTGTCCCTAGAGATAAAGTGAGATGACCCAATGTAGATATATTTTTTTTCTAGGTTTTGCTTTCAGAAATAGTGCCACATGGTTTGAGAATTGAAACTATTCTACATGGAGTGGTCAGTGAGAACTCTCAAAAATTTCATTAAAAAGCTAATAAACTACAGCGCATTTTCGCACATATGAATTTTCATATGGCAGGTAACTTACTTTGATAAGAATAAGTTCGGTGACAGTAAAAATAGTTTACCATTGAATATACAGAACACTTTAAATTAGGTATTGCTAAATCCATTATATACATAAAGAAACTGGAAATGAAATTTTTAAATCCCTTGACAACTCACTATACTAAAATTTAAACAAAGCTTCTGTATCATTTCCAGTTTAAATTTCTAAACTAATAATAATAAATGTAAAAGTTTCATTAAATAGGTATATACACCTCAACCTTTGTTAAACAAATTATAATCAGTATATTAAATAATAATGTTCAACCCCAAATCTTACATTATGCATGAATCAAGAATCACTGTCCAGATATAGGCCATCTTTCACACCCATATTCTAATTTTTGATATAGGCAAATAAAGTTCAGAGTAAGCAATAATCTTGAACGAAATATTCATCAGGTGACCAAGAGTTTTATCTTTTGCCAGGTGTAGTGTTGCATGCTTGCAGCCCAAGAATGTGGAATTTGAGAAGCTGAGGCAGAAAGACGTCCATGAGTTCAAGGCCATCCTGGACCTCATAGTGAACTAAAGGCCAGTGGATCACATGACAGGACCTCATCTCAAAAACCAACAACAACACAAGCGTTTTATCTCTCTACATATGGCTCCAATACAAAGCAGAGGTAGCATTTGATTGGCCTATTCTTTAGGTAACGATAAGCTCCTGTGATTTACTATTTTCAAATAATTGAAAAGGTCTAGAAACCTTCATGAGGGCATTTGAATTGCAACTGAGTTTCAGTTTTGGAGCTCAAGACACCTATCTCTACTCTCAGAAGACAGAGAGACCTAAGACACAAGCTGCTTTACATTTTTTTTTTTTACAATAAAATAAATGTATTAGTAAAACAATATAATTCTAAATAACACAAATGTCAGGAGTTCTATGGGAATGTATTTCATAAATATCTACTTTAAGAGACAATAATTTTTTCTGAGCAAGAAATATTTATAAAGACATGAATCTAATGTTATTGTAACGCATACTATATTGATCAAAGAGTTGTAAAGACAACTCAGAGAGAGCCCATACTCCAGATCAGCCTCCTTAATGTTAATACTCAACATGACAATTTGTTTTGGTGAATTTACTAAAGCACATACATGGAGATCTAAATAACTATAGGCTTTAGTTAATTATGATCAGTTTGCCCACTAATATTCTATTTGCAGCCCAGGATACAATTTGCAGTTATATCCTCACATTGGTTTCCAGGGCTCCTTGCTTTCCTTTACTCTGTGTGCATTGCTCATTTCTCCTTTTTCTTTTATAATCTTGATATTTTGAAGAACATTGACCAAGTGTCTAATAGAGTAATAGTCACCAACACTTTGGCAGCAGAGACTGGTTCCATAAAAGACAATATTTTCATGGATGAGGTGAAGAAGAGCTTAGAGGATAATTCAGACAAACTGCATTTATTTCACATTTAATTTCTATTATTACTAGATTGTTATATATGATGAGATAATTATATAACTCACTAAAATGAAGAACCAGTGGGAGTCTTGATTTTCCCTAGAACTAGGTAGTCCCATCTGAGGCTGATGGAAGAAGGTAATACATGGCATGGACTCCATTAATCCTGTCCATCTATAGTCTCATTTTGGTTGCCATCACTTCAGAAAACAATGATTCACAGAAATAGGATGTTAGAAGTGCAAGAAGGCTATTGAGTCTTTTTGTAGCATTTTCAATATATTTCACCTTGACTCTAATACAGAAGATGTGGAGAGTTGAAGATGTCTCAAATATATATTTAAGGCCACTGCATTTTGTTATTTCATGCAGTTGATCTTTTCAGAGCAGAGACAAAGTTGGTTCATCTGACTTAATTACAAATGACAGGGGCTCACTCTTTCTCAGTTGTTTTTTTCTTCTTGTGTGTCTGTGTGGTTAGGAAGTATTGCTCAAACTTTCTAAAAGTTGGGATAAGTAATCATATGAAATCTGGGAGGAAGCAAGCTCTAGCTTAGTCTCTTTAAAAATGCTGCTCATGTTTGAACCACATCCAGAATTCCCAGTGTTCAGTCATTACCACCATAATTCCAGTTTAACTTTGAGTGCAGTCATTTAATCTGGTGACTTGAAAATGTCATTCTCCCTTGAAGTGATAAATTGAATTTATTGAGCTGTTTGAATATGTCACCAGAGTAAGCAAGTTATGGGACTGATTCTCTGTGACTGAAATGAGCTATTAGTGGTGACTTTCTGAAAGAAAGCTCTGGAGCGATATTTCTAACTCAGAAACTCTGGTCAGTGATACACCTTTAAAAATCTATTTCACTTCTGTGTGTAAGTGAACATATGTGTGTTCTGCACCCATCTCCCCACAAAACTGCATGAACAAACATGAGTTAAGGGCATTTGCTGTATTATGGCTGATAATTTCATTCATGTTTTTCAAGATGTTATTAAGTTCAGGCAATATTTTTTTTTTAGTTAGCCAGCCTTTATATATGAATAACATACTATTTACATTCACAATCAGAAGTCGCCACTTTGATATAAGGTGTGAAGCTGAAAAGCTGTCCAGGCATGTTAGTTGCTCTTGCTGTGTATAGAATGCTCTTCTATACTTCCTTTGTATACAATGCTCTTGCTTAGCATAGAGTGGACAATTCAGCCTTTCTGATATACAGTTTTATCAGTCAGTGTTTTACTAGAGACACAGATCTAACACAAGATACACAAATGTGTAAGAAATTACAAGGTTGGCTTATAATGGTCACTCATAAAATCAGATGAGGAAGAGTGCAGAGCGTACTGGATACCAAAGGTTTCACTTCAAAATCTGGAGTTCACTGCAGTGTCCTGTGCAAGCCCGTATCAGGAGGCTGATGGGTCTATTATAGAAGGCTGTAGACTCTATGCCAGAAAGCTGAAGGATCCAAGGCAAAAGCTAGAGTCTGTGCTAGAAGCTAGAAGATGGCATCTAAGCTGAAGACAAAGACCAGTGCTCCTCCAAAGAATGGAGTAAGCCCATCCTTTCTCATTTCTCCTTATACCATCTAGGTGACTAGCTGCCCTAGGCTGGATTCCCTACACCCTAGGGTGTAGAATTGCTCAGCCAACTTAATTAACTTTCTAAACTTCTCAAGATGACACAAGCATTGCAGTAATCATGCAAAGACTTGAACACTACTGAAGCTGTGATGTTGGCTAATAACAAAAGTATACATAACATAGCCTCATGTATAGTCTCCAGAAAAATATGTTATTCAAAAAAAAAGCACTGTTGTTTCGCTGTCAACACTGGTAGATTTATCAACCTGGACTGCATATGTGAGTAACAAAAATCCTCCCTAACAACATCTACTATTTCATTAATTTTTCTAGGTGTTGTGCTAGGCAAAAGATTACCACCTTTTGAACTACAGCTTCTCCTAATAGCTCATGAAAAATGTCCCAAGCTGTAGGCAGGACCAACTCTTCACCATCAGTAAAAGCTGACATAGTTTTAGCAGTAAAGTTTGCCTGAGGGAATGGGTTGTCTGTGCAGACACATTTGATGAGGTAATGGCTTTCAATAATATCTTCTGCTATTCATGTTTACATTTTTTTCTTTTGAAAAATTCAAACAATTGTCTTTTAATGCCAGGTGCTTTATCTCTACGTGTCAAAGAAGTTTTCAGTGTTTCATGGATTTATTAGATAGCCAGTCACCACATACTACATCAGGAAGTAGACCTATGTCACCCAGGCTGGTCTCCAATTCATAATAATCCTGCCTCAAGCTTCTGAGTGCTGGGATTACAGGCATAAGCCACCATACTCAGCTTCAGCAAGTCTCTTGATATTATTTAAATGCAAATTTCTTTTTGTTGAGAGTTAAAGTTTTCTCTGATCTCATCATTGGATCTTTCTCCATTTTCAAGGAAGCTTAAAGAGACTTTCTGTTAGTTTGTTTGTTTGTTTGACTTGTTTTCTCTTATTTTGGCTAGGTTTAGCTTTTGGATTTACCAAAACTCTGACCAACACAATTGGTTTGTACTAGAAAGAGGAGAGAAAGGAAGCAAAATTCAAATAACAGACAGACCATATGCAGACTTAAATATATATCAGCATCTGCCACCAAATCCAGCTGTACAATTCAAGTCCATCTATTAACCTGTCACTTTAAAAACTGCTACCAGATGTAATTTAATTGATAGTTGCTACTGACTGATAGGGTTTTCATATGAGACCACAAACAATTGACTTATTATGGTCCCTATCCAATCAAACTTGTATGCTAATGTTCATCTGTATTTGGAGCAACTACCCTGTATTAGCATCACCACCTCAGCTCCACCTCTGGTCATCAGATGATCAGTTCACAATGGGGTTCTGCTTCCTTCAGAATCTAATACTTTTGCTGCTCTGAAAGGAAGTAGATGTCAGGAACTAAGGAGTGGCTTTGAATAGAGATGAAGTTTTATTTATTCTCAATCTGCTCAATTCCTGTTGTGAAGCTTGTTTTTAAATGAGCCATGTACTAAAGGTTGTCTGTTACAGATACTTTTAGTAGCATATCAGTTTGGGTTTTTATTATTAGACTGGAGTTACAAACTCTGGAGAAGAATGATTTTCTCATATACTGGGGCACATAATGTCAGTATGCCTTGTTACTGGGGAAGAAAATTTGGATGATTTGGTTTAGTGGCTTGCTTGTCAGCTTTTGAGAATGTAAAATTAATAGTAGTCTCATGTTGTACTCTATTAATTAGAAACCAGTCACTCTGCCAGCATATACTCAAGGGAGTGGTAATTAAGCTAGACTTTCTGAAAAGAACACTGATGATTTTATGGATATATGTTAAATCTATTGTTGCAATTAATTAAAGTTGGAGATGCACTGAAGCTCTAGAAATGCTTCACTTCTGCTTCAATTTTGTATTTTAATTTCAGCATTCATAAAAGAAACTGTAGAAATTTTAATGCTTTACATTGTTTAATTTCTACTTACATCATTTATCCTACATTTATTAAAATTTTTGTTTGCAAGTAAACTTTGTTCAATGTTTAAATTTTTAAAATTGATAATATAGATGCTATTTGTGCTGCTTTTCGTTTATAATCCAATCTTCTCCGTATCTATATCTCTATCTATCTATCTATCTATCTATATAATAAGGTTTTCTCCTTTGTGTTGGCTCTGATTTCTTTAAATCACAGACTTCTGGAGGAAGCATACTAACATTTTATACTTATATATTATATATTAAGTATATAAGTATGTAAGTAATATACATTATTATGTATATGTTATATATTAATATATTACTTATATAAGTAATATATTACTTATTAATATTATTACTTATATAAGTAATATATAAGTATTATATATTAATATAAGTAATAATATATTATTACTTACATATTTATACATTTACATTAACATTTTATACTTATATATTGATACAAAGTTCTCCAGACATGTATTATAATACCCTTTCACAGTCCTAGAGTCAGGACTTATTTTCTTTTATCAAGAATGTTATTAGAAAAAAGATTTTAGCAATAGATATTGCCAAACTTACTGAGGTATCAATCATATCATATATATGGCATATATGTGTGTCTATATTTATCAAACTACCTATTTCTCTATCAGTATATAAATACACAACCCTCTGTCTCTGTCTCTCTGTCTCTGTCTCCCTATCTCTGTCTCTGTCTCTGTCTCTCTCTCTCTCTCTCTCTCTCTCTCTCTCTATATATATATATATATATATATATATATCTCCATACAGTCCTAAGAGTTCAATGGTAAGTGATCAAGAAAGAGAGATATAATATATAATGGCATTTATATATTACTTATATGTAATATATGTGTCTATATATTTCTTAATATATTAAATGAGTTTTATAATATCTCAGACTCTGCATACTAATGTTCTAATATACTAATGTACTCCAGTAACAAAGGGTTCATTCTCCCTTGCCTGCCTTGACTAATACAACTTTTATTTTATAGTACGAAACCTGAGACTTATGTCTGCAACATATGCACTTACCTATTCAACTCTTAACTATCTACATAAGAAATACATCCAACATTTCTAAACTTTACCAGTTTAAGCCATTTACCAAAGATAGTATGATATTTATGTACATTTTGAAACATTTTTTTCTTTCAATATTATTATAGTTACAATGAGTATGCTTCCTCCAGAAGTCCATGAATTAAAGGCTTCACTCCCAGGGAGACGATATTTAGAGATGATGGGGTTTTAGATTAGGGGTCACACTGGAAAATCCTGGAGTCAAAGGGAGCAGGATCCTGAAAGGGATTGTGGAACCCTGAATCTTTCTTCATTTTCTGCCTCATCATGGTGTGAATGCTTTATTTTGACACACTCTCGACATTGCTTTCCACCACTGCATTAGAAATGCAAGCCAAGGAATAGTTTAATCATGGAAAGAAAACTCCAGAACCTTTACATGGCTTGTCTGTTTTTTTTTTTTTTTTTTTTTTTTTTTTTTTCTTTTGCACTAGGAATTGAACTCAGGACTCTGCACTTGCCAGGCAGGTGCGTATGCCACTGAGCTATATCCCTGGCCCACTCCAGAATCTTTAGCTACTTAAATTTTTTCCTCTTTGTAAGTTACTTGTCTCAGGTATATTATTATAATTACATGAAACTGAAAACATAATTGTTTAGCCAAAACTATGCTTGTTAAGTTACTTAAATCTGCTGCTTTTTCCTCTACCCCCTTTGATGTTAACTAAGACTTTCATAATCTAGTTTGATTCATCTACTATAATTCTTATTTTATAGTGCTTTCTTCCATATTGACTTTTTTTTTTTTTTTTTTTTTTTTTTTTTGAGTCAGAGTCTAATTCTTTAGTTCAGGCTGGTTGCAAACTCATAGCATTCCTCTTGCCTTAGCCTCCCAAGTGCTGGAATTACAAGCATGTACCACCTCACTTAGTACCTGTCAAAAATATCTACATACATTAAAATTTAGTTTTTGTGAGGTGTACTACTATGCTTTTGATAAATGAAGAGATACATCCATCAAAGAAAAGTGTCCATTACAACTGTATCATATAGAATTGAAATATGTAACTACATTTTTTTTCGTATAGTCTCTTTACAGTGATTATCTGTTTCTCCAATCCCTCACAACCATTGATATATTTCTATTGGGACAGTTTTGACTTTCCGAGAAAGAAGAATAAATGGAATAAAACAAATTTAGCCATTCTTGCCTTTGCATTTAATATTCATTCCTGCTATTGTACTAATCAATGATTTGTTACTGTACATTTCTGTTATTGTCCATGGTCGACACTATATTCATAAAGATTTTTAGTCCTAGTTTATGCATAGAATTTGTCCTAATTGAATGTCAATTTTTTTCTGCATCTTAAAATGATTATGTTTTCTTTTAAAAACTTTGTAAATATGGTGAATTATATTTGTTGCTTTTAGTGTGAAATAACTGAATTTTTAGGGTAAACAGGACTTTGTCTAGGTGTATACTTTTATACATATATGACTATCTGTGTACTGAACTTATTTTGCTGCTATCTTCCTAAGAATTTATATATATTCAAGAGGGATATTAATTTGCAGTATTTTTTTCTGTAATGTCTGTGTCTGGCTTTGATAATTGGTATTAGTTAAATGTATGATAAAATTTCCAGCAAAGTCATATTGGCTTGGAGGTCTTTAAATATATCTTTTATTCCTGTAGTAGACATAGGCTTATCTATATGACCTTTTGCTTCTTGAGTGAACTTGTGTAGTTTGCGTATTTCACAGAATTTCTTTCATCTAAATTTTCAAATATGTGGGCATAGAGTTGCTTACAGAACAAAATGTCTGTGATTCTTGCACTTGCAATCTGATCAATCGTGACAATCTGTTTTATTAAGTGCACTGGTACAAATATGGAAGCTTGGAGCATCACACATTTATTATCTCACAGTTACTGTTTGTTAGGACACCGAGGTAGCTAAGCTGAGTCCTCTGATTGGTGTTTCACAAGACTACTCAAGATGCTACCGACCTCAGTTTTCTTATGCACACCTAACTGAGGAAGAATCTACTTTTCTCTAAACTTACTTAGCTTATAATTAAAACTCTTGCCCCATAGATACAGGTCTTGGGATCCTGTCTTCTCCTTGACTATCAGGAGAGGCAGAATTCTGTTGCCAAAAACTATTTGCTCTTGCCAGAAGCTGCCCATAGTATTCTTTCCCATAGACTTCTTTAAAAGTGCACCTATTTTGTCATGCCAACGAGTGAAGTCTCCCACAAGCAAGACAGATATTCATGTAACCCCAAGCAAGCATCACAATGATATCTGATCAACTAAGCTCTAACAAAGAGCAATAGGAAAATGGAGCCTACAGTTACTGCGTGGTGCTAGGGTGTGTCAAGGTAACCCTGGCAGTGAGCTTCACCACAAAGTTATGTGTTAGCTTTCCTGCCCTGCAGGAGCATCCTCTTTCCTCATCAGCTGCCCAGTCAGGGACCAGGCAGGAGGTGACTCTGATGCTAACTGGCTAATGTGAGTCCAAAACTCAACCCACAGGACTAGCCATGGTGCAGGAGCTATGTGACTTTATCCAGGACTTGTTTTCACTCTGCTGGGCCTAGTACTTCATTATAAGTCTGGGGCTTTATACTTAACCCCTGCACCCTCTACCACGTGGAAGGTGTTTCTCTGCATTCTGCTTAAAGCTGAAGAGGGTGAGACCAGCTACTCTTCTCTTTGTGCCTATTTGATGTATCTTCTTTTGGTGTTACAATAAAATAAGGTGTCATGCTCTCCCTGGCTTCTGTAGTATTTCTGGAAGTTATTTGGCCCCTGAACATCTATTCAAATCACTGTCTCAATAGGAAGAAATAACTGTGGAGACTTCCTCAGCCACCATCATGTTCACTTTCTCTACTCAAAAATTTTCTTTTTTTACATTAGCACATTGATGTTGTCATAGACTTATTTTGAAAACTAAAAACGCTCTGCTCCAATTTTTGAAAATTTACTTTGAGATTTACCTTTGCTTTTCAATATCTAAATAATTTGAGGATTTTACTGGTATCTTTTATATTCCTGATGTTTAAGTCTATTTTGGCCTAAGAATATACTTTGTATGATTTCTGTTATATTAACCTATGGAAAGATTGTTTTATGATCCAGGATATCATGTCTACTAGTGAATGTCATATGAGTTCTTTAGAAAAATTTGCATCATTACTGTCACAAGCACCATATAAATGCCAGTTTAATAAACTTGTTGATATTCAGTTCATCTTTATAGTAGGTAGCGGTTTTTCCTTGCTTCATTTTTTATCAGTTAATGGGAGAAAAATATCAAAAGTCTCCAAATGTAATTGTGAATCTATTTTTCTATAAAATTTGTCAGTTACTGTCTATGTAGTGTTACATTCTAGAGATATTTTAAAACCTATTGTTATACATTTATAAACTAATCAAGTTTGCAGCTATATATCATTATGAGACTTTTCATATTTTCCCATAAATGAACAATAAACACAAACTTCAAAATATTTTTCACAGAACTAAACTTACGTTTCTTCATTTTGCCACAATTTAATTAATGAAAATCTGTTGGATGTTAATGGAAAGTTAAGAATGAGCCAAGCAACTACAGTCGCCTCACATCCCTGTGCAGCTGGGAGAGTTCTGACTTGGTGAGCCTGGGTGACCCTAACTGTCTTCACATTTGGAAACCTCAGGAGTTTCCCCTTGGGGGGGTCACTTGGTGAGAGTGATGGGAGGACTCAGAGTCTTGCACGTAGACTGAAACAGTGTCACATATAAAAATACACAATGACCAAATATGCTTTTCCATCCCAAGCTGTATTACTTCTATTTATTAAATTATTAAATCTATAATGTCATGTTATTACACATTCCTCAACAAGTTCTTTGATTTTTATCCATCCATCCATCTGTGTCTGTGTAATATCTGTTATCAATCTGCATATTTTGTAGCACTGGAGATTGAACACAGAACCACTGCATTGATTTGCAGCCCTAGTCCTTGTTTGTTTACTTACTTATTTCTTGAGACAGGATCTTCCTAAGCCATTAAGTTGTCCAGATTCAGCTTGAACTTGTGATCCTCCTGCTGTAGCCACCCAAAGCTCAGGGATTGCAAGCATAGGTAGGCATGCCCTTTTAGATACCTTATCGTAGAATTATTTTCCTTTCTGATGATTATCAATCTACAGTTACCCTATTATTCAGTCTTGCCCCAAAATCACTCAACACAAGACTAAGGCACAAAATAAACTCTTCTTAGCACATTCTTTCTGAGATCTTTCATTGTAAAAAGCCCCAATTCCCAAAGAGCATCATCTCCTTAATATTACGAGCATTAGAATGCCTAATTTTGATAGCAATTTCTTCCTCATGTGATTTGATAGTTGGGTATTAGCAAACTCAACCAAAATAATACTAAAGTTTAGGGCTGGAACTGTTGTATGATAAACACTTGTACTCTGTAATGAGATTCCAGTTGGGACAGTTTAGGTAAGGGAAGCAGTTATGTTTTTCCATTCAACTTTGTGTTCCTGTTGGAAGCCAATGTATTTAAAAATGAAAGACACTCAATGAATACTGTTGTATAAAAACATCAACTATTAAAAAATCAACTATTGTGATTTAAATATTAATGAATTAAGGGTTATAAAATTAAATAATGATGGTACAACATAGAAAAATGTGCAAAAGATGACAAAATAGTAAACTCATAATGTAAAATGAAATCTTTAAAGTGACTGTGAAGCTATGTTCTTATGAATATCTCTCCAAGAGCACACAACTGAACGTTCATCTCCTATGTCTCATTAGATGACATATTGAAAGAATAATGCCTTATTGTATTAGATAATTTGTGATGAGTTATTTTTCCATTCACCTTTTCATATTACAATCCTACTCCAAATTAGCTGGCTAATATCTTCTGATCATCTGTAGATAATGTTTCATTTTCATTGAGGTCCTTCACAATCTTATTATCAACATATATTATAAGACAATTTCTGCTAACTGATATGTATGTTTAATATAATTTTCTCAGTGTAGAATAGCATTACTGTAGTTAGATTAAACATCCTTAAGCCCCTGGGATACCATTTGGTACACTAGAGCAGACTTTTTCTATTAAACTAATGATGCAATAAATGTCATGTAGATGACCTGAAAGAATAAATATGTCTCCTTGAGATAGGACTTCTCTCACAGGGAGAGACTTGAACAGTGAGAAAAAAGATGGCTCATTAATGCTCAACCATCAACTACATAATCAATAACCTAATAAGCCAGAAGGTCTCTTTATGTACTAAGTAATAATAAATTATTTATATTCATTTTAAACATTGATAAGGTACAGCTATTTAGGTAATTAAAACACTATTTTCACTTCAAAATGACACAAAAGGAAGTAAATTTCCAGTATGTACCTGTCAGTTGATCAATTTAAGGGTTGATTTACTAACATTATAGTTAATTAAAGCTCTATTTGGTGGTAATGACAATGATTTCTCTTCATAAATATTAACACGTTATTATAATTCCCCTTTTCACTTCAAATATCTGTGTAAAATGTAGATAAGTTTCTCTGACTTTAAAAATTGCATGTATATATATGTCTTTAAAATTTGAAGTTTAATTATGCAGAAAGTGAAAAATTAAGAATTTCTAAGTGAAGTTAGAGGTCTTTTATTTCTCAACTAAGACACAAGGTAGACAAATGAACTCATATTAATATTGTTTACTAAGTTCGATATGAAGTAAATGTATATTTAAATTTCATATTGAAATAAATGTAGCCTAACAGGAATTTGCCAAAATGCTACAAAATCATGGATTTTCTTCATCCAGCTCTCTGAAAGGTGATTTTTAACTATAGTATATGTTAACAAAGCCAGGAAACTGAGATAGGCAATTTAGTTATTAGCTATACTAATGACCCTTTATGTTTTCATTAATTTTTAAAACTTGAGTGTATTATGCATTCATTTGGTATTAGTTTCTTGTATGGATTGAAAAATTTTACTCAGCTTTATCCCATATGAAGTTTTATGCAGTCTCACGTATAGAGACAGAAATATAGAATTATGGGATATTAGAGCTGTATGCTAAATTGTATCTAAAAATAGTAAGGTACAAAAAATAAAGTTGTTGCATTGAAGAAAATTAATAAAATATGTTCAAGCAACATAAAACTAAAATAAGGACTAGATTAGCAGCAATCTATCAGAGTCCGAATATACTGAACAAATATATTTGAGCTCTTTAAATGTGGTAAAAGTTTGAAATTTTATAGCAAAATCAAATTTGCTGTACAAATCAGGAAAGAGATTTATAAGTGTCGATCACATAAGTTTAAAATACAAACTTGGTAGTGACAATTTTATTAATGCCTGTATGTAGTATGCATATATACAATAATGCATATATATATATATATATATATATATATATATATATATACTAATTGCTATTTAATTTCTTATGGAAGAAACTAGTATGTTTAAACATAAAACAATTTTAAAAAGCACATTTATCTTATCTAGATACTAGTTTTAGAAAAAAGAGTCTTGTGGTATCCAAAACTCAGGTGTGAAAGAACAACCAAATTAATGAAAGAGGGAGAGAGAGAGAGAGAGAGAGAGAGAGAGAGAGAGAGAGACAGACAGACAGACAGGGACAGACAGAGACAGACAGAGACAGAGACAGATGGCTTATATGGAGAGACTAGTTAGAGTGTTTTAATGTTGACCAAGACATAAACAAAAACAACCTACAAAAAGATAAAATCTGGAAATTAAAACAAATAGAAAATATTTTTATGAAAGAAACTTAAAAAAGGAGACATATTTAAGTGACAAATGATTTGCATACTAAACTACTGAAGAATTATGAAACTAACATCATGAGAAACAGTTATGACTTAATTTTCTAAAATTTCATTTCTAGTTTCTCAGGCAAGAAATTCTTAGGTTTGACAATTAAACATCTCAAAGTGAGGTCAAAAAGTGAATCAAAATGTTCAGAATATATGTTAGGATAATTTTTAATTTATAAACAGACAATGTTTTAACTTGAAAATCAAAATAAAATTTTCTTTTTCCTTTTTGTCCCAATTATTCATAACTGATAATAACAAAGTATTCTTGGTTGGAGATAATTAAATTATATAAGCTAAAAAAAATTTACAGCTCCTAGTTATGATAGAACAATACAATATTCCTTTAAAAGGCTCGTTAAAATAGCATCTTAAAAAATCAAACACACCACCACCACCACACATGCAAAAGGGACACATAATCATCCAACATCAGTCCAGGACGAAAAGTTAGACAAGTAAAAAAAAAAAAAAGATTTCTAGAAAAGTTATAAGATGTATTTTTCACTAGCTTTCTTAGCTTTCATCACAAGTACACTGAATTACTTGTGTTATTCAATATTTCTACCTTCCATTAAAATTTTAAATTAGTTTAAATTTCAATTTTTCTTAGTTTAAATGTTAGTTTAAATATTTTAATTTCTTAGTTGGGAAGAAAGTACAAGGATGAAGAATAGCAGCACTAAAAGTGAAATCTTAACTCCCATAAGAGTGCTGCCATTGTCATTAGGGAAAAATAAAATACTTTTTGCATTGTGAGGATCTGTAAATGGAATTTATATGTGATTGCATCTCATTGGTGGGACTGTTAGAAACAGGAGAGCACTAATTGTAACAGAAGTGTGTCTCTTAGAAGGACTCCACAATCCATCTAAAGTTCATGAAATGGGTACACTTCCTATAGAGCAGCTGCTGATGGTACATTTTGATGGAAAATGGAAAAGGTGCTGACATCATCTGGCTGCATGATAAACACCCAAAATTTTACCTTAAAATGGATTTCTTCCCAGTTTTCATGAGTGAGAAATTTGAATGCGGGTTAGCTGATTTACCTGCTTGCCTCACCAGTCTGAACTCACAGTGACAGCCAGGGGTGCAGTCTGGGACCACCTCCAAGCTCACTGACAATTGGCTGCGCTCACGTCCTTCCTCTGGTTAGGAACAAAGTCCCCACATTCCTACCACTGTCAACTGGGGGTCACTGTCATCTAGTAGAGAGCCTTCAGCTTTTTTCCGATGTGATGGCTCATCTCCAAAAGAAAAGCCCATATTTAGGAGGAAAAACATACAGACAATTAGCAACTTGGACACTAAAATTAATTAGTGAATTATGAGAAAATAAAAGTGTAGGCAGGAATACTGTAATAAGCATATCAAGAGGCTATTAGAGTTCATACAAGTATTTAGAACTTTTATTTTGACCAGTATTACATCATAAACAGTATCCACTGGCTCCAGACTGAAATTAGATTTGAAAATTATTACATTTTAAAAAACCTAATGAAATCTGGATGATTCTATTACTAATAACAATAGATATTTTTAAGTTATTTTCTCTTGTAACTGAAGATGCAGTGAGCAAATACATAGTCCTACTGACGTACAAGTGATGTCAATTTGGATTTCTCATAGAACTGCAACAAATTACAGAAAGTATCAGAAAAAGCATTAAAATAAGATTGCCTCAATTTATGTTCAAATTTAGATTCAGATAATCTTAAGCAATTATGAAGAATCAAATATTTTTTAGAAAATTGTTTCTTGAGAATTATTGGCTTTAATTTTATTAAAGATATATTACAAATAATTTATTAAAATATTTCCTAATATTCTCTATGCCTTTAAATTACTAACAACTGCAGAGAAAGCTGCATCAGCCAATCATTCCAAAGTCATCCAAATTTACTTGTTATATTATATTTACTTAGAATTATAATGCTTCTTTTGTTTACACCAATTGGAAATACAGTTAAATATAAATTTTAGTAGTGCAATAAATTAATTTGCAGAAAAATGAGTCTACAATCTTTAATTATGAGTTAAGATCAACTTAATGTTTTATAAAATTATTCTCTTATGTTATGTAGTTATATCAATTACCAATCATATTATATAAAAGTAGTTTTTAATCTCTTTTGAGGAAAGTGAACTACTCCCATACATGACTTACAATCCCTTTTTATTGTTATTTATTGCAGTGCCATATTGTTCAAAACAGTCAGTAAGATCCTCTCCAGAAGACTTTTTCACCCTCTGACATGTCTACAATGATTCAGATAATCAGAAATTTTTTTAAAAAAAGTAAATTCCTATTCTAGGACTTGTAGTCAGTCATGGAGAAAACCAAGATAGGAATGATTGCTTATAGGTACAAAGTTTCTTTTGAAAAAGAAGATATTGAGTGTAAAGAAAATATTCTCTGAATATTTAACAGCATGAATTGCTCTGATGAGACAACTTGACTGAGGCAAATTGACTGTCTTTAGCATTCACACAAGGAGCTGGTGTGACACAGTCATGTGTGTCTGAAAAGAAGATGAGGGAATGGGCTTGAAGTCTATGTTTTCTTTTTGCCCTCTCTCTTTTTTTATTTTATAAAGAAAAAAATAAAAATAATGATACAAAATTTCAAAACAAAATAATAGGAGGTTAGCATTGGTTAATATATTGCATATTATCTTCAAAGTGAGATTGCTCAGATTATAAAATAGGAACATCAAAAACTCATCAAAGAATGAATGCACAAGCAGTTGTTTTTGATCAACTGACAGGTATTCATAGTACACTGATCTATCTTGTATGTATTATATATTACACATTATATATTTTTTAAATGCTGGAACTGTGGAGACTTTGTGAGGAGATGATTGCATTTTTGGTTGCTCACAACATAGCTATATGTTTGGAAGAATCAAGAACTTGTATTTATTTGGGGATTATATATAGTTTAAGGAGATGTGTTTAGATTCCAAGTTGACAGCAGTTTGGATGTGATGTTCTACTTTGGGTCAATCTGATTGTCTTGGGATCTGCCTGCGGTATTCAGGGAACATACTTTTGGATGTTTCCAGATGTTTCTAGGTGTTTCTGGATATTTCTGAGTGAGTCCTGTATGCATGGCCTTGAGAGTCTAGTTTTGTTTTTGTTTTTAATTTCTTCCCTTCTTTTCTGGCATTGTTACTTGCTGTGCTTCACAGCCACTATAAATTCAGCATTTTTGTTCCATTACACATGTTCACCATAACATCCGTGCCTTAGAACCAGCTGATCAAGGATAAAATCACTGAGACTGTGAGCCAAATAAACCTGTTCTCATTTAAACTACATATGTTGGATACTTTGTCCTTGTGATGACGAAGCTAATACAATTCCATAATTCCCCAATTGCATGAAAAAGCTTTTGCATTTCACTCTATTGAATTACATGGCATATAAATTATGTCAATACAGCTGCTAAAAATTCATTCTATATAAGGTAAACTTTCTCAATGCCACAGTCAAGCAGCTGCTTACTTTCAGTGTTCTATGGTGCTTCTGCTACAATTTTGGAACATGCTCTCCTCACTCTCCTGGAGCTTTGACATTGTACTTTGGATCAGTATAAAAACTACATCTCCTCCTGAACGTGTTTACTTCTGTCTGAAATCTCAGCATTCTGGAGGCTGAGGAAGGTAGATCTCTATTGTAAATCCAAATATGGAGTTCAGTCATCCGAGTACTGTAATCCTCTTTTAGTCTTCCTCACAATCCAAAAGGTTATATTTATAATCCCATTGAGACGCTACTGGAATCCCAAGTTAATTTCAGTCTACCACTGCCAATGCAACCCATGGCGAGAGTAAAAGCACCAAGACATATTCCAAGTTAAGGGCAGCCAAGGGCTCCTAAATCCAATCCCTGTGAGGACATACAAAGACCTTGTTCCTAGGCCTCTCCCAGTGTTTGTTGTCTTGTGAAAAAAGGGGAGTGGCTCAGGGATGAATGATAGTGAGGATGGCAGGAATTAGGTGAGTAATTTGAGCTGGCTAACCAGGTGCAAGATTGGTGTCTGTAAATCTGAGAGATAAAGAGATGCACAAGGATCAATTTACATAATCCAATTAAGGTAACAGTGGAATTGTTTTGGGGGGCTATCACTTGTGCTTCTGATATGCAAACTCTTATGCCCTGGGGAGTCATAGCCTCTTATCTTGAGGCTCCTTCCCAATTGACATTCCCTGAGCTATTTGCTCTAATATCTGGCGGGCTCAATCCTGTATTGTGGAGAGCACCGTCAGAGGAAACAAGACTGCCTTTTGGCTATAGACTTTGCATATTAGCACCTCTGCTAGCCTTATTTGCAATGCTTAGAGTCAACTGAAGAGAGAAGGAAATACCCTAGCCAACCTTTTACATATAAGTGTAAGGAAATGAGCCTCCAAATAATCAAAGTCACAGCAATTGTTTTAGATTCAGAGTGAGGCACTGGAGTTGTCTCCCACAGATCTCTGTGAGTTCAGTGCTAGCCTGAACTGCATAATAAAATGGAGCCCAATCTGAACTATAGAATGAGACGCTGTCTCAACAACAATAAAAATTAAAACAAACAAAAAATCTGTGCCAGGTGATGGTGCACATCTGTAATCCCAGCACTCAGGAAACTGAGAAGGAAGGATTGTTATGAGTTCAAGGCCTACCTAGACTATACAGGTGAGTTTAAGGCAAACTTGCACTACATTGTGAGACCCCGTTTCAAAAAAACAACAACAACCAAAAAGCCCATCAAACAACCCTACCTGTACACCATCTATTCCTAAAATACACAGGAGTAAGTATTCCCTATTTCACTTCTTTCTGTTTAATTTTGTTATAAATTATACTTAAGATGATTGGGTATATAAGCTATATTATTTACTAACTATAAAACTCTGAGTTGAACGCATGTGCTTCAACAAAACACCTCAGTATATGCTGTAGTTTTCTTGTGTTTCTCAAGTTACTAAACATCACTCTTTCCTTCCCTCACCAAGACATTCATTTCATAGCAGGAAACTGTTTAAGTGTTTATATACTTTGAAGAAACTAGAAGTCAAATTTGTCACTTTGAAAGACAGGAATAACAAATACGAGAATGAAGAAAAGCAGGATTGTTTGACTCCCGTGCTTACAAGTTTCAGCACATTATGTATATATGTAGTTTTCATCCCGCACTGCCTCTGGTCCCCTTTTTGGGGGACCACTCTGCTCCTCAGGTATGTGCTATGCCTCACCCTCTATGACCTGTACTAAACTTCCTGCTGGTAGAAATTCCATTCCTACCTTACTGCAGATGATACTCCGGATCACAGCAGTCACCAGCACACACATTCTCCTCTGTTCAGGATCCAGGATTCCATAGGCGCCCTAATTCTTCCCTCGTCCCACTACACAGTAGCCCACTTGAAGTTTTCAAGCATTAATTTTTAGCAATAGCTATTGCAAAAGCTTTGATTTTCCTTATCAATGTTAAGTTTTTAGATACAGACAAAGTAAAGGCATGCATTTGAGAACTATTCAGATTATAAGGGTTTTTTTTCCCTCTGAAGAAGTAATGACTAGAGAGACTGAAAAGAAATAGAAAAAATATTTGTACTTCATGCTGAATCATGCTTTTAGGTAAAAATGTTTGAAGTTTGTCACAAATCCTGAGCTATGTGTCTAAATTGAAGAAATTTTAAAAATCAAATTTGTATATTAATTAATCATATAGTACAAAATAGAATTACAAAATGAGTTATGATGGTTGGCTGAATACCCTTCTAGACACAATTTGAATATAATAAAAATAATACATTTAAAAACTAATTCAAGAATGTGAATTGGAAATTGTAGCTTTAAATGGTTGAGTCCACACTGAAAATAAATAATAACATACTGTTTAATTACATGGGGAAAAGTATAGCAATATAAAAGATATTTCATGACACTAATAATTGTAAAAGAACAAATACATTTAGGATAATTTAATTTTGTCATTTATTTAATAGATGAAAATAGATTATGTTTATATATAACATATGTAATGATACAACTGCAGTTGTAGCTGTAGCTGTGTATGAAAATCTACGTGTAACAGACTTTCGGGATTTTTTCAAGAACTACCGAGAAAATATCCAAATAATTTTTGACAAGATTTCTTTCTTTCTTTTTTTTGTCTTTTTTTTTTTTTTTTTTTTTTGGTCTTTTTTCAGACAGGGTTTCACTATGTAGTTCAGAATGGCACATAATGACAAAATGATTGAACTCATTTTGTAACCCAGGCTAGCCTTGAACTTGTAGCAATCCTCCTGCCTCAGCATGCAGAGTGTTGGGATTACAGGAGTGTGCCACCATACCCAGTTTTGACAAGATTTCTTAAAAATTCAAATTTATATATACACAAAGAGTATGGATATTGAAAATTCAATAACAAGGAAACATACAAAGATTAACTTTGTTTTTAAAAACTCATAAATGTAATAATACAACATAGGGTTATTGTATTATGTATTTGCTTACATTTATTTTTAAATATTTAACAATTTGATGCTACTACAAATTATATTTTATAAAATTGTTTTTTATTCTTTCACTGATAAAACTAGAAATACAAAATGTATTTACATGGATTCTTATTTTACGATTTTGCAAAATCTATGTATGGGTTCTAGTCTTTTTTGGTAAATTACTCAAAATATTTATAATTAAAATATTTTATATGGGCCGGGGGTTTAGCTCAACAGTATTAGTGCTTGCTTGGCAATCGCAAAGTCCTTAGTTTGATCTCTGGTACAAAAAAAAAAAATGATATGAATAAATGCATTTACTTATTATTTCCTCTCTTTGTGTATTATCTAATATGCTTATTGTACTGACATGAAAATATTAGCAAACTGCTCAGTAGAATGATGAAAAAAGGTGTCTTTGCTTTGCTCCAAATTCCAGAAAAAAAAGTATTTGGATTTTCATTACTTGTATCATGCTGAGTAAATTTGTTTTATGAATTCCTTTTATTGATTTATATAAATTATGTGCTCTTCCAGAGTTTAAAAAAGTTTTATAATGAAGCCAGGGTGGATTTCACCAAATGATTTTTCTTTATTTATTAGCATAACAAAATATACTGATTAATCACTGAATATCTAAAAACATCTGCATGTTTGAGAATACTCACTCTCTGTACATGCTATACTTTATTTTCTAAACTCATTTCATCAAAAATATTTCAGTGTCTGCAAATTATGCAACTGTTTTTTTAAAAAGAAGCTAAACAACATCCGAAAAGAAAATAGAAATATATGGATTTATGGGAAAATAGAAACATATGGATTTATGTAATATAGATCCCATAAATACAGAAACTGTCACCACACGGTGAGAATAGCAGAGAAAACATTATGAAACAGTATTTGAAGAGGAGTTAAATATTTTCACCATTTTAGCAAATTAATACCAAGAATAGGTTCATGGTCACAAAGGAAACAATGATAATGAAAATCAGTATATTTAGCTGAAGAAGAAAATTCTGTAATGGGATAATAGAACTGATAGAACAGTTAATTAATGGGTAGAATTTAAATTTTGTGAAACAACATTAGAAAGTGCATGTTCATCCTCTATAATTTTGATAATGTTTAATTTGTGATACATTATATATAGGTGAAATGATGAAAGTTATAAGAATATTACTTTAGTGAGAAGCAGACATTTGATGAAAATAAGATTGCCAAGGGAAAGTCCAGCCTTAAGCCTACTGCAGTATGTCCTGAAGGATTTGGAAAGAAAGCAATGCATGTGAGATGTATCCGAAATCAACAAAAGCTGTTCATTCTTAATACACAAAATAGGAAGAAGGAAGTTACACTGAAACTGATATACAAGGCAAATTTTGAAATAAGTACTTAAATAAATGGGTTGTCAAAAAAGGAAATAAAGCATATAAAGTGTTAACTTGAGCTTAAAATGAAGATAAAACATCAGAAATAATTATCTGCTGTTTCTATAGAAAAGCATATTGGAATCAGGATCATGCATAAAGATTAAAGATTATTTTGGAAGAAAGGCAGAAGAGTTTTCAGATACATTGAAAATTATAACAGTGCTCAAATTCAATTGTTGCAGTAGACTTGATTTCTTATAGATTAGCCTCCTAAAAATTGAGCCTAAAAGTATTATTTATGAAGAAATACTCTAAAGTTTTCTAAACTCTGTTTGTAGGGACCTTTTAATGATAACAGAAAGTAGAGGTAATAGTTTTAAAAATTTGGTGTATATTTAAGACCTACTTTTCTAATATCACCCCATCTATTTTACCATTCAAGTTATCACGAGGGTCAGAAACTTAGGAAAAAAACTCCAGAACTTCAGGCATCTACTTTTCATATTTATTCTTCATGCCATTTAGCCATATATTCTATTACATATATAAATGCTCAAATATTTTTGTATGACAGTTTAATGAGATTAAGTTAACAAAGAGCACATAGTTACAACATAATAGAGAAGATACAGTACACTGCAATGACTTCAAGACAGAAAACATGAAAAAGATGCCTTAGTTCAAACCATGTACACTAAGTTGAAATAAATAAAAACAAGTAAAAAGCAGAATTCTGAACTTACTAAGTGAAATTCCCTTTATTAAGGGAATTATTATGACATTGTACACAAAATAATTTCTAAATAGGATACAAAATATAGAAAAATACTAATTTTGCTATATTACAAAGTAAAATCATCCTTAGTTGAAAAGATGTTAAATATTTAAAATATGCAAAAATTGGGGAAAATATTTGTATTTCAGAAAACAAGATAACGTTCCTGTTCAGATATAAATGATGGCAGATCAAACAATTTGAATGGAAAATCTGCCTAGTATCATCTAATTTACCAAAAAATAAAATGATCATAAAGCTATGGAAAAACTGTATAGTTTAAATGATATTAAGACATATAGATCAATTTTTTTTTCATTTTAGTATTTCGAATGTGTCTTATTGGCAAAAATTAGCACGGAGGGCATTGTTTCCTAGGGCATGGAGCTAATAGTAAAGTTTGTGTCTTTCTGGCCAAGTATGAATTTTTATAACTTTGGAAATCAATGTCCTGTTTATATTTTATTCAATATTTATACATTTTATATTAAAAATATAAAAAAAATTATACAGTTGTGGTTATTACTTTAATAAAAATAGAAAAACTCATTTAGAGCATAAACTATATTTTAGGCAAATAATGGAGTTGTTTTCACAGGCATGTCAAAACACATGCATAGATGTGAATGCAACTGAAGTATGTAATTCAGGAAGAAATTTTAATTTTCAAAATTTTGTTGATGGTATGAAACTATGAAATTAAAATATATTCTTGAGTAAATGCACAAGTATGGATCAATTATTTTCTACTCATGAAAATCACTGGAACCAGGTACATTCTCCAGTCTTTTATAATAAAACATTTTAGTTTGAGACAAAATATTGCAGTGTTCCCAAGGATGCCTCAAATTTAGTATCCTGCCTCGGTGTGCCGAGTACATGGGATTATAGGCATGGAACACAATTCATGACCAGGACAAACATTTTAAAATACATAGGATTAAAGCAGGCCAAACTTAAACTTCAGAAGAGTAGTAATTTTAAAGAATGAGGGAATTAAGGTAAGGATAGGTCACTGATAATGCATGTAATTCTTATTTCTTAAGAGGAAAAACGTAGGAAAGAAGACAGAGTTAAGTGTATACAAAGCTTGTTTCATCTCAGTAATGAATACTTATTAACCATTATACTTATTCTCATGGATTGAAATATTTTAAAATTTAAGCTGATTATTTTAATATAAATGCTATAGATGAATGGAACATGTTGTATTGTTTTGTTTCTTAGCCTAAGGTAACCTTGCTTTAAATATCTGTCTAAAACATTTTCTCTCTCCTTTGGAGACTTTCAAAAAGCCTAAATTCCTGGTAAATCCAATACATGACTAGAAATTTCAGTAAACAAAACAAAGAAATTTCCCAATTAAAACTAATAAAGTCTCTGAAGAGCAACCACATATAAAATCTCTTTTTGATTTGTCTTTGGCCCAATTAAAACAAGCTGTATTAAAATTTAAGTATAGCTTCTAAGTCATATACATACCATTAAATTTGCAGGGATAATGAAGCCAAGCAATTTTATTCCTCTTTAATAATGCATTCCTGTATTTGCTCTTAAGGTAAGGTTAGCATTTATTTATTGATCATGATGTATTATCTACACAGTGGAAACTACTAAGCAGTTTTCATTTCCTGTGATATTTCTAAATAATTCAAAAAGCAATTTTTGTTTTCTTTTTCTCATTAAAGTTTGTTTCTTTTAAAGGCACAAAATTTAAGTGACCCATGGCTTTGTTTGTCTATATACTGCTCAGATTGCATAAAGTAGCCAAATGAGATTAGCAGACATAAGTGTTCCCTACAGCTTCATCGCATTATACTTTATATTGTTCTGCATTCATATGTCTCCTCACCAAATGTTTAGGAACAAAACAAAAAATAAAATTAAAAAAATCTACATTTTTAAAGTATCTCTCCATCTAACCACCTATGCTCTATAAATCCTTTTTGTGGTCTCATCTTTAACTCATCTTCATGGTTATCAAGGTAAACTACTCCGAACCAACAAGTGAATTACTTTCCATCATAAGTGCAGTATTTCTATATCAATTTTGTAAAGTGCATGTTAAAATTTTTGGCTCATATTTTTTCTATGAATTCTTCTGACTTATGAATCTGTTGTAAATAGCCAGATGTTTTCTAAATGTTTCTGTTTCTTACTTCCAATGAATTTCTAAAAATTGAAATCTCACATTCTGTCTCCATTTAAAATCCATTCATAGGGATTTGACTGCTGTTATTACAATAGTCATTTCTTTCTTCCTTTTTCTTGTCTTTTTGAGACAAGGTCTCACTGTATAGTTCAGACTGCCTTGAGCTCACAAGACCAGCTTAGGGTGGTCTTGAATTTGCAATGATCCTCCTGCCTCAACCTCCCAAGGGCTAGGACTGTAGGAGTGTGTCACCATGCCTGACTACAGTAGTCATTTCTTGATATATAAGTTGACTCCTTAGTGGAAGATGATAGTATGCAGCATCCGCTTTTCTCCATGGAAATCATATATGAGGTAAATGTTTTCTCAAAAGACACGTACAAAATGTACAAAAATAAATGATATATGAACAATTGAAACTGCACTAAATTTTATTCTCTATTAATTCTGTGCTTCACAGTTTATACTATGTAAATTACCTTTACTACTGAATATGCCTGCCTTGTAACAATTTCGTGGATCTATCTTCTTTCAAATTTAACTTGCACATTAGTTTTACTTTATCAAAGTTTATATCATTGAATTTCCCATTAACTAAACAACATGGTTTATAATAATAGTCCACTTAACTGCTCAATGCCATAGTGGCTTCAACTGTAATATAATAGTGCTAAGGAAAGCTAATATTTAATATATTGATGGGAGGATTAAACTAATTAATATCCGTGAAGTAGTTAAAACAATGCATAGCACACATATGAAAAAACTAGCCAATAGGAAATATAGGTTCCAGAATTAGATAAATGCATTTATTATCAACTGACTATTATTAAGGCAATAGTGAAGTTAAGGATCAAAATCCATTCAATAAGTGACTTATACATTGGATAATTATGTGTAACACCAGAAGCACAAAGCACAAAGATATTTGGTTCAAAAAATTATATTAGTTCTATATGTGAAAGGAGAAACAATGACACTTTTTAAAAAAACAAACAATGAGACTTGGAATATGCAAAAACACCGCCCTCATGCACATAAAAGTACAGACAAAAACAAGGCAAATTAAGTGCATTAAGAGTCACAACTTAAAATATTGGAATGTAGCCAGATAGAGAGTGCTCACCAATTGGATAATGACACAATACATATATCAAACAAGAAACCCTGACATTTATTATTTACAACAGATCCATAAGTCAGAAGAACTCATAGAAAAAATATGAGCCAAAAATTTTAACATACACTTTATAAAATTGATATAGAAATACTGTACTTATGGTGGAAAGTAATTCACTTGTTGGTTCGGAGTAGTTTACCTTGATAACCATGAAGATGAGTTAAAGATGAGACCACAAAAAGGATTTATAGAGCATAGTAAAGTTACTTTTATCCAGATCCTATTATTCTAGTGTTGTCAGTTTCTAAAATTACTGTTTCATAGATTAATAATATGACCATGTGCCAGCTGACATAGGTACATGGCTCCTGGCACGTACTAGAATCACATGAATGTGGCCATCATTACTACTTAATCCACAGTCTTGTTTTCTTCCTCCTATGAACAAGACAGACTTTTTCTGTTTGCTTTAGAAAGTAGTTTTGAAAGTATTTTTTTCCCTTCCAATTCTTTTTCAGGATAAAACTCTCCTGTTCCTCACGGTAGAGCATTTTTACACACCTCATGCTGATTTTTTTTCTTGCTCAAACAAAGGAGCATCTGCTCTACCAGGCACTTTCAAACAGCAGGGTGTCCTGACTGTGCTTGACCTGCATTTACTGCCCACAAGAGCGCTTGTAGACCTTCTCACAGGGCTGTAAAAGAGAGGAGACTGACACAGCTCCTGGCTTAATTTTTTGTGTCTCACAGAGGTTCATGTAGTGCCTTTATATCAAACTGAAGGACGATTTTCCTTGCTGCATTACCCCATTTTCTTAACACACAAGAAAAATAATCTATGTCCCGTTTCAGAGTCCCTCTATGGTGCGTTCCGCAGTGGTAAATCAAAGTGATCACTCAAAAGATACATTTAAAAGTATATTGTATAGATGAGTGTTCTGCAAAGTATTTGATTTGAAAACAAATTGAAGTGTTTAAGTGCTAAAATTGTTTCAAAAGAAATCATTCATACATAATGCACATTCCCTTTGCCCAATACCAGGCATGCAAATCTGCAGATTTTGACCTCACCTCTAAATATACCCATGCATGAAATGCTTAAACAGTGATTTAAAGTCATTTCAAAAGCTACCATTTTGCAGAGTGAGAATTCTTCTATATTAGATCTTTTTCATGTCCAGACATTTAGAAAGAGCCGTGATACAGTCTTCAAAAACAAAGTAACCACACTGTCCAGAAGGAAGAAACGACTGGCATGTCCAAGGTGATGGTCACGGCTCAGGGCCAGTGTCCAGCCTGCTGTCTGGTTTGTGCAGATGCCTAGCTTGTGAAGTGTGGGGAAGAGGTGATGAGGCACAGATGAGTGGAGAGCAGGAGAAGAGATAAAGGAAGAAAGAAATTTGTAGTGAGGGTTAAATACTCAAAATGGTTAACATGCGTTTTAGCAGTAGACTAAAGGCCTTACGTACACTATCTCAATCACTTTTATAAAACTTAATCAAGGTAGACATTCCGTTTTCCATTTTACCTGAAAGTAAGCAAACTATTAAGTGAAATCAGCAGATACTGCATGGGAAGTAGGATGAGGGATCCTCTTCAAAAGAGAAGGAGACTAAGACATAGAGAAGGAAGAGGCAGGCAAGTGGAATGGGGATGAAAAAGAATTGGTCACGTGATGTGAGTACCAACTTCTCACAAGGAATGTAACCGTTATGTACTGCAAACATGGGCTCATGAAAGACAAAATTGTTAAAAGGAAACAGAATTTACACTTGTAAGTAAGTCATGCCAAACCATGAGCAAAGATAATAGTGGAGTTACAGTTCAAATCTGGGAAATTTTCATCCAAACCATTATCTTTTTATACCCTTTGTGATACTCTTAAGTTAAATGCATGCATAGTGTGCTGGCCTCATGATATTCTGTTCAAATAAAGTACTATAAGAATTAATAACATCATAATCTAAAGTTTCTAAAACAGTGAATATTATCATAAATTAATAAGTGGCATAAATGATATAGAGATATCAGCATTGCTAAAGTGATAGTAACATTTTACTTATTCTGCTTGGGAGGAATTTGAAAACAAATGTTACAAATTAAGTATATTATTTTTCCATAGACATTCTACATATAACGCACACATGAACAAGTTTAAGGTGTAGAAAAAGAATGTGGTCTGTAATAGACCAATTGTTGTGCATATTTATTCATAGCACCCATGCATATTATTTCATAACAGTGTTGCTTAAAAACTTGTTAAACATATGTGTCATTTCTATAACTTGCACTTTATGGAATATGTCTACATTTTGAAGTAAATGATCTTCAGAGAATTCCCATGAGATATATTCAGAAATTTCTCCCCAACTGTTATTTCCTTTTTAAGTGAAATTCTGCTCTACACAAATGTACTTCTCTCAATCTACTTTTTATCATTTGGATAATGGAGTCATGAAATGAGAATGATTGTGCTAAAAGTCACTTAAAAATAAAAGCAAACTGACATACAGTTTTTTAAAGCAACTCTACCTATAATGTGGGTTGAGTCCTTACATATAATCTGATCCTGTATTGTACATATCACATCCCATTTCAAATCTGCTTTCGTCTGTGTTTTCTAGTTGTACTATGCAGCACTTTCTGGGACATCGCAGCATGAAGGTTCTAGTTCAATAATAAATAGACAGCTATCTTTCTAGTCATAGTTGCATACTATGTTTTTAAGTCTATCATTCAGTTGCTTAGTCAGTTTTATATCTGTGAAAGTTCTGCTGCCTGTCTGTTGATGCCACTCAACTGTTACAGATATTCATTTGGAGAAGGCTTATGTTAGCTGGTTCCTGATTAAAAAGTTCTTTGTTCAATTTAGAAACATCTTTTCAAAACCACAAAAAAGTGATTGTAATTCCTATGAGCCTTCAATATCACAATGGCCTGGGGATCTGGCCTTGAATTTGAAATTCTTTTGTAATCTACTCCAACCAGTTTGCTATCTTATTTCTAGACATTGCACACTTTTTCCTTTGATTAAATCTAATTTCGTTTACTATTCTTGTCACAGTACTTTCTAGATCTAAGGTTTTGAATAAATCTCATCTGTTCACCCAGAGAAGCCTTCTAGAATCTCACATTTTCATAAGCTAATTGCATTTTAACAGATAGCACAATTGGCAGGTATTCCAATGTCATATTTCACTTTTTTAATGTCTGGAGTGCTTTAATAAACATTCTAAAATGACAGTTGTAACATGGCATAATAGTTGTTTCCGTATATATCTTGTTCCAGAAAGAGAATCATCATGAATAAAATTGGGTGCCCCCTCCATATCTTCTCTGTGACCATATCATCCTGAATGCACCCAATCTCACCCATCCTTCTTACACCATTGCATATTGTTATCATATATTAATATCTTCACTATCATATATTAATATCTGAGTCACTGTTCAGCACATTATCCAGAAATACACCACACCTTTTTACAAACCTAGCACTGAATTCCAGTCTTTGTATTTGAATTGTGTACTCATGAATTGTATGTTAACCCTCTCTTATTCTATTTCCAATTCAAAAATATATAAATGATGATTTAGAGAATTTTATTAGACAATGTGTCTGTAACATACAGTGTGAAATACTTATAATTCTTCTAAATTCAAAAAAATAGAGATTTTAAGATTCTAGGATATAATGGTCTAGGATTTTTTCCCTTTTAATTTAGTGGCTAGTACAGTACAGGAATTATATTTTAGGGACTATACAATTAGAGATTATTGTTGCTGTCTATTAATTTGTCTCTACTACTCATATTCAAGAATTTATCTGTTTTGCTTCTAGAAAAAAAAGGGTCAAAGTTTTCTCTGTTCCTAATATAACCAGTTCAAGAGTAATTGATAAAATACTGATCTATGATATTTTTTAATAAAAAAACAGTTTAGCTTTAATAAAAGAAAAAAAAACACTTTAACATTTTCTAAAAGGAAACTAAGATGAAGATAGTCTGTAAAACTTTTACTTGTATCTATAAAATTTTCCACAAACTTTTATAGGGAGTAAGACAATGGCTTTTCTCCTAAGAATATGATGTTAGGAAAGAGACTGTGTGCATATAATAGCTATGAATTTCCTCCAAGTAGCATTACAAAATACTGAATAATTTTCAGTACATTAGAATTTACTAATCAATAGTGAGAGCAATTAACTCAGGAGGTACAGTCTGCAATTTTGAATTCTGGACACCAAAAGTCCTTTCTCTTTCTTATCCAGGGCTGTCTCTTCCTCTGGCTTTGTAAAGCTAGAAGGCTCTGTGAGCTTTCAGAGTGAATTCTGGCATAGATGTAGTAGCATCCATCTCAATTTTGGTTTGGCACTTCTCTGAGTTTCAGCATCTTGTGCATTTCCAAGTCTAGCAGTTATGGAACCTCTGTGGAATGTGGATTGCTGGTTATTATTTCACATTTGAGTGGTTACTGTGGGCAAACAGCGTCTTAGAAACCATTTCTCAACCAAGCATTATGTTAAGAATGTCTTCATGCACTGCAGCCTTCAAAATGTGGTTTTGTAACTCTGTAAGGTAATCAAGGATGAGGAAGTGAATCCCTCTGTACGAAAGTATCCTCCATGGTTAGAGAAGATTATAAGCTTACTAGAAAAGGGCTTTGACAGGGAATTGTTCAACATGGTGGCAAACTCCAGCTTCAAATCATCATAATCTTTCAATCAGATTTGCATTGATTTCTGCCTTAGATGAATATTTTTCAATCCAAAATTTTTACAGTTGGTTTAAAAACACTGAGTTAAGGAAACCTGTAATTATTGTGCAGATCACTAATAATTTATACAAAATTCTGGAATATAAACTTTTGTTATTCTGTGCATTTGTTTCGTGGATAAACCTGAGTTATTACTTATTACCTGAATTTTTTTTTGCTTATTACCTGAATTGCTATAACTACACTCTCTTTGGTCTCTCTCTAATTTTATCCCTCCAACATATTGTATACTTCCATTCTTAAAAGGGAAATCACTTTGAGAATCTCTTTATTTGAATCTTATCATGGCTACTTACTGTCATTAGAATGAATTCTAAACTTTAGACCAGACTGTCCTACACACTTCATGAGCTAATATTTATCAGTCTTCCTCAGTATAGGCTTACTCTGTCAAACTGTTTTCATTCTACAGAATGCACCATCGTCTGCCGTGAACTGGATTTTGTGATTGTTAGTCACTTAGGGTGCTCTTTCTCTTATACCTGAGTACTATTACTGTAATTCTCATAGTTTGAAATTATCTCTAAGAAGTATTCATTGACACTACCAGTCAATTAATATATAAATACTGTACCATTACTACAAAGATGGGAAGTAGCTTCACACTTTCATGACCTTGTTTAGCTTTTCTTAAGTGTTTTTATTCATCTTAGTTTAATCTGTTGCTGCTTCCTCTTTAAATTTACTGAAAGCCTGGTGAAGAAATTTGTTCTTTCTTTCAACTTTAAATATTTGTATATCACTTGTGAAAATATTTTAAATATCTACTAGTTGGATACAAAAAGAAGTCAGACATAATTATAATCATCACCATCAAATATTAGTATACGTCATAAAACTACCAGCTGACCCAAATTTTGTCCTGTCACTAGATAAATGTTTTTGGAGTAGATAATATTCAACTTAGATGTAACATTGCCCTAATCAATACAAGTGAATTCACTTTCACATGAATGCTATTAGGAAGGAAATATCTTCCGTCCTTTGTAGATGAAGTACAGAGGGTCAGTTTGTCAAACAGTAGTAGCATGCAATGAGTGAATGTGTAGATAAAATAGAAAAGCAGGTAGTCTCTATGCAATCTTGATTTTTAAATTTATTTTCTATAGTAAGAGAATTAGGAACATGTATCTTGAAAATTTTGTAGCACTCTCAAATAATATTATAATAAACGTGTTATTAAAAGGGATTTAGATGCATGATTTTCCACAATCATTCTAAAAATGATGAATATATAAAAAAGTTCTAATTAATTCCTAGACCTACATGTTCAAAACAGTCAACAGTTCATACACTGTATTTTAGACGTGATGATTTTGCAATAGAGCATTCATGTTCTCTTCTGTCAAAATTAGGTGTTGATCATCAACAGTGGAGTTACAAAAATAGAGTATAGTGACTAATAATCAGCTTCTCTAGAGCAAGCCATACTGTGAGAGCGGAAGAGGACCTTATGATTCCTACATCCTCTTCTGAATATAGGAAGTCAGCAGCTTGTCATACTTCAGTACTTTCTGAAAGATCTTCCTGGCAGAGTAGTCCCTGGGTTTAAATGAGCAAGTGCTGTCAACAAATCACCAGAACAAGACCCCAAGGAAACGTCCGAACTTCCCAACACTCTTTCGCGTTAGCGTGCAAACCCGAGCCTGCAGCGATTGGCACTGTCAGATCCTAATGCTTACCTACTCAGAATCTGCACTGATGAAAAATGGTTCCATGCAAAGCCATTTGAGACTGGCAGATCTCATCAGCAAATTATCCAATATTGTACAAGGTGAAACTTGGCTAGATAGGACACAAATTTAGGTAGGGTGTATCTAGGTGTAAAGCTCGATTTTCACATCAGCACTACTTATAAAATGGGAAATATAAGAAGGGAGCAAAGGAGAAAGTAAAGCAGAGATTAAATGCAAAGTTCCCATTATCTTTAAAAACTCAGTCTAGCAAGCTGGCCAGCCCGTACATTTTGCATTCTCTTTGCAATTTGATCACTTTAAAGTGCTGATAGCTAGACTTCTTTAAATTCTTTTAGACACAGTTATCTGACACTTAAAGTTTGCAGGCATTTGAGGCCCATCAATCATGTACAATACAAGTTTCTTTTACATTTTTACTTTCTAACTTCAGTCACATCAGCAAGGTTGTTCTCAAGACGTGAGTTATTCTGAAAGATGGACCCAGTCACAGAACTTGCCCCATCACAGCCCTGATAGTTCTTCTGTTAGTCAGGTCGCCTGATCTATGTGACCTCAGGCTCATAGTTTCAGCGTTCTCAGACCATGCATCGTCCATGGGCTTCAAGGTGAAAATAGCGAGGTGAAAGGGACTGGAGGGAGATAGCATGGCGGCCAGCAGGCAGAGCAAGAACACACAGCAACCAGGAGGGGGTCTGTCCTTCCAGGTTAGTGCCCCACTGCCTGTCCTCTCCAAACCAGGCCTTATGCCCTTAGCTCTGAAGGCATCCGTGCAGCTCCCTCTGTTCTTCAGTCACCTTCCAAAAGTCCACCTCTGAGGGCATGTGCATTTTGAGGGACATTGAATCTAAAATGTAAAAGTTCTTCCAGTCAAAACTTGCAGGGGAATGTTGAGGTCTCTTTGTGCTTAGTGATAATGTATTGGTCAAGATTCCAATGGTAGTGACACACATGAGAAGCCTAGAAAAACAGAATTCTAAAAGCCGAAGGATTTGTTCTCCAGTTTCATTAAACTTGTTATATTGGGAACCATGCTTCTTGGTCTCGAATTCAGTCTGTAGGTTTGTGTTTCTTGCAGTGACTAAGGTGAAACTTCAAATTGTTTTAATGTTTACATGGTACAATCTTATTTTGTTTCCAGTGGATGTGAACATTCCCTGTGTGCATAGGCAATGCATGATTATGGAATCATTTCCATTCACTTAGTGTTTTAAATTTCAGCAAGAAAGCAGAGAATAAGGGAAGAGCTGAACTGTGGCTCATTGCTATTGTGGACAATTTCCTTTGGTTAATTTTCAAAATGAGAGTGACATGAGACTTCTCAGTAATCAATGATTTTAATAACTTCCTTGTTTATTTAAATTCTGATAATATCTCAATGTCAAGGAGATGATTGCATAGAAAAATATTACATTAAGGTAGACATAGCTAAATTTATGAAAAAGTGAAAAAGGAAATATAATTTTAAAAAATATTTATGTACTGAATAACCAGTTCTTATCAAATTCTGCAAATAAATGCCTCAATGAAAAATAAAATTTCTATTTGCTACATTTTGAGATCTTACCATTTTTCTACTTTTTCATTATGTTTATTAATTGAAAACATGTCTAATTTAAATAAACACATACAAGGATAGCATGATGTATTTCAGGCACCTACAGCAGTCAGTCAAATTACTGAATATTTAAAGAAGCATTCAGGACCATTGGTGTAGTCCAGGAGTAGAGCACTTGCTTTGTGGGCATGAGCCAACCTCGGCTAAAAGCAGTAAGAAAAAGAGCAAAGCTATTTATGGAGAGACCACACTTTGTCAGTTATCTTTCTCCATATTGTTTAAAACTGAAATATAACCAAGATTCTTAGAAGTGATCATTATCAAAGATATGATTCTTATAAGTTACCTCCTCTGAGGAAATTGTCACCAGGGACCTTCTGGAGCGAATAGCTTTTATCTGGAATTTCAGTTGCTCCTGAAACATCAATATTGCCAATTCACAATGTAGATTTATATTAGGAGACACATCCTTTTTGGACATGTTTATAATTCTTCTACAACCTTAAAAAAATGGGCCTGACTTTCCTCCTAGTGACCCTTCTTGCTATGTGGTAACATATGTCAAAATCCCATGTTTTTCAGCCTAGTTCCAAAGACCAATTTTGAACAACAAATGTTAGAGAAATCCACCCACAGCAAGCCAAACTTCTGGACTTTTCACAGTCAACGTCATTTCTGGAAAGGTGGAATTTATAATCTAAGACTGTATCACCAGGAGAGCACCATGTTGCTGAGCTGAAATATCATGTAATACCTAGAGTTAAAGGAGCCCCTTGAGCTATCTGCAGAAGAAACTACTCTTCTGAAAGGTAGGACAGTTCTTATACATGTCAGGTATTCACTAAATATATGGAGATTAGTATTCACTAATTTAAAAGTAAACAAATATGACTGAACCCCCTCTATGGCTACAATTACTTTAAGCCAGAAAGATTTGACATCAAGATACAAGTGCTTTAATTATGCCAGGAAGTATAAATGAAATATGACCTTTCTTTACATATTTTATCCTTAATACACATAACTTTCAATTCCTTATACAAGGAGCACAAGCTCTACATTTAAGACAGAACACAATGGTATCATTACCATGCATCACTATTTTTTTTTTAATTTAAAGAGAAAAACAAAAAAACAAAGCAGTAAAAGGGTACAAGTAATACCAAATTTCAAGAAAAAAATATACAGTAAGAAATCACTATTTAATAATTACATATTGTCATCTTAGAAACAGTTTTCCAAATTACAAAATTAAAGCATACAAAGTGGACATTCACACAGTGAGATTGCAGACAGTTCTGTTCAATGATCCAGCAAAAACTCAGTAATATGGTTTTCTATCCTACACACTTAAATATACATGCAGTTATATCATTTAGACCACTTTCTTTCCTCTCTTTTTAACAATAACAATTACATTTTTTGGGTTTTATTACTCCCACAGTTCTTATAACTTTTTTTTTTCTGAATAGGGGAAAAAAAAAGAAAAGGAAAAAAAAAAAAACCCAAATGTGACAAAGCAAAACAGGGTCAGTTAGAACAGAAGGATGGACACAGTACATGATGCAAAAACAGAATACCAGGTGATCAAAAATGGTTACCATTGGGGCTGGGGATTTAGCTCAGCGGCATAAGCGCCTGCCTTGCAAGCAGGCAGTCATGAGTTCAATCCCTGGTACTGATAAAAAAGGAAAAAGGACAAAAAAAAATGGTTACCATTATGCTTCTTGCTATCTTAAAAAGAGTTGCCTATATCTTCAGGTATAATAGGATTGAACAAAATGGTACAGAACAAGACCAATAAAACCTACACTGGAGACCTTCCAGGACTTCAAAAGAAGATAATAGTCAAACTATAATGGACATCATAGTAAATCTTATTACCTTCAAAGTGGTGGCCTATACCCTGAAACTTGATACTATCAAACATAACAGAATATAGTAAAATCAGACAGAACAAGATGGGGAGAGTAACACTGGGGTTCAAGTCAGCTTAATAGGAAAACAAAAAAGTTACTATAAAATATCCGGGTATTTTTTTAATTTAGTTTTCCCTTAATTAAAAAAAAAGAAAAAAGAAATTAATTTTTTTTTTTAAAAAAAGGGAGGGAGATTGAGATAAAAGAGGACATAGTAACAGAACAACACAGGTCAGAACCGAACAATTTGAGCATCATAGTGTTTCACCACCAGATAACCTGACATAATAGTAGACACCATAGTGTCTCTTTCCTTAAATTATTTGAGTATAACTTTGTATACTACAGCATCAAGCATATCAAGACAGTGTGAAGCCATTCAAGAGAATGAAAGAATTACAGGGTATTTAGAATCAGCTAACAGAAAACGAACCACGGTTTCTAAATTATCTCATTGCCTATAAAAAACTTTGTTTATACTATTGCATATAGTAAAATATAATATGATATAACATGTTAAAACCAATGGAAACAGATGAACAACAGCATGAGACTTCAAAACAAGATGATATTAAATCAGCACTAGCTATTATGATGTCTTGTTTTCTTCAAAATAGCTATTTGTACTATCACAGACAATAAAATCGAACAACCCAGATTCAAACCATTCCAATTAATGAGTGAAAACATTACATAGCTTCAAACCAATATGATTTAGAATCATGATTACCATGTACTTTTATGTATTCTTATCATTTCTTTCACTAGGGAAACTATTTGGTACTTATACATGTGAGTTTGATTTATTTCACTTTAGGAGTATGGTCTCAAGCTGTGTCCATTTATTATAAATATCTCAATGTGATCATTCTTTATAGTTGAGTAGTACTCCATTGTATAAAAATACCACAGTTTTTTTTTTTTTTATCCATTCCTCAGTCGATGGACACTTAGGTTATTTCCAAGATCTGGTGATTACAAATTGTGCTGGTATAAACATGGGTGCACATATATCACTGTGGTATGATGCTTTCAGTTCTTCTGAGAATATGCCTAGAAGTGGAATAGCTGGGTCAAATGGGGCTTCCAATCGCAGCTTTCTGAGAAATCTCCAGACTGACCTCCACAATGGTTGCACCAGTCTACACTCCCACCAACAGTGCAGGAGAGTTCCTTTTTCCCCACAGCCTCTCCAGCATTTGTTTTTGGTGGTTTTCTTGATCCTGGCCATTCTTTTAGAAGTGAGATGAAATCTCAGTGTTGTTTTAATGTGCATGTCTCTAATGACTAATGATGATGAACATTTTGTCATGTATTTATTTGCCATTTGTATTTCTTCATCTGATAAGTGTGTATTCATCTCAGATGCCCATTTTTGATTTGGGTCTTTGAATTTTGGGGGTCTGATTTTTTAAAATTCTTTATATGTTGTAGACAGAAGTCCTTTGTCTGAGGGGCAGTTCACTATGATTTTTTCCCAGGTTGTGGGTTTTCTTTTCACTATGCTGTGGATTTCTTTTGACATGCAGAAACTTTTTAATAAGAGGTGATCCCAATTATTGACTCTGGGAAGTATTTCCCACGCGGTTTGAGTCCAGTTCATGAATTCTCTACCTACTCTTATGCGTCACTATTTTTATGGCAGAAAGACTCACAGGGCTGAGGCTCAATGATAATGAAAATACAACCTTAACTTGAGGAAAGGTGAACATAAAGATACCTATATTTTCTGCTCTGATAACTACATCTAGATAAATAAGCTTCTCTTTTAAGAAAATAAAAGTGTGCCCAACTGACATTAGGGAAGAATTTAAGGCATTTAGAAATTCTCATGTGTGGATCTTTTAGCCAGGGTCACCAGTATCTTTCTCATTCTCTCTCTCCCTCCCTGTCTCTCTCTGTATCTGTTTCTGTCTCTCTGTCTCTGTCTCTTTTTCTCTCTGAGTCTCTCTCTTTCTCTCTGTATCTCTCTCTGTGTCTCTGTGTCTCTGTCTCTCTTTCACACACATATACACATAAAAAGAACATCCTATAACAGATCATCAATAAGATGCTGCTCCTTAGGGAAGGTGCGCGGGACATAGATGGGATGTACAAGTGATGTTTTGATTGAGGTGAGGCTATCTCAATGTGCAATCAGTCTGAGTCTGAGATCCAGATTCCCTGCCCATTCTGCATTGAAATCACGTTTATTTTGGAAACTTGAATAACTTCAGACTCTCGGTTTGCTTTTTCTTAAAGGATGAGGGTTTCAGATGCTTGGCAAAGTTGGTATTAGAATTAAAAGAGATAATATTTCTTGCATGCATTAAGCATCCAAAAATGGTTGATATTAAAATAATCATCACTTGTAATATCCATTCCTCTGCTTGTGTCCATGGTTCCTGAGGGTGTAGCTCATGTCTGGCCCTTCCTTATATTTTCAAAATCTCTCACAATACCTGGAACCAAGAAAGCATTGCAAATTATTTGATGCTTTAATAGAACTGTCTTAGACAAAGCTAGGCCTTGATACGAGTGGAGCTGGTGTAACAGGCAAGATGGGATAGGTTTGTATGTCTAGGAAATTTAGGGAAATACCAGCTACAAAAACCAGAAGCTAAGTACAGAAAATTCGTACAGACACTTAAAGCACGCTATTGAGAGGATGACAGTCACACAAAATGGAAAGCAATGAGCTTACAAAAACTATGGCAACCAGCTAAGGGGTAGTAGGTATTCTAACTTTAACAAGTTAGAATAGCTGGAGCTATGATGGCTGTCATCTTGTGGCATACACACCAACAGTGATACCAAAAGGAAATGATGTTTCAGAAGTTTTCCTGACATTCCCAGTAAAATACAAGACATACAGTTGAAATTCAATTTTAGATAAGTAATGAAAAATAATAAAACATGTCATACGTCATGCTATTTTTAATTCTCTCAACAATCCTACAAAGCATGAGTAAGTACAATTTGGGGGCGCGGAACTGAGAATCGAACTCAGAACCTTATGTTGTTAGGCAGGTGAATACAGTGTTTTGAAAGAAAAATTTAAGATTCTAAAAATATTTCTGCATATTATTAAGGGAACAGTTACATGAAAGAAAAATTATTTGTTCCTTGTTTAAAATTTGAATATAACTCCTGTATTTTTAAATTTTTACTTATTTATTTATTTATTTGTTTGTTTGTTTGTTTGTTAACCAAGTACCTTTAAGTTAGTGGGTGTGGGTTAAGAAACCAGGATAAAGCAAGACACACAAGAGAGCAAGGCACTGGATTGCTGCATAGTAAATGAAAGACAAGTTACCATAAAGAGACTTACATTCAGGAATATAAGCTTAGTCCCCAAACCAGTTAACTGCAGAAATAAGGTTAAGAAGCAGTTCTCAGGCTCCCAGTAACTTAATAAGCCTGAATCTGATAATGAGGCACTTACATTTTCAAAAATCCAGGCTCTCCTTTTTCTTTCTGAGGAGGAACTGAATGAATGTCAGAGTATGGACAAACCTGAAAATGTGGATTTGAGAAGGAACAGTGTTAGAAATATCAGTAGTCTTTTCTAAAATAAATAAATAAAAATTAAAAAGTATATATATATATATATATATATATATATTCTTGTTTCATATTGTGCTTAATTGTAAACCAGTTCAAATCTCTTTTGCACATATATTCAGGTTAATCATAACAGAGTGAATAACAAAATATTGCACAGTTGAAAGCAACTGCTGGAAAATGAGAGAAAGGAACCCAGCTACAGTGGAAGGAGCACCTAGAGCTTCTCACTGCCTCAGTCCACAGCCCTGAGCAGGATCCCTTCTTTGCCTCCTTAAATGAATTCCTTAATATCCTTAGCAAATTTAATTTGCATTTCATTTTGGAATTTTGGATTGGACACTGGAGGACATGGGTTGTAGGTGCTAGTTTAAATTAATATAAATAACCTACACTTTCACAAAGGTTAACTGAAATACATATTGAAAGTTATTCTCAACTCAGAAGTTTTTGTTATATAAACCTCATTTTAACAACATTTCTATTATCTCAAATGGTTGACTATAAGAGATAATATGACTTGATTTCCATAGCACTGTTTGATGGGGAATAGCTTTTATTTTAAGGGAAGAGTTTTAAAAGAATATCATAAATTTTACAGAATATCAGCACATTTTTGTAGTGTCAGGAAATTGTTATGTACTTCAGGCCTGCACAGTTTCGGTGCTGCAGAATATGGGCTTGTACCAAATGCTACAATACACTCTCATGGCGTGCAGTTTAATCTTGACTGAGTATAAGCAGTTAAAACTACCAAGGCAAAGTATTTGTTTCAGGAATTTTGATGTTTCCATAAAATGAAGCATTCATACATGCTCTCTACAGTGATAAATTGCATATGGCATCTTATCCCTGTCCTCAGTTATTTATATAGAAATTGGTCTTGGAAACTACTCATCTACTAAGATAGGAAAAAATATTAACGGCAAGAACATGTTACCGTGACTCTTTCTTTTTAAGTCTTTGAGAAATGACAGTAGCACTAAAAATAAAATCTATGGCTTTGAATATTAGGATCTTTTACTATTCAGAAAAATAGAAATGTTAAGCTCACACAAACAGTTAAGCGCACATAAAAAAATGATAATAGTGAAAGAAAGAAAGAAAAAAGAAAGAGCTAGACATTTTCATTCTGTGCTTTGCTGAAGACTCATTCATTCTTTTGATTTCTTGTTTAAAATACGCTGGAATTTTGGAAAAAGCTCCGCTATTGAGATTCTTTTTAATGAGACAAAATAACACAAATTGCTTGCCTGGCAAATTATGACCTACTAATCTCTGATTCTATTTTTATTGATAGGAAAGGATAATTTCCTTTAAAATATAGTATAAATAAGCAAGAGAAGAACAGGAACATTTTTCCCACATGAATAATCTCTCATACTATTATTAATCAATCACTCATTAAAAATTATTGTGTATTTACAAAGACTTGGAGTATAACAGAGGTAGTAGCAACTTTTAATTGTCAAGAATACAAATGAAAAATTCAAAGAAAGATTGCTCCATTTTTCTTCTCCTCCTAATATTCCCAAATTTTGTTGACTGTGATAGTTTTGTTGTTCAAATCAGACTCCAAAATATCTTTTTCAAAAATTGATAAATATGAAATGAGATTTTTTTTTTCTTTTAGGGGCCATAGATTGTACCCAGGAACTCAAGTGTACCAGATAAGTTCCTCATTACTGAGCCACAACCCCAGTTCAAGTTCTCCTTGATGTCTTGATTGCACCAATCAGGGTTTGGTAGTAAAACACAGGAATCACAGTGTCTATTTTCAGCACAGAGATTCTATTGCTGGCATTAAGTATCACGTAGGATGCATATGGTTTTTTGAAGCAAGCCTACAGATTGAGGTTTAAGCGATGACTTCAGATGTTGTACTACAAAACCTTGTAATTAAAGAGAACAATGATTTTCTTGCACAATCGTAAAATAGTTTGACAAGCAAATCTCAGCATGAAATGTCTACCTAGAAATGTGAATACTCCATGACTGACTTTACAAACAGAGGCAAAAATGTGTCAGAATGATTTTTGCATACAGCTACTCAGAAAGCTGTATTTGGTCAATAAATGTAAAGTACTTATACATTCCTCTATATAAAAAACTTCAAGGAAATACATTTTTTAACTTTCTATATTTTGCAGTTGTACGTAGGAGGAACTAGTACAGTGTGCCGCATCTGACCCAGAGATGTCACTATGTCCTGTTATCCACTTAAACTTTCAAATGATAACAGCAAAAGTAAGAAAATCTGCACTCAGTGTAATTTACCTGTATCCCATAAAAGTGACAAAGAATGTATGCTCTACTGCAAAACAAACAACCCAGCTTTCCAAACTTTGCTGTTTCTCTTTAGGAGTGACTTAACCATTTTGAAATTAAGTAAGTATTCCCATTGTATATCCTGTTCTTTATGAAATTATTTTGAACATTCCCCATCAAGACCTGCATGCTACATATTACAGAGAATTCAATATATTATATAGGTTTTATGTATAGACAGATAGATAGATGATAGATAGATAGATAGATAGATAGATAGATAGAAAGATAGATAGATGATAGATAGATAGACAGTCTATGCAGAATGGGAAGCTGTTTCTACAGTTGTATCTACAATAGGCCACGAGGTTGTATTTGATATTTATGATGTTTTTCACTACAAATTTCACATGTCATTTGCCTTTAATTCCTCAGAAAATCAAAATTTTTTTATTCTTTTTTTTTTTTTTGTATCAGAGATTGAACTCAGGACCTCGTGCTTACCTTGTGCCTGTTAGGTAAATCCCTGGCCCTCAAAATTTCTTAAATAAGATGAATCAGTCACTTACTCTGTAACTGGTAGGCATAATATTCCATCATATTAGAAAAAATTAATTTTTCACGGGAAACAAGAGTTGGAGCCACATTAGAGGATTCTGTAAGATGCAGCCTCCTGTCACCATTATACTGATGTTACTTTAGACTCTGAGTCAGTATCCGCAGCATCTATCTGTGAGCATGTGTATGAGCAGGTCCATGAAGAGCTCTGAATGGCCAGTGTAGCATCTGTTTTCAGATTCATGGAACTTTCATCATGTTTTATGGTGTATTCATTCGCCTATACCATGAAGTTTTAACTAGTACTCTCTAAATGTTGGATGATGAAAGGTTAATAAGCTCAGAAGTGTATAATTTACCAAAATGTAAGAGTTGTCCTTCTTGGAGAACTGGTGTTTTCAGGCTCCACGTACTTGGACTACAGTATAAATGGCAAAATACATTTTCACATATTTACTCTTCCTCAAGAATACAAAGTTGGAATGGATGTATGTTGCAGTACATTACATTTCATAATATCAAACAAATGATGAAATCATGTGACCTTGGTTTTAGGGATGGTTTCTGTTAAAAATAAGATTATTCAAATGCACTTCTACCTTGAATGTTCCTGAGAAATATATTGCTGATATAACATTATAACCATAGGAAAGTAGCCCTTCCCATAAAATTTTATCTTCCAAAATTTACCACTTTTGAGTTTCGTACTGTTTATAATGGAATGGAAATTCTTTAGTATAATCCATATATTTTCATATTCTAATAGAACCAGACTATATTCCTACTAAAACCTGCTTTTTTTTTTTTTTTTTTTTTTTTTGGTACTAGTGTTAGGGCCAACGCCGCAGGGAAAGAGACCCCAAGGACTCAGCTCTTGGTGAGGAAAAGAAAGTTTATTTCCATGCGCATGGGGTCCCTCAGGCAAACGTGTGCGGAGGGGCCCCGAGGGGAATTTGTGTAGGGTTTTTAAAGGTACATGCAGGAGGCAAGTAAGTTTACAGAAGCAAATCGCATTGGTTAATTTTGAGCGGCGCAGGACCTGGCTAATGCTGATTTGAGGGTCTGGGGCTGAGTAACCATGGAGACCGAGGGTCTTGGGTTGACCTTAGAGTGCCAGGTGTTCCCTGGTCCTGTTTATACAGTACATTCTTTTGCTTATCTCTATCTTTACAGAGAACAGAACATCTAGTGGTTAATGACTAGCAGAGACATTCCTTTTGGCCCTGCTCTGACTATCTCCTGGGAAAGGTTTAGGGAGTGAAGCATTCTTTACTGCTCTGTTCTGATAGCTCTGGGAAGTTAGGGAGTCAACCCTTTCATTCCCAGCTCTGGGGAGTTAGGGAGTTAACCCATTTATTCCCCGCTCTGGGGAGTTAGAGAGTTAACCCTTTTATTCCCCGCTCTGGGGAGTTAGAGAGTTAACCCTTTCATTCCCCGCTCTGGGGAGGGGGTTGTAGCAGGGGGGTCGACTCTCACATTCCCCCCTTTTATTTCTCCAATGACTTTTAATCCTAAAGGTCCTGTATAGGTAAGGGGTCATATTGTTGACGTAGCACCATAACTTTTACCTGAGAGATCTGGGCCCTCACAAATTGGGTTACTCGGTTAATGAGGCAAGGGGCTATAGCCATGACTATAATGAATCCGGCCAGGGGTCCCAGTAAAGGGAGAACATAGGGCAGGATTGATTCCCAGAAGGAAAACATTTTGGCTTCATTTGAAGGGGGCTCTCGAGATTTGATTCTCTCTCTCAACTTTTCCATTGCGTCCTTTACAATCCCAGTATGATCGGTGTAGAAACAACATTCTTCTCTAAGTGCGGCGCAGAGACCGCCTTCTTTTAAAAATAGTAGATCTAAGCCTCTCCTGTTCTGTAACACTACTTCAGATAGAGACGAGAGAGATTGTTGTAACGCAGTTATAGAAGTTTCTAAGGCCTGTAAATCTTGGTTTACTACTGCAAGAAGTTGTTGGCGAGATTGATGCCCAGTAATGAGGGCTGCTGTGCCAGTTCCTATTCCCCCCGCCACACCTATCCCCAATAGGACTGCTAGGGTCAGGGAGACAGGTTCTCGTTTATATGGACCTCTCATGAGGGGGAGCATGTTAGGGGGGAGATATTTAATGCGTGGCATGAGGTCTATAAGGATGCAGGAGCTATCCCCTGCCAGGAGTACGTTTGTGGAGACACAAGGGGTGAGCCCTGTAGTACATAACCAGAATGTCCCAGTAGGAGGGATGAGGTATTGGTTCCTGGGGAAGGAGCGAGTATGTGTGAGGCAACGATGGCGTAGGTTTGTAGGCCAATTATCAAGTGTCCCTATACAGGTTCCTCGGCTAGCGAGGTCAGGTAAAGGTAGGGTGTGGAACACATGATCCCAGTCGCACTGATCGGGATTAGGAGTCAGCGTATAGGAGTCATTTAGAGCAGTCCCCTCATAATATGGAGGGTTAGCATTTAGACATAACCAACAAGCTTGGGCTAGGTCTGGATGGGTAAGATTGAGGGCTTTATGAGCCCCAAGTATAAGACTGAGGAGGGAGTTCACGGTTGGGGGGACGAGTCCCGACTCAGGGGGATTAGTTAAATACCCGGAGGGGATGTGAGGTGAGACTATGGGCACTTGGCTTTGGGTAGTCACAGGCATGGGGGATGAGGGCCCCCTAGCTGTTGTTGGAGAAGGTGTGGACAGCAGTGGCTCTGTCTTTAGTTCCTTTTTAATTAAAATGAGCCCTCCTGTGTCTGGTCCACTCATATAGTATCTAAATCCCCAGATTCTTCCTGTCGTCCAAGATTGGTCCTCGGGGGTGAGGACCTGGTCCTCCGTCATAGGAGTGGAGGCTCCTCTTTGACAGTGGCAAAGGGCCTTTATGTTGACCTCCTCCTGTTGCTGACAAGCTAAGGTGCCGGTCCTTTATTGAGGGGGTCCATGCTGTGGCCATCGTTTCACATCCCCAGTAGGCACAATAGTATTCGCCTGGGGAATTGCAATAACTCCTTCCTTCCACAGACGCGGGACATAGATATATTTCCGGGGGGTGGTCAACGTTAGGGTCAAGAGGAACAATATCACAGGAATAGAAACTAAAGGTGGGATGGCCTGAACCTGTCCACTTATCGACCTCTTTTGGGCTGTCCCATCGGCTTAATGTCCAGACCCAAGGGCGGTGGGGGTTCGCTATTGTAGGGGTGACTAACACTAACATTAACATGAGCAATTTCATTATAGCCCAGGGGGTTACAACCTGGGGTTTTTGTTGGGTTATCTCATAGTAATACATAAGGGGGGGGTGTACAGAAACAGCATTAAAGAGTCTTTCGGCTCAGCTTAAGTTTTAAGGGGTTATCAGACCGCTTGAGTTCCCAGGAGCCGTCCTCTGGCGCTGAAGCAGGCTTTAGATGTGACGCGTGTACCCAAGAGGCGACTCCGTCAACCTTTACCGCTGTAGGAGTAGTCAATAGGACCTGGTATGGTCCTTTCCAGCGAGGCTGTAGAGTCTCTTGTTGGTGGCGCCGGACGAACACAAAGTCTCCCACCTGGTACAGGTGTGGCGCGGGGAACTCACTGGGAGCATAGGCCGAGGCTAGCTGCGTCCACACGTCCCTCTGTAGATTGTCAAGGGCGATGAGCCTGTCAGACAGGGAGGTTGGCAACAAGGCAGCATGCTCAGTTAGGGGAGTGAGATCTCGAATGGGGGGTGGAGTGCCAAAAAGGATTTCGAAGGGAGTAAGGTTAGGGGGTTTGGTAGACGGGGTGTTTCGCGCGCGAAAAAGGGCATACGGCAGGAGCATCGTCCAATCTTTTAAGCCAGTCTCATGAGCCAATTTAGTGAGGGTCTCCTTAATAGTTCTATTCATTCTTTCTACCTGCCCTGAACTTTGGGGTCTATAAGCACAATGTAATTTCCAATCAATCCCCAATATGTTGGCCAGTCCCTGACTTACCTTAGCCACAAACGCCGGTCCATTATCAGACCCTATTACCTTTGGCAATCCGAACCGGGGAAATATTTCTTCCATCAATTTTTTAGTTACCACGGCAGCGGTTTCCTTTTTGGTAGGAAAAGCCTCAGTCCATCCAGAAAAGGTGTCTACAAAAACTAGCAGATATTTTAGTCCACATCGGGCAGGCTTAACTTCTGTAAAGTCCACTTCCCAGTATTGTCCAGGTCTGGTGCCGCGTAGCCTTTTGCCGGGGGCCAACTTGGCAGGGTAGGCATTGGTCAATTGACATGCCTCACAATTAGCCACCACCCGATTGGCGACCTGACGTATGGCAGTGGGGGATACCCCTGGGAAGTCTTGGCGTTGGGCCAGTAGGCTTAGCTTTTTAGCTCCCAAATGAGTGAGCCAGTGGGCCTGTTGTATGTAAGCAGTCAAATCAGGTGTTTCAGGGGTTTGGTTAATCTGAGCTTTCTCCTTTTGAGGAGAATCTTTGACATCAGTCACCAACATCTGTGAGTCTCCCATGGCTGCAGATTTTGCTGCCTGATCGGCCAGGTTGTTTCCCCTTGTGACGGGATCAGTCCCTTTCTGGTGACTGTTACAGTGTATTATCGCCACCTTCTGGGGCAACATAACTGCAGCGAGCAACTGGAGGATTTCCTGTTTGTGTTTTATTTCTTTTCCTGCGGAGGTCAGAAGCCCCCGCTGGCGGTATATGGCCCGGTGGATGTGGGCCGTTGCAAAAGCATATCGGCTATCCGTGTAAATGTTCGCTCGCTTTCCTTTAGCGAGCTCCAGAGCCTTAGTCAAAGCAATCAGTTCGGCCTTTTGGGCCGAGGACCCGTCCTCTAGTCTGGCTGTCCATATAACATTGGAATAATCAGTCACAGCCGCCCCCGCATACCGCTTACCTTGAATCAAAAAGCTACTCCCGTCAGTGAAGTAGGTCACCTCTGCATTGGGTAAGGGGCAATCCAATAAGTCCGGTCGTACTCCGGCCTCTTCTGCCAAGACGTCCTGGCAGGTATGGAGGACGGGTTCCGAAGCTTCTTCCGGCAGCAGAGTCGCTGGGTTGAGAGTCACCGGGGGTCCAAAAGTTATCTTGTCCTTGTTGAGCAAGAGGCTCTGATAATGAGTAACTCTGGCATTTGAGAGCCACCTGTCTGGAGGCTGGCGGATGATGCTTTCTAGCGTGTGCGGGGCAATGATTGTTATTTTCTGTCCCAAAGTCAATTTGTCAGCGTCTTTAATGAGCAAGGCAGCTGCTGCGATGGCCTTTAGGCAGGGTGGCCACCCGCTTGCCACAGTGTCCAATCTTTTTGAGAGGTAAGCCACCGGACGCCTCCATGGCCCAAAGGCCTGGGTCAGCACTCCTCTCGCTATTCCTTTTTTTTCTTCCATGAAGAGAGTAAAGGGCTTATCCACATTAGGAAGAGCCAGGGCCGGAGCGGACAGGAGAGCCCGCTTGATGGCATCAAAGGCCTGCTGGTGATCTTTTTTCCAGATAAAGGGAGATCCCCCCTTCAGTAACGGATATAGGGGAGCTGCCAAAGTTGCGAATCCGGGGATCCATAACCGGCAAAACCCCGCAGTGCCCAGGAACTCTCGTAATTGTTTTTGACTCTTTGGAGGGGGAATCTGGACCACAGTCTGTTTTCTGGCCTCAGTGAGCCACCTTTTTCCCCCTTTTAAGGAGTAGCCCAGAAAAATTACCTCTCGCTTACAAATTTGAGCCTTTTTTGCTGATGCCCTATACCCCAGGATAGCCAACTCACGTAAAAGGTCCTGAGTTCCGCTTGTGCAGTCACCCTCAGAGTCCGCAGCCAGCAGCAAGTCATCTACATATTGAAGAAGGGTGAGGCTTGGGTGTTGAGCCCGAAAGGGGGCTAAATCCTTATGTAGGGCTTCATCAAAGATGGTTGGGCTGTTTTTGAAGCCCTGTGGGAGGCGCGTCCAGGTTAGTTGTCCGGCGGACCCAGTCTCAGGGTCCGTCCATTCAAATGCAAATAAGGGCTGGCTATCTTTGTGTAAAGGCAAACAGAAAAAGGCATCCTTTAAATCTAGAACAGTATACCAAGTTCTTGACGGATTTAACTCGCTGAGGAGATTATAGGGATTGGGTACGGTGGGGTGAATGTCTTCTACCCTGCTATTGACCTCCCTTAGGTCCTGTACCGGTCTGTAGTCATTCGTCCCGGGCTTTTTGACCGGGAGTAACGGAGTATTCCATGCAGACCGACAAGGAGTTAATACCCCTTGGTCTAAAAGTCTCTGTATGTGCACCTTAATCCCTAGGTGAGCTTCTCTATTAATGGGATATTGCTTGACCCGAATAGGGGAGGCAGTGGTTTTTAAAGTAACCACTACAGGCGGTTGCTGGCTTGCCAGCCCAAGTCCAGCCGTCTCGGCCCAGGATTCTTTAAAATCAGTTAGCCAGGCTGGGGCGATAGGCTGGGGATCCTGGTGGTCGTAGAGCCTATATTCATCTTCCAGTTTTAGAGATAACACCGTAACCATAGGTTGCCCAACCTTTGGGTTACGGAATGTTACTTGAGGTCCTTGGGGCTCAAAGGAAATCTTTGCCCCCAGTTTGGTTAATAAGTCCCGTCCCAGGAGGGGAGCAGGACATTCGGGAATAACCAGAAAGGAGTGTTTTACTTTTCCCTTGCCTAAGTCAACTGTGCGCTCAGTGGTCCACGAGCGATATTTGCTCCCGTTAGCCCCTTGAACTAATGATTTCTTAGTTGAAAGGGCCCCTAAGGGGGCTTGTAAGGCCGAATAAACAGCTCCCGTATCGACCTCGAATTCCACGGGAGTCCCCTCCACTTTAAATATTACCCTGAGCTCGGGGAGGGGATCCGAGCCCCGAAGTCCCTAGTCTTCTTCATCTAGGGCGAGCATGGGGGCTCGGGATCGCTGTGAGGACTGCCTTTCTCGTTCTTCTTTGGCCCGTTTCTTTTTTAACTTTTCACAGTCTTTGATCAGGTGTCCTTTTTCCTTACAATATGCACATTGGTCAGGGTCTAATGGAGGGCGAGTGGGCTTTCCCTTTCCTGGCTCAGGTTTTCCCTGAATAACTGTGGCCAACATCTTAGTTAATTCCTTGTTTCGTCTTTTGTCCCTAGCTAATTCTTTCTCTTCCTCTGTCTCCCGCTTATAGTAGACTTTTTCAGCTTCCTTAACAAGATCCCTCAGAGTCAGGTCTTGGAGACCATCTAGCCTTTGGAGCTTACGTCTTATATCAGGGGCCGATTGTCCTATAAAGGCCATAGCTATCGAGCCTTGTCGGCCTTCCTCCTCAGGGTTAAAAGGCGTATATCGCCGGTAAGCTTCCATCAGGCATTCTAGAAAAACTGAGGGAGTCTCAGCAGGTCCTTGGGTAACTTCTCTTACCTTGGCCAGATTAGTGGGGCGCCTTGCGGCCGCCCGGAGACCTGCCATTAGAGTCTGGCGATAGATAGAAAGATGCTGCCTACCAGCAGGTGAGTTGGGGTCCCAGTTGGGGCGCTTTAAGGGGAAGAAGTCATCGATCCGGTCTGGTCTCTGGGTGGGTCTGCCATCCTCTCCGGGAACAGCTTTCCGGGCTTCCAGGAGGATGCGGTCTCTTTCCTCGGTGGTGAACAGGACCCCTAGGAGCTGTTGACAGTCGTCCCATGTGGGTTGGTGGGAGAACATAACAGAATCCATTAGACCTGTTAGCTTAGAAGGATCATCAGAAAAAGGAGGGTTATTGTTTTTCCAGTTATAGAGATCTGAGGTAGAAAAAGGCCAGTACTGTAAAGCGGGCATCTGCCCTCCATCTGTCCCATCGTCTATCATGGGCCCATAGGGACGGAGAGGGAGGGTAACGACTGGATCCTCAGGCCGTAGCTTGCTCCGAGTGTTCTGGGCTGGGCCCGTGGGCCCCGGAGGAGTGGGCTCGGGGCAAGCCATCGCAGGGAGTGGGGGATATAGAGGGGACGTGGGTATCGGAGGAGGAGAGAAATTTAGCTCAGGTGAAGAGGGGGCTGACGGAGAAGCAGCACTCGATTCGGACGAGGAGGCTGGAGGAGAGAGTGGGTACGGAGGAGGTTGAGTCAGCTGGGAAGGGGGAGGCTGGTCATAGTCGAGTAAGGGTAGATCAGGCTGAGACTCGGGCAGGACCGGAGCCGAAGTGGGAGGTCCTTTCAGAGCTAAAAGCTTTGGTACAGATGAGTCAGAAGGGGGAAGAAAGGATTTTACCCATAATGGGGGTTCCTCCCTGAGGTCCTGCCATACCAGGATGTAAGCGACCTGATCAGGGTGCCCCCTTTGTCCGGGGCGGAAGATGACGTCCTTAACTGCTAGAATGAGGGGCAGATGAAAAGTCCCCTCTGGTGGCCATCCCACAGAGAAAGTAGGCCACTCAGTCGAGCAGAAATCCTGCCACTTACTCTTCTTGACCTGCAAGGAGAGATCGTGAGCCCTCTTCTGCACCTCTGACCAATGGTCGAGGGTGAGAGACAATGGGGATGAGGTCGACTGTCCCATGATGTTCTATTGTCACAGGGCGGTTAACGCAAGCGCAGTACAACAAATAACCAAGCACAGCACCCACGACACACAAAACAATCAGGCCGGCCACCTCATTCACATGCATACGCATCAGTTTCACTCCAAATGAGACACCTTACAGGGTGTCTCCAGATTGGCCCGGGCGGACCACAGACTGGGAATCGAAATCCCCCAGATGAGTCACCTCAAAGGGTGTCTCCAAATTGGCCCAGACGGACCACAGATTGGGAATCGAAATTCCCCAAATCGATAGGGAGGCCCTATCGCAGACGGTGAACCACGGAAACCGTGTGGGGCGTCCCCCAGTCACCAGGGAACAGAGTACGAAACAGATAACAAAAATTGCCCCTAGATCGGAGCCGTATGGCTCGGGGCGTAAACACCAGTGGTATGAAAAGCGACCAGTCGTACTCACCCGTAGAGCCGTTGGGGTCACCTCCCGTGAGACGTGCTAATCTCGCTGGGGCCTCCACGATGTTAGGGCCAACGCCGCAGGGAAAGAGACCCCAAGGACTCAGCTCTTGGTGAGGAAAAGAAAGTTTATTTCCATGCGCATGGGGTCCCTCAGGCAAACGTGTGCGGAGGGGCCCCGAGGGGAATTTGTGTAGGGTTTTTAAAGGTACACGCAGGAGGCAAGTAAGTTTACAGAAGCAAATCGCATTGGTTAATTTTGAGCGGCGCAGGACCTGGCTAATGCTGATTTGAGGGTCTGGGGCTGAGTAACCGTGGAGACCGAGGGTCTTGGGTTGACCTTAGAGTGCCAGGTGTTCCCTGGTCCTGTTTATACAGTACATTCTTTTGCTTATCTCTATCTTTACAGAGAACAGAACATCTAGTGGTTAATGACTAGCAGAGACATTCCTTTTGGCCCTGCTCTGACTATCTCCTGGGAAAGGTTTAGGGAGTGAAGCATTCTTTACTGCTCTGTTCTGATAGCTCTGGGAAGTTAGGGAGTCAACCCTTTCATTCCCAGCTCTGGGGAGTTAGGGAGTTAACCCTTTTATTCCCCGCTCTGGGGAGTTAGAGAGTTAACCCTTTTATTCCCCGCTCTGGGGAGTTAGAGAGTTAACCCTTTCATTCCCCGCTCTGGGGAGGGGGTTGTAGCAGGGGGGGTCGACTCTCACACTAGGGATCAAACTCATGATCTTGCACTTGCCAGGCAGATGCTTAAACCACTGAGCTAAATCCCCAGCCCCTAAAACCTGTTCTTATCAATGCATAAAAAACAACATTCACTCCCAGCAATAAATGTGAGTCATTTTGATACATTACTTTTTCATTTCTCACTTTCAATTCAGTCAAATAATCAAACATTGTGTCACCTAAATGTTGCCTAAAGATCTATCAAGTCTATTCACAACTGGAAAATTTTCTAGTTTAATCTCTTCCTAAATATGGCACTTGTTACTTTAAATGCCTAAAATTGATTATCTCTAAATTTTTAATTTTTGCCATCAGTTGGTTCCCTTTCAATCCCATTGTAATAAACACTCCTCTTCCCTTCCACTTAAAGTCTCTCACTAAGCTTCCTCCTGAATCTCAGCCATCCCCTCCCACACACTGACAACAGATGGCTCACATTGTCATTCAAACCTGACTATTCAGGGTACCTACCTCCAGGAACTTTTAGGGATCTCCTGTGCTGGAGACACAGGTGGTCCTACTGAGTGTCCTAGGAATTTGTTATTTGCATTACATCTTTTCATTGTAATAGCATCCTCCATCCTTTATTTCTCATAATACCCTAAGGAGATAAGTTTTACTCAAGGTAAAATGCTGTTTGTTTTTAATGCAAATTTTACAATGCAAAATGCTTCACACAGAGAAATGTTAGTATTGTATACCACAAACTAAGAGAATAAACTACAATGTATTACAGCACCGACACTAATTTGTTTTCAAACCAACAATAATCTTTTTGGTATACTGTAATTTTAATGAAATGTTCTAGATATTTTTGAATAATTATTATGCTGAAATGGGCATTTCTATTCTACCTTAAATTGCTTTTATTTAATCATAAACTTCCTCACTTCATTCATCAAAATAAAATGAACCCCAAGATACCTCGATCTCATCAAAACCCTGCTCAATACATTAGCACAATGAGGAAAATTCTAATTTGTTCCCTTTCCATCTATAAGTTTGGATTGTAGAAAAAACTTTGGGGGTAAGTAACCCAAAGATTTAAAAAAAACTTAGATTGTTTATTGATAGGAGTTTGGGCGTGGTTAGAAGACAATATAAGGTAAAGTGGCCTTTATTTTAAGAATGTGGAGAGAAACTCCATGACCGCTAGGGTCTGGCTTTCTCTGCGGGACAGGCGGTGGGGGCATACATACAGCTTTGGTCTGGGGTGGTGCCTAGAGGGGTATCACTGATGCCCAACTGGCCCATTGGAATTCACTTTGTGCCACAGGTAAATTGCCTAGGGGTGGGGAAAATGCCCTCAAGGTAAACGTCCCTTGGTCCCGCCTCTCACTGCTGTAGTGTCCAGATAGGACACTACAGGGCAGAATTCTTTCATTTATGCTGCCTTTAAATCAGACATATGTAAATATTATTAGGTCTTGCTCTGATAGCTCTCATTAGTGTTTTAGACAGCTTGAAAGCAAAGTAACAGACTGAAAACCCTAGAGGAATTTAAAATATACATATATGTATATTTTAAATGTATATATATATGTCAAAATTAAAACTGTAAAGTTGTTTTTCCTTGATCTGTAAATGTTCTGTGTAAATTCTCCCATTAAAATAAAGGTATATAAGTGCCTGCCTTGCAAGCAGGCAGTTGTGAGTTCGATCCCCGGTAATGATAAAAAAGGAAAAAGACAATAAATAAATAAATAAAATAAAACAAAAGTGTATCATTATAAGGCAATAAAATAAAAATTGGTATGCAACATACAATTTTGATGAAATAAAAACAAATTTTTCTATAGGATTCACATTTTAATTACAGATACTATTAAATTTGAAATAATATGTCTAAATTTTGAAAGAAAAAAGGCATTAATTAAAATGCTAGAGTTAAGGAGCGTAGTTTGATCAATATTTTTCCAGATTAAAATTCTTTTGCTTGTAAACTGTTTACTTTTATGCTCTTCTTTTTTTTTTCTTTTGGTACATGGAATTGAACTCATGACCGCTCGCTTTGTAAGGCAGGCACTTATGCCACTGAACTAAATCCTCAGCCCCATTGTAAATGATTTTCAAAATATTTACATTTTTGTGATATCATAAATAGATATTAAATTAACAGCTAGACTAATGTCTTACTTTGTTTACAGAGTTAAATAAATTCTTAGTATATGCTTCTGTGGCTGGTTGGATATTTGGATATCAATTGAAGGTTTTTTGGAAACACTTTTAGTTAATACTATAATAATATGCTAAACACTAAACATTTTATTACTTATAAGTCATACATATTCATAGTGGTCATATCATTAAGAAACAAAAAATTAAAGGCAAAATAAAAAGAAAATAAAGCACCATATGTTGAATGCACACTCTTAGGGCAATATTACTAGTTTAGTTAATTTTGGAGGTGAAGCAAGCATTAGAATAAAGCTCTCCTTTTCTTTGTGTTTTTTGTAAGTCAGTGGTCAGTGGAAATTCTGTTGAATTCAGTAAAAATCTCTATTGCATGTATAATATCCTAAATTTGCAATATACAGACTTATATATGGAGAACAAACAGTTCCTCTTCATAGTATTAATTTCAATGTTCTGAAAAGATTGTTCATGCCCCAAACATCTCTTTATTATACTAGAATAAAATCATATTATTAACTAACTAAATTTTTTAAAAGGAAAGTTACTTTTATTAAGGATACAACTACTCATTAGATTGTCTCATTAAAATTGTCTCAGATATAAAATAATCCCTGCAATGGTAAAAAGAAGGCATAAAGGGATATTTAGGTGGCCCTAACTGGATGGTACAGTAGAGATGCTTGACAGGAGGCTTCAAGTAATCCCACCCAAGGATCAGGATAGGCAGTTAAGTGAGAAAATATCCAAAGAAAGGCATAAAGTCTAATTTTCCTACTTGCACATTTTACTTGAACATTAATATTACATTAATGAATCAGATTCAATCTTTTACTGCAAAGACAGATAGAATCAGAGTCAAGGCCTTAAAAAAATGTGTGTTGTAATTCCCTATGAGGCAAAAATCATTTGAACTGGTTAATACCCCAGAAATATGTCTAAGAATTACTTTTCCTTGCAGTCTCAAGAGCATTTATCATCATTTAATCTTCTGATGATGATCATCTTTTCTGGGGTGAAACAGAACTTTGGGTTGGTTTTAATTTGCATTCCTCTAATGGTTTACAATATGGAGCATTTCTTTACATACTTACAGATCATTGCACTTTTCCTTCTGTGAAACATCTTTATTCACTTGCCCATTTTTTTCATTGAGCTTCTTACTTTTTGGTCTGTTTTTTGAACTGTTTGTTCTAGATATTAGTAATTTATCCGAGGAAAAAAATTTTTCCTGTTCTGTAGGTTTTCTTTTGTCAGTACAGAAATTCCTCAAAAAACTAAATATGGAAATTCTACTTAACTTAGCTATCCACCTTCCGGGTATCTGCAAGAACAAGCTAAGGACAACTCATTACAGTGGAACAGGCATTTCCTTCTTTATAACAGTACAATTCATAATAGCTAAATCTTGGAAGAGTTCAGATGTCTGTCACTAGATGAGTGAATAAAAAATATTGAAATTTTTGCAAATAGAGTACTATTCTACCAAAAAGAAATATAAACTTCAATTATTTTTAGGAAAATGAGATGCACCCTGAAAACATAATATTAAGTAAAATAAATTATACATGCAAGCTTAGATACTACATTATTTCCCTTATATAAGACATTCAAAGTATAAGAAAATTAAAGAATACAATAAAAGATCATATAAAAATAGAGATAGAGCTTCTGTACATGGGAAGAGGATCAAGAGAAGGAGGACTGCAGAGAGGATGAATAAAGGAATTTAGGTGCATTATGTGCATGAATCTGCTGCACTCAAGAAACAGAAAGAATATGCATTGCAAAGTATAAAGTGCTGAACAGTATGGTGGGGCTTTAACGCAGCCAAAGATCAACACAATAACTTATTTTCCAATGACCACTTCCTCCTTCTTCACCCCTCAGCCCCGATTATAACTTCCTCTTCTTTTTCCTCCCAGGAGTGAAGAAAACTCCAGTTATCTCTACCAAGTCAAACTCCACTCTGGCCAGAGTTTACAGACATCTCTGCCCCTCTGTGTCTCTGATTAGAGGAGTCACGGCTGAACATCCCCCAGTGAGCTGTGCTCTCCTCCTTGCTTCCTCATGAAGGCCTCTTTTTTGTGCCAAAATAGACCTAACAAAAACATAACATTATTTGAACTGACTCTGCCTCAAATATACACAATGTGAGCTTTATTGTATGTAGGTAAATTGCATGTAGGTAAAATATTGTATGAGGAGAATTTTATTAACTGACTCAAAACTGAAGTAAGAAAAAAACGTCAGTGTTATGCACTGATAGCTGCTGGATAAACTTAGATTTTATATTTAGTAGCTGATCTCATAAAAGGTAATATTTTTGAAACTCAGTTGTTAAATAACAAATGTGATACTCTGGATACTAATTGTTATCTGGTGAGAATTAAGTAATTAGAATTTCTTAAGGTATTAGACTTTCAATAAAAAATATTATTTCATATTTATTCAAACTTTAAGATAGAATTTTAGTTAAATTTTAATGGATTTATCATTATATGATAAATTCATAGCTTTGAGTTTTAAACCATACTTTAGGCATTGTAATTTATTATTTTTTATGTATAGTTTTATTCTTGATAACTCATATTTTGCTACCCAAGGTAAGATATCTTATTCTTTCATTGTCTGTATGGTGCTGTAGAGATGATTGGCCTGGATGCCTGCAAATAAGAAGACATATCCTTCTTGTGGCATTACCATCAAATAGTCTTGTGGCCTGGAAGAAATAATTGCAGAGAGAGGAATTCAGCCTGAATTTAAAAAGCTCCATTCTGTTGGCAGTGGTGTAACTTCTGCTACTGTTATTCCCATGTGGACATCGACTCTGTGTCCTTTTGCAGGCCTTTGCGGACTCACATCGGCCAATCTCTAGTTCACATCCAAGCCTTCGCATCCTTGACCCTTTTTGTTCTGTAGTTTCCACTGTCTTGAATTGAGCAGCTAGATGTTCTGACTCTCTAGAACCCAGTGAATAATCTCATCTATCATTCTTCAGGTTTATCTAGCAATGTTCTTCCATAATTTTATTAACACTTATTTCCTATTGATTCTATTCTTTTAAAGAACCTACTGATAGGGGTTGGGGATTTAGCTCAGCGGCATAAGCGCCTGCCTTGAAAGCAGGCAGTCGTGAGTTCGATCCCTGGTACCGATAAAAACGAAAAAGACAAAAAAAAAAAAAAAAAACCTACTGATAAAAAATGGTAGGTTCCAATCCAAAAAATCTTTACTGAATCAATAAAGTGATTATCACAATAATCACTATCTTAAACAATAAATCAATTCTTAAGTAGGACTGAAATATAAACAAAATACACTTCTGAGTGTGTAATCTACAAATCTTAATATTTGATACAGAAAATAGGGATGCAACATCAACTGTAAGACTTTTTTTTTTAATTTTAGTACAGAGGAAGAATCTATGGAGGAAAAATGCAAATGGGATTTTTTAGAGAAAATATAATAGAAAATTATAAAAGATTGACAACTCTAATTTAAAATGTTGAAGAAGTGTACATAAAATAGAGCAAAGAACATGAGTCAGATAAGTAACAGGTTACCTTGATCAAAATAGTGTTTGCGATGAAAACACATGGGTAAGAGTGAGACATTAGTACAGTAACTGAAGGCAAAGGAAATCCTGGCTGTGCTTTCAAGAATTTTACATTTTTGTTTTCTTTGTGAAAATACCACTGTGCTATAATTTTTTTTTTTTTTTTTCTAATACGCTCTGAGTTTTTGATTGTGGTCTGGCCAGTGGATGAGCATGAGAACCAAATTTGACAAATGAAGGCCTATGGAAACCTGGACCATAAGAAACATCACGTACACTTCTGTCCCTAGTCTTTTTGTTGGGTGATTGTTGTGTCCAGGATTACTGCACACAGCTGAGTTAAATAGAAATATAGGTAGTCAGACAGGGATAGGCCCTCAAAGGAGCCAGTACAGAAGACCAGATACCTTTCAACTATGGGGGGAGGGAAGATAAACACCTGCTGTGGGCCAGAACTCAAGAGAAAGACAAAACAAATGCAGCCAATTCCCTAAGGATAAACATCAGGGATTGATATTCTAAATAGGCATCCATCACCTGAGGAAGCCAGAAGGGGCCACTAACCCGGCTTCCTACAGACAAAGAAGCTGCTCTGCATTCATGCCCACTTGCTAGTGACTTGTTTCTCCATTTGCTCATCATTTAAACAATTTTACCTTCTTGATTACACTCATACCCTTTCAATTGACCACAGTTCTGTCCCACCCATGCCTGTCTGCATTGTGAGTTCCCATTTTTCCTCATCTTGGACGCACTACACTTCGAGGTTTTGCTTTTCAAAATCCCTAGAAAATGCAAAGTCCCCAGCAACATACTCAGGACCCCTTTTGTCTCTCTTGGACAGAAGATTTCTTTCTCTCAATAAAAACATCGTGCTGTTGACCTTCGTTGTTCCTAAAATCCATTCTTTGATTTCAGAGAACATTTATCTGGACATCTAGTAGGTTAGGAGTTTCAGGATGATCTTGGTAACCAGGTTCTGAGATTAAATACCCAAGCCTTCGAAGTTATTTTGGGAAGCCACTGATGGTACATTTCTCATGTCAGAATGATTATTAGGATACCCAGCAAGAATTTAAAAGATAAAAGGTAAAATTCCTTTTAGGCATCTTTTAAAATTGAATAGAAATCAAGTAGGGAAATCAAACCAGGGAACTCACACTAAGCAAAAAATGTGAATTCTGTGTATAACTTTATTACATCTAGTGTAATTGTGGTTAAACTATGTTAGTTGAAACATATTTGAAATCACATTGATGCTAAATGAATAAACATGCCTCATTTATTTAAATTTGAAAGAATCTAAATTTATTCCAAAAGAGATACCAAATAATGCATGTGGAATTTTTGAATACTCAAAGCAGAGTTAGCCAAAAGGAAAGGAAAAGAAGAGAAAAGGAAGATATAAAGGTAAAAGAGGAAAATTGCTCAAAATTTAAATATTAACAGTTTTCTAAAACAATGTGATTTTCATAGCTGCTGACGAAAACCTGGGATGCGACCGTGGTCTACCTTGTTTATCACAAAGCATAAGCAGAAATGTACATTTATACATCACTGCTGCACCTGTTTCACTTCACTGTGATAGAATTTTTGGCGCCGCTAAAAAGATAAGAAGTATGAAATAAAAGTGACCTTTATATAACAATGTGGAGAGAGACTCCATGACCTCCAGGGTCTGGCATTCTCTCCACCTGACAGGGGCTGTGGGGGCATACATGTAGCTTAGGTTTGGGGTGGCGCCTAAGGGGCATTACTGATGCACAGGTAGCCCATTGGAATTCATTTTGCACCACAGCTAAATTGCTTAGGGGCGGGAAAGGTGACCTCAGGATAGAGCCCCTTGGTATCGCCTCCCAGGCTCCCACCAGGTACAGTGTTCCATCTGGGGCAAAATCCTTTCAACGGTCTCTTCTTGCCTTAAATCTCTTCTATTTTCAAGTAAAATATGTAAGCTACAATATTGTTTGTAATGTAATTAAGCAAAAATGCAGAGTTTGCGAGTCATGAATGACCACTGAGTAGTTTTTAGAAAACAAAATATGTTAAGATTTCTCAATATTATCCTTTTTTAGTATTTATACTGCTAGATTGAATGTCTTAGACAGTTTTATTAAAAGACTTATTTTCATTTCATTGTTTAAGGAAATTGTAATTGGAAGACAACAATTTAACAAATCAGGTACTGCTAAATAAAAACATACATACAATCACTATGCATATTTTCTCTTTTATTTAATTTCATTTTTGTGGTGGTTAAACGTTATATTTTTTTCATGTGAGGCAGAAAAAGAAACACAAAGGTGTACCTACTGAAAAATTCAAAATATTTGAAACTCATTTGAAAACTTAAGAAAATGTGATATGTAATATTTATTGTTGAAATGCTCAAGTTCCTGAAGGTGTTAAAAAAACTCATCCTGTACTAACAGCATGAAACAATGCAAATATTTGCCTTGCTTCCCTGTGATAGCAATCTTCTCAAACTTTCAAAAGAACTGCTATTATTTGAGATCAATATTTGCTGTTATTTACTTATAGTAATATATATGAATTTCAACACTCATAATTAAAACATTTATTGAAATATTTAATTGTTTCCATTTTCATTACAGTTGTCGAGCACAATAATATATCTCTTCAGGGTGTAATAGGATGTGCTGTTTTATATAGTATATATCTCAAAATTTTAATTTGTCGTATACATGACTGTTGGGCAGCCCTTTGCAGTTGATAGCTATATGGTTGAAGAACTTTTATTTTAAATAGCTGAAGACATTTTGATAGAATTTTTGATGTGGCTAAAAAGATAGAAATATGAAATAAAAGTTGCTTTTATTTTAAGAATGCAGAGAGAGAAAACCCCCCTCCCCAGTCTGGCTTTTCTCTGCCAGACAAACACCTGGTGTGAGGGCATACATATGGCTTAGGTTTGGGGTGGTGCCTAAAGGGCATTACTGATGCACAAGTAGCCCATTGGAATTCATTTCGTGCCACTGGAGGTAAATTGCCTAGGGGCGGGGAAGGTGACCTCAAGATAGAGCCCCTTGGTTCCACCCCCCAGCCTCCCACTGCTATAGCGTTTAGGGCAAAATCCCTAAATATCCCATTTGATACTAGAAATTGTCTTGGTCTTACTTTTATCACAAACACTATTTTAAACTAAATATCAAGTAATTTGAAAATTTCTATAGTATAAACTCACCATACAAATTCTAAAAAAATATCTTTGTGGAATGTCTTTAAAGTTTTGATACTTCTACATATTTCATCATATGTATGAGATATTTAAAGAGTAAATAGTACACAAACCAAAAATATTTTATTTAACCTTTAATATAATATTAAATATTGTCCTCTTAGATTTTTATAGCCCTATCAAGTTCTAAGTGGAATTTTTTTGTTTTTTGTGGGGGTACCAATGATTGAACTCACAACTTCATGCTTGCCAGGCAGGTGCTTGCACCACTGAGCTAAATTCCTGGCCCAGTCCTACCAGATTCTAAATGACGTAATTATTTAAATAATTTAAGAAAATATTTTTCTTGTTATTATTTTTATACCATATTTAATTGAGAAACTAACATGTTAATATGATATATAAATATATATAAAGCACAGAAGACATTTAGTATTAAACTATCTTATTAAATGTTGACTTTGCATATTTTGCGTATCATGAAATTTCATTATTAAATGTTTTGTTCTACACAAATCTCTCCAAGTCTCTTATTATGAATTCACTATCACACACAAACACACAGACATACACAATTAAACTTTGTGCTTTTAGTAGGAAGGACAGTATAAACCAAATATCAGGTCACATAAGGCAGTATAGAAAGTGTTAGGTAAAGCAGAGGATTTGAGATACTTTCTGGTAACTCAAATGACCAGAGAAATCCCTTTTTTCTAAGAAATTAGGCTTTTGAATATTGTTTTAACCAATCACTGTGAAAATCAGCGTGGAGAGTCCTCAAAAAGCCATTTTTAGAGATCCCACTCAATCCAACTGTTCCTCTTCTAGCTATTTTCTCAGAAGAATTAAAATCATCATATTACAGTTATATATGTACACCCATTTGTATAGCAGCACAATTTTTACAGCAAAATCTTGGAAACAACTCAAATACCCATCAACCAGAAATGTATTAAAAAGTTGTATTTTTATACAGTAGAGTACAGTACAGTAGCCATAAACAAGGTTAAATTTGTGGCTTTTACAGGTAAATGGATGCAACTTGAGAGCATTTGTAAATAAATCAGACACACATGTGCAAACATGACATTGTCTCCCTGATGCTATAAATTAAAAGATTAAATAGTCTTTAAAAAGAACATTACCTACTGTGAAATGGGAAGAAATTATACAAAAGGAAAAAGGAACTAGGATGGGAGAAGGGAAAAGGAAGGAAAGGAAAAAGGGAGAAAAAATGCAAGTTAGTTCTACTATTAGTGTCTCTTAGTTCATAGAAAAGGAAGGTTTAGACTAATTTCCATTGGAAAATTCTGAAGTCCATATTTTGTACTCTGAGTAACTAAGGATAACAATATATACAAAGGAGCATCTGGATGATTCTCCTTGAAAGAAGCATCATTGCCTGCATTTTGGCTAAGTCTGGTCCTATTTCTGTGTATTGGTATGTATTGAGCTGGCTGGGACATTTCTTTCTTTCCTCAATTGGCTTTAAGCAATGCAAGTAGGTCTAACAGAGGTCTAATGATATAGGGAAATAAAACTCTCAAACTACTATGTCCATAAGTTCATGTTCTCTAAAATCGAAGTATGAATGTTAGCAACAACGGAGGTTAAGAGTAGAATATATTAGGGGCTGGGGATTTAGCTCAACGGCATAAGCACCTGCTTTGCAAGCAGGCGGTCGTGAGTTCGATCCCTGGTACCGATAAAAATGAAAAAGACAAAAAAAAAAAGAAGAGTAGAATATATTTATTGAGAGGAAAGAAAGCTTCTGTCTGAAGAGAGACAGAAGGAGTCCCAAGCAGGTTGCTAAGGACTCTGTCTTTTCCAGGGACTTTTATAGAACAAAATCATGTGGCAAGACAGAGTCAAGGTGAGGGAAGACTGGGAACTCGCAAGGTAGTTGGGCATAAGGTGAGACATAACTCTAGTTAGCCAATAAGATTAGTAGTTCAGGTAAAATTGATTACGTTGGGAACAAATGGGGAATCAGGTCACTAGAAAGTGGGCTTCCCTAGGGTGTTGGAATGGGGACTCCTGGCTTCCTCAGGGTGATAGGGAATTACTTAGAATATCAGTCTTTAGGGTGTGGATGCATTTGTTTGACCTTTTGTCATGAGGCCTGGCCCACAGTAGGAGATGACTGTCTCCCCCACAGTTACAAAGTATCTGTACTGGCTCCATCCAGACCCAGTCCTGTCTGACTGCCTATAATATTTCTAACTCAGTTGCCTGTAACACTGAGGTGTAGTCCTTAAAGCAATGCAGCAAGTCAGGGAAGCCCCACTTATAGCTCCGAAACAGTGCTTATGAGGTAGGCCGTGTATAGCCACGCTGTAGCTGAAACTGACCCTTATAAAAGTTATACCTTAGAACTGAAACATTAACCCCAAAGTTTGAGGCATTGCTTAAAAAGTGTTATATAGATTACACTTTCTGCATCTCTATCTCTGTCTGTCTGTCTGTCTGTCTGTCTGTCTGTCTGTCTGTCAGTCTCTCTCTCTCTCTCTCTCTTTGAGTATTGCAGAGGTGATTTCAGGTCCCCACCCCTCCCAGCCCAGCTCACAGCACTCATGTACTTCCTGCCACTCTGGCAGTTACCTTCCCTTCACAAAGTACTAAAACCTGGGTTTGGGTCTGAGCCAAGGTCTTTGCTCTGGTTAGCATCCTATTAGCTGGGCTTGTGACCTCCTGGGAGCCCCTCAAGTACAGATAGGCTTTACTGCCTTTATTCTCACCATGGGTTGCACTAGAAGTGCTAGATAGGAATTAACATTAAAATTTCAGTAATCTTTCCATGGGTGTATGTGGATTTTTCTGGACTGTGATTAGTTCTAGAAGTTTTATTTATATAAATATGCAATGTATTAATTATCTTTATTCTATTTTTATATTTTATTTTCCTTTATTTTTATAGAATAAAAAAATTAGCCATAGACAATTCTATGTTTTTGATAAGGCAGAAAACATCTACCTATAAAGTCAAATTCTTCAAATATTTTTTATGATTTTTTTTTTTTTTTTTTTACCCTCAGGTTCACTTGTTCCTCAGGAGTCCACAGTGATCATCAGCGTTAAGAACACATAAAATCTCTCTGCAGGTTCTCTGTATTTATTTTTTTAAAGTACTGTAGTATTTTAAAACTTAAGCAAAATTAATATGCATTACAATTTTTAACTGTAGTAATAGAAATAGTGATGGCCTCCAGAAGTTTGAAGGAAGATGGACTTGTGATTGTAACTAAAATCAGCTATGGAGTAACATTCACTCAGTCTTGACACTTTCTAAGTAACCACTGTTAGAAAATCCCTACAACCATATGAGTGGAATTTCCCTTTAAAGTAATAGATTTAAGGCAAGTAGTAAATGTCATACCATTTTCACAAAATTTTAGTTATCCTCTCTAAACAGAAAGTTAAATTTATCTATTGATCGCTAGTTATTTAAGCACTATATTTTTATGGGAATAAACTTTCAGCCTTTCTACATTAACAGTAATGTGCTTACAGGGAATCTGATAGTCTGTACTATGAAAACACAAAGAGCAATTTCTCTTGGCTTTAGAATTGCACTGGTCTACTTGAATCATTTCTTTGTCCATTATCATGTCTCGAGGGAATATATTAATGTTTTATTTGTTGCAGACAAGTTTGGTTCTAAATAAAATGCAAAATCTGTGTATTCCTCTTTTGATTCATCTAACACCATGAAATGAATTATTGAAAACAGCCTGAGATATGTGTCTAAATAATTTTAGGAGATATTAAAATACTTCAAATGTTTTATACAAAAACATAAGCCTTATATAAACACAAAACTGGTCCATTTTGTTTATGTTTCACTTAAAAGCAACATATTAGTACTTCTATTTTTATAAAGTGGCTGTATTGAAAGTAATGTGAACACTTCTCCTTGAATTATGATACTCAATATAATTGTCAGAAATATATGATTATCAAAATTCAATTTTAGATATTTATATTAACTCAAAAACATGTCTTACATACATCTGTTAACCACCCTAGGTAACCACTAGTCTACTTCCTGTCTATAGATTTGCTTATTCTGGACATTTTAGATAAATAATATCATATAATATGTGGCATTTTACATTTTGTCTTTTTCATTTAATACAGCTTTTTAATGCAAAACTTTGAAGCTTTTATTTCTTAAAATTCATTCTTCCAAAATGTATTATTCATTGATTTTTAACACATTCACGTAGCCAGGCAGCCATTTCCACAAATGACCTTGAGAACACTTTAATCTTCCGAGAAGAAACCCCCTACTCCTCACCTGGCAATAGCTACTCCACTTTCTGTCTCTCTATAAATATTTGTTCTGGAAGTTTCATATTAGTGGAAAAAATATCCAGACTTTTGGGACTACTTTTTGTTAGGATGATATTTCATATTCATCTGTTATAGCATTAATTGGTACATCTACTTCTATTCTCATAATAGGAATTTGTATAAATATAGTTTATCCAGGCATTTGTAATATCGATAATAATTGTGGTCATCTTCTTATGTGCTTATCTTCTTGTGTGTTTCTTAAGAGTTTATGGAGAAATACCTATCAAATATTTTGCCTACTTCACAATTTTGTTGTTTGCCTTTATTGTTGTTCAAGTATAATAGTAATTTTAAAACTTGAAAAAATTTATTCCCAGATGTATGATTTCAAAGTAATTTCTCCCCATTTTATGCTTCCTTTATACTTGGCTTTGTTATTTGAAGGGAAAAGTTTTTTTTTTTAACTTTGAATAATCACAATTTATTTATTTTGAATATGGTTACATTTGTTTCTAAATGTTTTATGGTTTTAGCTTTCATTTTAATCACCTGAATTGTTTTGAGATATGGAAGAAACTGTTTTCAGTATGAAAGGAAGAAAATAACTGTGACTGTACTGATAATTATTTTTACTTTTGGTTAATGTATGTGTAATTGCATTCCCGTAGTATGAGTTTTGAAACACTTTTAGTTTAGTTTTGTTTGTTACAGGAATTGTTTCATAGTTGATAGTGTATATATACATTTAAAAAAAAAGACTTCTCTCAAATCAACCTCTTCAAGGTTGTAGACACTACAATTTATCCTATCAATTTTAGCTAAAACATTAAATGAAAATATAATATTCATCACAAATAATCTTTTAAGAAGTTGCTGTAACTGAAAAATTTCTGATCTTTCTGCTTAGTCAAGCAGCTAAGACTTATGATAAATATTTTCAGAATGAATGACTAAGCAAAGAAACAGCACTTGATTGTATCTTTCATGAATTATAATTCCTCTTAGACTCACCTGGTACTGTGAGGGGTCATCTGTGTTTATTAACTGATTTTGTAGAACAAAACAAAACGAACAAATAAAAAACTCTCCCATCTTTATAATACAAAATACTTTTGCAACTTGCAACAGAGTGTGGCCAAAGGTAAGTTTCTACACTGCCACAGAAATTTAGACATAGAGGCTGTATGTGTTATCATTGCTGACCACCCTATGAAGTCATGGCTACTGAGTTTTCAAGAAACTCTTCCAGAGTCATACAGCTAATAAAGGTGCAATCGACATTCAAAGCAATATGGATACATATAGATATAAATATTCATAGGTATAGATATACATTCCAAACTGGAAGAAATTACACAATTCAGTTTTCTAAAGAGCAAACTCTAAAAAAAAAAAAAGATAAGGGAATCAATTAACTTCTTTTCAGTAGGGACAATTAAACTTTGCATGGATAATTATCTGTGTCCTTACATTACATGCTAAAGCAATTTTATAGAAATGTCCTGTGTGTAAAACATGCATCCTTAGAAATTATATATCACATCATTATTGACAATGTTATTGCTCTTTAAAAACATAAACATACATTTTTAAGATATCTTCTCTTTTATCCAGAGACTGAAACTCACTTTTACCAAAATTTCATAATCTTTATAAAATATGTATTAATTTTATACACTTTTATGAAATGACTAGCTGTTCTGGTAATCTTCAGAACTGAAATGCTATAAGATGTCTAAAATGTACACGAATTTTAAAGCTTGGGCACTTACAAAACAAATTATCATTGAAATAAAAATAGTGACTTTTTAGATTTTTTGTCATATCAGATCAAATAAGAGTTAAAATGCAAGGATAGTTTAGCTATGTTACGTATTAAAGATATTTCTCTTTAAAAGAAAATTCTGATAGGATTTCCAAGAAGAAATATCATTTCTAGTGTGTGACAAAGATGGCAAAAATGTGGAAACAGATTGGTATGCCATATTTTTGAAGAGATACCAGCTTGTCTTCAGGAACTGACCTACAAGTGAGGAAAGAATTGGGTCGTCCTGAGATGAGTTCCTTTTTCTGACTTAATCACCTTCTGGCTCCAGATGAGCCTGCAATGTTAGCCCATCGTAGAAACTCACACATATCCTGTATACACCTACTACATTTGTTGTACATCTAAAATAATCTGATGTGTGCTTTCTTGAAATATTTATTATAAGATTGGGGTTTTGAATTTTAATCATTCGTTACTGCAAAAATCAGTGTTTTTGGTATGAACTGTTATTTTCAGAATTATTAGTTTCTATCATTAATTGTAGAAAAAGGACAAAAGATTATTCTTATTTTGGATCATTTTTCTATTTCTTACAAAATCTGCATTTTTCGTTTCCTTTTTTTTTTGTTGTTTTTGGTTTCCGTTTTGAGGGAGAAGTACTGGGGACTGAACTTGAACAAAGGGCATGGCAAATGCGAGGCGTGTTCTCTAACGAAGAGCAGTTTCAACAGTCTTAGGTACTTCTGTTCTTCTAAATTTTATTTTATTTTATTTATTTTATTTTGTGGGAAAGAAATAAAATAAAATTTCATAATAAGCAAACATCTTTGTTTCACAGTGATATCTTACTATAAACTAACATGTTTATATGAACTTAAATATTTGGAATAAATTGAATCCTCACTTCAGTTTAAAATGCCTTATTTATCATTGCAAAAATTTTTAATCATGTGACCATTATGTAAATGTCAATGTAAGGTCTTTTTTTTTTCCTTTGGTACCAGAGGTCAAACTCCCTAGCTTATGCATGCCAGACAGGCGTTTGTGCCACTGAGCTAAATCCTGGGCCTATGTCAATTTAACTTTAAATGTTGCAACTTTTTAAATTTTTCCTTAAGGAAAGTAATTGTAAGACTAAATATATATAATCAATTTTTATTTGTGCTAGAGTTCTTAAAATTTTCTTAGTAGAATGGTTTCTAATCAAGAAAAATGGCCATTTGGCCATCTGATGTAGCATTTCTAGGGGAATATAGTAATACAGACAGCAAAAGGGTTACTATGGTTTTTTAAAAAAAACTTCATGTCACTTTTTGGTTCTATTATAATATATGAAATTTGATAATATAGAAAGATTCTGAAGTGTATTTCAAGATATATATTGTTTTGTTTGTTCTATACTTTCATATACATGAAATCTATTCCAACAAATAGCCAAAATGATCCCTAAATAAGTAGAAAACAATATTTGATTAGCCCTCTATTCAAATTTACCCCCTACATGGGCAATAGTCCAGAAAGAATATAAACACTAATCCATTTAAAAAGAAAACTGTAGAGTCAATAGGCAATGATTACAAAAGAAAAATTTGTGAGTTAAATTTCATTCATTGTGAAAGTTTCCATTTTTATACTTAAAAAGAACATTCTACTTTAAATTATACTTTCAATTCAATAGCAATAATTTCCATAAAAATATATTTATCCACGGTTCATTATTGGCTTGTGTTCTCATGGAGAATTCAAACACAGAGTGCATAAGGGCTAATTCCTTGTTGAGTGAGGTTTCAGGACTATAATTATAGTTCAGGGACCACAGCCAGAATGTCCAGCACGTGCTGTCTAAAGTGGTTTCATAACTCTCCTGAGTGCAAGGGTTAACAGGTTTCTAGATCTTTATAAGTAACTGAAAATAAAGATGGTCACAGACAGGCCCTAATCTTGCTACATATTTTTTAAACATTTCTATCTCACAAATACTAGTTTTCTTATTTTTCTAATTTTCTTTTTCCAACAGAAAATTAAATTCTTATTGTTGCTCAATATCAACAACAATGGATAACTTGAAACTAATGATTAAGATGCTAATCATGAGCTTTATATAATAGATTTTCTGTTCCTTAAAGTCCACATATGAAAATATGGAGTTCTAAACATTAAGGGAACGAACCAGCAGAACTAAACTATTAAATTGATTTAACTTGAATGCTTTATTTAAATATTTTATTTTCTTATTTAATTAAATGTAGAAAATCCACTATTTGAGAATGCTTATAGTTACTCAGTCAGAAAGACATTTCTATTTTTGAAAGTCTAAAAAGATTGTCAAAATGCATTTCAATCCTCTGTCTTGTGTAATAGACAATTTATGATTTCAGAAGCTAGCGTACCTAATGCACTCACTTTAAAATTTATGCCCCAGTTGTATTTACTTTACTAGTTTTTGTAAAAAAACTGCATTAATTATAAAACATGCAAGTTAGACATTTCTTTTCTGGAAGTAATAGCAAACAGAAACTATTCAGCCTTTAGGAAAGAGTAATACGTAAATCACCAAAATAGTTCATACTGTACTGTTTTGTGCTTTGTTTTGTTTTGTTTGGTTTTGTTTTGTTTTCATCTTCCTAGTTTATTCTTTTCTGACTGCTAAACTCTCTCCTCTCTGGCTTCTAAGCTGTCTCCTGTTCATTTTGATTCCTAAGACATTCTCCTATCTCACTAGTCTCTGAAATCACACATGCAGTATTTTTAAATGTCAAATTTTGTGATGATATCCAAAAACCACCCATGATTTTTGCAGATATAGTGTTCACTTTTAGTCTTTACAATTAAAGATATTTTAAAGACCTTATAAATAAATATCTGATTTCCTGATACTTCAAAACCTGAGCAAATTTTAGGAATACTTTTCAATAAACTGCCTTGCCTCCCAAAATTCCATGATTCTGTTAACTGCACAATATTTTAAAATATTTTGTATCCTTTTAAAGGGTAACTTTAATATTTTATCAAATCATACTGATTTTCTAGCGTACTTATCTATTTCTTGGTTATTGCTACCACTAATTATCTAGGTCCTCTACAACCTATAATTTTCAAATTGCTCCTTTCAATATTACCTTATTGGTTCTACATATATCATTTACAAGAAACTGTAGAATATCTTTCAAATAAGAAAAATAATGAGTAATAGTAAAATTATTTTGCACACATATTTTAGACACTATAGAAAGCACTTAATATATATCATATTTGAGATTAACATTTTAAAATGGTTATAATTATTGTAGCTTATAGACACATTTTTAAAAATTTAGGGAGGTGACCTACAATCTGTAAGTACAATATGACAGGATCCTGTTCGCTAATCTTTCATATTGTACACAAATTTCATTTCATTGCTAACTTTAAGAAGTTTACCTTTTTACTTCTGAAGCATGATTTTCAAAGTTAAACTTATGAAACAAGTATATGAAACAAAAATACGTGACAAAAATTTTATTTAACTCATGAATTAATAACAAATTCTATAATCTCTTATAATCAATTTAAAAAGCATCTAAAAAGTAGAGCACATAAACAATGTTTAACAATGAGACACTAAAATACGGTTTCTGAAATAGATATGAAACAATCTAGTATCTGCAAAGCTATATATCTTTAGGGTTATCTGTTCCATTAGAGATATGTTCTTTTCTTTTATTTTGTACCAGTGTCTAGGAGTTAGCAAATACTTTCATAATGTTTAAGACTTATAATCAGTAGTGAGTAAAGATGTAAACTAAGCTGATTCTCTAATCAACACAGCACAACAAAAACACAATGTAATCTGCACATTTAATTTCTATATTTCCTGAACATATTGAAATAGGGATAAAATAAAATTTCATGTTAATTTGTCAATTAGCTCAACATATTTAGAATAGTATCATCTAGTAAATTTAAAAATTAAGAGACTATTTGATCATTTTAAATTTAAACCTTTGACGTGGTGTGTATTTTTACTAAAACTTTTCTTACAGATAACAATTGAAGTGTGTATTAGCTACAGGAAGTTACTGATATTATATTGGACACTATGAACGTAGCCCACGCTGGGCTATCTGGTGTAGTGTATGATATGCCTCATTTTTTGGCATACATTTATGTATGCCACATTTTATGGCACACATTTAAAATTTTCAGATTTCTTTTTCTGACAATGTAACAGTTTCCATAAATTAGAAGAAAGTCATCTCTGTCTAGGAATTATTTATGCCTCAAAACTTAGAATAACTTAACACTTTGTGCATCATGGAAACCTTATGATTAACACTAACATTACATCCTCACATGAGTGCTCCTTTTTGGATCGAACTCACGACCACCTGCTTGCAAGGCAGGTGCTTATGCCGCTGAGCTAAATCCCCAGCCCCAAAAGTTTGAGGGTTTTTTTTTTTTTTTTTAACCTGGTTGCTCCTTTATAGAACATAAATTTTGGTTCAATTCCAGTGTCTCTGTAGTATTATTTCATTTAATCATTTCAAGCATGTCATGGGCTAGACAGAACTATTCTTATGTTACAGCTGGGAAATGGAAGGCAGCGTAGATTAAGGAACTCTGCCAAGGGCACCAGTTAGCACATAACAGTGAGGACTTCTGGCAGAACAATGTGCTTCTGAGGCTTTTCTCTGAATTGTTCTATTCCATTTTCACTCTTTAGTACACCTCTCCACATCATATGAACAGATCTACCATGTATTTATAAGGAATACCACTTACTTTAAGACTTACCCCAACGTAATTACTTTATGTCATTTCTGACTCACCCTTTTATTCTAAACTCCGAAAGGACTAGTTTTATAATTTCTAGTTTTATAATTTCACCAGCTGTGTTATGTGGAGAATCCTGAACATGGAAGGCAATGTGTTCCATTATAGCTTCATGTTCTCTTCAGGGCTACTTCTGCCCCACACTAAAATAGTAGAAAGTAACCTCACACCACACTGAGATACGACCGGGGAAGCTATCTATACATCACCAGTAAAAATAATGACAGTAAAGAGAAATAAAGTCTACTGGGACAACCATTATTAGTGGGAATATTTGTCTTCCTATTCTGAATCCTGTTTGAATTGTGTTTACATGGTGATCTAAAAATGGTTATCAAGTGTGACATATTAGAGGAGAGTAGTTAAAGAAATCAATGACCTTGTAGATAAAACAATTAAGCTCAAAAACAACTTATCATTTACTCATTAACTAAAAGCTTTAACCTTGCTTCTCTCAGTTATCTCAATATAAATATTGATTAAGGAATATTTATTAATACGTTTTTATAATATCAATAAATGTATCTTGCAAAAATAACTTTTTTCTTCCCAGCATTTTCTGTTGGCTTCAAGTAATTAGTAGCAAAATAAAAATTATTATATAAAGTTTTGGCAAATATATTTGAGCCAATAATTTTGTACCCACACAAAGTGTTTTGCTTCCTATTACATGCAGATAAAAAAATAACCAACCCATCATGTAATTTTTTTCTTTGTTACTAATACACATTAGGTAAACCAAATGTTAAGGTCAGTACTTCTGGAAATCTTTCCTCTTTGAGGAAGTTTATACATCTGTTCTCAGAAATTTAAAATTTCTTTTTTCTCAGAAATTTAAAATTTCTTTTTTTCTCAGAAATTTTAAATTTATTTTTTTCATGTACATTACCAGTTAGTCAACAGTTTACAGGAAGAAAATTGTTTTCAAAAAATGAATTATTGCAGCAAAGACATTTTTTAAACATTTTCAACTAAAAAATAGAGTTTTTCAGTAATACAATGTAACATTTTGTAAGAACAGACTTCATGATTATCTTTCTTATTAACATTAGACCATTTGGTAAGCAAAATAAGCAGTTTATTTTCCAGGCTACTACTTTCCTGAGTTTTCTTTCTTTATCTGACTTTCAATATTTCCATGTTATTTTAGGTTAACAGGATAAAATCTATAATACCATGTATTTAAATAATGGCTTTAAAATGACTTTCAAACAGAACTACTCCCATAGCCAAAAGGCTCTTGTATTTCATGCAACTAAGACTTCTATCACAGATATTATATTTGAGTTATGGTTTTTGTTTAATGATTGATTTTTTTCCTAATCATACAAATCTTGGATCACAAGTATTCTTACTTATTTCATTCTGAATAGTCACTTGATAATGTTTTATTCAATATTATTTGAAATGTTTAAGATCTAGAATAAAGAAAAGGAACTTAAGAAACCAAAATGAATTATACATAGAACGTTGCTTATTGACTTGAGATTTTTATAAAAGTTTCCATTGTGACCTTCTCTGTAGATATAAAACTAAATCTCAAAATTCAAAATAGTTTTCACCTCAAGGGAAATGTGTCAAAGACTATCATGTACCAAATTCAGCACAGTTTTGAAAATCTTCCAAAGTTTCAAAGTTATAAATTTATTTCAAGGTATAATCGATTTTGTCATTTGTTTTTCAATCAGATATATTGTAACATTGTATATAGTATAAATACTACACATTTGATTAAGTGAAAATTTATCAGTTATTTAATTAAGAATATTTTAATCTTGTCATGTTATGTAAACATTTGTTTTTTCACTGTACTTAATAAGATCATAACCTCAATACTTATGATTTTTAATTTATATCATCCCTACTTCTCTGCTCTTGCTTTTTCAAAGAAGTAGAGAGTATAAGATAGTCAAGTCAAAATTTGTCTAATTTAAGTTTCTTTTCCTTTTTCAAAAAGTTTGATTTTTGAAATTTATAGTTTTTCAAATTACAGAAATATAATATCATGGATTTAAAAAGAGACAAATTCTTTTAAAGATAGTTAATGCTTTAAAGTTCTTTAATGTTACTGACAAATTCATGAGTATTACAAATATAAAAATGAGGAATTTTTAAACAGATGGTTGGTACAGACTACTAGAGTAACCTTTTCTGCTATAATTTACGTCTGCATCTGTTAGGAATGTGATTATTCGAGCCTTTGTTTTGCTTGTAAGACAAACTCCTTGGTATTGAAGTGATATGTATTAATATTTCAACATTTTATCTTTAAAAATTAATCAAATGAATATATTTAGAGATCCTCATACCTTTTCCATAGACTGAGTTTATATGTTAGAGAAGACTGTGTACAGTAATTACCTGAAAGACCAATGATATTCTCAAAGGAAAGCTAGACGTGAGAATGCTTATATTCCTCTTAGGCGTACTGTGCTTATCTAGTCCTGGTTACAGTGGCTCCTTTCGTATCATTTGAAAAATCAAAATGAAATAAAACAAAAGGGTCATATTATCTTCATTTCAATGGTTTAAAAAGAAAAAGACAAAAAGTTCAAAATGTGTGATACAATACTGAATAAATTTAGGGAAACAATACAAAACAAATTCTGACTTGACACACAATCCAAATGTCATCATCCCTTACCTGAATAAGGTAATAAATAGAAATTTATTGCAAAAATTTAGAAGTTTGAATAAGCATGTTGCTTTGAATTAAAAAAAAAAAAAAAACAAGAAGAAAATGGGAAATTTACCTCTAATATTTAATTGCTTGTGTGTGCAAGTCTGAGAACACAGCCCGCTTTATTTTACTTATAAAAATGTTGACAACAACAGTCGTCTATTAATTTTTAAATTTATTTATTTAAACTTCTTTTAGCACTGGGAATTAAACCTTCTTACTGAACTATATTTCCAGTCCATTTTTTTATTTTTTAGTTTTGAGACAAGGTCTTGCTAGATCATTAAATAAACAAACCTGGGCTTGATCTTCCTGCCTCAGCCTCTCAGACAGCTGGGAGTACAGACATGCACCATCACATGTGGATCCATTTGCTCTTCATTAATATGAATTTACCAATAAAGCCAGTGTTCTATGGAAGACCCACAGGCCCTGTGGATATTCTGGGTTAGTATAATGTTTATGATACATGGTGGATGGTCTATCTGTGTACCATAAGAATATAAGGAAAGTTTCATTTTCATTATACTTTTGAGTATTAGTAAGAATCTCAACAGCAGCAACAGTGACATTTTGGACCAAACAATTCTTTGTTGTAGCAGTCCATACTACAGCAGCATTTGTGGTTCTACACATATGCAATGTGAATCGCACACCTCGCTCCTGGGACTCCAGCCAATACAACCAAACCTCTCTCTGGGTACTGCCAAACTTCACCTGATAGATGACATTCCTGTCAAAATACACAAAAAACACTGGAGTAAGCTGTAATTTTTGAGTGTGCAGAGATATAATGAATTTAAATGATATATAATAAGACTCAAACTGTTTTAGAAATGTATTAAGATGCAGTAATTTTTTTTTTTTTTTTTTTTTTTTTTTTTTTTTTTTTTTTGTCGTCTTTTTCCTTTTTATCGGTACCGGGAATCAAACTCACGATTGCTTGCTTGCAAGGCAGGCGGCGCTTATGCCGCTGAGCTAAATCCCCAGCCCCAAGATGCAGTAATTTAACAATGCATTTCTTTAGCCAAGATCAAAATTAGTTTAAATAATAATTTAATTCACTAACATGAAACAAAATTGAAATGCTTTCTAAGTCAGAAAGAGACAAATTTTATAAAAGTAAATCAGAGTAAATTTACATTAATTCAAATAATCACGCAAGCTCTTCAAACCAGGAAGGTGCTGCATTCGGCTTTAAACCGGCTTTGATGGTCAGATCCTCACCCTTGGTCACTTTCAATTCCTGCGCAATTTTCTAAGCCTGGACACTTAAAAGTTTCTTGCTTAACACTGTGTAAAAGCCAACAATTTTATATATATTGCAGATGGTACACACAGAGATTACAATTCAATAGATGTGAAGTAGAATTAAGAAATAAGCACTTTCCAGTTGCCGTAGAAAATTTTAAGGTAGTGGATTTATCTTACTCTGAGAAACTCTGGAATTTCACATGTAAAAAGTATTAAAAATGGAGCTTTTTGAAAACATTCTATCAGCACTACCCCAAAGCTGAAGATGAGCTTCCATTCAGTCTGAAATGGACTACGGTTATTGATTGCATCACTGTAAATCCTTTGTAGAAAAGGTAGCTTGACAGACCATGGGAAAACTATATGTACCCTTATATTTTTACAATTATTGTGATTAAACATCCCTGATTATATTGCAAAAAATTCTGATTTTCAATTTAAAAATGCATGTTCTAGTACATATATAGACAAATAGATTTATAAATATCTGATCCTGTGTTTATTGCATTTGCAACTCTATCTAGTCTAAACTGACTTATCTACCTCCCCCTCTTCCTCAATTCTATCCATTCTGTCTCCTTTGGCAATTCACTGAGACAGATACAGATACAGATATAGATATAGACATACAGATATACACATATTTATGCATGTATATGGCATATATATATATATATATACATGCTCTTTTGACTTTTGAACTAGCTATAATGAATTTGTTAACACATGTTCATTATTATATTTGTTTGATTCATAATTTTATTTTATCCAGAGATTCTCTTTTAACTTTTTAAAAATTTACCTTTACACATTTTGACACTATGAGGAAATAACTTGACTTCAACATTTTGGAAATCCTCCAATGGAAAAGATATTTCACAAAGAAACATAGATCTTTATGAAAAAAGCCTATTGGTAGTAGGCTTTATTAAATCATAATATATAGTTTTCTATTTAATTAATTAATGGTTTTTATTGAATTTCCTCTGGTTGTATTTATCTTCTACTTCATTTGATAACTTGATAATATGAATTAAATATAAAAACAATCTTTTCATATATTTGAGCCAGATTCATAATCAACTGGAATTTTTCTTTTGCAATAATTTAAACTTTCAGTTAAATAGTCATTTAAATTTTAGATTTAAGAATCATATAAGTGATAGTTTTTTAGAAAGAAAATCAACTGATTGTATATCATTTGAAAATCATACATTGTCATGTCTTTTTTCTTAAGATTTGTCAATAAAATTATCAAATGCATTAACTATTTCCAATCAAGATAATTGCAGACAAATAATTTGGCTCAGCATGTGACTCAGGGTGTAGTTTCTAAAAACTAGCTGCTTTGACACTAGAAACTCAAGGGCAAAAGTTAAAAAATAGAAGGCCAGGCTCACATTTATTGAGTGTGGTAACTCTAATTTATGTCTTCTTAAAGTTGGTTGGAAGGAAATATTGAAAATACTGCACTCTAAATAAAAAAATGCATGTTACCAGGCCTAGTCTTATTATCTCTTTTTTTCATAATAGATGATCAAATCCCCAAAATTTCCTCTGTAATGTAGTTTCTTTGTAAGTACTCCTTACTTACTTCTGAGATACTGCCCCATTCCTCCTGCCTGTGGTCTATACAAGGAAGTTGTTTATTTTAAATTCTAAGATGTCAATATTATAATGCTGATGGTATGGTTTCTTGTCAGAAAAAATTAAATATGCAGACAAGTGGCTCTATAACATCTAATAGTGAAATTAGACATCGAAGACCTGCAAGCATACGTGGAAGCTGTAGAAATGGGTGATACTCTGTAATTTTACTAATAATCTACCGAAAGTACCTGGAAATTTGAGCATACAATTTGAGCATTCTGTCTATGAAAAACAAGTTTGATGATGGTTCCCACTTGATATCCATTGGGAAATCATTGGTTTAAATATGTAAAAATTTTAGCCACGCGCACAGTTAGAAAAGAGCATGATTCTTTTTAATATAGAGTATAACAGTTAAAAGATTTGAGTGTATCTGATACTGTGCCAAATTACCTGTATTACTTAAAAATCAATGGGCTTAGTCCTATCTAAAATTACTATATTCAGATTGATTATAATTTTCTTGACAATAAAGAGAAACAAAAATTTTGAAGTATTGATTAAATTTCATTTTAGCATTTTACATTTATACAATTAACACAAATATTTACTAATAAAGTAATACTTATCAGAAAGTATAAAAGTAATATTTGTAATATAAAGTATTACAATTTGTGAGAAAAATGTTATAGAAATATCATAAGCATCATGGTTAATATCATTGGTAATATTATTCTCAATTAATATTGATCACTTCATAGCATTTTATCAACACCCTAAAGAAAAAGTGCTTGATAATTTCCAAAGAAAGGCAATTATTGTTGAATGCTAAAACTTAGTTATTAATTAAATTACGTGTTAACTTAGTTTGTTTTCATATAATTTGTTAGAGTAAAAACAGTAAGTATGTTGGTAATGTGATAGGCTACATTAGTGACAAGCTGTAAATCTCAAATATATGCCAGCATATACAAGGCAATTCATCTGGCTGAATTTGTACACAAGAATAAGCTTGCTGCTTAGGCTTCTGCTAATTTAAAAACCAATCAAGCAAACAACAAACACCAGTAAAATATAACTATTGTTACAATTGCTAAAACAATTTCTGTAGCTAAAGGTTTTAAGCCCTTTTGCTGGTTTTAAATATGAGTGACCAACCTTGATTCTCATTAGTGATGAAACTATGAGATATTTCACCTAAGTATTTCATATTATAATAATCTAAATGAGGCATAATATGAAAGTAATGTAATCCTTTAATATGAAGCTTATTCAAGAATAATGTTCATTCAGTGATTGCGTTTTAAGGTAGCAAAATGATATTATTCCATGAATATTATTTTAAAAACATTAAAATGTTTGTGAGGCAGTTATTAATAATAAGTAGAAGTAAAAGAAAGTGTGAGAGTGATTTGGAAAATGTATAAGAGAGTTATGCATTTGAAAGATAAAAATAAGAAAATTTCTAATAATTTATCAGAAATAAATCATTTGAATAAATTCAATGCTGACTTAAATAAATTATGGTAATCATTTATGAGAAATACGAAAAAGTGAACTAAATGGATTTTATGACAGGAGAGAATGGGAGGATTTTGTTTATAAAGATAAATCATAAACACAAATGCAAGGACAAAATTCAATTTGCATATAAGCTTATATTTCCCAAGGAAAATTATTAGTACACATGTAAGTGAAGTTAAATATCATGAACATTTCAAAAGATAGTGAAATAATATTCTGACATAAAGACAAATAAACTTAGGTCTTTTGTCAGAAAATAGATGAAACTAAAGACTATAATATTAATTGAAAGAAATCAGACACATAAGCCCAAATATTGGGCTTACATACTATGTCTCTTACATAAGAAAGCCAAATTATAATAAGGAGCCAAATGGCAGCTGGGTAATAGAAAGTAAGTTTTTTCTCAAGTGAGAAGATAATTAAGAGGTGAAAGTGATAGAGGGAGAAGGAAGGGGATAAGAAAAGGAATCAAAATGAGTTGCGTACATGTACCAGCTTTACACAGGAATACAAACATTGTGTACTGCAAGCATGTATTATGAAAAATATTTTTAAAACACAATATGAATTCCATATTTTTAACAAATATTTTTAAAATGCAAAAAATTTAAAAATCAAAAAATTATTCTATTTTGAAAGATAAGCAGCTTATGGTTCATTAAGAAAACTTCCCAGGAGAAATCTTGAGCATTTTTTTTCCACTGAATCACATATGCTCTAAAACCATCTCTAACAGCTTAGGTAAAGATTTAGCATCTGGAAAGAATTCAATTTGAAAATTAAAGTGAAGGTTTGACTTTGATGGAGAAAACTAAGTATGAGATAATTCATAGAATTCTATGTTCCATGAAAAATTAAGCAGTCCTAAGCTGCAGGCATAATTTTCCATGAGTAGTTGAAAACAGGTGACTTTTATGTTCATGGGTAAAAGTTAATGACCTCATCCAATTTAAAGGTTCATAGAGGCATAAACGTTATTAATCTATGCAATGGATATTTATGCTGTGATTGAGGAAGACATTGCATAGATCAGGAAATTGTTGATTAGCAGAACATGAACTTTTTTTTCAAGGTCCTACATGAAAGACAGAAACACATTTGGTTTGTAAAGCATCCATTCATTCTACACAGATTTATTACAAGTCTTCCGTGTCCCAAGTGCTTTTTGTTCTACAGACAGACTGCTGAAAAGGAGAAGTCTATTTCATTCAGCCTTCAAGCTAGTGCATTTCCTTGTATTTGAAAAATTATTAAAATGTTCTGTCCATCTGCTTCTCATTTTTTTTCAGTGACTATGATGCCACTGCATAGTATGCACATCCAAGCAGGGCATCTGGTATTTGAGTTGCATCTCACCTCATCCCCACTTCAAATGTTTTCTGACCATGTAAACAGCAAATACTGCAGGTTTCTATATGTCTTTAACATACTGTCAACTTATATTGTACAATTAAGGATTCCAAAGAGATACATTTACCCTCTGCAAGCCTCTAGGACAACCCTGCACTGCGTTGGTAATGTGGGGAGAGATAAAAGTTTATTTCTTGGCACAGCTGTCTTCAGGAAGGAAACTGATCATTGCTGTCAGGATGTCCTTGTGGCAGAATTCATCAATTATTTAGACAGCTGAAATAAAGAGATCACCCATGCTGTGCTCAGTTAACTTTGCGTGTATAGAGGTGCTGCATAGAACCCACTGATTAGTTTACATCTGGTTTAATTAAAGCACTACATGTATGGTAACAGAATTTCCCTTGATTAACATAACCCCAAAAGACATACAGCTGGCAAAAGCCTTACAGTTTTGCCTAAAGTCTCACTATTATCTCTTGCAAATAAGACACACTGAGTAAAAGTGTATATGAAGAGAATTTATGTACACTGAAAAAGTTAAAATTAACAAATGCTTTTCTTTGTTTTTGTTTCATCTTAATCAGTCTGAAGGTATCAGAGCAACGACCATCAGTTATCACAGTCCTAAAAGTATTATTAAAAATAAGTGCATGGAAAGTGAATTAATTTCTTTCTACTTCTAAGTTGCACTCTGTCTTACAGTTTTTGCAACCGTAAATTGCAGAGGAACAGAATTGGTCAAGAAGTTTAAATGAAATAACACATATGAAAGTTATTGGGCAATGTTTTTCTTGAATTAGTCACAAGAGTTTTTAGAATTTTAAAAATTTTCTTTTATGCTTAAGGTTGATAATTTTTCTAACCAATTCTTAATATATGGAGTGCGATAGATTTCCTAAGTTCTTTGTCATTTTACTATACCCTTGAAAATGAGAAAAATCTTGAGAGCTTAGAGGAGTAGATACCAGCACATTTCCTGTGGCATGATTGTGAAGATAGGAAAATTATTGAGAGCTGTCACAATAGAAATGCTGTTTCCCCAACAGTCAGGTGTAGAAACTCTGACCATATTAATTATTTCATTGCACTATGACAACACAGAAGATAATTCAAAAGATCTTGATTCACAATGCTGACTATCATATTTCCATTTTGGAAAGGATATATGAGAAGAAAATCAATATGACAAACTTCCAGAAATGAAATATTTACTCAGAGCAAACTACCGATTCTAATTGATTTGAAACTGGCTACTGCAGTTTCTGACCTCACATATTTTCTATTGTTCTTAATCTCAACAACATGGCCCAGGTCTGAGATAAAAGAATTTTGCATCTTTACTATAACAAATATTTTTTTCTTATGCATGATCACTTAGGAGAAAGTAAATCTAAACCAACTTCAAAAATATGGTGGATATAAAGTAAAAAAAGATATTAGTTAAATTTCAACATACACTAAATCTATGTATCTTTTTGTATTTATAGATATACATCTAGGTGTACAGTACATAAAATGATGTGTGTATATAAATATCTACAGGTAAGTTAATACATACACACATATGAACAAGAATTCTTCCGCAGCCTTTTCATATATTAACTCATTTAATACTAACAATAAGTCTATGCTACAAGTTTTAGTATTGCATTTGAAATATTTACTTATGCTTGTTTTACGGATAAGACAATTTAAACACAGAAGTTAAGTAAGTTAGCACACAATAAACAATTTATGGGTATTGATGTGATGTGATTTAAATCTTATCAGTTTAGGTCCAGAGTATACATACATACATACATACATACATATAATACAGAGTATACATACATACATACAATAATTTTCTTTAAGATGAGTGATAAGTTCAGTGTTTAAGAGAAATAGCTAGAGAATTTTAATCATTAGTCCCATATTTTATCCCTTTTGGATAATTTAGTGTATGTCTCCGCTTTCTTAACAATAAGTTGGTGCAGGTATGGTCCTCACTTTTGGGGATCATGAATGATTAAATATACAAATGTATGCCAAGCTCTATGTAATTTTCTTGGGGGATAGTAAATAATTTTAAATGGTGCAATATTTACAGTTTTATAGTCAAAATTCACATACATTTTAGATGATTTGTGTATGGAAGCCTTAAAACCATCTCATAAAATATCACTCAAATTTTACACAGTAAGTAGAGTGCAACAAAGTGTCTATGTGTATCTCCCTGAAGACACTTGATCCAACTAGAGCTTGAATTGTGGCTGTGTACATTAGAAAGTTGCCCAAAATTCACACTATTTCTCTGTCATACAGGTTCAGATTTTGAGAACATTTCAGAATCTCCTGGCTCAGTGAAAAAATAAGCATTTTTCTGAATTCAACTATAATTAACTTTTGGTTCAGGTTTTTAAAAGAAATATTGCAAGCTCTACACAATTTGATACTATATATCCTGTTCTCTGCTGGACTGGATATCTGAATTGTGAAAGCAATCAGGGAATCTGTATGGCACTGAAGTATCAGCAAAAATGAAAACTAATCTCAGAATAAGCCAGAATTTTAGCCCTTGGCAAAGGGACACAGCTTTAATTATGACAGAAAACAATTTCTAAATGAATTGTTTATACAATGCCTGTTTTTCAGAAAATTGGAAAGTGCCTCGAGCTTAGAAGAGTATGAGAAATTGTAGAATTTATAAAATACATTTGCAATAAATTGTGCTTGCAATAATAAAAGAGTAAACTAGCAACAATTAGGACCTCACAACTCAAAGCTAAAATGAAGCAGGGGCACTTGCAAGTGAGGCTCATTTCAAAATGTGCTGCAGTGGCTCAGACAGTGAGGGGCCTGGAGTTGGAAGAGGACAGCTGCGAGCACAGGGACAATCTGGGGGAAGCCCGGCAGTGCAGGGCCTGGAGGATGGAAATGGACACAACAGTTTCAGAGCATGGTAGATCACAAAATCATCACAGAAAGGCAAGCAATAAAAAGTCTATTCCTAAAATAGCACTACAAGATTTGCATAAGGAGGACATATTTAATTCTATTAAAGTTCTGGTTCAAATAGAGAAGCATTATGAAATAATTGAAATATATGGGGCAAAACGAATAGGACAAAACCCTTTCTTCTGTCCACCTATGATTCATATAGTCTATAAGAGATATGTTATAAGTTAGTTGTCTAGTAAAAATCATTTCAGTTCATTCTAATTTGTGCTTGCTTTATAATAAGTTATGTTGTCTTCTATGTGTAATGTCATGAAATGACCAACCAACATCATGATATATTAATGTGACTAAGAATACCAATAGTAAATTCTTCTCTTCAAAAAAGTTCTAGTTTTTAATTAATGAATAGATTACAATCAAGGAACATCTATATTTTACAGACACACTGAATGACACTTGTCCTTAAAAATTATCCTTCCTATTCTATATTTCTAGATTCCACAGATTTTTTTTCCTTTTGATTTAGTACATGTTTGCAGTATTCTTAGTAGGAAGCTGGTACATGTGCATGACACATCTTATTTTTTTCATCACATTCACCTACTCTCTATCTCAGTCCTCACCCTATTTTCAAAAATCATCCTTATTTCCTAGTATTTTATCTTTTTTATTTCTTTTGATTGCTGATGTGAAACATCTCTGTTCTCTTGCTTCTATTTGTTCCTCACCATATCCATACAGCTTTCTTTATTCTATTTTTTTTTTTCACTTGTAAACACTGAAGGTTGCCTAGGAACAGTGCTGCCCCTTACCGCTGAGGTAAGTTCAACCCAAGGTAGACACTTGTTATGAGTGCCACTCTGACACCCAGACTCTGACTGTATTCTCAGGAGTCACACTGAATAGCAGAAAAAGAGCACAGACATTGAAGCAAAATCTCTACTTGTTCTAAGGTAAAGATTATTTGGGCAAGTAATTTCACATAATTAGTCTGCGAGTCTTACTTCTTGCAAATTTACAAGCACCAACTTCAAAAATGTTTTTACTATACAGTACATAGTGCAAAGAATTTTCAGTAAAATCAAGATTTCTGATATTTTTTTACAAAATATTGTCTGAAGAAGTACCTATAATAATGTTACTATTTTCTGTACTTGAATATTACTTGAAGCAGCTTTATTCTAATGCCAAAACACCCAATTTGTGAGCCTTAAATTAAAATTCATTGACTGATAGAATTCTATGTTGATGTAGGTCAAGTAAGTGCTTTGTAATTATAGTGATAGTACAGTAATTATGTCTGACCATTGATGATGAACTACTATTGGCATTAATGATATGGCTGGCAGGTTTTATAGAATTTTATAAATTCTACAATTTCTCATATTCTACTAAGCTCATCATTCTATTCATACTTATGAGAAAGTATTGTGGGCACATCTAATTATTAACTATCTATATGGTGATAAGACTTCACAAGATTGAACTAACTCAAAGTTCACAAGTTAATTGTAGCACAGTAAATAAATGAACGCAGCAAAGTTCCAAAATGTTCTGATTTTCACTGCCTAGTTTATCATGCTTCTGAGTTTTGTTTTGTTTTGATTTTATTTAAATAGAAAAAAAGAAAGGACATAAAAAAAACAAAGGAGTAATAAAAAACAAAGGGTACAAGTAATACAGAATTTCAGGAAAAAAAATATACAGTAAGAAATCACCAGTTAATAGGTTACATATTATCTTCCCGGAAGCAGTTGTCCAAATTACAAAATTAAGGCATATGAAGTCGACATTCTTACAGTGAAATTGGAGACAGTTCCGTTCAATGATCCAACAAAAGCTCAGTAATATGGTTTTCCATCCTACACGCTCGAACATACCTGCGGTTATATCCCTTAGTCCACCTTCCTTTCCTCTCTTTTTTACAATAACAATTAGGCTTTTTGGGTTTTATTACTCCCACAGTTTTTACTACTTTTTTTGCAGAGAATAAAACCAAACATGACTAAGCAAAACAGAGTCAGTTAGAACAGAAGGGTGGGCATAGCACATGATGCAAAAATAGAATACCAGGTGATCAAAAGTGGTTACCATTGTGCCTCTTGCTATTTTTAATTGAGTTGCCTTATCATCAGGTATAATAGAATTGATCAAAAGAGTACAGAACAAGACCAATAAAACCTACACTGGAGACCTTACAGGACTTCAAAAAAAGGGTAATAGTCAAACCATAATGGGCATCATAGTATATCTTATTGCCTTCAAAGTGGTTGCCTATACCCTCAAACTTGATACTATCGAACAAAATAGAATATAGAATAATCAGACAGAACAAGATGGGGAGAGCAATACTGGGGTTCAAATCAGGTTAATAGGAAAACAAAAAAGTTACTATACTATGTCCCACTATTTTTTAATTTAGTTTCCCTTAATTAAAAAATGAGAGCAAATAGATTATTTTTAAAAAAGGGGGGAATGAGATAAGAGAGGACATTGTAACAGAACAACGCAGGTCAGAACCGAACAATTCAAGCATCATTGTGTTTCACCACCAGATAATCTAACATAATAGTAGTCGCCATAGTGCCTCTTTCCTTGAATTATTTGAGTGTAACTTCGTATGCTATAACATCAAGCATAATGTTTCTGAGTTTTGATGCCATACAAAAAGAACAAGATTCACTTTATTCACAAGGCACTTTTTACTCTGTCTCAATGAAGCAAAAACAAAACAAAATAATCTTAGTACTTTACTGATATTTTCACTAGCCAAAAAGGTGACATTTAAAATTAACCCAAAAGAGAAACACACATTGAGTCAGTACTTCATGTTGTAAACTATACTTAAGGATTAAGAAGGAATTTTTTTCTACTGACTTAAGGAGGTCATTGTCTTAGTTCATTTGGGTTACTGTGCCAAAATGCCACTCATTGTGTAGCTTTTTAATTTCAGCAAATTATTTCACATCTTTCTGGAGATTAGGCAACCTATCATAAAGATTCACTGTCTGATGAGGACCCTTCTGCTTCTTAAACAGCAGTCTCCTCACATGGTTGAATGGGCAAACAACCTCTGTGGGAGCTGTTTCATAGGGGACTAATCCTATTCATGGTATCTCTGCTAAGATGACTAAATCATCTCAGAAGTGACCTATCTTTACCACCATCACCTTGAAGGTTAAAATTTCAGCACTGTTTCAAGTAGATAGTGTCCTGAACATTATAATCATACTCAATTTATGGTCATATTTTCAGTTTTGATGTGATGCATTTATATGGCAATGTGTCTATAATATTAATTTTCTTCTCTTTAAGTTTATTAAATAATTATGCCTTAACAAAATATTTTAAGTGTTTTGTTTTTAACTATTATGCTTACATTTTTGGATAATTCACTAAGTTCTTAGAATACATTTAATTTTCAATTCCTATTTTATAACTCATTGGAGATGATATAATAGAGAGATTAAGACTGTACTCTTTATTAGAATGCATGATTTTCATTTAGTCTTCATGAAAAATATTTAAAAAGCCATATGAAAAGACAGCTACCATTTGACCATCAGTTTTCAATACACCACAGTCTATCCTTGGTCACCTTGATGATCACGCAGACTTCCTTAAACCTTAGTCTCTAGTGGCAGCTTCATGAAAAGGTTAACACGTCTTGATGTATTCAGATTTACAGTAATATAACAATTACACATATACAACTCTTACTGCACTCATCCTGGCATGAAAAACAAAACATTCAAAAAATGACCAAAATTTAAGTTAAAACCATAATACTTCGATCAAGTAACCTGGCTATACACATATACCTAAGAATAATAAAATCATATTAAAAGAACTATTACAATCAGAGACTTTGCTTCCCATTAACTTTTAACATGGCATGGAAAGACTAAAAATTACTGTACTCTTTCCTTCAGGTGAAAGGCTTCAGTTCATTTTTCCACTGTCCTGTTCTTCTCAACAATGTTCTCTGTGTCATCCTTGCAACCCACAATTCCACTGGAACCTTTCCCTGGGAAAATGTTTCAAATAACTCTACTGACTCTTTGCTCTTAATTTTCAACATAGATCTCATCAAAAGCTCTCAAAAGTAAGCATGCTAATATCTGAACAGCAGATTGTACTGAAGTTTTTTCTGCCAGTCAGGTAATATCTCTAAATACAAGCAAAATGCAGACAAACTTTCAGCCAAAACACAATGTACTACCTGGAATTCAGCAGCTGATGCAGTTCTTTTCAGTAGAAGCCTCCTGAGCTTCTTCCTAACCAGCAGCATCATCCATCAGTACTCTGATTTTTCCAGGCTTCAAGCCAGAGTCTCTAATATAGTTTGCAGCATGCGTGGACTCCCTCTTTGACCAGTCTCTAAATATCTTTTCAAATTAATTTCTAAGGTTCCAAGCCCAATGGCCAGGTAACATCACGGCGAAGACCTTACTCTCTTGATATCAATTTTTGTGTTAGTTACTTTTTTCTCTTTGCTGAGACAAAATACCTGACACCCAAAATGAAGGAAGGAAACTTTATTTAACCTACAGATTCTGGAGGTTTCAGTCCATACTCAGCTTATTCCAAGACAGGGTGACATGGGTGAGAGTTAACTGTTCATGACACCAGCAGTGACCAGAGAAGGTCCCTTATATTGTAGCCAGTTATCTGCATCTGGGTAGCTGTAGCACTCACATCCCTAGTCCTCGGGCTAGACAATGAACCAATCACAAATCTTTGATTAGCTGCCTTCAAAGAACTTGCACACCCCACCCATGATTGCATGAGGCTTTGAGTGCTATCTAAATCCAAACCATAACATTCTTCTCATAATTCCCCAAAGACTCGTGTCTATCTCTTTATGGGACAGGCATTAATTCATCTGCAAGTGTTGCCAAACTCCTAAAAGTTTCCTCATCACTGGAAAGAAAAAGCCTCCAGTCTCCTCCAAGTTGCAAGGCAAACTCAGCGACCCTATACAAATGAAAATAAAGTAAAAAAAAAAAAAAAAAAAAAAAAAAAAAAAAAAACCAAACTTCCAACGTTCAGTGCACAAGATAAACATTGCAACTCAAAAAGGAAAAAAAAAAAAATAGAGAAATACAAACGATTCACACAATGATGTCCAAACTCGAGCAGGGAAAACATTTAAATCCTTTAGTTCCATATGGAATATCTGAAGCAATTTGTAGTAATTTGTGAGCTCCAAAAGACTCGTGTGACTCTGACCCTACCTCACTTCTGGTGGATGATACCTTCCATGGCTTCTCTTTTAGGCTTGCTCTATTTAATTTTTGCAGCTTCTCTTTGATGATTTACATTTCTGGCTTTTCCAAACTTCTAGGACCTCCACTAAACTGTTAGCTTCACTCACAGCTTCACACAGTGCCCTCTCAGGGGCTTACTGGCTGGACACTCAGACCCTTCATAATCTGGATGGAAGTTTTTTTAACCTCAGAACTCATTCATTCTGCATGTGTCTAAAACCAGTATCACATGGATGCCGCCAAGGTCTGCGATCAACTAGAGCAGTAGCCAGACTTTCCTCTCTCTTGGCTGTAGGGATCAAGTGCCTGGGTTACCGAGTACTCTGAGTCTAAACCTGAGATACTAATTCTCTCTGCCACTGCGATTCTGGAACCTGGTGCGGCCAATGCCATTTTGGAAACTCATGTGGCATCCATTGCCGTACTGGAACATGGTGCTCTGTGGCTTTCCCCTCAGAGCAAAGTTTTTCACTTCTGCAGTTTTAAAGCTGCAAAGGGTGCAGATTTGCTGCTTCTTATGATGCCCTCAGGCCATCTTCTACATTTTCCTGTTCCTGCTCAGCAGTTGAGGTCTCCTTAGCTCTATCTTTACAGTCCACAGCTTTACTGGACCGTCTTCCTGGCCAAACTCTTAATGTTTCAAGTCATCCTGCTGGGATTTTTGCTCTTGATTCACAATATAATTCTGGCTAAAAGCCCCCAGCAGTAGCCATGCCAACACCTCAAATTTGGACTACCTTGAAATTTTTTTTTTAATCCTTGAAATTTCTTTTGTCCAATTAATTAGTCCACTACCCTTAATCTCAGCCTTGGAAAAGTCTCTATACACAGGCAAAATGAAGACAAGCTTCATGCCATGCCATAATACACATCATCTTGAGTCCAACAACCATTCCAGAAGAGAAACCTCCTGAAAATCATTTTTACTGGTTTTCTGAGCTCTGACTAGCATCAGAACAGTCCAGGGTTACTTACTTTTTCAGGCAGCATCTTCAGACCTTTCCAAACTCTTCCCACATGCCATTTCTGAAGGCTCTTGAGCCACATGGTCAGGTATAGTCACAGCAATGATCCCAGTCCTCTGGTACCACGTTCTGTCTTGGTTGCTTTTCTCTCCTTCTGAGACAAAATATCTGATGCCCAAAATTAGAGAAAGAAAAGTTTATTTAGCTCATAGTCTGTGGAGGTTTCAGTCCATACTTGGCTGGTTCCAAGGCACTAGCAGTGGGCAACAGTTCATGGTGGCAGAAAACAACAAAATCAACATAAACAAAGATGGAGGAACATGACAGAAGTCTCTTTGTCTTTTATGTTGTATGTAGGTCACATCATTTAGGTGTAGCACTCACATCCATAATTCCAGCATTGAACTATCCATCAGTCACAAATTCTAGCACTGAATGATGCTTACAAACCATAACATATTCTAAATAAGCTTTTTTCCTAGCTAAATCAAAAAGTTAATGAGAATTTCAAATTCATTGTCATAAAAATTTCCATTTCTTTCTTTTTTGAAAAAAATAGAATCTTTTCTGTATAATAGTACTCCATGTGAAATTTGATAAAAAGAGTAACTTTTTACCTTCATTGTATGAGTGTGTTAGAAATATATTCAAAATTATATGTACATACATGTACATATATGCCTACATACTTCTTTGCTATTTTTGCTATAGTTTCACTAGCTAGATACATCTCATGTCAAACATTTCATGTTTGCTCAGACTTCCATGTTTGGATTTTTAGGGCGTATGTGCATATGCTTGATGTTTTCAATGAAAAGAAATGGACAAAAGTATTTATTTTTTCATACAGATAAACATAGATGATATTTTTAGTCCTGATTTATGAGTCATATCCTTAATTTTAAAATTAGCCTAAGTTCTTCCTAAGGCATGTCTTCCTGCTTTTTTGTCAGTTTGCACATGCAAAAATGAAAGAAAGAAAAAATAAAGCAGGGTTTATGTTGATAATCAATGTCACAGCTACAGTAGAAGTAATGGTGCATGCATTTGTCCTATTCTAACTCAGAATTTTGGCAATAAATATGGATTTTACCCACATGAATTTCTAGATATTAGTTTCTTCCAGCCTCAGGATTTACATATACAATTTTAAACACTTTTTTCATTTATTTTCTGTGAAGTCTAAATTTAAAAAACATATTAAATATGATAACATTTTTAAAATGCTTGATGTAACCTAGTACATACTAATTTTTCCATGAAGTCCCTCAACTCAACATCTCATCATTTTTCTCTAGAAGACAAAAAATATATTTGCTGTGTTTTGGAGCTTGATTATCCCCAAAGACTCGTGTGGTAAAAAACCCAGGCACTCAGTGTGATGCCTCTGGTAGAATCTTTGAGAGTGATGCCTTGGACAAGGTCCTTAGATCATGAGGAACATGTTTTGACAGGAATTGTGGGGGCTCAAATCCCTTCTTCTTCATTTTTTGCCTTCTAGCTTCTGATATGAGCAGTTTTACTGTCTCATATGCTCTTGCCATGATGTGCTGCTTTGCCACAGGCCTGAAACAATAAGATCAAACATTTATCACGGGAACCTCCAAATCTGTGAACATGATAAACATTCTGCTCTTCATGAAAACAAAGCAAAAAATATATATATAAACAAAAAAAAAAAGCAAATAGGAACTTAATAGGGCTAGTGGTTTGTTACTGAAATATGATTCACTAGTATGTCTTATTTTCAATGATTTATTAAGCTTTCATATTCATTTGATATTTTGTGTAATCGATTAAATAGATCTGCCTATACAGCTGAAAAAATGAAACCTCAAACATTTTTGCCCCTAGTACCATTAAAGTTTTCTCATTTCTATCTTGGATAGATGCCATATCTGCTTAATATAATTCATGTCTTACTTACAAAGCAACACTACCAAAGAGCCCATTTATTCAGTGACAAATATAAATTTCTTATGAGTTTACAATGTGTGAATAAAATGGTTTATCCCAAAACATGTGTAATATTGGACTATTATAATTCTGTTATAATAGTATATCTTATTTTGTATTAGTGTCAAATACAAGTACTAGAAATATAGCATAAATATTTTAATTTAACATATAAAATCTTTCTTCACAGGCAGAGCCTAAGTAATATAAGCAGATAACTATGAAGTAGCATTTAATAATAAGTAAATGTCAGTATTTGGTATAAAATATCAGTATTTGGTATAAATTTTGGTATCATTATAATTTAATATTTCTCTTATTATTTGGTATAGAAATATTCTGAACTGCATCTTAAAATGTTTCACAGATAATGTCCTACTTATTTATACATGTTATCCATAATAAAAATTCAGTTATCCTTCTATTCATCAAATAATGAGTGGGCTTGTTCCTGTTGTATGTGATTAATTACTTTTAGCCTTTTTAATGGATGCAGTCTGCAGATTGTATATTTTTATGAACTGAAATACATGACAAATATACAGTCCTTTCCTATAGTAGATTGGAAAGAATGACTCATGTCTACCCAACAAATAACTATGTGTGATGGTTTATATTGTTTTGTAAAGATTCTTATGAAAGTCTTAAATTAAGCACTTAACATTATAACTTGTGCACAAAAATATAATGTCAAACTATTATAGGATATAGGCAAGTGAATCAGGATGAATGTAGATTAAATCAAGAATGGAACCAGTGAGTATCTGCTATGACAATTCTTTGCTCTTTTTGTAGCTCTTCTCCCCACTTTGTAAATCTCTTGTTTTAAGTGATTTGAGTTAACTATTTTGTAAAATTATTTCAGTAGTAACAAATAAAATAGCATCAATCTACAACAAAGCAAACTAGATCTGATTGTTCCCTTTTCTATTACTTGCTATCTGTAAAGTGTGAGATTGCAATTAATCTAGATTTCATATTCTATAAAGGTTAAAAAGGATATTTTGAAAAAGCATATCAGCATTTTGGATAATGCATGATTAATATAGATTAAAATAAAGCTAGTTATTTGTGTGATTTTTGGAAATAATTTATCATCATTTGTTTAAAATTAAGTCTTTTTAGGACATATTTTCCTTTAGAAAAATTGAGAAAAAAGCAAAGTGAGTTGTCATATATTATTTCTCTTTCCACAGTACAACTTTTGCTATTAATAGTGTGCTGTCCTATGTTGCATTAGATTTAAGTAAAGAGCCAGGGATGATACATTAGTATTTATCACAATTCAAACTTTATACTAGTGTTTACTTTGTGGTTTTTTTGATTTTTGAAGGTTATAAAATGACACCTTTTTCCTGGATATAGTCTTAATTCTTTAGTCTTATCTAATTACCACTACATACATACTTCCATTCCTTCTTATCTAATACAGTAGGAAATCCTCAGAATCGAAAATACTCATAAATGAAAATTCTCACAGTGAGTATTGGAAGATCTTGAGTCATTGCATACTTTTGTATGTGTCTGTAATGTAAAATTATTTAATTTAAAAATATGTATATATAAATTTATCACTTACGCTTTGTCTTACATAATTTGTATAAATATAGTGTCTTCCAATTGCTTACTGTCTAACAAGTACAAACATTTGAAAAAAAATTTTAATTTCAAAAAGTATGTAAATAGCATATTTGTCTCATGAAAGTGAAAAGTAATGACAATACATAGCAAATCTCACTGAGCTCTCCGATACCCATATCTTTTCAGCCCACGTAGTAAAAATGTTCAGAACAAAAAACAACAAGTAGAAAAATCAGACGTGCTTTTAAACATGATTATTTTTATGTCACCCTGGGACTCTCTAACAACTCGTGACATAGCTTAACATTCTAAATATCATTATTGAATTGCTTGTGGCTACTCAATCTGTTTGAAAGCAGAATCAAATGAGACCATCGGTACTTAAAAGATTTCAATTTCACAAGGTGATTTAAAAATGGACCTCAGCTTTCATTGGAGAGTTTGAGCAAAGAAACGGTTGTGATCACGGACTAAATATGTTAGAACATATTTACTTTTCAAAAGTAGCTGAAATTACTTAAATTGAGGAACTTACCAAAACTAAAATAAGGGTAAAACTCGAATTTTGGAGGGTGGTGAACACTTCGGATAATTTTGGTTTACACAAGAGCATAAAGTATGTTGGTGGCTTAGCTTATGATTAAATAAGAGAAAAAAATATGAGAAATGCTTTCTTTTCAGTACTCTCTTGTATTTTAAGGCTTTGCAATGTAAAGTATGGCAGTATCCTTCCATAAGTTTCTCTCAATGTGACAGGGTTACATTTTTAGGTTTTGAAATAAAATTAACACTTCACTTCTATCCCATGGCCCTTCAACAAATTTTTACGTGTTATGATATTAGAATCCACATGCTTTAAATTTATCAGGAGTTAACTGCATTTGGTACCTGAGGTTTTCCTTCTGTCAGTGCCTAAACCAATTACTTTTATCATTGATATTTTACTAGTGTCTGTTCTCTCTTTTTAAGTCTTGTGCACTTTTTGCCTAAGTTGATTCTAAAGTAGAAAAAGAAATGCGAAGCATTTTTTTTTATTTTATGTTATTACTTTCAAATAAAATAGCATCATAACTTGTATTTTTTCTAAGTATGCTTTCTACATATCTAAGTACTCAAAGGAATTCTTTTAAGAATAAAGACCACACTAATTTTCTGTATAGAACAGTTATTTTCTTTATCTCTTACTTTTTCTCTTCTACTCTCTTATTTGCCTGAACATAATCTTAGGCAACTGTCTAAGACATACAAAAGAAGAAACTATTTTAAGAGTGTTTATGTTTTATAATTTTATTATTTCATATTTTCTTAATATTTTACCTCGATATACACTTTTAAGTTGCTACCTCAAAACCTTAAAGACTTTGCTTAGTTGCCTAGTTTTTAATCTCAAAGTGCCCTGTAGAAAGTTCTGCTCACTCCTGATAGTATAGTTCTTAATAAAGAATATCTCGCGATTTTGAGTATAATATTTGACGTATTTTAGGGTTCTCTCATCTTTTTTATTTAATTACCCTGCAGTCCTTTGATTTTACTTAACTTACATTCTCTTTGTTCAGGCCATTTTCCTTATTAGTGCATGTCTGTGGTATTCCATGGTGACATTCCTGTGTACACATGCATTTTAATTATTTTTCAGATCCTTTTTACGTTATGTCGTCTTCATTTGTTTTGTATTTCTTGATGATTCTCCCTTGATCTTTATAAACAGTATAGTTTGGTTTGTATTTTTGATCAATGTTAATTCACAGTGGAAATATTGAGAGCAAAATAACTAGTAGCTGTCCTCTAGCATAACACAAGTGGGACTTCATTGCTTGGGTATCTCACAGTAGCATTTTTTCTTTAAAATAAGCACAGTTTGCTTAAATATAGTTCACATTAAGAAAATCTTGTAGGCAGGGCATTGTAGGTGTGATTCTCTTTCAAAGTACAAACAGTAATTATTTATTTGGTGAAACAAACTACAGCCCTGAAAGAGTTAGCTTTCCTTGGAAAACTCACTGATTTTTCTATCACTTTGCATGCATCATGCCTATTATTATTATGCTGTCTATAGTTTCACTTGAATCTCTCTATGTTCAATACATAATCTCTAAATATACATTAAATTTATTGAGCATATACTTCATAAACATCAATACACAATCATTATTCTATTTTGAAAAATTACATGCAATATGTAATATAAGTTTTAATATATGTCAGAAATGGTCAATTATTTTGAATATCTTTGTTTTTAGGGACTTTTTCTTTCCTTTTATATTTCAGATAGTTTTTTTTTTTTTTTTTTTTTTTTTTTTTAAATCGGTACCGGGAATCGAACTCACAACCGCCTGCTTGCAAGGCAGTTGCTTATGCTGCTGAGCGAAATCCCTAGCCCCATCAGATAGAGTTTTAATAAAAGCAAAAAAAAAATTATTTATAGATTAAAATGGTAGTATTTAATAGAAAACTTTATTTTAAAATTTGAGATATATTGCACCATTTATCATACCAAATAAGTTGTTTAAGTTGTTTTTTTTATATATATTTTGTTTTCTATTTTATCGTAGTAGACTTATTTTCAAAAATCCATATTTTAATGTTCCTGTGCTTTGATTTGGAGTTGAAACGTCACCTAAGGATCATGTACTGAAGTCCGCATCTTGTGCATCTCGGGCAAGGGGTGGGAGCTGCGGTACCTGGTGGGATCCTGGGCTACTGTTCTTGAACAGAATGCTGGGAACTCAGGTCCTTCCTGTCTCTCTTTCAGCATTATGTGAGCATCTTTGCTACACCACATCTTTTCCATTGTGAAACACTGGAGTACTTAAAGCCCAAAAGGATCGGGCCAAGTGTCTTGGCTGACAACTGAGGCTGTTGCCGGAATCCATGAGATAAAACGAACTTTTCCTCTTCTTAAAATATTTATCTCTGACATATCTTCACAGATATGTGAAAACTTCACAGTCTAAATCTAAATTTTCATGTAGAGTATGAGCCTTTTGAGATTCATAGGGTCTTATATTGATTTTTATTTTTTGCTACATCATACATAATATTTCAATTATTACATTAAAAACTGATTTCAGCACTTGAATTATGAATAAGTATGATGCTAGCATTGGAACTATAAGGCAGGTTTAACAATGATAATTTTATGTATTTTCCTAAAGAGTCAAATAAAATAGAGTATGTGAATAAATAATCCCTATATTATGGCTACATGCATATCAATAACACATATGTGCAAACTTTTTTTTTACCTATATACATAGGTAAATATACATATATAGTGTACATATGTGCATACTAATATTACCATTTCTTATTTTTAATCTTAATTTTCTAATTCTTTTATGTGAGAGAAAAAACATGTATATTTTTGATTCTCCTAGAAATAGAAAAGACTCAATTTTTGTTTCAATAGCAGTCACATCTTGTGACTCTAGAGTTCAGATCTATTTCTATTGATAACATATAAGACAGACAAAAGTTAGGGTAATATTCTAGTAACACTTTATATGAAGTATGAAAAGTAAAATCATTTTTCACCTGCTATAAATATTAAGGTCAAGCTTGTTGAGTTGCAGAAACTTTGAAACATGTGAGATGTATTTTTAAATTAATGATATATATATATATATATATATATATATATATATATATATATATGTACTTGCTCAACACAGCTAAAATTTTAAGTTTCAAATTAAGTAGATTTAGAGCAATTTGTGAGTCAATTACAGTTTGAGACTTTTTTATTTTTATAAAAATAAAAATAATTTTGTTATTAGAACTGATGTTCTAATTCTACCAGTTGTTTAGATGTAATAGAAGACATTATAAAAGGACTCTAAACCAAACTGCATAAGATATTCTGAAATTAGCTTTTCAGGTACATTTTCAGGTATATCTAATTTAATGTGCCATATAAAATTGTGACCTAGAAAGCAGACTGATAATTGCTAGTAACTTTTTCTTTTTATTTTAGAAAATCAATTTAACATTAAAGAATGAGGTGATATTTAAGTTAGAAAACAATGCATTACTTCCCAAACACATCAATTTAGTTTTATCTTTCATATTAGATAGAAAAGCATGGTCATTACAAAAAATCTTTATAAAGGATTTGTAGTTACATGACTGTATAGTTATGATGTAACTGCTGTTACCGTAACAGCTTCCAAAGTTACTTTGGAAGCTATACAGTAACACTAGAAAATGTGAATTTTTAATTTCTTTTTATAAGATCCCACATCTTAAAAGTATGATTATCTAGTATCCTCACCAGTAAAATTTATGATAACATATGCACATGGGTAGATTAATGTGTGATTATTTGGAAAAATCTATAGCAGGATATTGAGATTGCATTTCTTAAATTCTTAAATTTGATATCATGTCTTTGTGCCCTTTGAAAAGCAGGCATCTGAGGTACTAAAAGGAGAATAGAGCAATCAGTTCTGAGGTCCTTAAGTGTATGACTTCAAGGTCAAGCAAAGCTTTAGATATTTAAGTATAAGCTGATGCTGGAGACTCAGGCTTTTAAGATTCATTAATATTTAACAATTATAGCCAAAAACTCCTGACAATTTTCTTTGCTACAAAGAACCTTACTTTAGTGACTCCATATAAAAATATCTTAGGAGATTTCATTGATTTAGAATGACTTTGGTTTACTTAGGAAAAATGGTAATACAATATTTGTGTTCAGGTTTTTGTTTGAAATTATTTGATGACAAATAATTATATTAGAGCTTCAAACTAGGAAATATTCAGATAAGTGCTGTAAGAGTACATGGTACACAGTGAGAATTTTATTATTAATTTGGCTCATTGCTACATTATATTGTGTGGCAAATGATTTTAATGCACATTTATAGTCCATGCCTGAAACAAAGTATGCATGTGATTTTAAGAACACATGAAAATAAATATTAGAATATTTGTGCACCTTTTATAACTCATTGACACTCTTTACCTGCTAACATGTCACTGGGGAAATACTGATGATTTAATCTAAAGTGATTTCTTATTTGGTCATCTTTGCTGTACCAGAAAAGATCAACAGAAACAGCCCAATCTGGATTCTACCAAACCTTTGGGGGCTACTCAAGAATTAGAAACTCAGATTAACCAGCCATCTTCAGACGATAATCAAAGATTAGCAAAAATAAAATATGTGTCAATAAAAATCTAGTATTGATGATACAAATTAATTAATGCTCAAATAATACCTAATATTTGACTTCAAAGTTAGTCTTATATAATCCCCTAGCCATGTTCTTTAGTATGTTTAATTTCTACATGTAAATTGCCTTAATTACTTATTATGTTAACATATTATATATAAATTTAATACAGTTAACATGCTATATGTGTTACAATTTATAAAATTAATATTATACATTTAACTACATTATGCAGCGTTATATAAAAGTATATACTTTATTTCAATTACTTTTTAATTATTGTTCAAATAAAATAATACATCATAACTAACTACAAAATAATATTTTTATCATTGGTCATTATTTCTGTAAATTTCTTTTCACTGAACTGTACTATTTAAAAATATTCAAATATTCTTTAGCTCTAGAAATTTTAATTTTTCTGTAATGTGAGTAATTTAAAAATACAATTTTTTATAACTTTCAAATATGCTACTGTGAGAATTATAAGCAGTAAACTACGAATTAAGCATTTTAAACACTACAGTTGCAAAACGTGCTGTTAAAAGGAAGACAATGACAAGTGCATTGAAGTAGTTTAATGATTATATTATTTTGTTCTTGGAGAATATGGTTAGTGCCACAAGCTGAATATTTTTATGCTGTCTTATTCTCCTCTTTTAAATACTGAACATCATCTTTGGGGATGTAAGCCCAGCACAGCAAATAAAATCTGAGTCTGGTCAAATTTTTATTTTGTTGACAGGAATTCATTATGTATCCTATTTCACGTCCACATTAAAGGTAGGTGGATTATTAGCAGAGAACTAAGATTTTTTTTTTCTTATAGCATACAAAGTATGTCCATTTTAACAAAACACTTTAGGCTAAATTAGGCCTCTCAAAGACAAACATGGAAACCCAAAGGTGCAGACCTACCTGAGAAGAGAATTCAGAGAGTACTGACTAAAGTTCAGTCAAGAACAAAATCTTTGTGGGATCCACGCCATTTTATTGCAACTACTTTCCTGATCTGACTGTCTTACTAGTCACTATAGATCACCAGTTCCCACAGGGAGTGCATTATCCCTCCAGTGGGATATTTCACAATACCTGAGGATATTTTAGGTCATTACTACTAGGAAGAATGTTATTGGTATAACATTGTAGAGGCCAACTATGCCACAAAATACCCTATGCTACACAGGATCAGTCCCTACAAATATCTCTTTTAAAATGTTAATAGTGCTAAAGTTTTAAAAATATTGTTAATAATAGTTATGTCCCTTTTAACACTTTCATGTGAATGTTTTTTTATGAAGTAAATTAATCAAATGTAATACATCAATACTTGAAGAGGTTCAAGAATCTAATTCAGGTAAACCACAGCTTCTAAATTCAATAATGCATTCTGTTAAACTTTAGTTATGCCTGCTTAATTTATTCATTCTTTGATTATGAAAGTCTTCTTATAAAATATTTTTGACAAAAAGAATATTTCATGTATTTATTAGTCATAGATCATGATGTATGCTATAAGACTTATTTTAGTAATTTGCTTTTTATTTTGTTGGGTTTTGGATTTTTGGTTTTTTTTGACAGATTCTCATTATATAGCATAGGCTGGTCTCAAATTCTAAGTGGTCCTGCCTCAGTCTCCTGAATGCTGCAATAACAACTATGTGGCAACATACATGGATAAAATTGACATTTGTTCCATACCATCCATGGAACTATGCCCACTTCTAGAGAAGTTACTTTCCACCTTTTTACTCCCAGTAATCTGAAAGCAGGGGAAGGTAGAGGAGAACACATGATTTTCAATCAGAAACATGAGCCACAAATGTAATAGGGAGGATCTGGGGCCTGAAAGATGGAAAATACTGTCTCTAAACTGAAGGCCATGTGCTAATATAATTCAGAAGTTTTACTCCTAAAGAAAGGTATAATGAATATAGCTGATAATTAGCAGTCTTTGGGCTAGAAATGTAGCTCAGTGGTAGACAACTTGTCTAGTATGCACAAGGCTGTGGATTCAACAAAACAGAACAACAACAAAAGTTATCTATCTATCTGTCCGTCTATCTACCTATCTATTCATCTATAATCGTGTTTATCATTTATCTATTTTTTCTATCAAATAAAGTAAGCCTATGTTTGAAAAATACAGACAAAAGTAAGAAAAAGTAATCCAATTTCTTTGTAAGTACCATAAACTAATCAATTGCATCACTAGAATCCCATAACTAAAATTCAGCAGTTTTTTTCATTCGTTTTATTTTAACAAAATACAATGGTACTTTTTAAATAACCGCTACACACTAGACACTATTTATGTTTTACTTTTTAAAGTGAATATGTTCCTCAAAAATATTAAAAACCTCATTAACAAAAATGTGCTTTATTATGAAGTTATGATTTCATTTTTTAAACTATTATTTACAAAAGTTATACCAATAATTTCTTATGATTCACTTGTAGCAGATCACTACTAAACATTCTTAAGAAGCTAACTGCTCACCTCTATAAATACTCTTTAATGGTGACTCTGAGAAAAAAATGTGTAGGGTTAATATTATGGATATTGTACAATTTTTTAAAATTTTATTTAAGGAGAAAAAGAAAAAAAACAAAAAGTGTAGAAGTTACACAGAATTTCAGAAAAAATAAATAGTAGGAAATCACTAGTTAATAGATTGCATATTGTCACCTTAGAAATAGTTGTTCAAGTTACAAAATTAAAGCATGCAAAGTGGATATTCAAACAGTGAGACTGCAAAGACTTCTGTTCTGTGATCCAACAAAACTCAGTAATATGGTTATCTATCTTATACATCTAAAGTATACATGCAATTATATGCTTAGAGCACTTTCTTTTCCTCTCTTTTTTACAAAGACAATTACACACTTTGGGTTTTATTACTCTCACAGTTCTTATTAATTTTTTTGAAGACAATAAAACCAAAAGTGACATAACAAAAAAGACTCAGTCAAATCAAAAGAATGGACATAATACTTAATGTAAAAACAAAATACAAGGTAATCAACAATGGTTACCATAATGCCTCTTGCTATCTTAAAAGGAATTGCCTATATCATCAGTTATAATAAAATTGAACAAAACAGTAAAGAATAAAACCAAAACATTGCAGACATTACAGAATTTCAAAAGGAGATAATAGTCAAACCAGAATGGGCATCATAATGAACCTTATTGTCTTCACAGCTGTTGCCTGTACCCTCAGTTTTGGTAATATCAAGCAAAACAGAATAGAGAAAAATCAGTCAAAACAAGATGGTGAGAGCAATACAGGGTTTCAAATCAAGTTAATAGGAAATCAAAGTGGGTTACTATAATATATCCTGCTATTTTTTATTTATTTTTCCCTTAGTTAAAAAGATAAAAATAAAAAAGTAAATATTAAAAAAAAAAAGAGATTGAGATAAAAGAGGACATAACAACAAAACAGCGCAGGTCAAAACATAACTATTTAAGCAATATAGTTTTTCACCACAAGATATCCGGACATAAAAGTAGTTATCATAATATCTCATTCCTTGAAATCTTTGAGTATAACTTCATATACTGTAGCATCAAACATATCAAGACAATGTAAAACCATTCAAGAGAATGACAGTATTACAGGGTATTTAGAACCAACTAACAGAAAATGAACAGTGGTTTCTCTATAATCTCTTTGCCTATAAAAGTTTTTGTTTATATTATTACATATAATAAAATTCAATAAGATACAACATGTTAAGACCGATGGAGACAGAAGAACAAAAGCTTGATGGTAGTTCAAAACAAGATGATATTAAATCAGCACTAGCTATTTTGATGTCTTGTTTTCTCCAAAATAGCTGTTCCTACCATCCAACCTTCTCTGCCTCCTTTCTGTTGAGCTCTTTTTCTGTCATTAGTTGTCAGTTTGTCTTCTTCCTTTTGCTTTCTGTTCCATTCATTTTGGCCTCTCCGCCACTGTTTCTGGAATCTTGGTATTTTTCTTTTTTTAGAATGTCCTGCAGTGTTCTCTGTAGACTTGAATTGGTGGCTGCAAATTCCCCTAGTTCTTCTTTATCCTGGAAGCACTTTGTTTCTCCATCAGTTTCTAGGGACAGTTGTGCAGGATATATCAATCTTGGCTGGAGGTTATTATCTTTCAAAGCTTGAATTATTTCCCCCCATGGTCTTCATGATTTGATGGTTTGTGCCAAGAAGTGTGCTGTAATTCTGATGGGTGTTTCCTTGTAATTGATCTGTTTCTTGTCTCTGACAGCTTTTAATATTCTGCTCTTATGTTGGATTTCTGGAATCTTGATAATTATATGCCTGGTGTAGTTCTGTTTTGATTGTAGGTGGCTGGTGTCCTGTATGCCTCATACATCTGAGTATCTTTACCTTTTGCTAAATTAGGGAAATTCTCCTGTATTATTTCTGTGAGTAGCTTTTGTAGTTCATTTGTTTGTGTCCCTACTTCTTCTTTTATGTTCTTAATTCTTAAGTTATAGATCCTTTTATCATCTTCTAGCCTTTGTATTATTGCTGTTTGTTTCCTTGTTATTTTTAAGAAGTTTTTCATTTCATGCTGTCATATTACAAATCTGCCCTCCAGTTCTGCTAATCTATCCTTAGTTTCTTTCAAGCTGTTATGACAGCTTTCAATAGAGTTTTTAGTTTCCTGACAATCTCTTTGAACCTGCTTCATATATTCTATGTTTTGTCTATTTTCTCCACCAAACAATTCTCCCCTTTTTTTCTGTCCTTCCATTCGACCATCTGTTTTTTGTTGGGTGGTGCTTAGCATTTCTCTAACTATTCTACTTATATCTTGCTTTACTCCATTAAATACTTCACTTTTGAACTTGTCTATGAGGCTGGGGATATATCGCTTTATGTCTGTTGGAGCCATGTCTGATATTGCAGGTTTTCTGTCCTCATTCTCCTTTGCATTTACCTTTCCCAGATCAGTGTTCTCAGGATTGTGGGTCGAGGACCTTTACTTGTTGCCTCCTCTTCTAATATTTTTGGTTCCTTTGATACAGGCCTATATAGAAGTCTCAGTTTTTTTTTTCCTTGTGGGTTACAGTTTGTTTGAATCCACTGGCTAGGTGTTCCTGCCCACTGCAGTGTACTAGGGAGACACAGACCTGGGCAGCCTCTGCTGGGCCTGTCCCTCCAGGTCAACCTACTGAAGTCTTCACTGCTAGCTGTACCACCAGGTGCTGGGACCTGGTTGGGGCTAGCCTACTGGGTCTTAGTCTGTGCTGTCACCCAGGCCAAGCACTCCCCACCAATCCTGCTTGAGAGGGAATATGCAACTAAAGTCACTGCAGCATCCTGTTCCGGCTAGTCTGTCCACTTCCAGAATGTCCTCTGTTGGAAACTCCTAATCTATGGAAGGGTCCCCATTCCTCTCACTCACCACAGGTTGATAGGGCTTCCCATCAGTCCCACTTTCAACTCTGTTCCCCGATTCCCGCTCTCAGAGCTTTTTCTTTTCTGTGCCTGCTGTGCTGATTCAGATGCAGCAGCGGCACCAGGAAATTCAAATGGTAGTTACCAGAGGTGCCAGATTCCAGCTTCAGTGCTGAGATTTTATCTGTTCCAGTCATAGCACTGGGATTGTATTTTCAGTTGTTTTCTCTCAGCTAAGTTCATTCCTGAGTCAGCAGGGTATACCTCCCCTTGCTTAAGACTCCTCACACTGCACCATTCCTGGATTCTAAGTGGGGTATCTCAGAGTGGCTACATAGCTGCTGTTACCTATCCACCATGTTCTCCTGGAAGTCTCATGATGACTCGGGAAATGATCCAGTACACCATCTTCCCACTGGGTAGGGACCCCGATTCTGGGGCAGATGGTCACCAAGAGTGCAGAGCAGGCCGCCAATGGTGGGCCATGTACTGTGGGCTCCTTGCGCTCCCCATGGCCATACTGTGTCCTCCACAGCTGGGCCCAGTGTCTCAATATTGTACAAATTTTGAGGCATTTTGACAAATTACCTTTTAGAAAGTTTGTGCTAATTTACAGACTACCAACGAGAGAGACTATTTGGGTAGACTTTTTGCCAACACTTGTATCACCACTGAAATAAATCATTATTAATTTAGTGAAAAATATATTGAGTTTTCTTCTTAAATTACATATTTAAATGCATAATTAATAGGTTAAGTGTATTAATGTTTTGATCTTAATAACTTGCCTTACAAGTAAAAGTGCTACTTTTACTTAAAAATATTGTAGTTTTCTTTAGTCTGTAGACTTCAAGATGAAGGATATCTTTAAGTTACTTGTTAGTTTTATATATTTTGTATCTTTTCACTTTCCATTTGATTCTCTAACATTTTTAGTAAGTGAAAGAATATGATTGACAGTGAGTTCTGCCTTTATTATTCCTTCAATAGGATTTATATAGCCTGTCTCATCCATCTAGAATGTCCCAATAAACAAAGTAATAACAGATGATTGAAAAACAGTACAAAAATTTTGGTACCAAATCAAACCAAGATGAAAATAATATCAGTTTGGGAACAAATAACTATAAATCCTCATGGGTATGCTGGATCTCTGTTCATGAGGTGGATGGGTTTGAATACAATAAAATAGCACTTTTTTAAATTAGAGAAGAATCTGATGGTCTGAAGCAATAACTACCAGTAACAACTTGTAGTTTTAAAGTCATTTAAACTCCTATAAGTTGAACAGATTTAATGTTCAATGTGTCTACAGTACTGCATTTTGCATAATATATTATTTATGATGATAGAATCATGTGTTCAAATACAAGCAATTTTACAGATGACTGTGAATATTATATACCATTCTATCATTATGACATTGATGCTGATCAATCATTTTTGGTCATTTAAAAAGTACTGTTTGGCTGCTTAAAAAATAATGACTGTATTATAATTTGACACAATGGCATTTACAAAAACTTTAATTCATACAGAATGTCACTTAGTCTATAAATAGTCCCTATTAAAAGTCATACTTGGACAAATTACTTATCACCAGTTTGTGGAAACAATTTTTAAAAACTGCAAAATTGTGATAAAATATATTTTATTCAGTCTACTTTGAAAATACCACTCAATAGGTTTATATATTTTAGATCTTTATTTTTTGCTAGTACATACTAAAATTAAGTGGAAACTATAAAGATATGCAATATACCTTGCATGACCACATCCTCCAAAAAGTGGTTACTGTTTGCAATGGATTAATTTCTATTTACATGTTATCAATCTGTCCTTAGCTTACAATCAGATTCACTCTTAGTGTAACTATTTTATATAATTGGGAAAATATACAGCACATATCCATCATTACAATATCTAGAAATGTGTTTTCACTCACCAGGAATTCCTCATGCTCACCTTTTCCACTCTTCTTTTCCACTAACTAGCAGCTGTTCATAATTCAATTCTCTCTTAAAATTCAGTAATAAGAAATAAAAGCAGCCCAATATAAAAATGGGGCAAAGATAATAATAGATATCTTACCAAAGAAGGTATGTATGTGACAATGAAGTATATGGGAAGACAATTTTCATTGTATGTTATCATCCAGGAAATACAATAAGAGACCACGAGACATTTATTAAAGCAGCAAAGTTGAAAAACAGTGATACTGCCAAATATTGAGATGATATGAAGCATTAGTAAGTTTGATTTACTTCTGATTAGAACATAAGATAACACAGCCCCTTTGACAGAGGGTCTGGTAGTTTCTTATAAAATAATAATGGAGTTGAGAGATCACAGAATCAAAATTCTCAAATGTTGAGGGAAAATAAGATATTCCTCTTTTGTGTTGATTTTCTCATATAGTTTAGCCAGTGACAAAAAAGTTGACTAATGCACCCAGTAATTCATATACTGTAATATGTTTCTATTTTAATATATTTTATTCAATAAGTATGACAAGATTATGAGATACATTCAGAATATATGTTTCCTCATCAAAAATTCACTGATTATTTTAAGCATTCACTGATATTTTTCTAAATTGATTATTCTTCCCCAAATTGCCATTTGAAATTTCAGAAAAAATTCTTTATTTTTTGTGCATTTTTAAATAAAATCCAATGAATTTATGGATTAGTACTGCAATAGATTATAAATCATTATCATAGCTAAGATGGAAGTGTCATTGGAAATTAGACTCTGGTTTAAGTCATTGTGAACTTCTCAGGAAAACCTGTACCTGAAAAAGCACAATAAAAGTATGATAGAATGACCCAGAAAACTAGGTAAAGCTTGCAATCTAAATCTATTTGTCTTGGTTAGGTTTCTTTCATTGCTGAGAAAAAAGAGCCAACACCCCAAGCTAAGGAAGAAAACGTTAATTTAGTTCACAGTGTGCACCTTTTGTAGCAGCTGGCTACAAGGCATCATGATGTGGTACAGGGACAACACTTCTGGATGGCAGAAGACAGCAAAAGCAACCAAAGCAAAAGGGAGAGAGCAAATTTCTGTTCCTCCCTTATATTGTAAGCAAGCTGTCACTCACCCTGTCCCAGGGGTGGCAATCACAGCACCTCTGTGCCCTCCTCTTGAACAGGATGAGAATATTTACAAGTAAGGATCCTGACTCCCTGATGAGTCTGTTAGTTAAATTTCTGACTTCCCAAGTTTACAATGCACTACCATAATAATACACCCTTGTCAACTGGGCAACCACATATATTTATTAAAACCAGTTTCCAGATATAAGACATGCTTATTCTTACCATCTCACAAATTGAACATGTAAAACAGGTTAAGCAATACTTATTCTATTCTATTTCCTTAGAATCATAACATTATGTCCCCATCCCCGTGAAGACTTATGTACATCATTTTATGCAAAAAGGATTTAGTTCATGTACAAGAGTTTAAAAGTCCTAACACTTTTAGCATTGCTGAAAGGTCCAAGTCCCACGTCTCCTCAGAAATGTAAGGCAAACTCTTAGCTCAAGCCCCTGTATAAATGAAAAGAAAATTAAGTACTTCCAACATGCAATGGCACAAGTAACTTTTCATTCCAAAAGTTACAAATAGATACAAAGGATTGGGACCAAATGAAGTCCAAAATCCAGCAGGGCAAAAATTAAGCTCTATAGCTGCTTGTCCAGCATCTGTAGCAATCTGTGGCAAATTGTGAGCTCCAAAAGGCTTGTGTGACTCCACTTCTATGGCACTTCCTGTGACTGGAGCTCCCACAGCTTTTCTCTGAAGATCCACTTTGCTCTCTCTTTGTAGTTTTCCTTAGATGATGTTCTTGCTTTTCAAAATTTCTGAAGTCTCCAGTGTATCTTTAGCTTCACACCCACAGCTTCAAACTGTCCTCTCAATATCACATTGCCTGGTTTCCCAGGTATTCTAAAATTGAGATGGAAGCCTTTTTAACCTTGGAACTCTTACATTTTATATGCGCCTAAAATCAGCACCACATGGATGATCTGCTGCCAGTTGAAACAATAGCTAGGCTCTACTGTATCTTGGTTGTAAGTGTTGAATGCCTGGATAACTGGGCACTCTGAATCCAATTCTGAGGACCATTTTTTCATGCAGCTGCCATTCTAGAACATGGTATAGCCACTATCATTCTGAAACATAGGGCTAAGCAGCTTTCACCTCAAAACAAAGTCTTTCACTTCTGCAGTTTTGAGGATGTAAAGGTTCAAGACTTGTTGCTTTTTGTGATACCTTCAGACCACCTCCTCAATTTTCCTGTTTCTTCTTAGCTATTGAGATTCCCTTAGCACTATATTTGCAGTCCACACTTTGTTGGATATTCTTTTCTGTCCAAACACACAATGCTTTAAAGCATTCTGTTGGGAAATTTGCTCTTGACTCTCAACATGAATCTGACTAAAAGTCCCCAATAATCACCATGCCACCACTGTAATACTTGAGTGCCTTGAAATTTCTTCTGCCAGATGAGTTAGTCCACAGCCCTCAACTGTAATCTCTGACAAACTCTATCTATGGACACGAGCAAAATAGAGACAAATATTTTGTCAAATCATGATATACATCATCTGGAATCCAACAGCCAACGTAGTCCTTCCTACCACTTGAAACTTTCTGAATCTGTTCTTTACCAACAAGATTTTTATCAGTCTTATGGTCTTCTGAGTTTTTAACAGAATCTCCCATATAGAACGGCCTAAGGCATTCCAGTACTACTCTTTCAGATGACATCTCTGAACCTTTCCAGATTCTTCCTACAAGTGACTCTAAAGACTCTTGCACCACATGAGTAGGTATAATCATAGCAATGACCTCAACAGAGAACTGGTACCAAACTCTATCTTGGTTACTTTTCTCTCACTGCTGAGATAAAATACCCAACACCCAAAATGAAGGAAGGAAAGGTTTATTTAGCTCACGGTTTGTGGAAGTTTCAGTCCATAATCAGCTATCACCAAGGAAGGGTGGCATGGCACAGGAGCAACACTTCCAGGCAGCAGAAGACAGCAAAGGCAGAAAAGGGGGAGAACAAGCCTCTTCTCCTTTATATTGAAAGCAAACTACTACCTCCTCTCCACCCTGGCCCCAGGTATGTGTAGCAAGCACAGCACATCTGTGCCCTCCTCTTGCACAGGATGAGGATATTTACAAAGTAAAGATCCTGAATCCCAACTGTGTCTCTTCTTTAAATTTGCAAACTTCTCAAGTTGATATAGTGTATCAAACATAGCACAAATCACACAGCCTTTGCTGAGATAGGTAGAGTGTCTGGGATAAGAGGAAATAAAAGGACTGGGAAGGGAAGGGGAATAAAAGGGAGTGAAATGCAATATATCTATGTACAAATTCCCCAAGATGATTGTAATTATTATGCACTAGAAATATATACCAATAAAAATATAAAAATGAATAAATCTAATCATATATCCTACTATCTAAAAAAATCAGAAAATAATTTACTAGACAACCATATCAAGACTCATTTTCTATACAACATAATATTCAAATTTTCTAGGATATAATTAAAAATTACATTGTACACACCCATTTCACACATGTGAACACTTTTCAGGGTGAAAAAAGATAAATAGATGCTAATTCTTACTAGATATCATCTGTTGGAATTATAAGAAAACTTGGAAGAAAACTTTGGGGTGGTTATTATAACTAGACTCCACGAGGTAAGTGTAAACATATTGAAAATATGGCAAATTTTAAACTAAGAAATATAAACTTCAAAAAAACAATTAAATGAAAATTTCAAGCTCGATATGAGTTCTAAGATGAAGAGGACAATATTGGTCAGCCTCAGTAACACAAAGGAAATGACTTAGGAGGGGCATTGAATATGAATACAGCAAGCGAAATTCTAAATTTATGAAACTTAAGAAAAATGAAGAATCCAGAGAAGTTTGGATTATTATAGGTTTACACTATTGGAGCCTATAAGGAAAGGAGAAATAAATAAGAGCAGAAAAATACTTGAAGCAATATTGTTTGAAATTTTCCAGATTTGGTGAAACATTATTTATTTACAGAACTGAGAATCTAAATCAACCCAAAGCAGAATTAATTTTAAAAAATGACACTTTGATGCATCATAAATGAACTGCGAATAGGTACAAGAAATACTACAGTAGGGCAAAGAGCAAATGCTGGAGGATTACTCTCACCTTCTCCTCTTCTTTCTTCACTGAAGCTGGTCATAAAATGCAGTAAAGTAATTCTCTTGCTCCTTCCCTCTCTTTTCCCCAAAGCCCTTACTGTGACAGATGTCTTGTGCAATCCTCAGAAGGAATAAATGACACACATGGTTGCAAAGAAGCACCTTCAGAAATAGGCCTTGCTAAGTTCTCCCTACTTATTACCACTGGGTCATAACCTTTTAACACTTAAATGGTACTTCTCCAAGCCACCCACTAAACACACCACTGTCCTGGTTTCTTTGGGTTTTTCTTTCTGTACTCTTTCATATAAAACATATTAATGAATTTGTACATTTTTCTCTGATTAATTTGTCTTTTGCTGTGGAGGTCTGACAAGAACCATGCAAAAGATGAACCAGCAAAAGGTTTTCATTTTTTCTCTTTTACTCTGCTGAAAAATAAAAAGAAAGAAGTAAAGTCCAGTAAGCAGCTAGAGTCCCACTACATATAGAGGACCTAGAAGACAGAAAATGGTCTCTAGAAGCCACCTAAAAAATAGAGGTGTATTTACCTATGGAGAATATCAAATGGTAAAAGAGCTTTGGGGAATTCTGACAGTGAAACCTGTATTTACCCTAAAGAAACAAAATATGCTAAGTGTACATGCACACTGCCTAAGATGAATGTAAACATGTGTAGTACAATCAGACACTGATTGAAAAAATTTAGCAAATAGAAATAATTGCTTTTGACTAACACATGGCTAGACACAGGAAAACCTATCTGTAATCTCATTTACTCCAGAGGATAAAGTGAGAGAATTATAACTTCAGGACAGCCAGGACATCTTACCTATGCTGTTTCAAACTAAATGTTAAAAAAAAGGCCTGGAGATTCAGCTTTTAGGTTGTATCCATAGTTTCCAAATCTCCTACTGTAAAGAAAAAGCATATAATTACAATTTCTACATCTAATTCTGAAGTACTGCCATGAAACACAAAGGAATTAAAAAGTCACTTTAAGTAATGGAATTTATTTTTTATCATTTAAGTTAGAAAGATGGAGGTGCAGAAGTCATTTCATTCACAAGACATACAGTGTGTGCTAAATTACATGTTAACTCAATTTTAAACTGACAATATTTCTTGAAAAAAATTTTGGAAATGCTCTCATCTATATCTTATATTATAGTTTTGTGCTTTAAAAGCTGAGATTTATCTCAATACTTTCAATGTTCAATAAAATATGATTTATGATAAAAGATAAAAATCATAGTTAAGTGGTGACATACTGAACTGCATTATCATTAAGCATCCAATGCATTTCTAAGTATATTTAAATGAGATTTACTGAATAATATTTGCTTCTCATGTGTTCGTTCATACATTTTTGGTATTTTTATTTAATATGATGTCAACATGATCCATAAGTATCGAGTTACTCATGACATTAAAATATTTGCATTTCAGCAAATTACATGATACAAAAATGAACAACATGAAATCTAGTAACTTCTATAGTCTCCAGTTTTTCTTTGTGTTACCCTGTACCCTCACATCAAATAAAAAAATTTAAGTGGGCATGGTGACATGTACACATAATTCTAGAACTTGGGGGACTGAGGAAGAAAGACTGCACTTTCAAGTAAAAAGAAAGTAAAATGGACTGTACCTCAGTGTGCAGGCCCTGGGTTCTTGCCCCATTTACACACTGTACCAGTCAGTGCTTACTAGAAAAACAGATCTAACACATTATAGACAAATGTACAATAGCCTACAAGAGTAGCTTATAATGGCTAAACATAGAGTATGATGTGGACATGTGCAGAGGGTCTGTACGGACACTAAAGAACAAAGGATGCAGTCCAAGGTCTAGAGTTCACTACAGTGTCTGGGTGAGTCTGTATCAGGAGATAAGTGGTCTGCAGAGGAAGACTGAAGAGTCTTGCTGGAAGCTATGTCACTTCCAAGGTGAAAGCAAAGGCTGGAGCACCTCCAAAGGAAAAAAGCAGTTCTGTCCTTTTTCATTCCCCTTTATATTCCCAGGTGACAAGCCACCCTAGGATAGGTCTTCCACACCACAGGATGTGGAATTGGTGAGCCAAGTTAGCGGAGCTTCTCTTACTCAAGTTGACACAGTCAGGCAACTAGGACACACATACACACACAAAGTTAACACTGAGTCATGTCATTCTGTGTGCATACAAATCCACATACATATCTTTATTTACATTTATACTTTGTTAAATATAAGATGTTTTTCTTAATATTAAAGGATATGTATTGATTTTATATTTGTATTGATTAATCTATCTGGAAATTCTACAATATACAGCTTAAGTGAATTTATCTTACAGAACGGAATTTGGGTCCTATGAACATATAGGCTTTGTTGTTACACTGCTATGGTGATATAATTTCTTAAAGAAAGTATTAGTACATCTCAATTTTTTTCTCAGGGATGATCTTAAGGCCTGAAAAAAATTGGGTATTAGTCTGATAAGAAGTTTCTGCAGCTCTCTGTACTATAAAAACAACAAAAGGAAACAGATAAAAGCTCTTATTTTCTTCTGAAATATAACTTTCTAGGGTTAAAAATATTTCAAGAAGGCAATGACCATTTTCTCACGGACAATATTGTGAATATTAAAGGATAGAGAATTACCTAAGTACAAACATCCTTTTTAAATTTTTTTTAAGAAGAAAAAGAAAAAAAAAAAAAAAGAAAAAGGATACAAGTAATACAGAATTTCAAAAAATAAAATAAAAAGCAGGAAATCACTAGTTAATAAATTACATATTGTCATTTAGAAATAGTTGTTCAAGTTACAAAATTAAAGTATATAAAGTGAACATTCAAACAGTGAGACTGCAAACAGTTCTGTTCAATGATCCAACAAAAACTCAGTAATATGATTATCTATCTTATACACTTATATATACATACAGCTACATACTTTAGAGCACTTTCTTTTCCTCTCTTTTTTACAATGACAATTACACATTTGGGGTTTATTACTCCCACAGTTCTTATTACATTGTTTGAAGAGAATAAAACCAGATGTGACATAACAAAACAGAATCAGTCAAATCAAAAGGATGGACATAATACATGATGTAAAAACAGAATACAAGGTGATCAGCAATGGTTACCATTATGCCCCTTGTTATCTTAAAAAGAGTTGCCTATATCATCAGTATAATAAAATTTAACAAAACAGGAAAGAACAAAACCAATAAAACCAAAGCATTGGAGACATTACAGGACTTCAAAAGAAGATAACAGCCAAACCAGAATGGGCATCATAGTGAACCTTATTGTCTTCAAAGTTGTTGCCTATACGCTCAAACTTGGCATTATCAAGCAAAACAGAATAGAGTAAAATCAGTCAAAACAAGATGGTGAGAGCAACACACGATTTCAAATCATGTTAATAGGAAATCAAAGTGGGTTACTATAATATATCCTCCTATTTTTTATTTATTTTTCCCATAATTAAAAGGATAAAAATTAAAAAAAAATAATGAAAAAGGAGATTAAGGTAAAAGAGCACATAACACAACAGCACAGGTCAAAACAGAACAATTTAAGCAACATAGTATTTCACCACAAGATATCCTGACATCAACCTAGTTACCATTAATGTCTCTTTCCTTGAAATATTTGAGTATAATTTCGTATACTGTAGTATCAAACATATCAAGACAATGTAAAACCATTCAAGAGAATGACAGTATTACAAGATTCTTAGAACCAACTAACTGAAAGTGAACAATGGTTTCTATATTATCTCCTTGTCTGTAAAAGTTTTTGTTTATATTATCACATATAATAAAATCCAATATGACACAATACGGTAAGACTGATGGAGACAGAAGAACAAAAGCCTGATGAGACTTCAAAACAAGATGATATTAAATCAGCACTAACTATTATGATGTCTTGTTTTCTCCAAAACAGTTGTTCAAACCATCACAGACAATAAAATCAAACAAGAATGAAAATATTATAAGGCTTCAAAGCAATATAATGGGGAATCGTGATTAGCACATACTTTCATGTATTGTTATCATTTCTTACACTAGGGAAACTATTTGGTATTTACATATGTGGGTTTGATTTATTTCACTTATGAGTACGGTCTCAGGCTACACCCATTTATTTACAAATATCTCAATGTTATCATTCTTTATAGTTGAGTAGTACTCCATTGTATAAAAATACCACAACTTTTTTTCAGTTGATGGACACTTAGATTGTTTCCAAGATTTGGCTATTACGAATTGTGCTGGTATAAACATGGGTGTACATATATCTCTGTGGTACAATGCCTTCAGTTCTTCTGGGAATATGCTTAGAAGTGGAATAGCTGGAACAAATGGGATTTCCAAACACAGGTTTTGAGAAATCTCCAGACTGACTCCACAAAGGTTGCACCACACTACACTCCCACCAACAGTGCAGGAGAGTTTCTTTTTCCCCACAGCCTCTCCAGCATTTGTTGCTGGTGGTTTTCTCCATCCTGGCCATTCTTTCAGGAGTGAGATGGAATCTCAGTGTGGTTTTAATTTGCATTTCTCTAATGATTAATGATGATGAACATTTTTTTCATGTATCTATTTGCCATTTGTATTTCTTCATCTGAGAAGTGTGTATTCCTCTCTGATGCCCATTTTTGGACTGGATCTTTAAATTTTGGGAGTTTGATTTTTTTTTTTTTAATTCTTTGTATGTTTTAGACAGAAATACTTTGTCTGAGGGACAGTTCACTAAGAGTTTTTCCCAGTTTGTGGGTTTTCTTTTCACTATGCTGGAGATTTCTTTTGACATGCAGAAACTTTTTAATAAGAGGTGTTCCCAGTTATTAATTCTGGGAAGTTTTTCCCATGAGGTTTGAGTAATGTTCATGAATTCTCTACCTACCCCTACGTCTTCAAGGTTTTTACCAAATTTGTCTTCCAATAGATTTAGTGTTTCTGTTTTAATATTCAGATATTTGATCCATTTAGATTTTAATTTAGTACATGGTGATAGGCACGCATCTAGTTTTAGTTTTTGGCATATGGGGAACAAGTTTTTGCAACACCATTTATTAAAGAGACTGTCGTTCTTCCAGTGAACATCCTGGCCCCTTTATCGAAGATAAGGTGGTTGAGTGTGTTTGTAGTTGTGGTTGAATCTTCTAATCTATTCTATTTATCTTCAGCTCTGTTTTGATTCCAGTACCATGTAGATTTTACTACTGTTGCTTTGTAGTATAACTTCATGTCAGGGATTTTAATGCCTCTTGCCTTGCCTTTGCTGCTTAGAACTTTCTTTAATATTCTAGGTTTCTTCTCACTCTAGATGAATTTTAGGAGGGATTTGTTTAATCTATGAGGTATGTTGATGGTATTTTTATTGGGATTGTATTGAATCTGTATAACAGTTTTGGGAGAATGGCCATTTTCACAATATTTATTCTTCCTATCCATGAGCAAAGGATGTCTTTCCACTTTCTGAAATCCTCTTCAATTTCTTTGTTCAGTGAATTTTAATTTTCCTTGTATAGGTGTTTTACTTCTTTCGTGAGAGTAATTCCTAAATATTTCATTTTATGTTTGCTCTTGTGAAGGGTGGGGCTTATCTTATTTCTCTGTGATCTTGTTGTTAGTGTATAGGAATGCTATTGATTTTTGATGTTGTTTTTGTATCCAGCTACCTTGCTGAATTTATTTAATATATCTAAGAGTCTTTCAATGGAATTTTGAGGGACTTCTATGTAGAGTATCATGTCATCTACAAATAATGATAATTTAACTTCTTTTTTTCCTATCTTTACCCCTTTTATTTCTCCCTATTTTCTAATTGCTCTGGCTAGTATATCCAGTACTATGCTAAATAAGAGCAGTGATAAGGGGCATCCTTGTATTGTGTGTGATTTTAAGGTAAAGGTCTACAATTTTTGGCCATTTAGTATGATACTGGCTGTTGGTTTGTCATAGATGGCCTTTATTTTATTGAGGTAAAGAAAATCTATTCCAATTTTCTGTAAAGTTCTTATCATAAATGAATGTTGGGCCTTATCAAAAGCTTTTTGTGCATCTATAGAAAAGATCATGTGATTCTTACTTTTGACTCTATTGATATTGTGAATTAGATTTATTGATTTATGTTTGTTGAACCATCCCTGCATACCTGGGATGAATTCCACTTGGTCATGGTGTATAATCTTTTTTTTTGTCTTTTTCTTTTTTATCGGTACCAAGGATCGAACTCACGACTGCCTGCTTGCAAGGCAGGCGCTTATGCCGCTGAGCTAAATCCCCAGCCCATGGTGTATAATCTTGTTGATGATTTGCTGCATTCTGTTTGCCAATATTTTATTAAGGATATTTGCATCTGTGTTCATTAAGGAGATTGGTCTATAGTTCTCTTTTTTAGTTGGGTCTTTCTCTGGTTTTGGTACTAGTGTAATATTTGCTTCCAGGAATGATTCAGGAAGGATTCCTTCCTTTCCAATTTCATTGAACAGTTTGAGGAGTGTTGGCATTAGGTCTTCTTTGTACTTCCTGTAAAATTCTGTAGTGAATCTGTCTGGACCTGGGTCTTCTGTGTAGGTAAGGACTTAATTGCATTTTCAATTTCATTAATAGAAATTATATTATTCAGCAGTTTTACCTAGTTCTTGACCTAGCTCTGGTACTTCATATTTCTAGGAATCTGTCTATGTCTTCTGTGTTATCAAACCTTTGAGAGTAGAGGTTTTTGAAATAGATGTTGATGATCTGCTGCATTTCTGCAGAGCCTGTAGTGATGTCACATTTTTCATTCCTTATTGCATGAATTTGAGCTTTTTCTTCCCTTTTTAAAATAAGGTTGGCTAAGGGCTAATCAATTTTATTTATTCTTTCAAAGAACCAACTCTTTGATTCATTGATTCTTTGGATTGTTTCTTTAGTCTCTATTGCATTAATTTCTGCTCTGATTTTTATAATTCCTTTTCTTTTTTTGGCTTTGGGGTTGACTTGCTCTTCTTTTTCTAGATGTTTGAGATGTAACATCAGGTTGTGTATTTGTATTCGTTCTGTTTTTCTTATATAGGAACTCAGTGCAATAAATTTTCCTCTGAGGACAGCTTTCATTGCATCCCACTGGTTCCGATAAGTTGTATTTGTATTTTTGTTTGCTTGTAGGTATTATTTAATTTCTTTTTTATTTTCCCCTGTGACCCACTGATTACCCAAATTGTGTGATTTAGTTTCTTTGTATTTGTGGGATTTTTGCTATATCTTTTATCATTAATTTCTAATTTCATGGCACTATGATCTGATAGAGTTGATAATTTCAACTCTTTTGCATTTATTTAAATATGCTATGTGAGCTAATATATGGTCTATTTTAGAGAATGACCCATGTACTGCTGAGAAGAACGTGTATTCTGATGTTGTTGGGTCAAGCACTCTGTATATGTCTATGAAGTCCATTTGTTCACAGGTGTGGTTCAATTCTGTTATTTCTTTAAAATATTGAATACTTCCCGAATTTGCATGTCATCCTTGTGCAGGGGCCATACTGATCTTCTCTGTATAGTCCCAATTTTAGTATATGTGCTGCCAAAGCGAGCACCATACACTTTTCAAGTAGCCATATTGAATATAGATTGGGAATCTTATTCTACCACTTAAAGATAGTAAATATTTTGATGCATTCACACCACATAACTGCTATAATCGCTCAACTCTGCCTAAGTGGTACAAAAGTAGCTTGATGACTTGGTGTAATTTCCCAGGAAAATTTTATAAAACTATTTGGAGACTAGGTTTGGACTATTGGTCATAGTTCGCCATTCTGGTATAGACTGTCTGGATACCTGAATGAGCAGAGCCATTTGGTCCAAAGTGTCAGTTCCCTTCAGCATTACTACTCTTGAATGAATCATAACCACAGTCATGGTAGTCAATACACTTAAAGTAAATTATCTAGGTCTCTATGAACTGAGTTCATCCAAGTGCTTGTCTGTACTATTGATTTCAAATTGTTTCAGTGGAAGATTTTCACTGAAAGATAAAGAAGAGGTGTAAAGAAAGCTGGAAATGTGCACTTCCACAAAGATACAGCACATGGTGTTCATAAGCCTGTACATGATTTCTTGGTCTTTTTAATTCTAAACAAATTTAAGAGGTCTTCTAGTGTCTGATTCTGATTCTGAGTAAAATGTTGAGATTTTAGATATGAGTTCATGCAATTTTGAAGCATTTTTATATATATTCATTGCCATACCGTCTAAAAGTTAGAATCACAGTGTTTGTAACAGAGCCTGGACTTTTTTTTTTTTTAACTTTTTATCGGTATTGGGTATGGAACTCACGACCGCCTACTTGCAAGGCAAGTGCTTATGCTGCTGAGCTAAATCCCCAGTCCCAAGCCTGAACTTGTTACAATCTAAATTTTATTTTTCATCTATTTTCTAGTCTAAACCACTCATTTTCTTCACAATTTGAAAGCTCTTTTAAATTTAACATATTTAATAAATATATGACATATTTAATGTGCTAATGTAAAATATTATTTTGTATTAATCTATTGAATGTTATCACTGATATTCTACATTAACATGCTTACTTAGTTACTTAAAATTATGTCACTTTCCAACTTACAGTATTCTCTGACACAATTCTGGAATGCTATTCTTCATTTGATTTTAATTATCAGTTTATCATTAACTAATACACAGAGAAATGCATTTAATTTAAACTCAAAGAAAAAGTTAAAGAAATTATAAAAGTCATCTTTTTATATCCCTAAACTTTTAAAAGAATGTACCAGTTTAGAATTTTTTTCTTTCAAGGCAGCATATTCAAGTTAAAAATATAACTCAGTTCATTATCTGTAAATGACATTGCTGGTACATAACCCAATTGCTACTTATTTTACTCTTCTGATGATGTGTTTCCTTCACTCAAATATCTAAAACAAAACAAAACAAAAATACAAAAAGATGTGTGCCAACGTTTAGTTTGTACTTATATTAGCATGGATATTACTATTTATTAAATCTAACATTTTTGCAATTTTTAAAATTTTCTGATTATTCTCAAGATCAACATGATTTGTGAGTTTTTGGAGTTAAAAAAGGTAAATTGTGCATGAACACTTGATTCTGTTTTAATTTCTCATTTCAAACATACTACCTTTTAATATTTCACTTTAAGGAAAGAAATTCATCACCAATAAGACATTTTCAATCTCCTTATCCTACATTGTAACACATAACTTTATTGATACTTGTCTCAGTTACTTTTCTCATTGCTGAGACAAAATATCTTAGATGACCCAAATCAAAGGAAGAAAAGTTTATTTAGCTAACAGTCTGTAGAGGTTTCAGTCAGTAATCAATTGGGTCCAGGGCTGGGTGATGGCGGAGGGGCATTGCAGGGAACAGCTGATGGCAAAGCAGGCAGGAGTGAGTGAAGCAGCCCTGGGCTGCAGACAGCTGCTGCTGCTGTCTTCCTTCTCTCTGTATATAGTCCTTTCAGGCTACAGACCTATTGTTTAGTGCCATCTAAACCCAAGATGAGGTTATCATTATCCCTTCCCAAAACCACGCTAAATTCATTTAGCTATCATGCATTCTTAATTACAGTATCACACATTGTGATCCAGCCACTTCTGGAAAGCCCCCACCTATCAGTGCCTAAGGCTTTGGGGGAACATGTAGATACAAGCCATGGTACTACTGTACAATTTTTTTCTGAGAAATTGCTGCTTTTTATAATGACCAGCTAGTTGAAACTTCAGGGAACTCAAGCCTTGAGGCTTAAAGGAGGTAAGCAATTTTGCTAATAGAATTGTCAAGTCCATGTCGCTAAGAAAAAACAAACAAACAAACAAACAAACAAACAAAAACATGAGAGACATATCAAGCCAGAAGAAATTTATTTCTCAAGAATAAACATTAAGGTGATTTTTATCACATTTTCCGAAGTAATTAGCAAGGTTGGCAAACCTCATGAATTTGATTTAAATCAAATTAGGCAGTAAATTCTGTTCTGATAAGTCTTATATTCTTCAGTGGAATGAACAGTACACATTAGAAAGGGAATAAACACAGGATGCTTTGTTAGAAACATTCTCTATTGGCTTCCAGGAGCAGTGAACAGATGTTATTTACCCTAACCCAAAAGTTAGGGACTTTTCTTCTTATTTCTAGCTTACCATATAAAAAATTGGATAACCTTTCTTTTCTTAAAAAAAAAAAAGTAGGAAAAAAAATCTCCTCTCAGTAAATCATCATTGGTAAATAAACAAATTGAATTTAAATTTTCGTTCAAACTCCACGTATGTGTCCATACAACTATGCAAATCTACAACCAGAGAATGAAACTAGGATGCATGGAGAAAACACAGTGTTTACCTAACAAGAGGATCTCAATTTTCTAATGATTGGACTTCAAGTCTGTTTATCCATGCATATTCTCTCTATATCTATATTTCAGCCAACTTCATCCTATATGCAAGAAAATGTGAAGGACACCACACTAAGCGAAGGGGATGGTGTAAAATGGACTCACAATAAAGAGGTAGAAAATAAATGTGTAAATCAAACTTGTGCACTCAAAGTTTAGTGTTCACTTGTGATGAACAGTAGGTCTGTTTGGGAAATGGGAGTCTGTAGCGTTTGCCCTTTACTTATAAATACTTTATAAAAGCAGTCATGGAACAAGTATGTTACCAAATTTAAAAAGATCAGACAATTATGTGTGTATTAAATGAAATATGTATATGTATAACATTATATATATTGTTATGACTAACAATATAAGTAATAATGTCTTTCTCCTATGTTTTATTCATTTTAGTAGTATAATCAAATATATAAATATCAATTTTGCTAAAATTACAATTACACTGGGAGCTTATATTTAAGTATAGATCTTGATAATTTACAGTGTATATTATCTATTATTTACTTATAGTGCAGCAATGGACAGTTGGAAAGTGCTTTAGTGAAGATCCTCTGTAATTAGGGTGATAATGTGTTAATCCATAAATAAATAGATATGTGATTCAGAGATACTTCATTGATGGTAAAATTAACCAAGTAACCATTTGAAGTTTGTTGATTATGTTTGAAAATAGGAATATTTTTGGTGAAGGTGGTGTTTCAAATGTTAAAAATATTAGCATTATGATTTTAAAGTTTGTAAATAGAAAAATGAAGCAAAATAAATCAATATACTAAAATATGTATCCTCAGTAAAGATTGCTATCTTAGAAAGGTATTCTTTCTATCAACAGTGCTTTTAATTTTATTTTTGTGTTTAGGTACAGGCATAACCAGTAATTTAACATTTGAGTAATTTTCATGACTATTAGCAGTGAGCAATGACGGTTATTAATCTGATTCTTGTTGTTCAATGTTTATTATTTGTAAAAATATGTATAATATGTATAATTAAGATGTCTAAAAATAGCGAAATCTATGCACCCTGATGGAAATAGAATCTGATAGACTCATAGAAGTAATAAAATATTTTCTCAAGTGATTATTTTGCAACATTAATTACAATAATATAAGGCATTTTATTTAAGTAATTTTGTACTCTGAAAACATAACTATTTAAAAAGCATATAAAACATGAACAACCAATCAGTCACATTAGTCTTATTATCTACATATTGTATTTACTGATATATTTTAAAATCTTTCTAGAAATTTATTCTGTATATGTAAATTCAGACAAAATTTAGATAATTAAATACCTAAGTTAAAATATTTTTATTTACACATAATTCAAATATCAAGTTAATATTTTCATAGTGCAATTTAATATTTTGTTTTAAATTTAAAAATGTTTGCAACTACACTTACATCTTTGTTTATAGTTTTTCATCACAAAAAAGAAATACTACATTTATAATTTATCATTTGTCATTTGACAAAATGTAAAGTAACATTACTTACTTTAATGTCAGGATGTTGAAAACATATTTCCCTGTCAATGATTATATGTATATATAATATTTATAAATTTATGCACATTTTCATGTTCTCTAAGCATGAGTTTATAATTTTTAATTTCTTTTTTTCTATAAAAGATATCTACAAGTAAGTAAATTTTTATTGTGTCTTTAACCCCTTGGCCTTTCATGCATGAATGTATATTTATTGAATTTCTAGGTCATGTTTGCCCAATTTCAAAACTTTGTAGTTTATTATGATTTTTCCAATATATTTTTGTATAATCTCATAATTCTTCCACTTTTTCAGACATAAAAAAGTATTTGTTCAATATATTATTTTTTTGATTAATGAACTATGTTTTGTGAAATAGTCCTCTTTCTCTCTCTCTGCATATATGTATATAGGAATTTAAACATTTCTTTGAATATTATACTAATTTTATTTGCATTTTCTAAATTGTAAAACTCCATTCACTTTAGAACAGTTTGCACATTTTCACTGCATTATTCATCTATACATTCCTGGTTTACAGATGTATAATTTAAATGAAAAATTTTTAATGATGTCATGTGTTGCAACTGTCAAATTGTAATTTTAGGACACAATAGTAAATTATGTATTAGCAGTAAAACAACAGGTAATGTACTTAACATTTTGTGTTTACAGTTTCTGAAGTCACTGAATGTATAAATTGAATTATATCTCACATCTTGAGTACAACTTTTAAATAAATTACTTTTTATTATACCAATTTTACAAATAAAAGAAGTAAACCATACCGGAATTCAGGAACTGCAGTATAATAAATGCAGAGTCCAAGTACAAGATCTTTGGCTTTGATTTTGGATAAATCTCATCATTATATTTTGCTTTATGAGTTCTGCCTTTAGCTATGTGCCTGTGAAAGTTTTGAATATTTTCAACCATACAAAATCTCAGAAAGTCAATGCTTATTTACATGAAAATATTTGCTATAAAATGAGTCCTTTTTATTGGTAATTATTCTAAAATTTTAATTGTCTCTGTGGAAAGAAAACATAATTTTAAGTTTTTTTCATTTTCTGTGACTATCATAATACATTATAGCACATTTAATTAGTTAAAACAACATAAATTAATTGTCATATAGATCTGAAAGTTAGAAGTCCAAAACAGGTTTTAGAAAGATAAAATTATTGTGTCATCCTGGTTACACTTGAATTTGTGTTTTCTAGAGAACTTCCACATTCCTTGTCAGATTACTACCTTTCCTTCTTTTTTTCTTTTCTCTTTGTTTTTGTTTGTTTTGTTCTGTTTCTTAAGACAGGGTCTCACTATGCAGTTCAGGCTGGCCTTGAACTCATTCTGTAGCCCAGGCTGGCCTCAAACTCACTGCAATCCTGCTGCCTCTGTCTCCCAAGTGCTGGAGTTACAGTCATGCACTACTACACAAGGCATTCCCTCTTTTTTAAAGCAACAATGTTGAGCTGTGTTTTTCTGACATGTCTAGAATTCATTTTCTGCCACTTTTATCTTATAGACTGTTGTCCTCACACCGGGGCCACTTGGATAACTGTAGGTAAGATGATCATCTCAAGATCATTTGATTAACTATTTAATTCCAACTTCAAAGGAATACCTTTTTACTCTATCATCTAATTTATATACATTTTTGGATAATGATGTGGAAACATTTGAGGGTCCATTACACAAACTAGCACAAAGGTAACTATTTTGCTTTTGCTTCTTTATGTAAAAATTAAGAGATTTTTATAAGTGAGTTTCTATACCAACAAAAGAAGATAACTCATATGGTAGTACCTTCACAAACAAATACACATCAGGTGAAAATTTGCTACTCAAATCACAACTGTACAGTTGAGAGTTGGTATTAGTTCATGTTTAATATTTAAATATTAATTGAAATACTACCTTTTATACACTATTTCTCTAATCACTACTCAAATGACAGTATTATGTATTTATTTTCACATTTAGTTTCTTTTAAATAAGATGGACACAATGCCTTACAGAAAACAATAGTAATATTGTAAATCAGAACGTTCTTTAGAAATTGATAACTAGTAAAAGAGGCACAAAAAATGAATAGGAGTTTGACAGTGAAAAGTTAAATGTGTTTTTAAAAAATCAACACATATACATTTGGGAAAATCAGAAAAGAGTCAAATAATTTCAGTAAGCTGTCATTTTCTTCATGAAATTATTCCACGAGTATGCTGTACCTTAAGCACTCAAAGATTATAACATGTATTCACACTGTGTGTACATAAATGCAATAGCTTCATTCTCATGCCTTTTTTTTCTATGATGTGGCATGGGTTTATTAGGTATTTTGTAATCTAAAATAAATCTTGTAAAATATCTCTATTATTCTCCATTTCCTGCTCTTATCGCCATTTGAAAAGAATCCTAACATTTGGTTCTTAGATACATTAATACTTACATTACAAAAAGGTTTCTAAAATGTTCTTAAACTTCAGATTTCAAAATTTTGGAGAATTTCCCCTTGTGAAAACATAGAGCGTTTCTATAAAACTGTGCTGCAATTTGTTAAGAATTTTAGACTCTATGTGGTAATGTTTTCTGTATTCAGAAACTCATATTCTCCAACACAAATTATGTTTTTCTGTTAAAACATTCTCTAATTTTTATTTCTCATTATTCCAAACATCAGCACAAAAACTCAGTTCAAGCAGCCACACTGGCAGGTGTTCTATTCAAATTGAGTGTTGCCTTGTTATCTAAATTCCTAGTGAATAAGTGTTACTCTTCACTCAAACTGTTCTTTAGTGGTGATAGTGCCTGAGCCAGAGGCTTTGTATACCAATCCCAAAGTAACAACTGCCTCCCATATGTTACATTTTTTTCTCCAATTTTGTATATATATTTAAGTAGAAATTTTTAAAAATCTGAACTTAGTACTTCTACTAAATCAAGCATTAGCATTGAATATCTTATTTTTATTTGTATTTTCTAGATTTACATAAATGCAGCTATTCTGTATGTTTTATAATTAGCAATATAATAAGTAGTAAATGTGTATAAAGTTTTGATTAAAGTCATATCACAGAGAGAAAATATTTGTACCATCTTTTTTTTTTTTTTTTTTGTAATTGGTACTAGGTTTTGAACTCAAGGCTGTACACTTGTAAGGCAGGCACTTATGCCGCTAAGCTAAATCCCCAAACCCGGAGAGCAAATACTTGTATCAAATCAAGAGTGGATGACACAGAAGAACTCTGAAATTTATCAGGTTATTTATTTATAGTAACCTAGGAAATAATTTACATTTTAAAGTCATACTTGAGAATTAATAGTTGAAGTCAGTGATTTCTCAATAATCTATTGTTTTAGCATTTTAAGTTTGGAAGCATCACAGTAACAACCTCTAAATTAGATGTCTTATCTGTAAGATGAAAATAATGACACTGTATCACAGTGTTTTTAAATGATTCAATAATGTTTTTCAACAATTATTAATATCAATACATGTTAAACACTCAACAATTATTGGTCGTTGTTATTTGAGTTAGATCAAAATGCCAAAACAGTTTCAATTAATTTACTAAATTACTAGCAATATAAACTACATGCCAGCAAGAATTTAAAGAATGTTGTATTGGGAAAAATGTACAAACATGTTTAAATATATTTATTTTAATTCATAAATACGCTGCATTAATATACATATATAGATTTACTTAAAATAAGCCAAATTAATTGGCATTTCAACATCTTGTTCTAAAGAAGTGTTTAATGAAAATATGATGCTTTAACTGTAGATCTTTGATGGAGTTTTCGGTGTGGTTAAAGTAAGAGAATAGAAAGTAAAAGTAGCCTTTATTTTAAGGACAAGGAGAGAAACTCAATGCCTGCCGGTGTATGGCTTTCTCTGCTGGACACGTGGTGTGGGGGGCATACATATAGCTTTGATATGGGGTAGTACCTAGAGGGACATTGCTGACACCCAGGTAACCCATTGGAACTCATTTTGAGCCACAGGTAAATTGCCTAGGGGTGGGGAAAATGCCCTCAAGGTAAACATTCCTTGGTCCCACCTCTCACTGCTTTAGTGCCCTATCTAGGGCAGAATCCTTTCAATCTTAATGTTCAAAAATTATAACTATGCATAATTAAATACATTGTTAAAATCATGATATATCAGGAATCGTGATTATCTGTTACTAAATTATGACATAGTGCCTTCTTGATCTTTTAGGATTTGATTTGAAAATAAACCATTCCCTTGATGACATTTCTGTTGAAATCACCATGGAAGTGGAAGAAATAGAAGAGGCCACAGCATGTTTAATACCATGTGTCTGTATGTTCTTTCAAGTAAGCATGAAAATGAGGAGAGATGATATTTCTGTCACTTCTAAAATAGCAGCCGTAATAGCAATTTCAATAGAACATCTACTGCTTACGGTGTGAATCCCTTTCACACACCACTTTTCATTTAATCCTCTCAGTAGGTTGAGTACAACTTGGTCATCACTATTTGAATAATAAAGACCCTATCATTTAGAAAAATTAAGCAACACACCCAAGGTCCCATAAAGAATAATTGGTAGAGGCATAACTTAAGTTTTTCTGTCAATTAAAGCTGTGCTCTTACCCACCGTGTTAGGCTATTGTAACTGCAAAGTACACTGGGTCATGTGGACTGTTACTGTTTAATTTCTTTTCTTCTGTAGCTATAAATGCGAAAACAAAATAAGAACAGGCTCAGCACAGGAAGATGACTGCTCATTACTCTCCTCTCTCGCAAAAAAAAAATAATAATAATTTGTGTTAAGAAATAAGCATTTATCCTCTTATCACATAGTCATATTGAAAATATATAAGCAATCTAAATTTTTTGATTAATGTTTTGTGCATATTTAATAGGTACAATGTAATTTTAATACAATATGTAAGCTAAGCATCAAATATGGAATGCATAAAAATGTAATTAAGGGAAAAAGGCATCATATTCCAAAGATTACTAAAATTTTTACATGTATTTATTAAAACAAAAAAACAAAAATTTCAGTTGAAATTTATATTTACAGTACACTGTTCTCATCCATAAAGTACTGTAATTGGGTTTACTTACACATACTCCACAAATAAATTATATTTTTGGAATGTTATGACACAAACACATAATCTCAACTTCTGAAGCAACTTAGTCAAGGAATATAAGTTTGAAGTCACCATCAGCAAATTAGTGAGACCTTCTGCAACAAAATCAAAAAAGATTGGTAGATTGTTTAGTAGTAGAGCACTTGGCTAGCATGAATGTGGATCTGTGTCCAGTTCCCTCTACTGAAAAAGATCCAACCAGCCAATGAACAAAAAGCCCCAGCTATTTTTGTGTGCTTGAAATGGATAGGCCTGAATATTATAAACACAAGCTATGAATATTTTATGTCATTAATTAGGGATGATAACTATTACAAAATCAAATCTTATGTTGTCATTATGTTTAATATTTGAAAATATTTACATACCCAGGCAATTTAAATAAATGCAATCTGTACCTTTATAAGCCAGGCAATATATGTATGATAAAATAATCTTTATTTCTAAACAGTGTTCAAAATCTTTTTTTAAAATTTTATTCTTAAATTATTTTTGCACTTAGGTTGTATGACATCAAGAGTCAAGCTGCCTCTATTTATTTATTTGTTTATTTTTTATTTATTTTATTTTTTGTACCAGGGATTGAACTCATGATCTCTCACTTACCAAGCAGGCTCTGTGCCACTGAGCTAGATCCCCAGCCCCTGTTAACTTATTTTTGTATCCATTTTCCTTAGATTTATCCAAGTCGTAGGTATAAGTTCATACAGTTTTTTAAAGCCTATTTAATTTTTTCAAGTCCTCTTTTTCAATGATAAAAGTATATAACAACATAAGATTACTCTTACGAATTGTGAAACAAAACAGATATCACCAATTTATTACATATAAACTGTTCTAAGTTCTATATTTTTTGGTCTCTTTCATACTCTTGAAACTTTATTATAAAATAAAATATTTATATATTGCAACTTACTTTATTTTTATTTTAGACTTTTATTTAGTTTTGCAATATATCTTAAGAAAATAACACAATTTAAGATACTAAAACAAAAAAACCCAGCTTAATTATATGTCTAATAGATTTCTTTGGATATATAACAGATTTCTTATACAACTCAAAGCAAGCAGGAAGAAATTAGAGCACTCTATTAACTATGAAATGACATACTTGGCACTACACATTATTAAATTTTGTATTATAGATGTAAATTTAATTATACTTAAGGTTTTAATTTTAACCTAATTTATGATTTCCCTTAGGATTTTTATATGCCTGGTGGGGAATAAATTTGAAGTTAATTCATGTGAATAAGTATAGTTTTAAAAATGTATACCTCTTTTAGGTAAAGAATTAATAGTGGAGACAAAAATTATAACTATTTCATAATTTTGCCAACAACTTTGTATGTAATAAAAGTTACATGATTATAAATCAAATGAAAACCCACGTTTGGTGACACACATTTGTGACCTTAGCTATAGACTGAGAAAGGAAGCTAGCAAGTCAGAGGCCACCCTGGATAACTGAGTGAGACCTTATCTCAAACTAAAATTCATAACAGCTCAAAAGATGTGGCGTAGTTGCAGATTCCTTCCTTCACATATGTGAGGCACTGGGTTCATTCCTAGTACACCCCACCCACCCTGCACATACACAGACAAATCAAAATTGGGGTTAAAATGTTAATCAATAGTTAGAAATTAACTGCTAATTATAGGCTGTAAAAGAGCACAAATAAGGTCATTTAATATAGTTCAAGCTTTTCCAAAGGCTTGGAGAAAGTACTAAACCCCGAATTATATTCTACCATTCACATGCATTGCAATTCTTCTGGAGAAAGAATATGAATGGTGAGGAAAATGACAGTCAAAGTAGGTACAACTAACTGCTTAAAATGACATCATGGGAAAAGACATGTATCTCCAAATCTGTAATGCAATTGACAACTGTGATGTACTGTAATATAACATCATTTAAACTATAAAATAGAGATACATTTGAAGAGCTGGTCATTGAGTTACATGATGAAATTTATAACAAATTATGATGTAGTCAATCAGAGAAGGCTGTCCCTGTGGAACTGAGATAGTGGGTGGCATACACTTAACTGGAAATGATAAAACATGTTGCAGTAAGGTAAGTATCTGATGGAACTTTTTAGACTATGAAAGGAACTTATTGTGAATGAAACACACAACATTACACAATTGAATAGGAAATATTTTCCAGGAGAGGTAACTGCAAATGTTGCTGAAACACACAATGGAGAAAGTATGAGAGAACTGTAATTGTTAGAAATATTTAATTAAATTTTACTGAATTATTCTTTCCAAAAAAGTAATCCACGATTCTCAGTGGATTTATAACTTTAAATATTAGTTTGTTTATGGAGAACATATGTTGAGCTTTTTGATTGTGCTTTTACTTATTCTTACTTTCATTTTGATACCAAGATTGAAAAAAAATATAGACTTTGAGACATGCTCCTCTAGTGACTGGTGACAGATACATAAATGCCTGAGGTGACATATGGAATCATCATAAAGCTCTGGCCATGTCAAGCCAAAAGCTGAATGAAAGACAAAGACCAAGCCTACTAAAAACAATAGCCAAAATATGGCAAGAAAACAGAGTATAATATTTCTACCCAAGATCTCACCCATCATCATGTACAAGAATACCGTTTAACTATTGGAGCCTTTCTTTATTGCCCTTCACGTATCTCCTAAAAGAATTTTTTAGTTGGAACTTAGAGTGCTGAACAAGAAAGCAACATGCCACTCCTTCTTGGTAAGAAGCCACAGTGCAAGCAAGTGGGGAGTGGGGACGAGCCAGGAGGACAACCAGTCGGCGTCTCCACTGAGCCACTGGTGCATGGGCTGAGAATCAATCATCCCCTCCCCACCATTAGCAAATGGGAGCCAGATGTCTGAGCATCGCTTGGGAAGATGACCATATATAATACAGCAAATATGGGGATTTCCTTCTATCTTCACTTTGAAGGCAAATATTGTTTTCACTGTTTTGCTTTGTTCTGATTGTTTTGCTCTATTCAATATTCTGTTTTGACAGGTTTTATGATGTTCTGTTTTTGGTTTGACTTTGCTAAACCTGACTGAAAGGACGACTATTGTGAAGATAATGAGATATACTGTGGAACCTATACTGTTAACCCAGTATCTTGCCCTAAAGTTCTGTACCAATTTCACTGCATTGTCTCAATTGACTTTGTTCTGTCTTATTCTGTTGTATTTTACCACCTTCAAAATAAAAATTAAAAAAAAATAAAATAAAATAAGAATTTTTTTAAAAACCAGACTGCATTCATGAATTGCTCAGGTATTTTAAACTTAAACACCTATGACGCTAACATTTTTAAAGGTGCTGACTAATTTGTTTCATACACACTTAGCATGCATCTGTGACACAAAAGAAAGTCATAATTTAACTGTAAATTCTAGGTTATAAGCAAGAACAGTAAAACTTTCAAAAGAAGCAAAAATTATATAAAAATCAAAAATTAGAACTCCAGGGACAATGTAGATCCAAAAGAGTTACACAGAACTGGCTGTGGTGGATGTACACATGTAACTCATTCCTTGGGAGGCTGAGGCAGGAGGATCTTAAGTACCAGGTAAGCCTGTGCAATGAAATAGAACCTTGCTGAAAGTCTCTTCAAACAACTGAAAAATCATTCTATGAAGAGTAAAACTTTGCTAAAAGTTTAGAAACATTTGTCAGGCGCATTTCATGTAACATGGAATCACAAAGCATATTATCACTGATCAATGCCTGACAAACTCTATGCTGCTATTTCTGAGTTTATCAATGTAAAATAAAGACAATGTCACTATGCACTTTTATACTGTGTAGTAATAATACATGCAAAATATAATGTCCATTTACCTGAAAAAACACAAGATGACTGCAACTTACATTATCAACTTTCAAATTAATAAAGATATTTCAATCAGCAACTACAATTTCTTTTCTCTGAAGAAAAATACAAGCAAAATTTATGTTTAATATTCAAACAAACCAAATTTATTTTCATTTAAAAAATGTATTATTCATCACTGTATACATGAACATTTCATCTATAATCTGTAATTATTTGTTCATTGGTTTATTTGCTTAAGCAAATGGAATCATGCATTTATTTCCAATGTTTTTCCATATGCCTGAGGGACACTGTTATTTAATTGCATGAGGGTTCACTAACAGATCGTTCTTCCATTCAGCAGCCATCTTCCTTGTGATAACTACAGTAATGAGTTTTCTTAAAGTGAATAATGTGAAAGTAGATGCTTTCAAGGTTGAATAAGTTCCTTCCTAACCTGCTGTTGAAATAAATTCTATAGAACACCAAAATTAAAAAAAAAATTAAAAACCAATACAATATACCCCCACAAATGCATCATATTCTGTAGAGATAAAAGTGTTTATTATTTTTTCGCATTTGTGCTTCGTCAACCATGTCCATAGTCACATCCTTGATTTTATTAATAATGTTCCACTGAATAAAATTGAGTAGCTTTAATTTCATAAAGACAAATCTGAGTGCATCCTTTAGGGAAAAGTTTTTAACATCAGTTTTGTTTAAACATTATGCAGGCAATAAATTATATGGAGATTAAAAAAATACTTACCAAAAAATGTCTGTGTGATAGTCATAGGTCCAACCATAGTCTCATAATTTTAAAATTTGGTTTAGTGGAATATTTTTTTTATATTTACTATAAAACTAAAAGTATATTTAACAATTTATAAAGTCGTGTTATATTTATAAAGCATTCAGAATTTAATATATTGAATAAATTTATTTCTATATTTGTAAATTAATGATGTAATGAGTAAATATGATTTAATAGACTCACTGACAGTCAAGAAAAGAATCATATTAAATAAAATCATTACATAAATATATCTGGTGAGAGAATATTTTTAACCAATAACATACGACATTCTAATTAATACCAGATTATTGCAACTTGAGAAGTACAGAGAAACTAATAATAAATAATATTTAAATGTAGTATAAAGGGCTGGGGTATTAGCCAAGCAGCATAAGTACTTGCCTGCCAAGTACAAGGTCATGCGTTCCATCCCTAGTACAAAAAAAAAAAAAAATGGTATAAATAAAAACATTAATATTCCACAACTAAAAATATTTGGGATTTATCAGTGGACCATTGTCAAATATTTGTTTGCTTTTTCAAAAAGCAAAACAACTGAGCCAGATATGGTGGTGTAAGCCTGTAATCCTAACACTCAGGGAATCTGGGGTGCAATGATCACAAGCTGGATGAGGTCAGGTTGGATAATTTGACAATGCTGGGAAACTTGGTCTCTAGAAAACATTTAATCAGTGATTGTTATGGTTGATGCACTGTGTCAACTTGAGAAGCTAAAAGTTTAACTCAGCAGAAAGCAGGATCCTTACTTTGAAAATATCCTCAGCCTGTGCAAAAAGAGGTCACAGAGATTTTGTGAGTGCTACATCTGCCCTAGAGGGTGGAGAGTGACCTGCATACAACATAGGGGAGGAAAGAGGTTCCCTTTCTTTAGCTCTGGTTGCTTTAGTTCTAGTTTTGTGCTGGCTGCTGCATTGAAGTATTGCCCTGGAGCCAGCTGATTATAGACCAGAAATTCCAAAAAAATGTTAGCTAAGTAAAGGTTTCCTTCCCAAGGTTTTGGATGTCAGGTATTTTGTCTCAGCAATGAGCAAAAGGTAACCAGACAGAATGTGTTACCAGAGAAGTGGGATCATTGCTGTGACTATATATGACCATGTGATCAACATCCTTTGGGAATGGCTTGTAGGAAGAGTTTGGAAAGGTTCGGAGATGTCACCTGAAAAAGCCGCTCTGGAATGCCTTAAGCTGTTCTGTATCAGAGATTCTGGTCAGATCTCCGAAGATCAGAAAACCAGTAAAGGCCAGCCTCATGGAGGTTTGTGCTAGGAAGGACTACAAGAGGTTCTGAACTCCAGATGATGTGTTGTGGCTTGGCAAAAAGTTTGTCTCAATTTTGCTCATGTCCTGAGACTTTGCCTGAGACTAAGTTTAAGGCAGTGGCTAATTCATCTGACAGGAGAAATTTAAGGGCAGTCTAGTGTTGAGGCAGCGGCATGGCTATCGTCAGATTCTTGTGAGAATCAAGAACAAAGAGCCCAGTAGGATGAATCAAAACATTGTGAGTTTGGCCAGAAGGAGGATTCAACAAAGTGTGGAATCTAAGTATAAGGCTGAGGAAACCTCAGTTTTTGAAAAGGAAAAGGAGAATAAAAAAGATGGCCCAAAGTCCTCACAAAGAGCAGCAAGTCTTGAGCCTTTGCAGACTCAAAGTTGCAAAAGTAAAAGACATTGTTGTCCAAGGAAAGCTGTAGAGTACTGTGTTCCAGAATGGTGGTGTCATAAGAAAAAATTTCCTCAGAATTGAAGTCAGAGTGACTTGCTTTGCCTACAGCCAAGAGAGTGGGAAGTTTAACTACTATTCCAGATGGCAGCAGACCTCATCATCATACTCAGTGAGGTTCTGGTTCTAGGTACATACGGAATGCAAGAGGTCTGAGGACAAAAAGATTTCCACTCTGATTTCAGAAGACCTGGGAAGCCAGAAAATAGGTCCTGAGATGGCAGTTTTGATACTGTGAGGGTGGAGCCAAAGATACAGTACAGACCCCAGAAGTTTGGAAAAGACAATGACGTGGATTATTTAAGGAAAGCTACTTGGAGGGAACAAAGTAGGCTTTAGAGAGAGGTTGCAGGAGCTACAACCACCAGAAGAGTCATAGGGGTTGAGTCACAGAAGCCATTTGGAGATCACAATTTGCCACAGGTTGTTTCAGATGCTGGATTTGTAATTACAGGACTTAATGTTTGACCTACTGGATTTTGGATTTGCTTTGGTGCCAGTCTTCTGAATCGCTGTGTGTAACTTTTGTAATAAAAATGTGTGTCTTGTGCCAGTACATGTTGAAAGTGTTTAACTTTGTTTTCATTTGTACTGGGACTTGCAGCTAAAAGTTTGCCTTCCATCTGGGAAGAGATTTGGGGCTCAGACTTTTCAGCAATGCTAAAATTGTTAGGAATGTGGCAACTTTTAGCCATGAACTAAATGTGTTTTGCATAAAGAGATGGGAGTCTTTGGAGGTCCAGGGGGAAAATGTTATGATTTTAAGGTAATATAATGTGGATAGACTTAGTACTGGTTCTAAAGGACTGTTAAACCTGTGTCAAAATGTTAAAATTATGAAATGTTAAGAATAAATATATCTTGGATTCTATCCACTAGTAAGGAATGCCACACCACCCTGATGCCTTGGCCTGTGCACTCCCTGTGCAACTGGCACCAGCCCTGGGGAACATGTGTTGCCCTTGGAACTTGGCCTGTGCGGCTGCATACTTCCTATATGACTCTAGCTGCCAGTGAGGAACACCACACTGCCTTGGGGCCTTGGCCCATGCCGTTGTGCACTCCCTATGCACCTGGCTCCAGCCCTGGGGAACATATTCTGCCCTCAGACCTTGGCCCATGCAGCCACATGCTTACTGTGTGATTTCAGGGGCCATTATGCCACTCTGGGACCTTGGGCTGTGCTTCAGCAGATGCTTGGATCCAGGACATCTACTGGCCCCTCAGGGACACTCTCTACCTCCTGGACCTAATACTGCTATAGATCTTCAGCTCTAATCTTTCTCCCAGAACCTTGGACTTAAGTGGATAAACTGTGCTAGCCTGAAGGGATATTCAGTAAATGCCTCACCCAAACAGAAGATCTCAGCAGGCTCCAGTCAGTATGGTGAGTATGCCCCTAAAATAGAGGTGTACAGTGGGTAAATAGGGCCAGTAGTAAAGCTCCCTCCAACTAACTAAGCTCCCTCCAACTAAGACTTTGGTGTATCTGACAAGCGTGTGGGTGACCCTCCCCTGCACCCAGAAAACATCAGGCAGGGTGGGGAGTGCACCAATAAGGACTCCCCCAACTTTGAGAAAATCAAAATGGCTTATGAGACACACAGGCACACAATAGGGACATAGTAGGGCCTGAGCTGACACAAACACTACAGACAGGGAGATTTGGTGACCTGGAATAACCTGAAGACAAAGTAACAGCAGGAACTAAAAGTTGACCTACATCAATACTACTAAGCTTGTCAGCCCAGGAAGAATACAGGACTTACCCAAAGGCCCTAGAGTGGGAAGTCGGATGACGGGATCACCTATTCATTGAGGGACCCAGCAAATGGACAAACATCAGCTTCAAATTATGACCCCAAGACACACTACCAACAGTTGACACTAGTGGGATTGAATGACCAGATATTAACTCAAAAGGGGAAAATGGCAAAATTGAAAAAGCAAAATGCAATCTCAAACATTTAGTCCATCAGAAGCAAGTACAGGAGACACTGAAATAGAAGACTTCAAAAGTAACACATCAGAAATCTCTGAAAAGATACCGAGTTTAAAAAAAAAAAAAAAAAAAAAAAAAAAACTCCAAGTGGCTATAGAGAAAATGAAATTAAAAGTGCTCTCCTATGTAAAGATAGAACTAACAACCTTAGTAAAGGATTTGTTAAGCACAACTAAAGAAGCAATAGAAAAAAAAGTATAGAAGCATGGGAAACTGAATAATATAGAAAATAGGCAGAATTCATGAAAAAAATCAGAGACATTCAAGGAACAAAAAATTTTTATTGAAAACTGGCACAACCGTTTAAATGAAGCTGAGGATAGGATTTTGGATCTTGAGGACAGGATCTCAATCACTGATCATGAAAGGATAGAACTTTTAAAAATAACAAAGCAGCATGAAATAATAATCCAGCAACTTCAAGATGATGCCAAGAGCGACAACATAATATTAATAGGCATCAGTGAAGATGCAGGAGTCAGTGCAAATGACATAATTAAAATATTCACAGAAGTAATAGCAGAAAATTTCCCAAACTTGGGGAAAAATCTGATACGCAGATAAGTGACACTTACAGAATGCCAAACAATCACAACCAACATAATCTACACCCTGACATATAATAATTAAGATCTCAGACATATAGCATAAAAACTGAATACTAAAAGAAGTTAGAGAAAAGACACAACTCATCTATCAAGGAAAACACACTAGAATCAGAGCAGACTTTTCAGCACAAACCCTCAAGTCAAGATGATCTTGGAGTGAGGTATTTCAAGCCCTGAAAGAAAACAACTTTCAACCCAGACTGATGTACCCAGAAAAACTTTATTTCAAATTTAATGGAGAAACAAGATACTTCCATGACAAAGAATAACTGAAGAAATTCATGTCCACCAAACAAACTTTAGAAAGAATATTGAAAGACATACTAGGTAGAGATAAAAATGACCACAATCCCCAGAACAACAACAAAATAGGGTAATAGAATGGATCAAGAAACACGATCTTTCAATAAGCTGTATAAAAGAAACACATCTGAACCAAAAGGAAACTCACAGATTAAAAGTCAAAGGATGGAAAACAATATCCCATGCAATAGGAACCCTGAAAAAAGCAGGGGTAACTATTATATTTGCAGACAATGTGAACTTCAAACCTAAAATGATTAAAAGAAATAAAGAAGGTCACTGTATCCTCGTTAGTGGAAAAATTCAAGAGGAAGAACTAACAATTATAAATATATATGCACCAAATACAGGCGCACCCAACTGTATAAGACAGATAGTTATGGACATGAAAAACCAAATACACAAGAATACAATAATATCAGGGGATCTTAATATCCCATTGTCACAAAGAGATAGATCAACTAGACAAAAAGTCAGCAAAGAAATAACAGAACTGAATCATACCTGTGAACAAATGGACTTAGTAAATATTTAGAGAGTGTTCCACCCAAGCACTTCAGAATACACATTCTTCTCAGCTGCACATGGAACATTCTCCAAACTAGACCATATATTAACTCAGAAAACATTCTTAAATAACTGCAAAGTGAGTGAAATTATCCCATGCATAATGTCTGACCATAGCGCACTGATTTGGAAATTAATGGCAAAACATGGCAAAACCTGCATAAAAACATGGAAATTAAATAACAACCTTTTGAAAAACCAGTGGGCTCCAGATGAAATTAAAGAAGAAAAAAAGCAATACCTACAATTCAATGAAAATGCAGAAACAACATACTGTAATCTGTGGGATGAAATAAAAGCAGGCTTAAGAGGGAAATATATAGGAACAAATTGTCATATCAAAAAACAGAATGAGCACAAATAAATAACCTAATGCCTCATCTCAAGCTTCTAGAAAAAGAAGAGCAAGTGAAACCCAAAGCTCATAGAAGAGAGGAAATTGTAAAGATTAAAGCAGAATTTGCCTTTGCCTTTGCATTTGCCTTTGAAACTAAAAAAAAAAAAAAAACAAAAAAACAAAAAAACCCCACAGAATTAATGAATCAAAAAGCTGTTTTTTTTTTGAGAGAATAAATAAAATTGACAAACCTCTAGATAACCTTATAAAAATAAAGAAAAAAAAAAAAAAAAACCAAAACTCACGCAATAATGATTGAAAAGGGGGAAATTACTACAGATCCCGTGGAAATTCAAAAGATCATGAATACCTACTTTGAAATTTTCTATTCATCTAAGAGTGTAAAACACAGAAGAAATGGACAAATTTCTAGAAACATATGAACTACCAAAGCTCAACCAAGAAGAGATAGCAATTTTGAATAAACCTCAATGTCAGCTATTGAAATTAAAAATGTAATTAAAAACTTACCACCAAAGAAAAGCCCAGGTCCTGATGGATTTATGGCTGAATTCTACAAGAAATTTAGAGAAGATCTGATGCCAATACTCTTTAAACTCTTCAGTGAAATTGAAAAGGAAGCAATCTTCCCTAGCTGTTCCTGGAGGCAAGTATTACTCTCATACCAAAAGCAGAGAAAGACCCAACCAAAAAGGAGAACTATAGGCCAATAGCACTAATGAACATTGATGCAAAGATTCTCAATAAAATACTGACAAATAGATTGCATCAAATCATCATGAAGATTATGCATCATGACCAAGTGGGATTTATTCTAGGAATGCAGGGATGGTTTAACATAGGCAAATCAATAAATGAAATACACCACATCAACAGAGTCAAAAACAAAAACCACATGGTCATCTCAATAGATGCAGAGAAAGCTTTGGATAAAGTCCAACACACATCCATGATAAAAACCCTTCAGAAACGTGGAATACACGGTGTCTACCTCAATCTTATAAAGGCCATCTATGACAAACCAACAGCCAACATTATACTAAATGGACAAAATTGAAAGCTTTCACTTTAAAATCAGGAACAAGACAAGGATGTCCACTATCACCACTCCTATTCAATATAGTCCTGGAAACACTAGCCAGAGCAATCAGACAAGAGAGAGAAATAAAAGGAATAAAGATAGGAAAGGAAGAGGTTAAATTATCACTATTTGCAGGCATCATGATACTTTATATAGAAGACCCAAAATACTCCATTAAAAGACTCCTAGAAGTAATAATCAAATTGAGCAGTGTAGTTGGATACTAAATCAATGCTCAAAAGTCAGTAAGATTCCTGTATAAAAACAAAAAACTCACCGAGATAGAAATTATGGAAATATCACTCTTTACAACAGCATCTAAAAAAATGAAGTACTTAGGAATCAACCTAACTAAGAATGTAAAAGACCTCTATGCTGAAAATTATGCTGTGCTAAAAAAGGAGATAGAAGAGGATATTAGAAAATGGAAGGATATTCCTGGCTCTTGCCTAGGAAGAAACAACACTGTGAAAATGGCCACACTCCAAAAACTGTGATACAGATTAACACAATCCCAATCAAAATGTCATTAACATACCTCATAGATCTAGAAAAAAAGTCTCCTAAGATTCATTTGGAATCAGAAGAAACCTAGAATAGCAAAGGCAATTTTGGGCAACAAAGACGAGGCAGGAGGCATCTCAGTTCCTGACTTGAAACTACTCTACAAAGTCACAGTGATAAAATCAGCATGGTACTGGCAAAGAAATAGACCCAAGGATCAATGGAACAGATTAGAAGATGCAAACACAACAAGAAAGACACGCAGCCACCTTATATTTGACAAAGAGGTTAAACATAGTCACTGGAAGAAGGATAGCCTCTTTAATAAATGGTGTTGGAAAAATTGGCTCTCCACATGCCAGAGACTGAAACTAGATCCATGCTTATCACCATGCACAAAACTTAAGTCTAAATGGATCAAAGACCTAGATATTAAAACAGAAACACTAAATCTACTTGAAGACAAGGTAGATAAAGACTTAGAGATCTAAGGATATGCAGAGAATTCATGAACAAAATGGAAACTGCACAGGAAACACTTCAAAGAATCAACAACTGGGATCTCATATTATTGAAAAGTTTCTGCACTTCAAAAGAAATCACCAACAGAGAGAAAAGAAAACCCACAGAATGCGAAAGAATTTTAGCCAACAATCCCTCAGACAAAGGACTTGTATCCAGAACATATAAAGAATTGAAAAACATCAAGTCCCCCAAATTCAAAGCCCTCTCCAAAAATGGGCATCTGAGGTGAACACACAGTTCTCAGATGAAGACAAATAAATGGCAAATAAATTCATGAAGAAATGTTCACCATCACTTGTCATTTGAGAATTGAAAATTAAAATAGCTTTGAGATTTCCTCTCGTTCTAGAAAGAAAACAATTGATAACAAATGTTGGCGAGGCTGCGGAGAAAAAGGAACACTACTCCACTATTGGTAGGAGAGCACATTAGTACAACCACTATGGAAATCAGTATGGAAAATTCTCAGAAGACTAGGATTGGAAGTTACCTTCAATCCAGCTATTCCCCTCCTGGGTATTTTCCTAAAAAAAACTGAAAAGGTCATATCACAGTGGTATATGTGCACCCATGTTCATAGCAGCACAATTTGTAATAGCTAAATCTTGGAAACAACCAAGATGCCCATCATCTGCAGAGTGGATGAAAAAGATGTATTTTTATACGATGGAATATTACTCATCTATAAAAAAGGATTATCCTGAGGCCTTCATAGGTAAATGGAGACAACTTGAGACTATCTTCATTAGTGAGATAAATAAGAATCATATTTATAAGTACCACATTGTGTCTCTAGTGTAAAAAGTAATAAGAAATATAGGAGTAATAAAACCCAAAATGTGTAATTGCTATTGTAAAAAAGAAATGAAAAGAAAGTGCTCTAAAGGATATAACTGCATGCATGTTTAAGTGTGTAAAACTGATAACCATATTGATAGGTTTCTGTTGGGTCATTGAACAGAATTGTTTGCAATCTCCTTGTTTGAATATCCACTTTACATGCTTTAGTTTTGTAACGAACACCTTTTTCTAAGAGGGCAATATGTAATTTATCAGCTAGTGATTTCTTACTGTTTATTTTCTTTGAAATTATGTATTATTTCTACCCTTTACCTGTTTTTTTTCTATCTTTAAATAAATGTTTAAAAAAAGAATAAATATATCTTATATCTGGAACCAGTTTAAAGAAATATGTCTGGTTGCCAAATTGAATGGTGGTAGACTGTTATTGTTGATACACTGTGTCAATTTTAGAAGTTTAGAAGTTTAACTAAGAGATTCCCCAGGGAGCCAGGATACTTATTTTGTAAATATCCTCAATCTGTGCAAGAGGAGACCCAAAAATTTGTTAGTGCTGCATCTGCCCGGGGAGAGGGAGGTGGGTGTTGGCCTGCATAAAATATAAGGGAGGAAAAGAAGTTTTCTCTCCCCTCTTTTGTTTTGGTTGATTTTGCTGGCTGCTGCACTAAAGTGTTGCCTGGGTGTCATGCTACCCTGCCTTGGAGCCAACTAATTATGGACTAAAAGCTCCAAAACTCTAAACTAAATAAACCTTTTCTTCCAATATTTTGCATGTCAGGTGTTTAGTTTCAGCAATGAGAGAAAAATAACCAAGATAGTGATTAGCTCAGAATAAAAGTCTTAGGTTCAATACTCAGTAGGATAAATAAAGATAAAATTATATGATCTTTACTTATATTTATGTATATATTTTACACATGAATATCTGCCATTTTCATAACATGAACACAAAAATAGTGATTTAGGTCATATTAGAAATCAGTTACTGAAATACAAATTTTCCTTCTTGATTGACTTTCTTATTGTGTTTTTCAAATTAAAATTTTCATTTTACTTACTTTGTAGATAAAGACATTTAATCCAACTAGTAAAATTTCTAAAATTTCTAAATCTCTCTCTCTTTCTCTCTCTCTCTCTCTCTCTCTCTATATATATATATATATATATATATATATATATATTCAGAAGATATTGTTAGGTTAAAGATAAATCCTGTGGAGGAGATTATAGTAGCACTTCTGTCACAAAACATTATTTATGCAATGGTATGCATGAATAATTATCTCATCATAAAGCACATATAACTGAAAACAAATTTAGCTAACATTTTATTGTCATTCTTTACTTTTATCTCCTATAAAATCAAATTTTTTCATCAGAATTGTAGCATTACTTGTACTCGGGGAGCCATATTTAACATAAATGATTTCTGAAGACTACTTTATTTATGTTTGTCTTAATTTTTTATTATTATTTCTCTTATAATTCTGATTTTTTGAAACAGGGTCTAAATATAGCTAGAGTTTTAATTTTTTTTGAAATCGTGCTGCCCTTGAACTCAGTACTAACCCTTGAACCCTTGAACCTTGTGCTGTCCTTGACTCTATAGCCTCAAAATTGCAGTTACCTTCCTATATCAGCTACCCACGGGCTCGGTTTATAGCAATATGCCACCATGCCTCTCTCTCTCTCTCTCTCTCTCTCTCTCTCTCTCACTGTCTCTCAAAATTCATTGTTAGTGAATTTCAGAAAGAAAGTCATAATCCAATCATTTTACATATGTATGAGAGTTTCATGTACTCAATGCCAATTATTAAAGAGTTTCATCAATTTAACAATTTACACTTTTATAAGCATACTTATAACCTAATAATATACAATTTAAAAGTATTTGATGGCACTTGAAAATATTGAAAAAGGAACCCTGACATGAACATGCTTCTATGATTTAAAAATTTTATACCATAAATCAATGTCAAAAACAGTAATTTCTTCAGTGTAATTTATGAAGACTATTATCTGTCCTCATAATCAAGATCAAGCTTCAAGAGACTAGAAGAGCATAAGAATTCAAAACTAAAATTGTTTTTTTTTCTTTTTTTTTTTTTTTTTTTTATCGGTACCAGGAATCGAACTCACGACTGCCTGCTTGCAAGGCAGGTGCTTATGCCGCTGAGCTAAATCCCCAGCCCCCCAAAACTAAAATTGTTAACACTGGAAATATTCTTATCATAGGAAAAGAGTAAAGTCCTAATCCCAGAGAGAACACAGTTGCACATTACAAGTTTCATTTTATAATTTTATTTTTTAAGAGTTGAGAGTATTTTTGACAATAGTTTCTCTGAATATAAAATTCATCACTTCTTAAAAAATTAAATACCACAAAGAAAATATTAATTCCTCTTATCATATCTCCTCTTTATATAAACAAAATCACTGTATATGGTGACCCTATTCTTTTCTATTCCCAACTTTCACATTTTAGTGAAAAAATGTTTTGCATTTTTTAGAAATATCACAAAATATTTCATTTTTATTCTGAAGAAAATAATTTTTCAGTGCTTTCTGAATCTCAAGAAGGCAAAATTGGAGAAAGTATTTTAGATTAATAAAATAGAAAGCTTTACATAGTGGTCATTTATTTAAAATAGATTAAGTATTTTTGAACAATGATGACAATGTAATGATTCAGTAAAAATATGCCAGTTACTACTGTTCAGGTCTAGATGTCAAGATTCAATTTATTATTTATTATCATATTAAATGGTTTGCTCTATTAAGGAAATAGGTCAAATACATGATATAAACAGTATTTTCCAGCAAATTCCAATGTCAAGTAGCTCTTCAAATACTATGTCCTAGAATATTATTTATCTGAAAACTGAACCGTTAGGTTTATAAAAATGATTGGAGGAATGGCACTTGGAAATAAAGCTTCCAGAAAGAGTTTTTTTGTAAAAAAATTTTAGAATAATGATAGCTATTGAGTTCTTAATATGTGCCAAGCATCTTACAGTGATCTTCATATATATATTTTTTATTTTTACACCTTAGAAAATGTTTCAATTAGCCAAGGATTAGCTCAGTAGCATAAGCTCCTGCCTGGCAAGTACAAGGTCCTGAGTTCATTCCCTTGGTACCAAAATATTAAATAAATAAATGAATACATAAATAAAAAAGTATCATTCAATCACTTTAAGAACACTTTCAAAATAGTGTCCATATTTTTCACATGGACAAAAAATGCTTGAAAAGTTATGAATTTTGCCTAACATTACATTGCAGCAATTGTCAAACTGGGGTCCTTCCAATTATGAACAGGAAAACTCATGCATTTATTCAACATTTTGTGGGGGATGAGGTGTCACTTTGTAGGCCCAACCCCCTCTAACCTGCAATTTACAATAGCCCCCCTGGTATGCGAGACCGAGGTAGAATAGGAATGCCTGTTCTCAGTGAGATCCCTCACCCTCTGGAATCCATACTGTGAGCTGGCTTTGTTTTGCAGAAGTCTTGAGGAAGTGGCTGGCCACCCTTTGTGACACTAACAGCAGACAAATTAACAACATTCTTGAGCTAATGAATTTCTTCCTGGGCTAGAGAAGTTATGAGAACTGGTTGTGATTATTTACTTCACTTAGATAGTTTAGAATAAACATTGTAGTCTGTCACGTTGTAGCTTGCCACAAAGAATGCCTTTTCACCACTTAATTATCTGGGCTCTGTGAACTGATCCGGTTTACTATATATGAATCTTAAAATAAAGATTGTGCGTGCAGTGCAGTGTAACGCGGTGCAGGCAGTAAAGGTGCCGTGTCTCCTGTCTTCTTTTCCGAGCACTGTACCCCCCGTGTCCCGATCAGGCGTGTTTGCGTGTTTACCTTTCCCGGAGTTCAGAGTGCCCTAGACACTCACGACAACATTTGTATACTACTATGTGGTTAAGTGGTATATCATCAGTTTAACTGGAGAAATAGTATCAAAAGCAGAGACACAAATGCAAATGCACCCCACACTCCCCCTTCTGACATTTTCAGCAGATTTACTGCTTCAAATAACATGTTTTTCCTGGTTTGTACAGCATATTGTTAAGTTTTAAAACATTTCTATTAAATTTTGAATGTATACACTTCTATACATTCAAATAATAAAATACACACATAATAATAAATACACTGGCATATTTAAATACTGCAGGATAGTGCTATTTTCAGAGTCTTAGATATTTTTAAAATGCCGTTTAATTATCTTTACTTTTTCTGAGATAAAATGAATAGTGGGTGAAACTGAAGGGAGAAAGAATTAAAGACAAGCCAAGATAATTTGAAAGACATTCCCAACATTTGTCCTACACACACACACACAGACAAGACCAACACATAAATGACTCCAAGTTAAGGACACTGACAGAAAAACCAATCTCGAATTCAGTGAGGCAGAGATAGGAAACCTTCATGTGTAACACAGAGACTTAGGCTGGCAATATGGAGGGACACTGTGCACTGCAATTTAAACATTGACTCACCAGTCAGAAAGCTTAGGAAGATGACTCTAACCATGCTTAACAGCAGCACAGACCAGAAAGCCTTGCTCTGGTACAGTTCCACCATCCCTACAGACTTTTAACTCAGTATGGAGAGTTACTTGGGGGTACAATTGATTTGTTGGTTCCAAAACTAAATACGCATTTTATTCCTTCCCCAACTTCCTGAAACCAATTCACTGTGTCAAGGTTCAATCTCAAGAATGGAGTTCACGCTAGATTGTATTCTTACAATAGGCTCAGTAAACACTGCACATCCACAACTCTCATCCTCTAAACATCTACCACATTTACACAAAAAGCTGCAAACTCATAAGCACAATGAGACCCAGTCTTCTAATTGTGACTCTAGGATCAAAGCAACCTTCACATCAGAAAATTGGGCTTAAGCACTGAGTGATCACCAAGGATAAGGGGACTTGAAGAACTACTCCCTGCACTAGAGAAACTGTTTCTCCAAGTCACACACCCACACCAAGAAAATGACTACTGCTACTTTCAACAGCATTCACCCTACTCTCCCTGGCGTGTCCCTCAGTGCCACACCTGCCACTACTGGAGGACTTATTGCCACTAATACTCAGATCTATGAGATCTAAGAAGAAGCTCCTACATAGTCCAAACTCTTGAGATTGTGGCTGCAGGGACCCATGACACACCCCTTCACAGGCCACTGTCCTGGCCGTTGTACCTGCTGCCACTAGAATCACTCTGGTCCTGATGTTCAACTGTAAAGAAACTAACGCACACCCTACTGCCACACATGCTACTGTATTTTGGATGCCATCACTATCATCAACATTGATTTCTTTCAGAATTTGGTCCCTAAGATTCCTAGCGACCCACACCACTGAAATGCTCACCCCTATTTCCAAAAACACCTGGAACACAGACCACTCACAGCAGATGCAGTTGACAGATATGTTGCCATGATTACAGCTGAAGAAATCTCACAGAGCCCATACTTCTGAGTTCACTCAGAAACAGTGTCAAAGTGCTTATTTACCCAGCACCCCACATTGTATTCAAACAAATTACTACAAAGTCTATTCCATAAAATAAGAAGAGACAATTGCTTACACTATATATCCAGTTATCCATGTAGCAACACAAAAAACAGGAATTTTCAAAGAATCATGACACCTCTGTATGCACACAGTGATTCTCCAGAACTGGACTTTACTACAAAGCAAAATTTTTAAAGATATAAGTGAATTAAAATAATGATAGTAAGGAAACACATTGGTATGCCAAAGAATACAGGCAGACATTTCAATGAAATGAAGAACATAATTAAAAAAAAAAAAAAAACTTCAACAAAGATATGTATTACCAAAAAGTTTGAAATGGAAATCTTGAAGCTGAATAAAATTTATTGAAGAAAAAAATACAATTGAAAATTCTATCAAGAGTAGATCAAACAAAAGGGAAAAACTTCTGTACTAGAAGGCAAGTCATTTGAAATAATGCATACTAATAAAAATGAATGAATGAATGAAATCACTGAGACTAATGGGGCAAAATCAAGTTAATAAATTTCACATTATGCACATTTTCCTGCAGAAAAAAAAAGAGAAGGACAAAATAAAATTGATTGAAAAACTATTCAACAAAATAATAGCTCAAAACTCAAAAGTTTTGGGAAAAAATGGATATATGGATCCAAGAAGTACAAATTGTATTTTTTATGGCACAGTATATTCCAATTGTAAATCAGAGACAAAACAATTTCTAAAACTGTTAGGCAAAAATGTCAAGTCACCCCTATGAATCCCATTAGACCAATAGCAGATATTCACTAGAAGTATTAGGGGTCAGAAAACAATGGGAAGATATAATCAAAGTTATGAAAAGACAGCAAAAGTTAGCCTTTCTGGAATTTTATACACACTGACAACTTCAAAGGTGAAGAAAAGTGGATTAATTAATTGTGAAAAAAAAAAACACTTTTTTTTTAGCCAAGTAAAAATGTAGAAAGTTCATTTCTAGACTAGCCTTACAGGCTAAATGGAGAGGATGCTCCATCTAGAAATGAAGGGAAAAACTAAAATAATTTGAAAACTAACGAAAATTAAAAGAGTTTGAAAACTAAAAGAGTAAAACATAGGTAAAACAAACAAATTCAAATGAAAAAACTAAATAATAAAACATACCTTGATTACAAAAACCAACAAACCAGAAAGTTAAATAAAAAGAGGGGTAGAAAGAAGCAGCAAATGCACAAAGCAACTAGAAAAAAGTGAACAAGATGACCTATCAATAATATTGTCATTGTAAATGAATTAAATTCCCAAACAAAATATATACACTGTTGGATACATAAAATCACGTCTCATTACACTTTCTCTACCCAGATGCTCATTTCATAGTAAAAATCACCCATAGAAGGAATATAAATGAATGAAGTAAAAAAAAAAAAAAAAAAAAAAAAAAAAACCTTTCACATGAACAGAAATAAAAAATGATCACAAGAAATGTATAATGATTATAAGCATATACATACCCATTACTAGATCATTCAACAATATCAAACAAGTATTAAATCCAAAGTTATAAGTATACTGTATTGCAGTAAAAACTGGAGACTTCAACACTCTACTTTGAACAATGGAAAGAAAACTCAGAGAGAAAATGTATAAAATAAAATTTTGAGCTCATGTACACTAAAATCAAATGACCATAATAGATGCCTAAAATATTTTAACCAAGAACTGTGAAATAGATTGACCTCATTAATAGATGGAACATTTTTCAGAATGGAAAATATTTTAAACTATAACATAAGAATCCATATATCACACATCATCTCTGATTACAAAGAAATAAAACTAGAAATGACAAACAAAAAGAAAAAGGGTAATAAACCTCTGAGTTATAACAAAACAGTCTTAAGAGGAAAGTTTAAAGTAATAAAGGCCTACATAAAAAATAGATTCAAAATTAACAATTGAATGCAGCAACTAAATGACCTAGAAAAGAAGAACAACCCAAATAAAATATTGAAAGAAAGAAATAATGAAGGTGAAGAAAAAATAAACAAAACTGGCATAAAATATAGTTCAACAAAATGAAAAAAATTATAAAGATACACAAAATTAATAATTCATTAGCTGGATTAACTGAGGAGACATGAAAGAAAATTTAAATAAATAAAACCAAAATGAAAACTCAGATATTACAATTGATACACAGATAAAAAAGTTCTTAGGAAACTATTTTGAATAACTATATCCAGCAAATTGCAAAAATCTGGCTATATAGACAAGTCTTGAAACATAATCAGAAGAGACAAAGCTCTATCTAAACTGATTAATAATAAGTAACAATACCAAATCAGTAATTTAAAATATTTTTGCATAATACAGCTTAGAAACTGATACTTCCATGGATCAATTTTATAAATTTTTCTAAACAAGTAGTAATATCAATTCTCAAAATATTCCATCAAATTTAACAAGAAAGAATGACTATAACCTCATTTGACAAGACCAATTTTATCTGATTCTAAGACAAAGTCAGATAGACATGAACACACACAAACAAACACACATACACACACACACACAAAATGACATACCAATATCTCTGATAAACATAAATGCAGATATTCTCAACAAAATTCTAATAAATTAAATGCAATAGTACACCGAAGATATTTTATAATCTAATAAAATAGGATTCATCAAAGCAATTACAGTCCAACATATGCAAAACACAATGTCATATCAAAAAGATATAATTGCTGCAAAAATTTAACAAAATTTATCATTCTGTTATTAAAATAAGTTTTAAAAATCAGGCATAGCAGGAATATTCCTGAACAATGGACATCACGCCAAGTAAGAAAAAGCTGGAAGCATTTTCTTTAGGATCTGAAATGAGATGACCATGTCTGCTTTCACTACTGTTACTCTCCATAATATTAAAAGTTTTCCTGGTGCAATCAGACAACAGAAATAAAATATATACAAATAACAAATAAAATGATCTCTATTTGAAGATGACATATTTTATATAAAAAAGCCTAATAAATATCAAAGTTCTTCAGCTGATAAGTGAATTTATAAAAAGTATAGATTAACATACAAAAGTAGCATTTTATACATCAATAAACTTGCTGAAAAATAAAATGAGCAACTCCATTCATGATAGATGCAAAGATAATGTATGTAAGGAAAAAGTTATGCAAGAAACAGGACTTTTACAAAAAATATTGTTTAAAAATTGATGAAAAACTGAGAATAGCCACTCATACGCATACAGATGGAAAGAGGTCTTGTTTGTATAGATTTGAAGAACTAACATTATTAATGTGTCCATGTGCACAGTTATCTACATACATAGTACAACCCCCATCAAAATGTAAATGGCACCCTTCATAGAAACAGAAACAATCCTAAAATTTAACCTAGAACCATAAAGGACCCAAGACAGCCAAAGGAATCCGAAACAAAATGAATGAAGCGAGAAACGTAACACCACCTTACTTCAAAATAAACTGCATGGCTATCATTACAAAGTGGCATAATATTATCATAAAAATGATGTATGAACAAATAGGCAGGTAACTACCAAGAAATTAACCCTTACGTTTATAGCCAACTAAGTTTTGACATAAGTGACATCAACATACATTGAAATATGACAATTTTCTCAACAACTGGTATTAGAGAAAGCTGCATGTACACATGCAGAAGAATGAAACCAAGACATTTTCTCTTACACAAAAAGCAGCTCAAGTGGACCAAAGATCTAAATATAAAACTTGATAGTGTAAAATTCCTGAAAGAGAGCACAGAGGGTAGTGATATAAGTAAAGATGCTTCAGGATAAGACCTCTGCCCTAAAAAGGCAACAAAAGCAAAACCAGACAAAAGAGATTATATCCATATGAATCGGTTTTGAAGAAGAAAGTATACTACCAGCTGACAGAAAAAATAATATGAAAATTGAGACAAAATATGTACAAATAATCCACCTGGCAAAGGACTGTTATGTAGAATGTAAAAAAGACTCAGCTAGAAATTTAAATACTGAAAATTTTAAAATTTAACAAATAATTTCAATAGACATCAAAATATATAGAAACCGAGTATGGCTGCACATGCTTGTAATCTCAGAACTGTGGGAGGCTGCAGCAGAACGTGCACATATTTGAGCCTAAATAGGGTAATTTATTTATTTATTGAAACCTGTCTCAAAATGAAATAAAAATAAAAAGAGCTGGAGATGTGAAGACCCGAGGTTCAATTCCCAGTGCTCCAAAATGAGAGTAAATAAACACCCCAAAGAATTTATAAAATAGCCAATATCACAAAAATGTCCAGTGTCACTGATCACTGAATCACCACAAAGCAAAAAATACACACAAATCAAAATCACAGTTTTATGCCATATAATTCCACTTATTATGGTAATATCAAAAAGAAAAATATAGAAGACATCATATTAAAGAAAGTAAGGCAGTTAGGAAACATGAATGACACGTTTCTCACTAGTTTGTGAAAGCAAAAAGTGGATATTGAGAACAAACTAGAATCTTGTGTATAAGATGTAGGGGATGATATAGAGTTGGGAATTGGGAAATGATAAAAAATAGCCACCACACTACACTTAGAGGGGAGGAACTATTTCTGGTGTTCTTGAAGCACTATATGTAATAAAAGTCTATAGTATTTATTATGCTTCAACATAACCAGAAAATATAAGTTCAATGATTCCCAATGGTAAAATGTAACTATTTAAGGATACAGGAATGGTAATATCCTCATATGTTCATTAAAAATTGGATACCTATTTCAAATTATATATCTGTCTTATAAACTAAAATATATAAATACATATCAAAAGACTTAAATACATAATTTTAAAATTAAAAAGTTATACATTATTAACTTTCAAGTTAGAATGAATTGTATGAGATAAAACTGAAAATTATATGAAGGGTTCTTTACTTCAGCAACCAGCATACAACAATATTTGGAGCTTAAAAAGTATTAGCCTAATCCAGTGATGGTGATCTTTTTAAGGACTGAGTGTCCATCCTAAAACCTAAAACCCACTTATTTATTGCAAAAGGCACACACTGCAATTAAAGTTGAATAGTGAGGCTTTAGTTTTTAAAAAAACGTCATGATTAACATTTTTTAATTTTAAAACTAAACATAACAAAACTGAACAAAGCAGATCAGAAGCAAAACAATGTAAGTGACACATATTTCAAAGCAAGACAGCAGGAGATCTACAATGGCTTCCAAAAAGTCTCTTGTTTTCTTCTAAATATTTGTCCATATCTTCACACACAATGAAGCCATACCAAAAAAAAAAAAAAAACAGTAAAACTGGTGCCATCCATCCTTTACCACCTAACCTATTTTAGTTTATTTAGGAATCTTAAGCATTAGAGTAGAATGATATCTTAAGTAGTATTCTTCTTAGCTCTATAGTTATGGACAAATTACTGAAGCAGGGATAGTTAAAAAGAGTTTCAAATAAGTGCTAAAAAATAAAAGCTGTACCACAAGATCTTCTGATTCAAAAACATCATTCTTAAAGTATTTGTCAGTGTTTCACTGAAATCTAAAAATCTATTTCTACTATGTGTATGCTATTTTATGTAATCTGTGATTTGTAATTCATATTAATTTTTTATTCATAAAATATTTGCTCAATTTTTTGATAGTCAAGTTTAAGCTCAGTTCCATCAATGTTAAGTACATATACTTAGAGCACAGAAAAACATTCAAATGTTCATTACTATTTGCTTACCTAAGTATTCACAGCCTAGTATAGATGAGGGTCGCTGAAGTTTCACAGTGATTTTTATCATTTTCCTTCTGTGTAATGGAAGTACCAATCTGTTCCCTTCTGACATCTTTTGACTTTATTCTTTTAATCATTTCATCACACATGACTTTCTTTTATAAAATAGAGAGAAATAATGATAAGGAATAATAAATCATATATATGTGAAGTATATATTAAGATGCTTAGATTTCTCATTAATTTAAAAGTGTTAAATATGGTAAAATGCACCTGCACCCTCTTTATCTGGTTTAACCTCAGACATACCATCATGGTATTTTGTTATGTAATAAGAAATTGAGAGCGATGAAGTTTAGCATAAATACATCACAAAAACTTTCTGGCAGGGAACAGGATAGAGAGTGATAGATTTTTAAACTTCAAAATATCATTATTATTATACTAAAGGTCCCAAATTACTAAAAAATCATAGCTATTCATTCACCTAAACAATTGTGTCAGCTTACATGTTAGTGGAGGAAAACTACAACTCATTTGGAATAATACTTAAAATGTACTAATTGCACATAGTAATTCAGTAAACTTTTTCATGTATGTATTGTATAATAAATCAGGAAAATTAATATATCTTCTGCTTGACACTTCTGTAATTTCTTTATGAGGAATGCAATTAAAATCTCTGGGAACTTTTCTCCTATCTAACTGTTACCTTTTATCAATTGACCAACTTGTCTCCATCGCCCTTCCCTTGTGTTTAGATTCCACATGACTGAGATATAACAGTGTTTGTCTTTCTGTGCATATTTTATTAATTACCTAAATTTCTTCCAGTTCCATTCATAATGCTACAAATTAGAAGATTTCATTTTCATGGTTCAGTAGTATTCACTGGATTCTAATCAATTGAAGAACACTTAACTTCATTGTATATTCTGGCCGCTGTGAAGTGTGCTACAATAAATGTAGCAGGGTAAGTTCATCACGTACAATTTCTATAGATGAAAATCTGTCGAGATTTTAAAATAACAATTTTGAAAATTAGCATCACATTATGAATTGCAGGCAAAGTATGTAATATTTGACCCTACTTTTTGTTTTGTTTGCTTTGTTTTGTTTTTTGGTACCAGGGATCAGATTCATACCCTCATACTTGCAAGACAGGTGCTTATGCCACTGAGCCAAATCTCCCATCCTTGACACTACTTTTTTTTTAACTTTTTATTTAAAGAAAGACTAAACAAAATGTGCAGAATTAATACTTTCAAAGAAAAAATACACAGTAAGAAATCACTAGTTGATGATTACATATTGTCCTCTTACAAATAGTTGTTCAAGTTACAAAAGTGAAGCATACAAAGTGGACATTCAAACAGTGAGAGTGCAAACAGTTCTAGCCAAGAAAAACTTAGTAATATGATTATCATTCCTATACACTTAAACATTACATGCAGTTATCCATATCTTCATTTATGTTGAGGTTAAACAAACCAAAGCAGGCTAAAATCACTCTGAATGAGGAATAACAGTATTGCTGGATTTCACATCATGACATTATGGAATCAGCACTGGGTACTGTAGGGTCGCATTTTCTTCAAAGTTTTTTTTCATTTCATCATGCGTTATAAGATCAGTTCTCATAAACTGTTTATAGACTCTACGTATGCATGAGTCTCTACATGTATTTCCATCCTTTCTATATTAGAGGTAGAAACAAAACAAAGCAAGATAAAACAAAACATATTCCTATAAACACATGAAGCAGAAAAAAAAAACATGTAAAACCAATGTAGAAGGTGTTCTACAATGGTTACTGTGTTGTCTCTTGTTATCTTCACTAGAATTGGCTGTATCATCAAACATAGTATTATTGAAGATAGCAGTACATAACAATATTAATAAAAACAAAAAATTATAGATAGTGTAAAACTACCAAAACAGGTGGTAATCAAACCAGAATGGTTATCATAGTGAACCTTGTCATCTTCAGTGTAGTTGCCTATACTCTCAGACTTGATAATATCAATCATAACAGTTTTTAATGAAATCTGTCAATACTAACAAACCAGATTTAACTAAGATCAGTCATGATAAAACAGTATAAGTTATACAAGACTCCAGGTTAATAGGAAATTAAAGATGATTACTGTATTATATCCTGTTATTTTGGGGATGGCTGTCTGTGCCCTCAGATCTAGTGCAAGTAGACAAACTGGGACAGAATAAAATCTATATTGCTAATATAGCATTATAATTATATATTATAATTATATATTATAGCATAATATAGAGTGGTGTGAGTAATATGGGTTTTAAATCCTGGTACACTATTAACAATATCCTCTGCCATCTTTTGTAAGACTATTCCTCCCCTTTCACTTCCCCAGGGTACACTGTCATTTTTGGGTCTCACCAACACCTTCAGTTTTTACATTGCGGGGTGGACAACCTGCTATTTACCTAAGTGGTTCTGAACCTTCTCCCTCCTGGACTTGACTCTAGTTGTATTCCTTTACCTATTAAATGCTGTCTTTCCAAACTATCTACAAATACTGGTCAAATTGCCCCTATTACTCTCTGGTTCCCTGTCACATAAAGCATTGTTTTCTCATATTTGATTTTTGGTCCATAAACCCTTTTTCAGGTTAATCATATTTCCTATGAAGAGCATCTCGGTGGACCCTACCTCCTGATCTACTTTGCCTGTGTCTTGTGTTTCTCTCTCTCTCATGCTCTCTCTCTCTCTCTCTCTCTCTCTCTCTCTCTCTCTCTCTCTCTCTCTCTCGGCCATCTATATTAGAGATTATAGCCAACCTTCTCGGCCTCATTTCTGTTGTGCTCTTTGTCTGCCATTAGTTGTCTGCTTTTCTCCTTCATTCCACTTTCTGCTCCATTCATTGAGGCCTCTTTGCCACTTTTCCTGAAATCCTGGTACATTTCTCTCTTGACACTACTTTTATTAAGAGTATTTTTAATATGTTTAGTTACAACATAATTAAGTAAGCTATTATAGACTTGTTTTAGAATAATTAGTATTAAAATGCTATTGTCCACTAATTTTTTAAATCTAAGGTACCATTTCTCTGATATTTTCCTTAGCAATACAAAGCCTGTTAAACATATCTTATACATAAATGAAGCAAAGATTGTGGAAGTGCATATGAGAATGCTGAGTATTGTATATCTCTTGTGTTTAGGCCCCTTTTTTCAGGTTTCTGTATTTTTTTTTTTTCTGATTGTTTAAGGAGACATAGGACTGCCTCTATATTCTGTAATAAAATGTGTCAGGTTGATGCACATGCACACACATATCTATTTATATGTATACATATGTATATGCAAACTTAAATATTATATTCATGTCTTTGTATATATGTATGTAAATACATTCTTATGCAGATTTAGGAGCAAAGCTATCTGTACTCACATATGAATTTGAATCATAAACTTGACTTTCTAAAATCTGTTTCTTGTGATATCAAATAAATGCATCTTACATTTTTTAAATGAGTTCTGTAAAAATAATCATATTCTTAATGAAATAATGGTGATATGTACAATTGAAGAGATCCAGTTACATTTTCTCTACCCAGTTCGGGAGAAATTCAAATGAGGATAGAAACTATTTTCATTTAATGATCTTGAGATATTTAATTGATGACCTAGTGACCATAGTGAAATCAGATTTAGGCAAAATTAAATGTGGTATGCATAGGAAAAATGATATAGAGTGATTATATAAAATGGAAAAGATAAAATAATTTTCTAATCTCCTTCCAATTCTACCAACATTCTATCATGAGTATAAAATCATTATCAAAATGAGCAGGAAATATTTTTTATACTAATGGACTTGGAAATGTCTACATTTCAAAAAATATTCAAATATTTGCAATATCAATGCATTTGAAATTGTACTTTTACGAACTATAGTATGGCAGTTTTAATTATTTATAACCCTCAACTTTTATCAAAGGTTTTTTGTGGAAAGAATATAGCCCAAATCAGTTGAACAGAAGTGATAGGAGGAGAAGTAACACTGTAATGCTAGTGGTTCATGAAGTTCATGGTGTACAGAAAACTCCTCATATAGTCTTTCCTAACAGAAGTTTTAGATTAACCACTTAATGGGTTCTGAATGACTTTTCTATTGGCATTTAACCAATGTGACAAAAACCTGAATTTTGTATTGAAAAAAAATCATCCCACGATAGAGCAAGACACAGAGATTCAACTTTGAAGGAGTCTACCCTTTGCAAATGCAAAAACAGTCTTTTATTCTTCTACAGATAATTCATTATTTAGATATAAGTGATGTATGATAAACAAAATTGTGCTGGAAGAAAATACCTTATATCATCCTTCATATTACAGACAACTTATCATAAATTTATCCTTTTTGGTGCTTAACCAGAAATATTTTTCTAAATTAAGTTAATAGTTGGTAGGATGCAAAATTAAACTGTAATAAAAGAGTGATCAGAACTACAGTTTAGTATTCTCAATGCTCCAAAGACATGTTGAGTTTTAGTAACAGGTTAAATGATTTATGGATAGCTTCTTGGTGAAATGAAAATATGACTAATGTTTAAATTCTAACAGTATTATCAGAGCACAAATCCAACTCTTACAGCTATGAAAGCAGGGCTTTCTTTTAAGTACTAAACATCTTTACTTCACTTTCTAAGTACTTTGTACTTAGACCTGGGCTTAGTTGGGATCTGATCACAGCTTCTGGCTCTAAGGATGATGGGTTCTCAATAAAATTTCCAGAGACTGATGAAAAATGTTGCCAATAATCCCCCTGAAAATCCCCCTTTGCTTCAGATACATCTATCCCATTTTTCTCTCAATTTTTAGTGTACATGCTGCTGAAGTGAGCACTGCTCTTGTCCTGTTTTGAGCAGTTCTGAAAGACCTCTCTTGTTAATAGCTTTAGTGGCACTGATGTGGCTGTCTCCAATCTATTCAACATGTTTTACCTTTAGTAATTTCTTTGGCTTTCCTGTGTATCATATAGTACTAGATCCAGTGACTAAGGTAGGCAAGGATGCACTACAGTATTTTTGTAAGTTTGCCTTTCTGTTGGATGGAACCTGGCAGTGGCACTCACCATGTTTTGAATATACTTTACAAAGACACAAAAGAGGACTTTCAGAACTGCTTCAGAAAGTGACAAGATTGGTGACATAAGCATGGGAAAATGGAAGAAAAAGGTTTTGAAGAGAATTACTTCGATGGTTCTTTCATTGTTTTTATGTTTTAATTTAAACATATCGTATTTGATCAGCATTTGTGTGTAGGGATCTGGTCACGATTCCTTCAGCGCTATGGAAAATTCAAAAGGCATGTAGCAACAGCAAAGTTTAAAACATACTTAGGAAATTAAAAGATAGAAGGGAGTAATGAAGGTAGGGAAATAAAGAGGTGTCACAGTCCATCTGTCTGCTATAATAGAATACAAATACTAGGTGGATTATAAAGAAACCAAAATTTGTTTGGCTCATTATTCTAAAGATCAGGGAGCATACGATACTGGCATTAGATAGGGGCATTTTTGGTATGTCATTCCAATGCAGAAGGCATCAGCTTAAAAGTTAAGGGAATATGGGAACAAACAAAAGAGGGGCAAACTCACTTTACTTCAATAGCTAGCTGTGATAATGTCATTCATCTCCTCGTGACTGAAGAGCTCATGTGAATTAATGCTGGCTTAAGCCATATTTCTCACCACTGTTTTACCGGTGATTAAATTTTGAATACAGAGGGAAAACTTCAAGATATAGCCAGAAAACTTAGTTGAAGTAGTCAGAAGCTCTGCTACTAGTGATTTCAATTCTTTTTCTCAGTGATGTGCAAAAGAATCACACTTCTTTTTTGAACAATTAGTCCCTTTTGAACTCCAGGCAGTTCTAAGCCACGTGAGGCAACCAGTGAACTATGGGTATTTATTAGTGAATGCAACCCACTCACCAATTCCATCATACTCAATCTAATCACATCAGAATACTGAGAGAAATAAGCAATTTCATAGTGAAGGTGAGAGGTTAAAAAGTACTATCACTTGAAGGAATGTTCCTTAAAATTCATACAATAAAAGTTTGGTTCCCAGAGCGGAATTATTGGGAATAATGGACTATGAAACTTTTGGAGGTAGAGAGTAGTGGGAAATGTTTAAGCTATGAGATGAATCTCCCTGAGGAGATTGTGACAGCTCGTTTGTCCTTTGTCTTCTGGTTTCTGTTATAATCTTATCATAATGTGGTGAACTCACCAGAGACTTAAAATAATCAAGAACTGAAAACCTCTTAATTTTATTCTGGGTCTTCCAGAACCACTAATCAAAATAAAACTGCTCTTTTTATAAGTTAATTATGTCAGCTACTTCTTTACAATGACAGAAAGATCAATAAACAAAAAGTTGAATTATCACTGTAATGATAACTAAAATAGTGCGGTGGAGCCTTTGAAACTGATTTATAGGAGTTAGAAGTGTTTTGATCAGGTCAAGAAAAGCCTTCAATGCTGCAATTAGAAATTAATTGGCTATTTTTGTGAGGACTCAAAAGAATGCTGCTAAAAAGATGGTGCTAAAGACTATGCTAAGAAATTTTCAGATAAGTTCGATCCCTGGTACCGATAAAAATGAAAAAGACCAAAAAAAAAAAAAAAAAAAGAAAGAAATTTTCAGATAAATACTGTATAAGAATTCAGTTGGAAAGTGGGGAAGAGGTCATCCTTGTAACACCATTGCAAAAAAAATGATTCATTTATTTATGTCATGATACTTTTTAAGAGGTAATTTTTGACATTGAAATGCCAGGTTACTTGATACAGGTGATTTAAAGAGAGTAGAGCATTAATCCAGGCTGCAGTGTGGCTACTACTCCTACTTTTAGGTAAATTTGCAGTGGGAATCACTAGCAAAGAGAAAATTACACAAATAGGTGGAAAATATGTCCAAGAAACAAGATCACATAGATAGCACGGAGAAGGAAATGAAGAGCCTTGTAACAGGATAATAACAAAGATGCATCAAAAACCTCTCAGAAATATGAAAGGAAACCCATCATAGGATGAAAGATACAGAAATGCAAATTTGTTTAGAATAAATTCCAAGGCAAAATCATTCCAGAAAAGAGCAAAAAATTGCTCTGTGTTTCCAAAGCCATCCCAGGATTTATTTCTCAATGATTAGATAGCAAGGCACTTGAAGGCCACCACAGCCTTGCAGCAAGAACACCTAGTACTTTAGGGCTGTTGCAGACCTTGGAATTTTCTGTATGATATTGAGTTTGCAGGCATGCTGAATTCAAGAGTTACAGGTTCATGAAGGCTTACACTGGGATTTCAAGGAATGCTATGGAGGACAGCATTGTGCCATGGGCATAGTTTCTGCAAACATCTTTAGTAGGGCAACACACAGTGAAGCTACAGGAGGGAAGCTGTCGAGGAAATCCAAAAAGATGTTGTTATCAGCAGTGTGCAATGTCTTCCAAGGAAATTTTCAGACAGTATACAAAATCTGACCAAAACTGTAATTATCCAGGCTGCAATTAGAAGTACAAATATTCAAACCCTAGAGTGCTCACATTGTACCAGAATGTGTTCTGAACCCTGGATTTAAGAGTTTAAGATTTAATATTGACCTGATGAGTCCCAGCTGAGTGATGGATTAATGTGTCCTATCCCAATTTCCTATTCCTTCCTTTTGAATTAGAAATGTCTACCCGCTGACTTTCTTACTCATCATTGGTTCCTGAAAGGATGTTATTTGTCTTTTTTAAAATTTTTATTTATTTACTTTTTATTTTACAGGGACTCAGATGTGAAACTACTTGAATCTCTGAGGACACCTTACTTGGATTTTTGAGCAATGATTATGCAAATGAGACCCTGTAACAGAACAAATGCATTTTCCATTGTGAGATAATCATGAGCATTTGTAGGTTAGGGCCAGAATGCTATTTTTTTGATTCCTCCTAAAGTCTATGTGCAAAAGCTTCATCTACAAGCAGGCTGTATCAGGAGGAGATGTCATTATGAGATGGAGCCTGATGAAGGTGTTTAAGTTATTTTGTATATGTCCTTGAATAGTGTCCTGTGTTCTGGTCAATTTTATTTTTCTCTGAATCCTGGGTCATGAAATCAATGTTTTACTCTACTATGTGTTGTCACTGTGATGTTTTACCCTCTTCGGAGCCCCAAAACAATGGAGTGACTTTGGCTCACAGTGGACCTTCTAGAACTTTGATGTAAAATATGTACTTTCTACTATAATGTAACTGTCTTACGTACTTCATGTTAGTGATGGAATGCTAACTAATGTAAAGGAAATTTTTGTTTCTTTGGTACAGGTAATCAAACTCACAATGTGCGCTTACCAGGTAAGCGATTGAACCACTGAACTAAATCCTTAGTCCTAAAAAGCAAATTTTAGGAAATGATTTGAAGTTGACCATTATTTGATGTCAAATAATGATTCTTAATACACTGGAGATGAACAATGACATCTGAGTGTATGAAATCTTACACATCCCTTACAAACACTCTACCCTAACACAAAAACAGCAGCGGGGCATTGGCCTGATCTGCTGATGAACAGTGCAAGATACATGCAAGGATAATCGAGTGCTTTTAGGATAAGAGACTCTAAAGGCATTCCAGGAAGAAGGTGAACTCTCAAGGAGACAAGAGGCCACGCCGACTAGGATATGACAGAAATAATAACATTCAAATTATGGTTACATTTGTGATTTTATCCCACAACATTAGATAACAGATGTGAACAGAAATTCTATGACTTTTTCTCTTTACATGATACACTTTGGCTAACTTGACAAATTATAGAGCTGGAAAACTTGTGGTATTTATCTTCTCCTATATTATCTTTCCTCCTTAGAATTTTCCCAGGTACATGAAAGTATAGATTGTTTGTACATCACTGAAGCTGTGGTCAGGAAGATGTATTATGCAGATTAACACTTAAGATTCTGCTATGATTTTTCTGGGACATACTCCAAAATTAGATTCATATTTCCCTTTAAAAAGCTACTGTGATTAATGTGCTTAATCAACTTGTATAGATTATCTCTTCAAGGTTTAGTTTAAAGGCTGTATATTTTAGAAGTACTACTTTTATGATGCTTTAGTTGTAGCATTTTGCAAAAAGTACAAGCTATATTGCAAATAAGTAGCTGATAAAAGTAGAGTCCTATGAATTGAAAACCAGTTCCCTTGCAACTTTGACACTGATTGAAACTGGTAAAATAATACTAATTCATTCATTTTTAAATCCACCTCTAAGTAAGGATTTTGAATACTAAATCTCATGTGAATGCTAATCACTTCATGTGGGTTTTCTCTTACCTGATAATATCTGATGATCTGTTATTTCTTTGAGTGAATGTAAAGGTCTCTTGTTTTATTTTTTATTTATTTATTTTTTTAAAGTGGGAATTGAACTTATGACCTTGTGCTTGCCAGGTAGGCACTCTGTCGCTGAGCTACATACTAAGCCTTTTAATGGTCCTTTGTGCCTAATAAAATATGCACAATTATACCAGGGCATTTTATGTTGTGCATTAATTCTGTTCGATGAACTGATTTCCAAAGAAACATTTTATGTTAATTTTCTAACTGAAGCAATCTAATATCCAATATTAACCTGTATGAAACAGGAAAAAATTACTCTCACAGATTTTAATTTAAAATTTGGTACAAAATAATAAAATATTCAAATTTAACTAATCAGTTTAAGTATAATTTTCTTTATTCTGTCCATATCTATCATTTGCATAAGAATTAAGAAATGCTGTGTTTCATTACTTTCTCTACATATTTAATATGCACATTTGAGATCATGCATGTGAATAAAAACCTTGATTTGTAGGAATTAAAACTTTCACAGGATCCTTACATAAATCCAAACACATGGTTAAAAATGATATTTTAAAATAAATATTTGCACCTCAATGTATCATAGTTTTTAACATTTTTTAAAAAAAAGTGACATACCTATAATCCTAGCTATTGGCAAGATGAGACAAAATTATCTGAAATTAAATGTCTACCTGGATAACTCAAGGATACCCTGTAGATCAATAGCAGAACATCTTTGTTCAGTCTTTAGTGCTCATACCTCAAAAAGTATATATCCATACATTTATTTAATATAAATATATAAAATACATTGTGTATTTAATATCATACATGTCCATAATATACATAATCTTTTATATAGTAAGTTGGATGGATCTATAATATATATTATATGCTACATTATATAAATAGTAGAATATGTTTCTGTGCACTATTTTATATCTATATATTAAATATATATTATATCAACTTATAATTTGGAATGACAAGGTGTTATAAATGTTTTAAATTATCATATTTTGATCATTTTTCAATATCATGCTTTAGAGAGTAATACTATACTAGAAATTTCATTCAAAAATAGTGACCTATTAGGATCAATTTATATACATTTTAAATCATCAGTATTTAGATTATTGCTATTAATTAAATAGGTCTTGATATTTTTCTCTACATTTGTTTAGATTAACTTCACAATTGATTAAGGTTTTTTAAAGAGAATATTAATTGTTGTTTCATAGAAGATAAAATAGCAACATTCTGTTAAAAACTTTTCTTTCAAAAAATTTGAGTGTACTTTTGCCTTTGGACTGTCTGAAAACCAGGGTCTACTCTGATTCACTATTCATTTACCACAACCAACTTTGTCTTCAAAATAAATGAGGGAAGCGTAATTTTTGAAAGTCAATTTCATATGGTAACCTTAGTACTATACAGTTTATCAAATGACAAAGTAACCATGTCTATCAGCATAAAACTAAAAACTTCCACCATTAAGTCCTGAATGTCTTTTAAAAGGAGTTTAAAAAATTTATTTATGTTCTCTTCTATTCTTTAAATTAAAAGTAATATTAGGATCTGTAAGAAATGATTATACACTTAATTACATGCAAGATTTATATGCTTCTTAATTTCATGAATGTGGGAAATAATATATGATTTGCTGTATTAAAATCATATTTTTATTTCTCACTTCTTTTGTAATTACTTTTATGCCGATAGACATGGTTACTTTGTCATTTAATAATTTGCGTGGTACTAAGGTTACAAAAGGATTTCCACTGCTGCACTGATTAAAACTAAACATTATAAATAAGATTAGTTGACACTGAAGCCTTGATTTCCAACCCTAGTGAGTCGGAGGCAGAGAATGTCTCACATGCTTCACAGTATTATTATATATATCTGAATGTCTTTTTTAAACAGAGTTTAAAGAATTTCTTTATATTCTACTCTACAAATGATCTGTTTGAAGGGGAAATTTAAAAAAATATATTTTAACTCCATTTCTGGTTCATACAATATTAGTTTATAGATAATGACTACAGATACTCTGAATTTTGTATAAAGCATATAACAATTTTATACTGATTTTCTTCCTTGAAAATTCTGGTTCAAGTGGATTCTCTTTATTAATTACTGTTTCTTGAATAGTTGGCAGGTAGGCATTATGGGGAGAGTGTTTGGGTTTCCTCAATTTTCTGTATTGCAGAATATTAATTTTTGTCTGGTTTTATCTGTTCAGCACAGATCAGACACAGGCCGTTCTCTTTCTAGATTACCTCCTAAAATCCCATAGTGACTTTTAGGTTTTTTTACTGCAGTCATTTTTATAAATGAAATGATTCTTTTTTAGTAGTTTCACCTATAGATTAAAACTTTGTACTGTGGCTTGTAATTTTATTCCAACCTCTTCTTATCCTCCACACACTCTTCCATTAAAAAAAAAATAAATTAGACAAATTTGCTAAGATATATTCTCTTCAGAGATTACGTGATGGAGTGCTGCCTCCCTTCTAAGTAGAGTTATATGACTGTACTTTAAGTAGTTCTTTATGGGTCTGTACATAATTATTGAGATTCAAAAGAGACAAATTGAGAAAGCTTCTCTTTCTTAGCATAGAGAAATGCATGCTTTATATGGAACAAAATATTTTCTTACAGTTCTGAAGGAACAGAAGCACTGCTAATATGCAGATCTGGAGAGAGTTGTTCTTTCATTTCAAGATGGCACATATTGCTGTTTACTTATAAAGAGAAAAGGCAGAAAGGAGCAGGATTACATCTTCATAAAAGCAAAAGAGAATAAAGGGGGAAAAAAGGCCAAGACAGTGATCATTAGGCTCTTTGTATTGAGAATAATCCAAGATAGAGTAATTAAGATATTGTGACTTGAATGCACCTTAAAAGCACTATTGGTTTTTAAATTTCATCATGTTAAGTAGAGAAGAAAACACATTCAATTCAAATCATTATTTCCCTGCTCCTTCATAGTTCCATATGATAAAAAAAACACACACACATTTCATGCTAACAGCATCAAATGTCTTAACTTGTTCAAGGATAACTGAAAACCTAAGTCTAAGGAATCATTTATATTATCTCTCCAGCAATGAGGGTGAGTGTATTTTAGTTGCACTGACGTGGACAATCCAATGTACTGAATCAATGCAAAATGCATACTTTTCATGGCCATTTTGACCATGAAATTTGGGGTAGAGTAAAAAGCTGTATTATATCATATCTGAGGTGAATAACTTGGGTCAAGACACACGAGTATTTTTAAAACCTACTTTTCCATTGAATAATATTAGAAACAGAATTCAGGATTTTTTAATCATATCTTATAAAAACACTCAGAAATGTTACAAATTGCAAGAAGAATAGGATATATTTGAAGTGATGGCATGTTTTGAGGGGACTGATTAGAATGCTTTTACTGTAATGAATTTAAATTTAAACATTCATTTTATTTTTGGTCGTCATAAGTTTGTGCGTGTGTATCCAAAGTACAACGGCGATACATGCACATGACAGATCTCCCGATATGGAAGGGAACAATGGAAGGTATTAAAGGGGAAGCAGGTTCCAATAATCCCAAAATTCAAAAAGACAAGCAGCATTCAGTATAAAGGCTTTGATTCTATGTACCAGTGTCTCAGTCACCTTTCTCATCATTTGGAAAATTACCTGACTCCCATAACAAAAGAAGAAGAAGGTTATTTTAGCTGATTTCAGTCCATAGTCATCAGGCTCCAGAACAGGATAGTATGGCACACGGGCATAGCTGAAGAGAGTTCTCATGACATGGCAATGGGGAACACAGAGTAGTCATGGGAGAAGCTAGGAAAAGAGAACAGATCATTTAGGTGCAAACCCACAGTGATCTGCTTCTTCTAACCAGCTCCTGCTCCTAACACTAATCAGTGGCAATCCCCTTATAATCCAATCAGCTTTACTGAGGTCTTCTCTATGGTTATATAAGGCTGGAAGGGACATCTAGATATAAACAGAACACCAGTCTTCTAAAAAATCTGATTTAATGCTTTTGTTTCTAAGGTTCCCAGCAGTCCCACCACTATGAGTTTCTGGGTTTGGTCCAAGTACAAGCTCTTACATGCTGGAATTTCATGTCTGAGTCTTTCTTATGCTAGTGATAAACATTGGTAGCTTTAAAGGTCCATGATGTTGCAGTGTGATTTTATTCCGTGAGTGCCAAAAGGTATGAAATCTCTGCTGAGGCACCAACCCAGTGGGTTTATGGGGTGTTATGCCACTGTGAACTCTACATCAGATTCACTTGTGGTAATTACTGAATGAGCTTTGAGCCTGTATGAGACATCTTTTGAAATATAAAGATACTCCTGTCTCTATAACCCACACACCACATGTGTCTTTGGAGTTAATATCCCCGGAATGATATCAAAGCGTACCTCCTTGCATCCCTAGAAATGTGGTTTGAGCCACAGTCTGTTTCAGACACAATTAAAGGATCTGAGGAAAAGAGGATATGAGTGTGGGAATTAAAGACAAGATGCTACTGGACAGCAAGCTCCAATGTACTAGGAGCATCGCAGATCACTCTTTTGAATCAACTCTTGCTTCAGCAACATTTGATGTAATAAAGTTCTACAACTGCTATTAAGTCAACAGCCTGAAGAAGCAGAGATATTCCCTCCTAAAGTCTCAGAACCAATGCAACCCTTTAGGTACTATACTTAATTTTAGCTCAGGGAAATCTGTCACAGATATTTGAGATAATGTTTTGTGTTATTTCAGTTATAGATGAGGCAAAAACAAGCAGTAAATATGTGAATTTAACAGCAAATCATTATTTAACAAATTGTTTTTATAATGACTATATATCCAGCCTTTTATAGCACCATATGTGAAACGCTAAATCAACCCAAAGTGAGACTGACAACTATTAACTTTTGAAAGAAAACATGAAGAAAATATTTGTGATATAGATCAATAAAGGTTTCTTAGGCTACAATAAGCAAGATTCATAAAACGTCTGAAGAACTGGATTTTATAAAAATTAAAAACTTTATCATTAAACTTCGGTGGCTATAGTAAGCGGGGTTATGATTCCAGAAAGCTGTCTTTTTCTACTAATGTAATTTTGCTTTCACTGTCTACGTGGAATATATGGATATGTGAATAAAAATGGAACACAAAGGCAAAGAAAATGTCTATATTTCTGTGACTGTGTGTGAGTGTGGCAGAGATAGAAGAGTGCAAAGAAGAAAGAGGCTAAAATTAAAGATCAAATAAATGAGTTTGAGATCCTTTCTTGGAAAAAAAACAATTAAGAAATTTCTAGAATTTATATTGTAGTTAATGAGGCTACAGTGCAGAATAATTTGTGCTTTAGTAGTTTAAAAGGCAACTTAATATGTTAGCTAAATTTTAAAGTATAGTTTTTCAGAGTCTTAAAAGGGTTTCTAAGTTTCTAAATTAAATTATAAAAATTTTTAAATCATTTAAACTGTACTCCATGGTTGTAGTCGGGAGTTTGCCAAGGGAATAGATTTAATACAGGGCATATAATGCATAGGAGAAATCCAAAGAATCCAACTAAGAGCCTGGACCCCAAATGGCCTGCACAAACCCAACTGAAGACATAGAGCCCTTGGTAATGTCCTCTATATGTCTAACTGGGGTACATGAGCCCACAACGTCTCATGCCAGTCTGTATTGAGGAGCTGCACTGGGAAGGCCCAGTAGTCAGTGGTGCACAAGTGGGATGAAGGACCTGTGCCAGAAGAATGAGAGATCTACCAGAGATCTGCCAGGAAGTGATGCTAAAGGTGAGAAGCAGAGCTCCCTTGAAGAGAACCTCAGCCATTCTCAGCAACAACAAGGACCGGAACTCTTCCAGTGATAAGAAGAGTTGAAGTCATATCAGGAAAACTAACTAGTATGACAAGCTTCTCCAGAACAAAACCATACCATCTTCATCCTAGTTATGCTTTTATGCTGTAGGCAACAATTTTCAGGTGGACCTTCCACACCCAGGCTGATTCAGTTCATCTGGGTTTTACAAGTTGACCGTTAGTTAATCCACCTCACCCACTGAAAATTTCATCTTCTACATAGTAAGAACTCAAGAGTGGGCTAAAGCATAAACACACCTGAAAATAAGTGACTTTAGAAAGTAAAATCCGTATGTAAAAGCATTATGAAAAAGGAGAGCTTCATTCTATTTGCATGCATTTGAAAAGGTTTCTCACAAAAAAAACATGATTTGAGAAAGGACTTGAACATGAATTTTAAGAATTTATGTATTCATGTACATAAAATACTTTAACATTTTGAAAGACAACATAATGAGTGAATAATAACATTATGGAAAATAGAACAAGGATATAAAATGTAAAGAGTAGAAAATGTTACTGAGACTGTTACAAAATAAGACAAATTTACAAAGTAATAGAGAACTATTTTAATAAGCATAAGATCAAAATGTTGCCAGACTGAACGGGGATGTACTGATTCTATTATTTTAATATCATCTTCTCTTTCATTTCTTTTTCTTTTTATCTAGATCTACAGGCTTCCTAACATCAAAACTCACAAAGGCAACCTCAGGGCCCACTACCACTCACCATTAAATTCAAATATGATCACGTCACAGGGGAGTCAGTGCTGAGCAGCTAGATCTCCTCTACTTTCATATAAAGGTAATGAAATTCTCTTTTCATGGTAGCACAGTATCTAACTAGATAGACACTATGAAAATCAAACTAAATTCCCATAATTCACAAAGTCTGCTAACTTATTTTCAAAATAATTTCAAACTCCCTGAAATCATGTTCTGGATAACTCCCTAAGAACTGAAATATTTTTTCAGAGGTTCCCAGAATTACCATATGTTAGGTTTGTGTCTGGATGCTGTCTTAAGGGGTGTGCTTTTCAGAGGTGTCTGAATCTAGAGGTTTTTTTTTTTTTTTTTTTTTTTTTTTGTCTTTTTCTTTTTTATCGATACTGGGGATCAAACTCACAACTGTCTGCTTGCAAGGCAGGCGCTTATGCCACTGAGCTAAATCCCCAGCCCCTTGAATCTAGAGTTTGTGATTGGCTCATTGTCTAGTGCTGGGATTGGATTTGTAGATGTTACATCAACACAAGGGCAGGTAGCCTGATACTGTATACAGGAGGGAAAGTGGCTCGTTTCCCCTTTTTTACTCTAGTTGCTTTTGGTATCTTCCAGCATCATGAACTGTTGTCCCTCATCCATGTTTCCTTGTCTTTGGAACCAGCTAGGTATGGATTGGAATCTCCACAAGCTGTGAGCTAAATAAACATTTCCTTCCTTGAGTGCCAAGTATTTTGTCCTAACAATGAGAATGGTAGCTAAGATACCACAAGAATGTCAATGAATGCACTCAAAGTGAAAATATACAACCAAAAAATCTTAGATGCACGTGTAGTATGGTCAAAATTTTTGGCTCTGTCTGTACATTTTAATGCTTCTGTAATTCTCAGAGACAGTTTATCTTCTCTAGGTTTAAATATGCTCACAGAAGGCAAAACAATATTAAGTGGTTTCACTCAGTGGTTACCACTATGGTGCACACTACAATTAGTGGGGTTGACATGTATAATGAACCTTAAAATTTTTGTCTATAAAACCAGAGTGTCTTTGTTTATAAAAACTTAACTCATCAAGAATTTATTGTGTATCACCTCCAGATTCTGTTATTTGTTAGAACACAGCTGCAATTAAGAAATTCACATCAATATCCTTCTCCTCTGAGGTAGTACAATGAATCCATTTTTGTAAACATCCATAAGGAACAGCTTTTATTGACACATTTTTAAGTCCTTGGAAATATGATGAGGCAAATCATTTTGACCATTAATTCCTTTAAGGTTCCTGAAAACCATATCAACACACAGCTACCATTTTGTTTATGTAGACTATAAACACCATCATATGGAATAAATTAGTTTATGCCTGCCATTTGCATCCAAAAATATGTTTTAAAAGTTTCTTAAAAGACATATAAATGAATGACAATATTACCTTTCAAATGCCATGAAGGGCAAAGGTAAGTTAATGCACATTTTTCTAGTGAAATCACTTCAGGTTTCTCAGCATGGCCTGAACTCTTAGCCTTAAATAATGCTTCCTTTCTCACTTTCTAAATGCTCAGTTTATGAGTATGTATCACTCCTCTGATTCAAGTGAAACAGTACTTCAAAGGAGTTTTTTCACATGGTACTCACAAAAAATACTCTAAGGTGAAAACTTGTCTGACAGAATTTTTCTAAGACTTTGCACCTGTAAAGTCTGGTACATTTAAAACATAGTTAATATAAAATGCAAATGGCCCAAAAAATGGTCTTTTAATTTTTTTTCACAAAATAGAATTTTAAAATGTTAACATTTCTACCTGATATATGAAATATAAAAACTGCATATTAGTAGGCTGCCATGTAAATACATATGTATAATATTAATGGCATAACATGTTAATATGTACATATATAATGCTTAAGATTTAAATCAGTTATATTAATCTCATTTTTTCTGGTGAAAATCTTTTTTTTTTTTTTATTTAAGAGGAAAAAGAGAAAAACACAAAACAAAACAAAGCAGTGTAAGGTTACATATAATACAGAACTACAAAAAAAAGCATAACAGTAAGAAATCACCTGTTAATAGATTACATATTATCATCTTGGAAATAGTTGCTCAAATCACAGTATCAAAGAATACAAAGTAGACATTCAAACAGAGAGACTACAAACAGCTGTGTTCAATGATCCAAAAACATTAATATAGTCAGCTATTCAACATCCCTATACACACTTGCTGTTATATCCGTTAGAGCTCTTTTTTCCCCTTCCTCTCTTTTTACATCAAAATTTACACATTTTAGATTTTATTACTCCTTAGTTCTTATTACTTTTTGGGGGGGGGAGAATAAAGTCAAATATGGCAGAACAAAGCTGTCAGTGAAAACCAAGGATAGACTTAGCACATGATGTAGAACAGAGTATACGGTTATTAACAATAGTTATCAACGTTGTCTCTTGTTTCCTTAAAAAGATTTGTCTATCTCATTAGATATTATAAAGTTGGACAAAACAGTAGAGAACAAGACCAATAAAACTTAGACATTGTAAACATTACAGGACTTCCAAAGGAGACAATAGCCAAACCAGAATGGGCATCTTAGTGAATCTTACTGCCTTCAAAGTAGTTGCCTATACCCTCGGACCTGATACTATCCCACAGAATGGAACAGAGTCTAATCAGTCAAAACAAGATCGTGGGAGCATTACAGGACTTCAAAACAAGTTAATAGGAAATCGAAAAGAGTTACTATTATATATCCTAATTTTTTAAATTTTTCCCTTAATTAAAATAAACATAAGAAATAACTAAATAATTTTTTTAAAGAATAATAGTTACCATAGTGTCTGTCTTTTTCCTTGAGATATTTGGATAAAACTTCATATACTATAGCTTCAAATATTTCCATATCAAGAAGCCCGGAATAAAGCCTTTCTAATTAATAAGTGAAAATTTTATAAGGCTTCAAGGCCACATAATGGGGAATCATGATTGCCACATATTTTCATATATTTGAATCATTACTTACATTAGGGAAACTATTCGGTATTCATACATGCGAGATTGATTTATTTCACTTATGAGTATGGTCTCAAGCTGTGCCCATTTATTGATAAATATCTCAATGTGATCCTTCTTTATAGCTGAATAATATTCCATTGTATAGAAATACCACAACTTTTTTATCCATTCCTCAGTTGATGGACACTTGGGTTGTTTCCAAGATCTGGCGATTACAAATTGTGCTGCTATAAACATAGGTGCACATAAATCACTGTGGTATGATGCTTTCAGTTCTTCTGGGAATATGCCTAGAAGTGGAATAGCTGGAATAAATGGGATTTCCAATCCCAACTTTTTGAGAAACCTCCAGACAGACCTCCACAAAGGCTGTACCAGTCTACACTCCCACCAACAGTGCAGGAGAGTTCCTTTTTCCCCACATCCTCTCCAGCATTTGTTGTTGTTGGTTTTCTTGATCCTGGCCATTCTTTCAGGAGTGAGATGGAATCTCAGTGTGGTTTTAATTTGCATTTCTCTGATGACCAATGATGATGAGCATGTTTTCATATATTTATTTGCCATTTGCATTTCTTCATCTGAGAATTGCGTATTCATCTCAGATGCCCATTTTTGGATTGGATCTTTGAATTTTGGAGGTCTGAGTTTTTTTAATTCTTTATATGTTTTAGACAAGAGTCCCTTGTCTGAGAGAGAGTTCACTAAAATCTTTTCCCAGTTTGTGGGTTTTCTTTTCACTGTGCTGGAGATTTCTTTTGACATGCAGAAACTTTTTAATAAGATGTGGTCCCAGTTATTGATTCTGGGAAGTGTTTCCCGTGCGGTTTGAGTCCTGTTCATGAATTCTCTACCTACTCGTATGTCTCCAAGGTTTCTACCCACTTTGTCTTCCAATAGATTTAGTGTTTCTGTTTTAATATTCAGATCTTTGACCCATTTAGATTTTAATTTAGTACATGGTGATAGACATGGGTCTAGCTTTAGTTTTCGGCAAATGGAGAGCCAGTTTTTCCAGCACCATTTATTAAAGAGACTGTCGTTCTTCCAGTGAACCTGCTTGGCTCCTTTATCAAAGATAAGGTGGTTGAGTGTGTTTGTAGTTGTGGTTGTATCTTCTAATCTATTCCATTGATCTTCGCCTCTATTTTGATTCCAATACCATGTTGATTTTACTACTGTTGCTTTGTAGTATAATTTCAAGTCAGGGATTGTGATGCCTCCTGCTTTGCCTTTGCTGCTTAGAATTGCCTTTGCGATTCTAGGTCTCTTCTGGTTCCAGATGAAATTTAGGAGTGATTTCTCTAGATCTATAAGGTATGTTGATGGTATTTCTATTGGGATTGCATTGAATCTGTATAAGAGTTTTGGGAGAATGGCCATCTTCACAATGTTTGTTCTTCCTATCCATGAGCAAGGGATGTCTTTCCATTTTCTGAGAACATCTTCAATTTCCTTTTTCAGTGTATTATAGTTTTCACTGTATAAGTCTTTCACTTCTTTCGTAAGAGTAATTCCTAAATATTTCATTTTTTTGCTTGCTAATGTGAATAGTCCCGTTTCTCTTATTTCCCTCTCTGTAATTTTGTTGTTCGTGTATAGGAATGCTATTGATTTCTGAGTATTGATTTTGTATCCAGCCACATTACTGAATTTATTTATTGTATCTAAGAGTATTTCAATGGAGTTTAGGGGGTCTTCTATGTAGAGTATCATGTCATCTGCAAACAATGATAACTTAACTTCTTCTTTTCCTATCTTTACCCCTTTTATTTCTCTTTCTTGCCTAATTGCTCTGGCTAGTACTTCCAGTACTATATTAAATAGGAGTGGTGATAAAGGACATCCTTGTCTTGTGCCTGATTTTAAAGTAAAGGCTTTCAATTTTTGGCCATTTAGAATGATGCTGGCTGTTGGTTTGTCATAAATGGCCTTTATTATATTGAGGTAAAGACCATCTATTCCAATTTTCTGTAGAGTTTTTATCATGAATAAATGTTGGACCTTATCGAAGGCTTTTTCTGCATCTATAGAAATGATCATGTGATTCTTATTTTTGGCTTTATTGATATGGTGGATTACATTTATTGATTTGCGTATGTTGAACCATCCTTGCATTCCTGGGATGAATCCCACTTGGTCATGGTGTATAATCTTCTTGATGATTTGCTGGATCCTATTTGCCAATATTTTATTGAGGATTTTTGCATCTGTGTTCATTAGGGAGATCGGTCTATAGTTCTCTTTTTTAGTTGGGTCTTTCTCAGGTTTTGGTACTAGAGTAATATTTGCTTCCAGGAACGACTTAGGAAGGATTGCTTCCCTTTCAATTTCATTGAACAGTTTGAGGAGTGTCGGCATTAGGTCTTCTTTGTATTTCTTGTAGAATTCTGTAGTGAATCCATCTGGGCCTGGGCTCTTCTTGGTGGGTAAGGACTTAATTACATTTTCAATTTCAGTAACAGAGATTGGGTTATTCAACAGTTTTACATCCTCTTGATCTAGCTTCGGCACTTCATATGCTTCTAAGAATCTGTCTATTTCTTCTGTGTTATCAAACTTTTGAGAGTAGAGGTTTTCGAAGTAGGTGTTGATGATCTTCTGTATTTCTATTGGGTCTGTAGTTATTTCTCCTTTTTCACTTCTTATTGCATGAATTTGAGCTTTTTCTTCCCTTTTTTTAATAAGGTTGGCTAGGGGCTTATCGATTTTATTTATTCTTTCAAAGAACCAACTCTTTGATTTGTTGATTCTTTGGATTGTTTTCTTAGTCTCTATTGCATTGATTTCTGCTCTGATTTTTATAATTTCCTCTCTTCTTTTGGCTTTGGGCTTGACTTGCTCTTCTTTTTCTAGCTGTTTGAGGTGTAGCATCAAGTTATTTATTTGTATTCGTTCTGTTTTCCTGATGTGGGAACTCAGTGCAATAAATTTTCCTCTCAGGACGGCTTTCATTGCATCCCACAGGTTCCGGTAAGTTGTATCTGTATTTTCATTTTCTTTTAGGTATTGTTTGATTTCTTCTTTAATTTCCTCTGTGACCCACTGATTACTCAAGAGTGTGTTATTCAGTTTCCATGTGTTTGTGGGATTTTTGCAGTATCTTTTATCATTAATTTCTAATTTCAGAGCGCTATGATCCGATAACATGCAAGGGATGATTTCAGCTCTTTTGCACTTGTTTAAATATGTTCTGTGAGCTAATATATGGTCTATTTTAGAAAATGATCCATGTACTGCTGAGAAGAATGTGTATTCTGATGTTGTTGGGTGGAACATCCTGTATATGTCTATCAAACCCATTTGTTCACAGGTATGATTCAGTTCTGTTATTTCTTTGCTTATTTTCTGTCTGGTTGATCTGTCCCTTGGTGTCAATGGCGTATTAAGGTCTCCTGTTACAATTGTGTTACTGATAATTTGAGTTTTCATTTCTGTTAATAATTGTTTTATATAACTTGGTGCTCTGGAGTTTGGTGCGTATATATTTAAGATAGTTATCTCTTCCTCTTGGAGTTTTCCCCTTACAAGTATGTAGTGACCTTCTTTGTCCTTTATGGTCATTGTTGGTTTAAAGTTCACGTTGTCTGCAAACAGAATGGCTACTCCTGCCTTTTTCTGGATTCCTGCTGCATGAAGAATTGTTTTCCATCCTTTGACTTTCAGTCTGTGAGTATCCTTCTGGGTTAGATGGGTTTCCTGTAAACAGCATATGGTTGGATTTTGTTTCTTGATCCATTCTGCTAGTCTGTTTCTTTTGATTGGTGCATTGAGACCATTTACATTAATGGTTATTACTGTTAAATGCTGGTTAATTGTAGGAATGTTATCTCTCTGCTGTTGCATCTTTATCTTTCTGTTCTGTTTAATTATTTGCTTTGCTTAGTGGTTTTTTCCTTTGTGTATCTAAACTGTCTTTCAATATTTTTTGCAGGGTCGGTTTGGTGTTCATGAAGTTCTTCAGCTGTTCTTTATCATGGAAGTATCGTATTGCACCATCTATTTTGAATGATAGTTTTGCAGGATACATCAGTCTTGGTTGGAAATCATTTTGCTTTAGGATCTGGAATATTTCACTCCATGGTCTTCTTGACTTTATCGTTTGTGCTGAGAAGTCTGCTGTGATTCTGATAGGTTTTCCTTTATAAGTGATCTGTCTTTTCTCTCTGACAGCTTTTAGTAATCTATTCTTGTGTTGGATTTCTGGGATGGTGATTATTATATGTCTGGGTGTAGTTTTATTTTGGTTATGAGTGTTGGAGTTCTATATGCTTCACTGATCTTGATGTCAGTTTCTGATCTCATGCTTGGGAAATTTTCAGCTATTACTTCTCTAAATATCCGCTTGACATCCTTTATGTTGTCTCCCTCTCTTTCATTAATCCCTATCATTCTTATGTTATTCTTCTTTGCATCGTCTTGCAGTTGTTGAATTGTTGTTTCTTGATTCCTTGTTATTTTCAAAAGATCTTTCCTTTCCTGTTCACTAGCTGCAATCATGTCTTCAAGGTCTGAAATTCTATCTTCACTTTCATTAAGGCGGTTTTTACAACTTTCAGTGGAGTTTTTTATTTCCTGTATATCTCTGTGCATCTGCATTATGTATTCTGTTTGTTTCTTATATTGCTCGTCTAGGGATTCTATCTTTTTGTTTAGTTCCTCCAATTTTTTATCTGTGTTTTCTTTAGATATATTTAGAATCTCTTTCATTTCTTTTATCATTTCTTCTTTTATCTGGGAGATTATTTCGAGTTTGAATTTCTTTAAAGCTTCCTGGAGTTGTTTGTCAACTTCAGTAGCTATTATGTCCGATATATGAGGTGGATGGGATATATTTTCTTCTATATACATTGCTCCTAGGGTTTCCTGAGATGGGCTGGAGGTTTGAGGTTGTAATTTGGTCTTTCGTTTTGTCATTTTGTATATTTCTGTGTTTCAAGTGTTATTTGAAAGCTTCCTCAGGATCTGTTGAAAATCCCCTTCTATGCTTGGAGCTACTGAGCCTCTGACACCGCACTACCCCAAGCCATTGGGCCTGCAGAACCAGTGTCCCTCCTCTGCCTGCTCAGAACTCCGCAGTTCCAGACAAGCTGGGCCTCAGGGACACTGTGCGCCCACCTGCCCCTTGGAAGATCCACAGCTCTTCAATTGCAGCCGGGTTAGGGTGCTCTCCACAGGCCACAGTGCCTCAGGAGCCTGTGATCCCTCCCTGCTTGCAGAGATATCCACAGTCCTCTAGGCAAAGGAAGGGACTTCTGCAGGCACTCCAGATCCGCCCAGCTCCTCCTCTGCAGGAGATGGCTAGGTGCGGCTGGGCTCCGGGGTTAGTGTAGGCCCGCCCATCCGTCAGGAGCTCAGCAGACTTCCAAGTGTAGCCGGGGGGGATGGGGAGGCAGCTGTAGTGGCCTCTAACCCACTGTTCCACTTCTCTGCACCCAGAAGCCTGGGGGGTCCGGAACAGTCTGAGATTTGGGCAGACTGTGCTGGGCACACACCACAGGCTGAGGTGCCTCAGGAAGCTGCGATGCCTCCCTGCTTGCAGAAGTATTCAGTCCTTCAGACAAAGGAAAGGGCTTCTGCAGGGACTCCGGATCCGCCCAGCTCCTCCTCTCTCTGGTGAAAATCTTTAAAAATTTTTCCTTCAGTTTTGTGAAATGTACAGTCCCACAGCCAACACCCTACATCTAAGAATCACAGAGTCTCTTCTGCCTGTCAGAGGACAAGTGAGTACATATTAAGTGACTTTTTGTCATAACCTCCACCAGTGTCCGGGTCTCTTTGTAGATAACATTCAGCTTTCAAATTCTCTAACTTCAACTCTTTGGATTAAATATATGAGTAGCATGAGGTGTTATTTGTCTTTCTCTGCATGCTTTATTGTATATCATATGATTCCTGTTTCTATTTGTCACAAATGGACACATTTAATTCTTTATTGTGATTGAATAATGTAATTTCTTATGGCATATGTGTATCACAGTTTCTTTATCCACTAACAAACTTACTGATATCTCTTTTTCATTTCTTGGGATTGTGGATAGTGCAACAATGAATACAGAAGGACAAAGGTCTCTTTCAGTGAATGGCTTTATTTCTCTTGTGTATGTACCCAAGATTCATGCTAATGGATCATGCAGCAATTCTACTTCTTATTTTGAGGAGGCTATCTTAATCCAAACTGTCTGTGTAAATTTACATCCTCACCGAGGGTGTTCAAGGATCTCCTCTGCTCTGCATTATCTACAGCAATAGTTACCTTCAGTCTGTTTGAAAAACCCTGTTCTTCTTGTGATGTGGTAATAAAATATTGTGGTTTTAATTTGCATTTCTCTAGTGATTACTAATGTTGAACTTTTTTGCTTCTTGTTCATTTCATATCTTCTTTTGAAAAGTGTCTATTTTAAAACAGGTCATTTAATTTTTGCTATTGAGTTTTTCATATTCATTACATACTCTATATATCAATCACTTTTATAAAATTTATAATAGAAAATGGTTTCTTCTATTCTGTTGGTTGTCTCTGTACTCTATTTTCTTTGTTGTGAATAAATTTTATTGCTTGATGTATTCTCAACTGTTTACTCTTCTTTTTATTTTCTATGCTTTTTGATTTTTATTTTAGAAAGTCTTTGTAGAGTTAACATTATTATTTCTTTCACACTTTTTCTAGGAGTTTTATTTTACAACGCCCAACATTTAACTTTTTAATCCTTTTCAAAAGATCTTTAGCTTTTGGAAGTTAGGGTGTTAGCTTCATTCTTTAGGCTGCTTACATCAAATTTTTTCGAATAGTTTTGAAAATATTGTCCTTTTAGATTGATTTTGGAATTATGGTGTATGACCCTACCTTGCTTCTGATTACCTGTGTTTTTAAGTGAGTATCTCCAATGTGACTTGGAGTATTTCTTAGCATATTTCTTAGGATATTTGTTTAAAGTAACTTCCCTGCAAAAGAATTAGTATATCTTTTTTTTTTTATCAGGATCATTGAACTATGTGTCAATTTTTATGCCTCCTGCTAATAATATAACTAAAAAAAGATGTTTTTAATCACGTAGAATAATTGACTGGATTGCATTGTTTATTCAAGATGGCTTTGACTATTCTGAGTTTTATTTTGGATTTCTTTGTTATCTAGTTCCTTTAAAAGTTTTAGAATCATTTTTTCTAGTCCTGTCACAAATATCATTTTTGTTTTGATAGAGAGTAACTTGATTCTGTATTTCTCTCGGGGTAGTATGGACAATATTGTTCTTTCCATTACATTTCAATAATACTGATTGTTCTAAAACTCGATGACTTTTCCTTTTTTCTGTCATCTTCAATTTATTTGATCAGTATTATATGTTTTCATTTTTTTGTTGTTTTTTGTTTTGTTTTGTTTTGTTTTTTTGTTTTTGGTGTGATAGCTCACTACCAGAATTTTTTCTCTTAGTACTAAATGTGCAGTATCCTATAGGTTTTGGTATGCTGTTTCCCATTTCATTCTAGGATGTTCCTAGAAGTTCTAGGAAGTTCCTAGAAATCTGTTGGGACCCCAGCATCATGACATAATCAAACCATACAACATAGACTTTGGGTATACAGCTCCTTGCTTCTTTTGCTTCATCTCATGGCTTGTATCTAGAGGTTTACATAAAGTCTCATGCACTCACAGGTAGAGCTCTTTAAGAGATGGCTGAATCTACAGTGTGTGATTGATTCATTGTCCAATGCTACAATTAAGGGTATGTGATTATTTAGTCATTCCATTGATTGGTTTGGAACTATCTAGTCCCATTTGCCTAGACAGAGTATAAAATAGGCAGCAAAGAACTGCTAAGATCCTTCACTTGCTTGCTTTATCTTCAACCTGCCATGAACTTTTTGTTTTCTGTGGAGCCAGCTGATTGTGGACTGAAACTTCCACAATATGTGAGCTAAATAAACCTTTCCTACCTTAACTTGTAGAGGTTGCATATTTTCACCAAAGAGAAAAGTCACTAAGACACCCTCCTCCAAACAGAGGATGTTGTAGCCTGTCAACCCATTTTCCTGGCAACACACAGGGGCCTGTGAGCAGCCAGCTGCTCCCCAATAAAGGTCTGATAGTTTGTTTTTAAGACTACAAGAGAACCAAAAGCAACCTCTGACTGAGTTGGGTGTCATCAATATCGAACTTGTGTGCCAAGTTCATGTGCGACTGGGTCACATCAAGGATGAAAAGCTCAGAGCACTCCAGTGAGAATTGCCAGAGAAGCAGAATAAGAATTGCTATATGCTGTAGCAGTGCACTCCTGACTATTCCGGGAGGCATGAGAGAGGAGACATGCACCTATAAATCGGAATAGAAGAGGTTGTGCAAGGGCCAGGAGGAGTCTAGTGAATGCAGAACTCAGAACAGCCTTGGAATGCTTATTTCAGGCTTCTAACATTCAAAACCTACATAAACTCAGTTAGTGACAGCTGTGGAGACACACAGGGTAAGGAGACTAAGGGACATCCAGAGAGTTACTGGCTGAAGACTCAGACCCTAACCCCAAAACCCAGATGCCAATATCAGCCTGCAAGTCTTGTGAAGTTCAAAGAGGAGACTTTTGTAGCACAGATTTCACCCTGACCTAGACATTACCACAAACCGCTGAATACCAGAAGATAGCTGCATGCTTGTGGTCAGAAAAATTTTGTCTTTTTTCATTTTTTGTTTCTATGGGCTTCTATTTTTGTTGTTTGCTTTGGTTTGTCAATTTTTTTTCTCTTCCATCATCTGTCTTTTTTATTTTTATTTGTTTAATTGAGTGAACATTGTCTCTAATATTCTGATTTACTTGGCTCTTCTTTTATTTTTTCCATAATTTTTCTCCCTTGTCATCTTCTCATTTCCCAAAGCTTGGGTGATCTTTCTGTTCTTTAACCTTGTTTATAATATCTTTTTCTTGCTATTTCTCAATTTCTGTCCCCCCATCCCTCTTAATCACTCATAAGGGCAAAATCACTGTATAATGGGGAAATTCAGTGGAGAAAAGTTCATGACTTATACTAAATTTTTGAATGTACAGCTACAGATTTTGTTTCTATTACTAATGTTACCAAATTAAGAGCACAGTAGGGGAACTGGAATCCCGGCAGGGGTGAGTTCCTGCTCAACATCTCAAGCCCAGAGAGAGTTTAAGATCATCACTCCCAGTGGTCAAGGACGTGCCCAACATCCAACCACACTAGACTGGGCACTACAGGTTTCAGGCCTGCCTGGGCCATGCCCAATGACCTTTCAGTTTGGGGAACTGTGCTTTGGGAGGAGGGAAATGGGCTGCCAGGGGGTAGGGGGTGAGTTCCTGCTCACTATCCAGAGCCCCAAGAGAGTTTAAGATCATTACTCTCAGTGGGCAAGGACCCCCCCTCCCCCAGCTTCCAGCCACACTAGACTAGACTTGGGAGGTTTTATGGACTGATTAGATAACACTCAGTGACCTTCTTAAATTAGAGGAATTAAGGGCACATGAAGTGAGTTCCAGTGCATTGGTCCCAGTCTAGAGAGAGCTTTGGACTTCCATCCACAGTGGTTAGGTGCCAACCAAGCTTTCTGGAACACTGGAGGTAGAACAGTGGGTCTTGTTGCCCTGAATGGACCATGCTCAGCAACCTCTATTCAGTACCAGGAGCCAAGGGCATGGGAGATGACTTCCAACATGCCCATGGGAAGCCTTGGAACAACATTTGAAACATGGAAACATAGGAAAATGACAAAACAAAAGACCAAAATGCAAGCTCAAATTTCCAGCCCATCACAAGAAATCCTAGGAACCATGTACGTGGAAGAATATGCCATACACTTGAAATACCTGAAATAATAGCAACTGAAATGAAGAAGCAATTCCAGGAAGCTTTAAAGGAATTCAAACTAGAAATAATCTCCCTATTGAAAGAAGAAATGATAAAAGTAATGAAAGAGATATTGAACACATCTAAAGAAGACACAGTTAAAAATTTAGAGGAACAAAATGAAAAGAATCCCTGGGTGAACAATATAAGAAAAAAACAGAATACATGAAGCAGATTCAAAGAGATACACAGGAAATCAAAAATTCCATTGAAAGTTATCAAAACCACCTCAATGAAAGTGAAGATAGAATTTCAGACCTCGAAGACAAGATTGCAGCTAGTGAACAGGAAAGGAAATATCTTTTTAAAATAACAAGGAATCAAGAAATCATAATTCAACAACTGCAAGATGATGTACAGAAAAACCGTATAAGATTGATAGGGATAAATGAAAAAGAAGAGGATAACACAAATAATATCAAGAGGTTATTTACAGAAGTAATAGCTGAAAATTTCCCAAGCATGAGAATGGAAACTGACATTAGGATTAGTGAAGCATACAGAACCCCAAATAGCCATAATCAAAACAAAACTACATCCAGACATATAATACTCACCATTCCAGAAATCCAACATAAGAATAGAATATTAAAAGCTGTTAGAGAGAAGAGACATATCACCTATAAAGGAAAACCCATCAGAATCACAGCAGACTTCTAAACACAGTGAAGTCAAGAAAGCATAGAGTGAAGTATTTCAGATGCTAAAGGAAAATGATTTCCAACCTACACTGATGAACTCTGCAAAACTGTCCTTCAAAATGGTTAGAGAAATAAGATACTTCCATCACAAAGAATAGCTGAAGAACTTCATGATCACCAGACCAACCCTGCAAAGAATACTGAAAGACAGTTTATATACACCTAGAAAAAAACCACTAAGCAAGGCAGACAATTAAGCAGAATGGAACAATAAAGATGCAACAGCAAAAAGATAACATGCCAATAAACCAATATATAACAGTTATAACCATTAATGTAAATGAAATCAAATCACCAATTAAAAGAAACAGACTGACCAAATAGATCAAGAAGCAATACCAACCATATGCTGTCTACAGGAAACCCATCTAACCCAAAAGCAAACACACAGAATGAAAGTTAAAGATGAAAAATAACACTTCGTGCAACAGGAACTGAAAAAAATAAGTGAGGATAGCTATTCTGTTTGCAGATAATGTGAACTTCAGACAGAGAATGATCCAAAGAGACAAAGAAAGTGACTACATACTGGTTAGGGGAAAACTTCAAGAGGAAGAGATAACAATCTTAAATATATATGCACCAAACTCCAGAGCACACAGTTATACAAAGCAAGTATTAATAGAAATGAAAAATCAAATTAGCAATAACACAATTATAACAGGAGATCTTAACAGAGCATTGACTCCATGGAACAGATCAACCAGACAAAAAATGAACAAAGAAATATCAGACCTGAATCACACCTGTGAACAAATGGACTTGATAGACATATACAGAGTATTCCATCCAACAACAGCAGAGTATACATTCTCCTCAGCAGCACATGGAACATTCTCTAAAATAGACCAAATAATAGCACACTAGAACATATTTAAATAAATGCAAAGAATTGAAATTATCTCATGCAGGTTATCAGACCATAGCACCATGAAACTAGAAATTAATGATAAAAAGAAACTGCAAAAGCCACACAAACACATGGAAATTGAATAATACACTCTTGAGCAATCAATGAGTCACAGGATAAACTAAAGAAGAAATTAAACAATACCTACAAGCCAATGAAAATACAAATACAACTTATAGGCATCAGCATGATGCAATGAAAGCAGTCCTCGGGGGAAAATTATTCCACTGATTCCCCACATCAGGAAAGCAGAATGAATACAAGTAAGAAACCTGATGTTACACCTCAAACATCTAGAAAAAGAAGAGCAAGTCAAGTTCAAAGCCAAAAGAAGGGAGGAAATTATAAAAATCAGAGCAGAAATCAATGCAATAAAGACTAAGAAAACAGTTCAAAGAATCAATGAATCAAAGAGTTGGTTCTTTGAAAGAATAAATAAACCGATAAGACTCTAGCCACCCTTATTTTTAAAAGGGAAGAAAAAGCTCAAATTCATGCAATAAGGAGTGAAAAAGGCAAAGTCGCTACAGACTCTGTGGAAATACATGTCATCAATGCTTATTTCAAAAATCTCTACTCTCATAGTCTGATAACACAGAAGAAATGGACAGAAACATGTGAAGCACCAAAGCGGAGTCAAGAAGATGTAAAACTGCTGAATAGTCCAATTTCTATTAATGAAATTGAAAATGTAATTAAGTCCTTACCTTCAACGCAGAGCCCTTGCCCAGACAGATTCACTGCAGAATTCTACAAGAAATACAAAGAATTAATGCTGACACTCTTTAAACTCTTCAATGAAATTGAAAGGGAAGCAATTCTTCTTAAGTCATTCTTGGAGGCAAATATTACTCTACTACCAAAACCTGAGAAAGATCCAACTGAAAAAAAGAACTACAGGCCCATATGCCTAATGAACACAGATGCAAAAATCCTCAATAAAATATTTGCAAACAGGATGCAGCAAATCACCATGAATATTGTGCACCATGACTAAGTGGGATTCATCCCAGGCATGCAGGGATGGTTTAACATATGTAAATCAATAAATGTAATCCACCATATCAATAGGGCCAAATGTAAGAATCACATGATCATTTCTGTACATGCAGAAGAAGCTTTTGATAAGGTCCAACACTCATTCATGATAAGAACCTTACAAAAAATTGGAATAGATGGTCTTTACCTCAATAATATAAAGGCCATCTATGAAAAACCAACAGCCAACATCATATTAAATGGCCAAAAACTGAAGGTCTTTACCTTAAAATCAGGCACAAGACAAGGAAGTCATTTATCACAACTCCTATTCAACATAGTACTGGAAAAATGAGCCAGAGCAATTAGAAAAGAGACAGAAATGATAGGGATAAAGATAGGAAAAGAGGAAGTTAAATTGTCATTATTTGTAGATGACATGAATCTCTGCATAGAAGATGCCCAAAACTCCATTAAAAGACTCCTAGGTATAATGAATAAATTCAACAATGTAGGTGAATACAAAATCAATGCTCAAAAATCAATAGCATTTGTATACAAAATCATGGAAAGAGAAATAAGAGAAACCACATCCTTCACACTAGGAAACAAAAAAAATGAAATACCTAGGAATTAATCTCATGAAAGAAGTAAAAGTTCTTTACAGGGATAATTATAATACTCTGAAAAAGAAATTGAAGATGATCTCAGAAAATACAAACACATCCCTTGCCCATGGATAGGAAGAATAAATATTGTGAAAAAGGCCATTCTCCCAAAATTGTTTTACAGATTCAATGCAATCCCCATGAAAATGCCATCAACATACCTCATAGATCTAGAGAATTCACTTCTAAAATTCATGTGGACCCAGAAGAGACCTAGCATAGCAAAGGTAATTCTAAGCAGCAAAGGCAAGGCAGGAGACATCAACCCCTGACGTGAAGTTATACTACAAAGCTACTGTAAGAAAATCAACATGGTACTGGAATAAAAACAGATCTGAAAATAAATGGACTAGAATACAAGATACAACCAGAACTACAAACACACTCAACCACCTTATCTTTGATAAAGGGGCCAAACATGTTCACTGGAAGAAAGACAGTCTCTTTAATAAATGGTGCTGGAAAAACTGCCTCTCTGTATGCCAAAAAATAAAGATAGACCCATGTCTATCATCATGTACTAAACTAAAATCTAAATGCATCAGGATCTGAATATTAAAACAGAAACACTATTGGAAGAAAAATTAGGTAAAAATCTTGAAGACATAGGGGTAGGTAGAGAATTCGTGAACAGGAATTCAAACCTCATGTGAAACACTTCCCAGAATCAATAACTGGGATCACGTCTTATTAAAAAGTTTCTTCTGCATGTCAAAATAAATCTCCAGCATAGGGAAAAGAAAGCCCACAAACTGGGAAAAAATCTTAGTGAACTGTGCCTCAGATAAAGGACTTCTGTCTAAAACATATAAAGAATTTTAAAAAATCAGACCCCCAAAATTCAAAGACTCAATCCAAAAGTGGGCATCTGAGATGAATACACAATTCTCAGATGAAGAAATACAAATGGCAAATTAATACGTGAAAAAAGTTCATCATGATTAGTCATTATAGAAATGCAAATTAAAACCACACTGAGATTCCGTCTTACTCAGAAAGAATGGCCAGGTTCAAGAAAACTTCTAACAACAAATGCTGGAGAGGCTGTGGGAAAAAGGAACACTCTTGCACTGTTGGTGGGAGTGTAGACTGGTGCAACCACTATGGAGATCAGCCTGGAGTCTCCTCTCTCTTTAATAATGTGTTATTTTTATGCAATGGAGTACTACTCAGCTATAAAGTATGATCACACTGAGATATATAGAAATAAATGGGAGCAACTTGAGACCATACTCATAAATGAAATAAATCAAACTTACCTGTGTAAATATCCTATAGTCTCCCTAATGCAAGAAGTGATAAGAGTTTATGGTAATCATGATTCTTCATCAAATTGCTTTGAAGCCTTATAATGTTTGCATGCATTAGTTGGAATGATTTTATCCTGGTTTTTTGATTTTATTATCTGTAATAGTATGAACAGCTATTTTGAAGAAAATAAGACATTAGAACAGCCAGTGTTGATTTAATGTCATCTTACTCTGAAATCCTACCATGCTTTTGTTCTTCTGTTTCAGTTGGTTCTATCATATTGTATCTTATTGGATTTTACTATGTGTGATAGTATAAACAAATTTTCTATGAAAAATGAGATAATATAAAAGCCATTGTTCATTCTCTGTTTTTTTGGTTCTAAATGCCCTGTAATACTTTCATTGTCTTGAATGATTTTATACTATTTTGTTATGTTTGACGATATTGTATATGAAGTTATGTTCAACTATTTCAAAAAAAGAGACATGGTAGTTACTGTTAACTATTCTTGTCTTGTGAAATAGTTTGTTGCTTACATTGTTCTGTTCTGATCTGCTTTATTATGTTCCCTTTTGTCTTAATCTCTTTAAAATAAAAATATTTTTAAAAAGAGTCAGCACAGTTTGTCAGCTTCTAGGTTGTACTTGATGACAATGTTATTTCAATTTTTGTTACTTTAGCCAGGGTGTCATCCTGTTGTGATCAATTTCTCTTCTTTGTGTGACAAAGCTGATTATCTTGGGTCAAAATTATTACCACACTCTTATACCAAATGACTGGATGCTGAGCCAAATAGCAACTTCCCATCCCTTGTACATTTAGAAGCTAGGATTTTGGAGATGTAGAAGACCAATAGTTATCTACACCTGGAAGATAACTATGAAGAATAGTCATTTCCTAGAGAGGCTTCAATACTAGTCATAAATATACTTACAATAAGCAATTGGTGAGCGTCAATACAGAAAACATTTTTTTTTTCTTAAAAAAAAAGGCAATATACAGAAGCAAGGTACAATGCCAGACCTCCAACCCACCCATGACAAGTCCAGTGAACAATGAGGCTGGACAAAAGCCAACCACCTAAAAATCTCTGAAATTATAACAGAGGAAGTAACAAAACAGAGGAATGAATCCACAGAAAAATAAGAGGTAAAAATGAGTTAATGATCACAATGAAGGACTTGGCTAGAGATTTTTAAAAAATTAGAAAACTTTAGAAAATGATGAAAACCATAAATGCCCAACATAAGAAAGAAATGGAATCAATGTAACAAATTCAATCAGTTATCTAGAATATTAGAAGTTCTATTGGAAATATATGTAGGAGAACGAACCAATGTGAGTATATAAAACCACATGTATAAGACAGAATTGAATTTATCAATCATGAAAAGAAAAAATTCTTAAAAATAGGAAGAAATCATGAAAAAACAATTCCAGATCTGGAAATGATGCAAAGAAGAGCAACATAATACTGACAACAAAGCAAAGACCATCCAGACAAAAATTTTAAAAACCTATTTACAGAAGAAATGGCAAAAACTTACCAAGCATGGAGAAAGACTGTGAGATATATATATATATATATATATATATATATATATATATGTGTGTGTAAGGCATACAGAATCCTAATTATCCATGATCAAAAAATACTACATATAATAATTATTTAAAAATAGATAATAATTATGATTTCAGAAATTTAGAACAACAGATTATTAAAAGCTGGTAAACTAAAGAAACAAATCACCTATGAATTAATGGCTGCAGCAGATTTCTCAAACCAAATCCAGAAATTAAGGGCAGCTTGTAGTGAATTATTTCAAGCTCTAAAAGAAAACATCCTCTAACCCATTGATGTCCTGCAAAGCTATCTTCCAAACCTGATAAACAAAATAAAATACCTCTATGACAAAGAATACCTGAAAAAATTCCTGACCAACAAACCAGCTTTCTAAAATGTTCTGAAGGATATTCTAGAAAGAGATAAGGAAAACTATAATTCAATGAACAACAATAGAAAGACCTAAGTGTAAATAAAAACTTTATGACTAAAATCCTGATCACACATAAAACAATATAAAGATGGGATGTCATCATATTAATGAGCTTTTGCAAACAAACAAACAAAAAACCCACAAGCAGAGTGAAGAGGCAGTCTGTAAAGTGGGGAAAAAAATTGCCAGCTATTTCTTAAACAAAGAACTAACATCAAGAATATATAAAGAACTGGGAAGAACAATTCACATCCCTGAAAAATGAAAGACATAATTCAAAGACAGTCATCTGAAATGAATAGACACTTCTCAGATAAAAAACTAGAGATGACAGATAAATATGTGCAAAAAAAGTTCAATTTCACTGGTCATTCAAGAGGTGCAAGTTAAATCACCACTGAGATTTCATTTTGGTCCAGAAAGAATGTGCATCATCAAGAGAACGACCAAAAACAAATGCTGGTTAGACTATGGGGAAAAAGTTGGTGGAAATTTAGACTAATGCAATGACTGTGGAAATCAGTATGGATATTCATGAAAAAACTAAAGGCTCCATTTGAGCCAACTATTACTGTTTTTAGTATCTTTGTGAAAAAAATTAAAAGCAACATACCAGAATGATACATGCACACCCATATTTATAGTTGCAAAGTTTATAGTAGTTAAAACTTGGAATCAACCCAAATGCCCAGTAACAGATGAATGAATAAAGATGTATTTTTATGAAATGAAGTACTACTTTGTTACAAAGAAACATAAACTTGAAGAATCTATTAGTAAATATTCATTGCAACCATACTTTTAAAGTGAAACAAATGAGATACACATGTTTAAATACTGCATTGTTTCCCTGATGTGAGAAAGCAAAAATGTAAATAAAGACCAAAATATATACTAGATATTGGGAAATATGACAAAAATGTTCAAATGAGAAGGGAAGCATGAAAGGAGAGCAAAGAAAAGAAGAAAACAAAGACAATTAAAGAGGAATTGGAAACAATTGTGCAATATGTGTATTTTGGGTACAAGTTCAAATTTCCCATGACAAATATGATCACTAAGTATATCTAAAATGCACCGATAAAATTTTTCATAAAAACAGAAAATGATATGAATTATGTGACCAAAAAGCAAAAGTAAGCCTGACACTAAAAAATATGTAAAAATAAGTTAATTTTGCCTTATCTCACAATGTATCCTGGAGAAGGTTCTATGTGTTTATGAAAAAAGACAATTTTGCATTCCAAATCAGTTGGATATGATATGCTGTACATGTCTTTTTAGTTTGTTTTGTCTTGGATGCAATATAATTCTAATTTTTTTGGCTTTATATATTTTGTTACAGCAGTAGGTTGTGAATACACATTTTGAATATCTGTTTACTTTGTTTAATTGACCTTATATCATACACTAATCTTCTTTGTATTTTTTCATTACTGATTTCAATATGATCTTATTAGAAATTAGTATTTGTATTTTTACTTTATTTTGTTTTTCATTTGCAAGAAACACCTTATTTCATTCTTTTTCTTTTCTTCTATTGGTGACCTTAGAAATAAAGTGAGTTGTAGTGCTTTAACTTTTTGCATATTATTTGGTTTATCTGGCATAGATTTTTACTTTGGTGATAACATGAGACTTATAAAAATTCTTTTGCTTCAAACAAGCTATTTTGAAAAATCAATCACAGCATCATCATACAGCAAACCACATATGAACAAAAATCTAAAAATAACAAAATAAGAAAACTTTCCAGATGAATTCTAATCTTCCTCACATTTTGTGTTTTTGGTATCTTGTGTACATCCTTTTGTATTTTGGCATTTAACATTTGAATCTAGTAATTTGTATTTTTATTGTTATCATGTAGTAGTCATAGCAATTTATGTGAGCACTTTTAGCACTATACTTTAATGTGAGAAGGCTAAATTTGTGTTTGTGTGTGTGTGTGTGTGTGTGTATATATATATATATATATATATATATATATATATATATAGTGTTTTTGTTTGTTTGTTTGTTTGTTTGTTTGTTTTTACCGGTTAAGAATTTTATCATCCTATGCTTTCCTATAATGTCTCTTTTAGTCTGAAGAAATTCCTGTATCATTTGTTTTACAGAAAATGAAGGTTTTTTTCAACCCATGTTTGTTTTTGGTCTAGTGGATATTTTTCAGTTTTGTTTGGATGGCAAATTTTACCACTCCTTCATTTCTACATGGTAATTTTCCTATTTATAGTACTCTTATGGGATATTTATATTCTTTCAGTACTGTGAAAATCTTTTCTTGATGTATTTAATTTTAACTGATGATCTTTAGCTTTTTGTACCTGAATATCTGTCATCTCTAGGTTTAGGAAGTTTCTCTTATTGTCTTGGTTACCTTTTTCCTCATTGTTGAGACAAAATACCTGACAGCCAAAGTGCAATAAGGAAAGTTTCATTTATCTTACTGTTTTTTGAGGTCTCAGCCCATAGTTGGCTGGGTCCAAGGCAGGGTGGCATGGCAGAGGGGCAGCTGTTCATGGCAACTACAAACAACAAGAGCAAAAGAGCAAAAAAGGGGAGAACACACCTACTTTGCTCTCTTATATTGTATTCTGGCTCCACCCCCAGGTGGGTGCAGCACTCACATGGCCAATCCCAGTGCTAGACAAGGAACCAATCACAAATGCTAGACACATCTGCCTTCAGGACTAAGTGAGGCTTGAAGGGCCACTCAGACACAAACCAAAGCATTAATTCTTTAAATATATCAGTTTAGCACTCTCAGATCTTTTTTGAAATTCAATAATTCCACTATTTTCATGTTTTATTGTTACAAAGATCTGTTTTATGAATTCTCTTTTAAGTATCTTTTCTTCCTCTTCTGTGTATTTTCAATGAGTCTTCAAGCTCATTGTTTCTTTCCTCTATTTGATATCTTCTGCTAATATTGAATGCTATTGGTTAGAGTATGTTGAATTTTGGTGAATTGATTTTTTTAACTCCAGACTTTGTGATTGACATTGCTTATGTTTTATTTTTTAAAATATTTTTACATATGCAAGCAAATACATTTTAGTCATATTTATTCCCTCTAGGCAAGTCCCTTTTAAACTTGGCTTTTATTTCATTCCTCTTGTCAAATAAAGGTATTCTTTTGATTTTTATATCCTGTTTGTTTTATTTTTAAGATTTTATAATATAATGGAAAAATCCAATACTAGTGTTTCTGAATTTGGCTTATCTCACTTTACATGATAATCTCCAATTCCATCCATTTTCTTGGTTGACAATTTCATTCAGCTTTATAGGTGAATCATGTACATATAACATATGTATATATGCTATACATATGTGTATATATTATTTCTATCTTTATTCACCTGTTGATGGCAACTAAAGCTTTCTTTATTCATAGTGATTGTGAATTTTGTCACAGTGTTGTGTATTGTGCCACAGTAAACATAAGCATATACTGTATTAATCATTTTCTAATCTGGGACAAAATACCTGACGCTCACAACTTAAAAGAGGAAAGGTTTAGTTTTGCCCATTTTTTCAGTTACTTTACTGTTTTGTAAGAGGCAGACAGACAGAAAAACAGAGACTGAGAGAGACAGAGAGGGAGAGAAGACAGACAGACAGAGAAATAAAAAGATAGACAATAATCGCAAGAGAAAATGGGCATGCCATTCTAGGTCTTGCCTTCATTGATGTGTCTCCTCAGAATAGGTCCCACATCCTGACAGATCATGTGGTATAACCTCACCACTGGATAAATCCATGAAGAATATAGCACCCTTGTGATCAAAATTTCCCTCCAAAGGTACTTCTGATCATTTGAGATTTTGAGAGTGTTTTAGATCTAAACTATAGCCACAGGTATTCCTATGATACCTGAAACAAAACCAACAATCATATTGTCTGAATATTTTGATAGATTGTAGAATTTTGTCCGCAAGCATTTAATTAAGGAAATTTGCATCTATTTTTATCAGGTATACTGCTCTGTCTTATATCTTGTTGGGCTCTTATCTAATTTTGCTATCAATTTAGTGTTTGTCTCACAGAACAAACTTACCAGCATTCCTTTTGTTTCTATTTAATAGGATGACTTTAAGAAGCATTGGTATTCATTTTTCTGTAAGGTCTGGTGAACTTCAGTAGGGAATTCATCTGGTCCTGGTTTTACTTTGTTAGTATATGTTTTATTATCGCATTATTTCATTTTCTGCTGTTTATTTGTTTAGGTTTGTTACGCTATTTTGGTTTAAATTTAATAGGCCATATGTGTCTAGAAATTTATTTATGTATTTTAAATTCTCCAAATTTTTTACTAGAATAAGGGTTATCAAAATCACTTTTGAAGATCTGCATTTCATTCGTTTCTGTTGTAATTTCTTTTTCTTTATCTCAATTATATTGATTTACATGATATCTTTGTTTACTTTGGGTAAGAATTTATGAATATTGTTTCATCTTTCTAGTGAATCTCTTGTGTTTTATTTGTTTAACTCTAATTTTTACTACTTTTCTTTATATCTAGTATCTCACACACAGCAGTCATTTCAAATTGTTTCAAGATGAGATTTGGTAGGAACTCCACTAGATTGTGTTAATATGAGAATGCTATCATTCATAACATCAGTAGAAATGTACAAAGTGAGAAGGCAGAGTACAGAGCTCCACAGAAAAATTTTATATTTTCCTTCTCCATCTGATTTGCCCAAATTATTTAAAGAATGTAAGTATCTTACAAACATAGCTAGAGGTAGCCATAGAGGTTATAAAAGAAATTTGGCTACAAAAAAGATGGGCAAAAAAAAAAAAAAAAAAAAAAAAGCATTTTCTTTATATAAGGTATTTTGTATTGAGAAAAAAAATGTAAATGTCAAAACACAACTGCATTATCCACTGAATACTGACTTAGTCTAATAACAAAAGGGTAGATTAGAATCTGTGTCAGACTGTGAACACATGTACAAACATTTAACTGGACACAAGTTGTATGGAATAGGTTATGAGTTAAATTGATTTTTAACTAAAAGAAATGGAAAAGTTAAAAATCCTGCATAGAATCCTTTTTGAGGATGATCAGTAATTGCAAATGATTTGATGGAAATACCCTAAGACTTAATGATGGTTCTTCTCCTTTTCAGATCTTTATTGTAATCTAAAAAATCCAATATATTTTAATGAAGATAAATACTCAGTATATTTCAATGAAAATAAACTGGATGATGTACAAGAAAAAAAAATCATGTATTTCTCTAGATTTATAAGTCATTATTTGAGGACATTTGTCAAAATATTCAATAGTTACTGATAGTTTCTTATTTATGTTGCAATAAAAATTTAATGCTTAAAATGAAATTCTTGTCTTACCAATCCGGAGGCCAGAATTTTTATGTCCGTGTCAGTGGATGAAATCACAGATGTTTGCACATCTCCATTCTTTCTGAAATATTTATGGAAAAACAATACTCTTGACTTTTCTAATTTTTAGAGACTGCTTCCATTTCTTTGAACATGGCCACTTTTTCAACTGTCAAAATCATCAAAGAAAAGTTGACTCTCATGTCACACTTACTGTGATCCTAATTTTTTTTTACATTTAAAGACTAATTGTGATTGCACTATGGCAATTTAAGTAATCCAGTAAACTGTACTTATTTTAAGATTATCAGTTTAGCAAACCTAATTACATCTGCAACCATAATTTTTTCCTTACCATGTGCAAATATTTCAGTGTTTCTAAAACAAATACATGAATGCATTGAGGTTGCTGCAAAATAAACATGCTTCCCCAGATGTGTTTCCCTTTGCTTGTTCTGTTCTTACTCATATTGTGGTCAGTCTAATAGTCTAACTGAATGTTTTGGCTGCCCATAGTGAAAACTCATCTTCCATTGGAAGAAAAGAGCTTGATTTGCTTTCTTGGTAGGTCTTTAACTAGGTAAATATCTTACAAACCATGTTACTAACCTGCTGAAAGTTTGAGTATAATAATAGGTATTCATTTTATCGTTACTTTGAAACACTGTAATCTACACAAATAAGGCACAGTAGGAATGAGAATGTTGTCTGGGAAACAAGAATCAAAAGGAGATAAACCAGTAGGGCCAGGCACAAGCAAGTAAATTTTAGAAAGATCTTGCCAGGCACATAGGTTACTTTTTATATAAAAAGAGATAGTGGGCATGTTTAGTCTAACAAGCAATGTTAGGAATTCCAACTAACATAAAGTTGGTGTCTCTAGTAACACACAATTACAAACGTAGTCCAAAAACAATAGGGCATTCAATGGCAGATGTGGTTGCCTCATGGGTTACTTGCACCAGCAGGATTATAAATGATAGTCTCATACTTCATAATGAGTATTTTTGGGGAAAGTTGAAAGTAACTAGGTTATTGACAGGGATCCAAAATAGGAACTGTAATGGAAATTTTATTTGCTAGTTATGATAATAAAATTTGAGAAACATTCTGGAAAGAGTAAAAGTGAAAATATTAAAACTGAGACCATAGTTCAAACAATTTTCATATCCTACACCAACTACTAAAACCCGAGTGCTGGATAAATTAATTTTACTTCTACTGATTAAATCAAATTTGTTGCTGAGACAGAAGTAAAATTATATTGGTTAAAGTAGGATGAGTGAAGAACTGAGAATGTTTCAGAGGGAATCTTCTGAGAATAAGAGTCAAGAAATATCTCAAGGATTTATTTTATACTTAGCATACCATAAGAATACTGATAGTCTCGTTATTTAACTTGCTTATGTATTTTGTTGATGAATTATTACTTTTCTGGCAATAAGCAAACCTTCTTTTAAAAATCTTGTCTCTTTTAAGACATTTGGGATAGTATATTTAATTTAAAGAAAGAATAAACAAAACAGAAAAAGGGTAGAAACATTATATAATTTCAAAGAAAAAAAATAGTAAGAAATCACTTGATGACAGTTACATATTGTCCTCTTACAAATAGTTGTTCTAGTTACAAAAATAAAGCATACAAAGTGAACATTCAAATAGCAAGACTGTAAACATTTCTATTCAACTATCCAACGAAAACTTAGTAATATGGTTATCAATCCTATACACTTAAACATACATGCAGTTACCCATAAATTCATGTTTGTTAGGACTAAACAAACCAAAGCAGGCTAAAATCATTCTGAACAAAAAGAATAATAATATTGCTGGGTTTCACATCATGACATTAAGGGATCAGCACTTGGTACTGTAGTGTCTCTTTTTCTTCAAAGTAAGTTACTCATTTCATCATGTGTTCTCATAAGCTGTTTATAGGTTCTATGTATTTCTATCCTTTCTATATTAGAGGGAGAAACAAAGCAAAGCAAGATAAAACAAAACATATTCCTATAAACACATGAAATGAAAACATCATATAGAACCACACTACAAGGTGTTCTACAATGGTTACTCTGCTGTCTCTTGTTATCGTCAATAGAATTGCCTATATCATCAGGCATTGCATAATGAATAGAGCAGTACATAACAATATTAATAAAAACAAAGCATTGTAGGTAGTGTAGTACTACCAAAACAGGTAGTAATCAAACCAGAATGGATTTCATAGTGAATCTTGTTATCTTCAGCGTATTTGCCTATACTCTCAGACTTAATACTATCAGTCATAACAGTTTTAAATAAAATCTGTTGATACTAAACATCAATCTAACAAACCAGATTCAACTACAATGAGTCATGGTAAAATAGTATAAGATATATACTGTTAATTGTATTAAGATTCAGATTAAGTTAATAGGAAATTAAAGATGATTACCATGCTATATCCTGCTAGTTTTATAATAGCTGTCTGTACCCTCAGATCTAGTAGAAGTAGACAAACTGGGACAGAATATAATCTATCTAAACAGAGCAATGTGAGTAATGTGGGTTTTAAATCCTGATACACTATTAACAATATCCTCTGCCTTCTTATTTTAGATTATTCCTCCCCTTTCACTCCAACAGGGTGCACTGTGAATTTTTGCATCCACCAACTCCCTCAGGTTTTAGATTGGGGGAGCAACCTGCTATTTACCTAAGTGGTCCAAAATGTTCTTCCTCCTGGACTTGATCTCAGGTTGTATTCCTTTACCTACAATACGTGTCTTTCCAACCTATCTGTACGTGCTGGTGGAGTTGCCCCTATTACTATCTGGTTCCCTGTCACATAGAGCATTGTTTTCTCATATTTGATTTTCCATCTGTAAACCCTTTCTCAGGTTAATTGTATTTCCTACACAGAGTATCTGAGTGGACCCTACCTCCTGATCTACTCTGCCTGTGTTTCTTTTTTTTTTTTAAAGTATATCAAGGCCATCTCTATTAGATTATAGCTAAGCTTCTCTTCCTCATTTCTGTTGTGCTCTTTTTCTGCCATTAGTTGTCTGCTTTTCTCCTTCATTTCACTTTCTGCTACATTTGATGAGGCCTCTCTGCCACTGTTCCTGGAATCCTGGTACTTGTTTCTCTGTCTAGAATGTACTTCATTATTCTCTGTAGGGTTGGATTGGTGGTTGTGAATATCCCCAGTTCCTCTGTGTCTTGGAAGCATCTTGTTTCTCCATTAATTTCTAGAGACAGTTTTATAGGGTACATCAGTCTGGGCTGGAGATTATTTTCTTTCATGGCTTGGAATTCTTTGCTCCAAGCTCTTCTTGATTTGATGGTCTGTGTTGATGGGTTTTTCTTTATAGGTGATCTGTATCTTTTCTCTGACAGCTTTAATATTCTGTTTTACATGGTGTTTCTGGAATCTTGATTATTATATATCTGGGTGTTGCTCTGTTTTGGTTGTAGGTGGCTGGAGTTCTGTATGTCTCATACATCTGAATGTCATTTCCCTTTCCTATGCTTGTAAAGTTTTCCTTAATTATTTCTGTGAATAGCCTTTGTATTTCCTTTGTTTGTACCCCTGCTTCTTCATTTATATTCTTTATTCTTAAGTTATAGATCCTCTTGTCATCTTCTAGCCTTTGTATTGTTACCCTGTTTCCTTGTTATTGATAAGAAATTTTTCTTTTCATGATCACACATTGCAAAGTTGTTTTCAAGTTTTGATAGTCTATCCTTAGTTTCTTTCAAGCAGTTTCACCAGCTTTCAATGGAATTTTGTTTTATTTCTTGGTATTCTCTTTGAACCCACTTCATGTTTTCTAGGTTTTCTTTATATTCTTCATTGAACCTTTCTCTCCTTTTTTTGTGTTCCGCCATTCTTCTGTCTGTGTCTTACTGAGAGGTGCTTAGCATTTCTTTTGTTAATCAACTTATATCTTGCTTTACTTGATTAACTGTTTAACTTTTGAGCTTGTCTATGGGGTCCTGAAGATATCTCTTTATGTCCATTGATGCCGTGTCTGATATTGACTTGGGATAGTATTTACGAAACAGTAATTATGAACTTGTCTTCAGGTTGCGCAATTGGGAATTGTATCTCTCTTAATGTATGTTTTTGTTTGTTGTTTTGTTTTTGCCATATTAGAAGACTGTTTTGGTCTTTTCTTTTCTTTTTTGGGTGGGTACCAGGGGTTGAACTCATGACCTCACTTGCCAGGCAGGCGTATAAGCCACTGAGCTAAATCCACAGCCCCAATATTAGGAGATTTACAAAATGTATTTTGGTTTAAAATTGGTGACTTTTAAATATAACAGTTCTGAGACAGAAAGGAAAGATTCTGACAAACTTGTAAAGGCATGGTTATGATTTGTATCTAAATGGCTCCAGCAGCCTCCCATTCATAGGTGGGGCTCTTGGAAGGTTAGTAGATAATGGGCACAATGCTTGCTGTGAAAAGGTAGGATCTAGTCAGCAGAGGTAGGCACGGTGAGTGTGATCAAGAAGGGTGCAGTCTCCTTTTCCAGCTCCTCTGTTGGCTCTCTGTGGCCCACTCTCACCAGATTATTCCAACAGGCTGTCCTGTTGTCCAGCCAGATGACTCTAGTTGAAATATCAGTGTATCTCTCCTCTCCTTAAGTTGCTAGTGTCAGGTTTTGTGTCTCAGCAATAAAACGTTATTAAGAAAATATTATTTGAGGATCAAAAGAAATTTCATCATTTGCTTATTCCTAATAATTAGATCTTCCCTTACTTCACTAGTTCTTATTCTCATTTAATTAGATTGTCTACAATTAGAAAAAATACTCTTGATATTAGAACCACTAATGCTTTTTGCTCTTATTTGTGATCAGGTGGTGATAATGTTTCCAACTAAGCAATTCCTTATTCTTCCTACCAATTCATTTTTAGTTTTTCTTAATTAAGTAAATAAAATATAATTACTGAACTTATTTTCTACAATCCAATTTGATACAAATTATTTAATTTCTATCAATGGGTGGCTAAAAATTTAAGTATTTCTTTTTTGCATTTCCCTGTAGTGTCCCCAGTCTTAGAATCTATGGATGGCTCCACGGCAAGTAGATAGGAAAAGCGACTCACTGACTCATTCACTGATTATACAAATACACGTTATCAGAATTTTCCAAATAAATGTGACATTTAGTTCTGATTATATAGTAAGAAACAAAAACTGCTTTAGAGAAATGAAATTGTAAAGGGGAACAGTCTGAAAGAAAGAATTATTGAAAGTGTACACAGATATTCCCACTCCTGCTTTCCAGGAATTTACAAGTTCATTAAGCTTGGGGAACACATAGATATAAAATAATCAGAAATACAGCGCATAATGATATATAACTATTTCAAATTATAACATCTTTGTTTTAAAATAATTGATAGCCATTTCCTACTGTAACATTATTTTTCTTTTTAAGGTATGACCATGATATTCACTTGTAAATAGAAATCTAAATCAAACTTTCTGCCATAATGTTTAAAATATATCAATTAATTAGCTGTGTATAAAGAAAACCTAATTCAAGAGGCTCAGAAAGTCAGCTTATTTGTTCACAGGTGTTGCAATGAAGACCCCAACAAGGGTAGGTATCTTGACTAGGAAGCTTAAAAAAGTAAATGTAATCTACATGAAAAGAAGAAGAAAGCCAAATATTATAGGCACAGAAAAGTATAAACAAACACTTGGGTAGGCAAGTTAGCCCAGAACATTACAGAAGGAGTAAAATGCAAGTGAAAAACTCTGATTGAATGAATTTGCTCTACATTTATTCATTGCAAATTTGCGGTTAAATCTTTATTCAATCAGCCTATCAGGTCAGAAATTACTTTCAGAAGACATAAATTACTTTTGCCTAGCATGTGGTTTCAGAACCTAATGTCAGAGTAGTTTACTTTTTTTTCATTTGTAAACAATAGTGTGTCCTGAGCTAGAAATATTGGGTCTACAATTTGTAGAGGAAAATATTAGATTTTTAAATTACATGGTGTCGTGTATGTCACACTCCAGCAGGCTCATTCCCGAAAGGATAAAGTTAGTCATGGGTAAAAACACAAATGCCTGATGAATATACAAGGGTAAATGAGTGAAACGTGTATTGCTGAAATGAAGACTGAGCTGAAATCAGCCTACAAGGTCACAGAAAAGCCTTCTCAAAGCATTCTGTGTAACATGGAACAATTTTATTATATAATATAGATTTTCATTTCATTTAAAAGGACTGTCAATATGTAAAATATGTGGTTTTGCATGTATTACTCAATTGTGAAAGTATTATTTTGCTTTATGGTTTTAAGAAATACACTAGAGTTTTAATTGGCTACTGCAGCTCTAAAGAATATAACATTTTCAAAACAAATCGGTAAGTTAATTTCTTTTATTTTAGTGGAATCAGATAACAAATCTGTTTTTCATCTTAGTTAAAATTAGTAAATAAATTAATATAAAAATTGGAATGGTAGTCACAGCTGTGAGGTATGTTAGGGCTTTGAATATCTAAAATACTGTGAAAGCATTATTTGAGATTCAAAAAAAAAAAAAAAAAAAGACGTGAATGCCCCCTTACAGTCATGGAAAAGCTTCTTTAAAAATATTTATGCAATTTATAATTGTTCTAGTGTTGATATACTAAATTTTTATTTTCTTTAATACTTAGGGTTTTTTGACAGTGGGTTTTGCTACATAGTTCAGAACACTCTTGAACTCACAGGTGTTCTGATTGGTTCAGGATTTTCTGGTCAAAGAGCTCATCACTTAGCCCATGAAGGCCTTGAATTTGTGGTGTTTCTCCTGCTTCAACCTCTCATACGCTGGGGTTATAGGTGTATGCACCATACCTGGATTTCAACATGTTAATTTCTTCATTTGGTTTCTAAGCAATAATCAGGTACAGAAAGCAATTTGGGTGGGCCAGGGTTTTAGCTCAGGCCTAAGTGCCTGCTTTGCAAACATGAGGTTGAAAAAACAAGAAAGAAAGCAATTTTTTATCTTCATACTTCAAAAAAAATATCAGTGGTGTTATTGATAAGAGAGGAATTTAGGTATTCAGGAATTTCAACCATCTGTTTTTAAAATTAGTAGTATGGATTATAAGTAGTATGGAATATATTTAAACTTGCAATAAAGTTAAAAGTCATTTTTTAGTTGAACATTTAGAAAGATAAGAAAATTTCAAGCAGATACTGAAAATTAAAATTCCTTTACAGATAAACTGACTGATATAATTATATATTGTTTTTCCTTTTTAAATTAAACATTCTAAATCAGTGCATAAACTCCTAAACCTAACCCTAACCCTTTAACAGCCTCATATTGATCAGCATACAGGTCTTCTGACCTCTGACCAGAAATCTCCCATCAAGCGTGGTTTACAGCATTTTAATGCTGGTGCTTCAGCTGACATCTCAAAAACTTTCCAAACATGTCCTACAAATCAGATCCCAAGGCTTCTGCACCACATGGGCAGGTAGTGTCACAGCAAGGAATCTACCATAATTAGTTATTTAGTTACTTTCTCATGGTTGAAACAAAATATCTAACACCCACAAGTAAAAGGAGGAGAGGTTTATTTTTGTTCACAGTTTTAGAGACTTCAGCTGATTCCACAGCAGAGAGGTATGGTAGAGGAGAACACAGTTTATGACAAGGCACACAGGAAGTAGAGAAGGACCAAGGGAAGAGGGGTGAGTGATCTATGGATTTCCAGGTCGTGTTAATCGTTTGCTCCCTCTTTCAACTAAGTTCATCTTTCCTATTCCACACTAAACTATAAACTCATTAGTGGACTAATCCAGTGGTGTATATCACACATTCATGATCTAGTCACCTCGCAACAGTCTCAGCAAGGAGCACTTCAGGCTTTGTGGTGACATCTAACTGTAACACGGGATTCTTCTAAGTGTTAAAATCAAAGTAAGCGAAATATTATAATTTTCTATAGAGTTTATGAGTGGATGTTGGAGAGATCAAAAGTAACAATTTGTTATTTGACCAAATGGCAACATACAAAGCACATGAGTATATGAGTATGTAAGAATTTTGTTTTGGAATTATTACTATTAATGTCTGTAATGATATGAACAGCTATTTTGAAGATAATAAGACATCATAATAGCTAGTGCTGATTTAACATCATCTTGTTTTGAAGTCACAACAAACTGTAGTTCTTCTGTCTCCATTGCTTTTATCATGTTGTATCTTATTGGATTTTATTATATGTAATAGTATAAACAAAAATTTTTATAGGCAAAGAGATAATATAGAAACCATTGTTTGTTTTCTGTTAGCTGTTTCTAAATACCCTGTAATACTTTCATCCTCTTGAATGGTTTCACACTGTCTTGATATGTTTGATACTACAGTACACAAAGTTATACTCAAATATTTCAAGGAAAGAGACACTATGGTAACTACTATTAAGTCCGGTTATCTTGTAGTGAAATACTATGTTGCTTAAATTGTTCTGTTCTGACCTGTGTTGTTACGTTGTTACGTTCTATTTTATCTCAATTTTTTATTTTTTATCTCATTTTTTATTATTATTCTTAATTAAGGGGAAAATTTTAAAAAATAGCAGGATATATTATAGTAACTTTTACGATTTCCTATTAACTTGAAGCACTGTAATGCTCTCACCATCTTGTGTTGACTGATTTTACTCTATTCTGTTCTGTTTGATAGCATCAAGTTTGAGGGTATAGACAACTACTTTGAAGGCAGTAAGATTCACTCTGATGCCCATTCTGGTTTGACTATTATCTTCTTTTGAAGTCCTGTAATGTCTCCAATGTTTAGGTTTTATTGGTTTTGTTCTGTACAGTTTTGTTCAATTTTATTATACCTGAGGATATAGGCAATTTTTTTAAGGTAGCAAGAGGCATTATGGTAACCATTGTTGATTACCGTGTATTCTGTTTTTATATCATGTACTATGTCCATCCTTTGTTTTAACCGACTGCTTTGTTTTGTCACATTTGGTTTTATTCTCTTCAAAAAAAAAGTAATAAGAACTGTGGGAGTAATAATACTCAAAATGTGTAAATGTTATTGTAAAAAAGAGAGGAAAAGAAAGTGTTCTAAAGGATACAATTGCAAGTGTGTTTAGGTAAGATAGATGACCATGTTACTAAGTTTTTGTTGGATCATTTAACACAGCTGTTTGCAGTCTCACTATTTGAATGTCCACTTGGTATGCTTTAATTTTGTAACTTGAACAACTATTTCTAAGATTACGTTATGTAATCTATTAATTAGTGATTTCTTACTGTTTATTTTTTTTGAAATTCTGTATTATTTGTACCCTTTTACTGTTTTGTTTTGTTTTGTTTTCTTTTATTTAAATAAAATTTGAAAAAAAGAAAATATTACTGTCATGGCAAAATACTACATGGATTTAGGAGAAGCAAGACTACACATTGGGAATTTTTTTAAAAGTTTACAATTTTGGGGGGAATCATAAAAAGATACTGATAATTAAAATGTGGGCATTCAAAACAGATGAGTCAGGTGGACTTTGTATTATTTAATAACAGTTCTTAGTTTTTAAGGCAGTAAAAAAATAGATTGAGGTTTTACTCCTGGGAATATTTCTATATGAATAGGAAGAAATTTTTGTATTTAACCAAGAAACAGCAAATGAACAAAACAGGGTACTATTTTAGATGGGAAGAAAAAGTTCAGTTTCATACATGCTGACTATTTAAATGATCTTTAGATATTAATTTGTAATTTATTGGTACGTGGCCTGAATTTCTCTAAAGTAGTCCTTGTGACTTTATTGAAGCTGAAAGAATTATTAATATATCTTAAGTAGAAGAGTACTGAAGAAAATTATTTATAGAGAAAGACATTTCTAAAGATGGTGATTAAATGAAAAGCTTAAAAAACAGACTTTGATTTTATTAGTAATAGTTATGAATTCTGTAAGGGCAGTTTCAGTGGAGTTGTCAGAGATGAGGACAGATTCTAATATACGGAATAATTAATGCGAGACAATAATGAGGAAAGCAAATGCAGAGTGCTTTTTAAAGGAGTGGGGACTTTGATGTCATGAAGAAAAAAAGAAGAAACTTCATAATATTCCAGAAATTTAATCACCTTTAACGAAACTGAGATGAAGATATCAAATAAGGAGTGTTGATATATTGTGTTAATTTGAAAAGTTTAGAAGTTTGACTAAGAGACTCAGGAGGGAGCCAGTGTTCTTACTTTGTAAACATCCTCATCCTGTGCAAGAAGAGGGTAGGAAATGGCGCACATTGCACATTGGGTGTTGTTACATTAATAAGAGAAAAAACACCGTAAATTTGATTACTGATCTGGAAGCCTGGGTAATTCATATTTTCTCAGAGTAAGCAAGATTGATCAAAAGAGTAGAAATGGATTTCAGAGACTGAAGTAACAATTAGATCAAAGTGTTGGTTACTGAGACAACATGCTTGAGACTACGTCTGTGAAATACTGAATTTTATAAACTAAAGTTGCGGATGTGATCGTAACAGAGAAACAATTTATTCAGTTCATTTTAAACCATTGTTTAATTACATGAAGCTATAGATAGTTAGCATTATTGTTTTGAAAAACAGGATGTGATCTAAAATAATAGTAGAAATTGGTGTATGCCACATCATCAATTAATGAATATTTTCTCAGTTGCCATCCTCAGTTTGAGAAATGTTGAGTGGAATAGCAACCAAAATCTTCATAGAAAGTGCAAAAAGAAATAATAAAGTACGTAATAATTATTAAATAAACTTTAACTGTCTGAATTATGTATATTAAAAAATGAGTGTCATAGAGATGCAAAACAAACGTAAAGAAGTTAACTATTTTTCCACTAAAATATACAAAACTTTCAATAGTAAAGGATAAATAAGGGCTTTTGAAAAACAACACAAAACTAACTACTAAGGGGCTGGGGATTTAGCTCAGCAGCATAAGCGCCTGCCTTGCAAGCAGGCAGTCATGAGTTCAATACCTGGTACCGATAAAAAGGAAAAGGACAAAATAAATAAATAAATAAATAAATAAACCTAACCACTAAATAAAAAAAAATATGGAGGAAAATTGATTAATTTCAAATGAAGAAAATTAGGAACTTCTCAAAGGACAATCGTATCTCAGTTCATGAACCTAATTTGTCTTATGATTTTGAGAAACATGGCAGTGTTTGTGTGGGACAGATGTTCCAAGTTATTTGTCACCCAGTTTGGTGTTTGTGAACTGAAGCAAAATGTCATCCAATGCTTTTGTTTGAGAATTGCATGCCTTTCAAGGGAAAATGTTCATGAATCAAGTATCACCACTATGTTTTACCCTCAAGACGTAGGAGTGTAATAAATATTTTAGGTTCTTTTTCTTTAATAAAAAATTAAGAACTCTTAATGAAAAAAAAATCATAGAAATTAAATGACAAGTCACATTTCCTTATATAGTCAGTGAAGAGCTATTTGGTGCAAGCCAAGGGGTCCAACAGTACTCAGAATTTCAAGTGCTAAAATATCCCTAAAAGACTGTTTATCTCTCTTTGTTTGTATGTCTGCATTAGTATTACTACTGTTTTGAACAGCATGTCAGAGTAAAAAAAAAAAAAAAAATTTTGAGTGTTTCAAGGTTTAAGTATGTATAAAACCTGGAAAGAAATATTTTTAAAATGCCAGTTCCCAGAATTATTCTTTGTAAATTCTGGATTGTTCTTGAAGAATCTGCATTTTGATAATCAAGTGGATGTTAAAAAGAAAACATAATTGAAATACCCATGTTTATTGTTCTTATTACTACTAGTCAGGAAGGCTGATCTGTCTGAGTTCTCAAAATCATTGATAAATCTTGCATGTACAGGAAGAATCAGGATACATGTATATTACTGAAAGATTTCTCCATATATGTGCCAGAGTATGTCGGAAGTGCCTCTGTTTTATTTATAGTCAGTGTTACGTTTATATTTAGAGAGATAGAGAAACTGGGAAGGGACACTTACCCCATTCTTTGTTAATGTACTTTGTTGGCTAGTTTAATTTCATAAACTGAGTAGTTGTTCATAAGCTTGATTTGTCAATATTAGAAAACGTATCCATAGTTTACATGTCTTTACATATAAATTTATTGTTTCGGGAAAGCTACAGTTGGTTCACAGAGTGATGAACAATATAACTGGGGAACTGAGGGAGTGAGTGTAAGCAAATTTACTTGAAAGATACAAGGAAGTGAGCGATACAAAGGTAAGACATGAAAGTAAGAAAATTAAAGCAGTAGGTAAAGCTCCTTCTAGCTGGAGGGGTTTCTGTGTAGGATCTCCTTGAGGGCTTTTTGCCTAGAGGCTTTTAAGGGATTTAAAAGGAATCTTGGCATTATTTTAGCAATATAATCTTCATCTTATAGAAGACTACACAGTTTGGAGGTTCAGTCTATGGAGTGTCCATACAACACTCATCGGACCTTGAGTTGAGCCAATGGTCGGCTTGTTCACGCTGTAGGAAAGTCCAAACAGTGGAAGGACAACTAGCAGGGGCTTTCCTTTCTTTCTTTCTTCTTTTTTTCTTTTTCTTTCTTTTGCTTTTTTTTTTTTTTTTTTTTTTACTGAAAATCATGCTCAGGACCTTTTGCTTGCCAGTAGGCACTGTGCCACTGGCAGATGTTTTTGTAAGACCATTGGAAAGTTATGATTCCATTTTGAGCTTCTTTAAGTTATGATTCCATTTTGATTTTCTTGAAACATTTTGGTGCTTCAGTCCTCACTGCCTAATAAACTTGTTGGAACCCTGTCTCACTACTCCTGTTATAAAACAAGCAGAAAACTACAGCAAAATCCAAAATAAATACATGCACCAATCTGTGTGTACCTCCTTAAAATGTAGATAGCCACAAGGTACAAAGATTAAGATATCCTCAAAATTGAATAAAAAGCAGATTTTGTAAACAAAAATTTAAAATATTATTATTAATAAACTGTACAGATTAATGAGTTTTGTTGTGACATCTCCTTAAACCATGCACTTGTGTCTATCTATTCTTCTTCTTTTACCTCTCCTCCTTCAGCATCTGACCCATTTTCTACTGTCTTCTACTTTCAGATCAACTTTACGACAACAATTTTACCTAAGGTTGTTGTTGTTGTTCTTTGTTTTTTGAAATGACCTGAATCCCATTCTGGCTAATAAAATGGAAGCTACACTTTCAAAGAACATTAGGAAGTTCTCATTATTACTGATGAACAAGACACAAGGTTGTATACCCACGAGCAACATCTCAAGTCCTCCTGTGGAGCAGATTTGGTGATAAGACCTTGGAGCTGCCAAGCATCAAATAGCAAACAAAACTGCCAATACCATCTGCATCACTGTGCTCCACTGTTCCAGGAATTTTGTGATTGTTGCATTAGGTAGGTTTTTTACCTCCTCTCCCACTTATTGCATTCCACGTCTTAATTCAAGGTCCATTTGGGTTATGTTATTGTTGTTACTGAACTCACACCCTATCTCCATTTAATAACTGCAAGACAAAGGAAATAACTAACATTGTTAACTTCCTAGATTTCCTGGCATTCTCATAGTTTTACCTAAAATCATACCATGAAGTTTTTTTTTCCCCCCCAAAGGAAAATGTTCAAATGCTGAGCAACAAAAAAATAATGATAAGTATTTACAATAAGCTTTACTTATGATGCAGAGAACATGTAAATTTTTGAGAAGAAATTGTCAAAATATTTCCTTGTTTCTACATGCAAGTTTATAGAGATGAATTTATCAGCCACAGACCTACTGACATTTTGTGTCAGGTTGTTGTTCTCTGTCTCCTGTACTATGAGTGCTGAGCAGCATCTCTGGTGTCTATACTGCCCAATCTTCCTCAGTTGTGATAAGAACAAGGTGGTGGTGGGGGGGGCTCCGTCCCTAGACAAATGTTATGGATTAATAACTGGAGGTCAATTTAATACCAGCTGTATTAAATCAGCATGGTGCTGAGCGTAGATGTTCCACCTGAGGAAAGTTGCCAGCATAAATAGAGACATGGAGAAAATGAGAGAGATATTGTGGGTTTCTCTAAGTTTGAGACATTGGTTCCCTTGGCGGAGCTCTTCATGACTAGCTTCCCCAGTATGAGTTCAACTATTGTCAGAGGAGCTCGCAACCTTGTTCATGAGAGTGGCTGTGGTTCACCTTGGGGTAGCTCTGGTCCTTACCTCAAGCATGGCTTCCTGGCTCTGGAAGGGAAGATGTGTGCTGTTTAATCTCCAGGACAAATTCATCACGCTGGCTTCCTGGGATGCACTGGACTGTTCTCATTGTCAGAGGAGCTCAGGACCTCTGTGTTTTTGAGGATGGCTGTAGTATGTTTTGGGACAGCACTGGTTCTTATTACGAGGGTGACTTATCGGTGCCAGTGTAGAACCCTCAACCTACCAGCACAACACTTGCACCCTGCTGGCGTAGACTTTCTAGCTTCCACCGCTGACCTTTGGGCCTTCCCAGCATGGATGCGTAAAGTAGACCGGCATGAGAACTTCTCATGGGTTCTAGACCTCCAGCTGGATTCGTTGGAGGCATTGTCATGGGCTCTAGGTTTTCATCTAGACTTACGTAGGACACTGCTGTGGGATTCAGGCCCTCGGCTGAATATTCCAGGTTTTTAGTGTTGTGGACAGATTTCCTGCACTTTCTTGTGTCAACTCTGGGTGACCATCATAAAATAATATTATAAATTCTATATCCTGATTCTAATTGTTCTCTGCACAACCCCTGACTACAACTAATGTTCTTTCAGAGAACAAAATTGCTCCAATATAAATTGATGATATTGAATAAAACTTCACCGTAACAAACAACATATACAATCTTGAAATCTTAGTGAATAGCACACACTCTTACGGTTTTTGTTTTTGTTCTTTTTTTTTTTTTTTTTTTTTTTTTTCTTGTGTTTTGGTACCGGGGATCAAATTCAAGACCTCACACTAGCCAGACGGGCACTTACGTTATTGAGCTAAATCTCCAGCCCCTGGCATACACTGTTGCAACTACCTAAGTCTCTCTTGAAGGGCAGAGTAGTGTGGCCACCTTTCTACACAATATGCCTTCAAATTCAACATGCAGAAAAAAACTCCTGATGTTTTTTGTTCTCAACTGCCAGCTTCCCAGTTTAGTAACAGATCCAACTATATTGAGTTACTTCAGTCAACAATACACGTTGTCCTGTTACCTTTTTCCTTTACCCCACGCCTATAGTCCATCAATAGTTCTTGTGAATTATGAATACAAAACATGCCCTGAAGATATCCATCATTCTTTATCCCCACAACTGCTTTTTTGCAAAATATTCCTTACATTCCGATAAGCTTCCTGATATATCCATTTCCACTATTATTTTTATTGTAATGTGTTGTCAGAAATAAACCAGAGTAAGTTTGCAAATACTAATAAGACTATACATGCATGTATGTATGTTCCAGTGGTGGTTGTACTTGAAATAAATCAAACATGCTGACTAATGCATTCATGCAAAATGTCTGTTAGTTCTCTGACTCTAACCCAGTTTTTTTCCTTAAACTTCTCCAAAAATTTTCTTTATCAAATCTTCACTGTCTGTGGATCAGCCCTGCTCTTCTACTGTACTCCAGGGAACACCATTCATGCTTTCTACACTATACCGCTGGACCATTTCGTCAGCCACTGCTGCCTCTTTCTGAGTTTTGTTAAAGCTGGCTTTCAGTCAGATAACTTAAATATGAACATCTCAAAGAGATTTCCCATGTTCTTCCAAATATAATCGTCAGTACAATGGCCACTGTGTAAATATATTTTAATTCTATGCATACCGTTCGTTTATTGTGTGTATGTTTTACACGTATAAACTTATTCAATACTTATTTATTATTTGTGTCCCTAAGACCCCTTAGAAAAATAATCTGCTTAGAATTTTCTACACATATTCTTAGAAAGAAAGACAGTGGCTAAAATATAGTAAGGTTTGATATTTGTTGAAAGGATGACGCATAATTAAAATCTCCTGAGGAATTGAGGATCCTTTCTATGATAACTCCTTATCAAAAGTCCTTTTTATGTAAATCCCAAAAACTGACAATAAGGCCCTGTGATTTTTACAAGCAAGGGAAAAATAATAAATAACATATGATTTTTTAACAACTGATTTTTGATACTTAACTTGCAGAAAGAAAACACGAAAGCAAGCAAAATTAGTACTTCTCAACTACCATTTATTATTTCCCCAAATAAGTAGGACAAAATCTGCAAACAAGGATAGATTCTTAATATGTATATATGTTGCTATATAATCATGTTTCTATATCAATCATACTTTTGTTGATTTTTCACAAGTTTTCTTCTGAAAACCAATAAAAACTTATTTATAAATCTTTGGATGGTGCTTGAATAACACTGGTTGAAAGGAAAGATTAAGCTGGGATTTGTTCATTTCATGTATCTGTCACAGAGCTGAAAAGGTGGTTTTGTCTTGTCTGACTCTGAGCACTAGAGAATTGTACAGCCTAATTATATTTTTCATCACTGAACTTTGTTTTTCAATTTTGAAAATATTCAGTTTATGAAACACCCATGTCTGCTGGGATCTAGTTATGCTCTTTATAAATTGTCTTTCCCAAACCATTTTTAGCATAATTTAGCAGTTTTGTCCTAACCAGGATCCAGTACATGAAAATTGAGATTTTTTTTTTTAAAGATGACTGTGAGCACAGCTCTTGAAGGTAATTGGGAAATGGTCTGATCTGAGGAAAGAGGTAGATGGATATTCATCAGACAAACAGAGGTAATGACATGTGCAAGACACAGAGGTGGAACTTAATGAGTCAGATAGAGGAAATGATATATTTACTTGCCAAGGGGAAAGAGGATATAGGTGACATTTCTGTCCTGTCCTTTTCTAATTTATAGCTCTCCTTTCAGATTTTTTTTTTTTGATGGAAGGGAGGATAGATATACATGTATGCTTAGTGCTGACAGAGACAGAATAGTCCAAAACCATTTGAGACAAAATATTTCAAAATCATTTTCAACGTGCAGAAGCTTCCTTCAGGATTTTAAGAGAATGCTGTTTCACACATGATTTTACAAACAACATTGTTTAATACAACCTGCTAACCTGTATTTGATACAACCCTCAAACATGAGACGACCACTTTTTTCTGAGCTGGCTGCAGAAGGCAGGTTTCTGCGTTCTCATTACAGTAAAGAGGATTTGAGTGGATCGTCTCATATTGTTTAGAGAGCACACACACAAGCAGTAGTTGGGCTCCAGCTCTCCAGGCTGATGATAAAACAAGTGTGCTTGGATTATGATGAATATTGCTTATAAATATTACAGTGACTCGTGTTACGGTAGATGTCACTGTTTCCTTAGTCTCTTATATGCTGAAGAATATTTTTCCTGGGTTTGCATCTGAACATGATTTTTACAGGACCTGGTGAACAAAAAATTGTAAGTGTTATATTTTTCTTTTTGGGAATAATTTTTAAGAAAGAGTGTGTCTTTTACTGACAGTTGCATTTTGTAATTTCAACTTTGAACAAAATTTTTAAAACTACAAATATTTCTTTTTTACTGATCTGTGCTCATATTAGGACCGATTCTATGTGTTGTTAGGATTACCCTTCATTTACTTTTCTGTGCCATTTTTATTGTTCAAATTTCCTGAATGTGGTAGGACTCAAAGGAAACTTGCATTTCTCTATTTTTTTTTTTAGATTTAGGAATCACTTCTTGGCACAGAAGGCAATATATCTGTCAGTGTGTTTATCTATCTATTACTTCTATTTCAAACACAAGAATTTTACTAGTTCTTCCATGTGTAACTAAATTGTCTAATGCATAGAAAAGTTAGCCATATTTATTTTAATTAAATTTTGCTCTTTAGATAAATATATTATTACCTAAAGTAATTCTGTTTTCCAAATGACTTTTTTTTTTTTACTCTCAGCACTTACTTTCAAACCTGGCACATACATTATTTTGCACACACTTGAAATCTCAGCACTCAGAGAGGCTAAGGAGAATCAAACGTAGTGAGTTAGCCTCCCTTTCTCTCTCTTTCCCTCTCTCTTTCTCTCTCTGTCTCCCTCTGTCATTCTGTACCTCTCATCAAGGAACCAAATAACAAATACTGGCAAATTTTGAGGCAGAAAAGCTAACCTTTTACATTGTTGGTGAGGAATGTAAATAATTATTACCACCATGGAAAGTAGCGTGGGAATTCTTCAAAAGACTAAAAATAGAACTTCCACTCCACCCAGCTCTTCCCATTCTAGGTATTCTCCGGAAAGAGTTAAAATATTCTATTGAAGTTATACATGCACACTTACGTTTATAACAGCACAAGTCACAATGGTTAAATGCTGGAAACAGCCTATAAATAAATTAACAGATGAACGGATAATTAAAATGTGGTAGTCATGCACAATAGACAAAAGTACTACTGTGTTGGGCTGGGGATTTAGCTCAGCGGCATAAGTACGTGCCTTGCAATCAGGCGGTCATAAATTCAATCCCTGGTACTGATAAAAAGAGAAAAAGGAAAAAAAAAGTACTACTGTGACATAAAGTTACACATGAGTCATTTGCAGCAAAATAGATGCCCCTTGAGACCATAAGGCAAATAAACCAGACACAAAAGCTTAAAATTGCATTTTGTCCTGTGTGACAAACCCAAAGTATAAATAAATCAAAGAGCAAAATAAAAGATAAATAACAGGAAACGAGATAAAGATAGATCTTTTGCAAATGAGAAGGGGATCAAGAGATAGAAGGAATGGGGAGGGAAAGGCAGAAATGTCTCAGAAAATATGTTAACATTTATCTTGTATATGAATCCACTCCCAGGAGGAATGCAATCAATATGTACTGAAAACATGTACAAATAAATATAAAAGTTAAGACAAAAATGGCTTCTCCATTGTCCACATGAATGTCCTCATGGCACTGAAGCAAACATTTAGTTTATTATCAACCAATTTTAAAAGTTACAAAATTTCACTTTTGCCATTTCCTAAATTCATGGCTGGGGATTGAACCCAGGACCTTGAGCGCTCGAGGCCATGCTCTACTTCTGAGCTAAACTCACACGCCTAATTGCTGCCATCCTCTGTCATCATTAGATCATGGCCAACAGATGGAATTCACACCCAAAGATAGGGGAAGTAAGCTTCACCTTTTGAAAGGAGGTGTGTTGAAAAAATTCTGCTTATATAATAAATAATAAAAATATTATAACTTGCAAGGAAGTGTAGATGCTATAACAGTGTCACAGACAATATGTCAGATTTTAGCATTAAGTTGTAAGGAAAGATAGAGTCAATATTAGCAAGTATTCTATAATCTATTTTAAATATTCCAGGTAAGTAATTTCACATTATTACTTAATATTTAACATTGTCTTGGGCTGCAGTTTTTTCATCCAGCTATAAATATCTAAAATCAACATCTAATGAGAATATATTGGTCTATGGAAACTCACTTTTAAAAAAATGTTTTATGCAATTTGGTATTTTATTAAATTTTGGATATCATAAGAGATACAATGTGTGGGTTTTTTTGACACCATATAATAAATTGCTTCAAGAAAATGTTTTTGCACATTCACTACGATTATATGTCTATAAGTTTAAAACACTGACGTTACTGTAATTAGCAGCAACATATTTTGCAAACCACTCTGTTAACCATTTTAAGGATTAACATTTGGAGTACTAAGGTTAAGATTCAGGACTTGCTTAGTACGTGTACAATCCACCACTAGTCAGTGCTCCCTGCTCCGCAACACACTGAAGCACAGTTTTTAGTTCTTAAAGTAAAACAATATTTAATAAATTGAATGTTTCCTGTTGTGATTTATTTTATTCATTTTATATACTATTTATTGGTTTTTAAACCCAATATTTTAAAAATTTCCCACAACTTTTAATATAATCAAATATTAGAATAATCCCTTTTGTATCACCTTGAATTTTTTTGAGTTTAAAAAGAGTGAAAAATATTTGATATTAATTTTGTTATATTAATATGTCTTACTCAGAAAAATATATTTTGCTGTATTCTTACTCCTTTTTTCCTTTTTGGTACCCAGATATTACACTCAGGACCTTGTGCATGCCAGGCAGGCACTGTGCCACTCAGCTACATACACAGGTCTATTTTTACATTCTTGTTTCCGTTTCCTAGATTATTTACTTGGCATTTTTGATAATAAAACATGATTTTGTAATTTTAATTTCAGTTACCCTTCTCCCTCAGGATATTTTTGTCTTTGAAAAATAAACTCCAATGCAATTCAGTTTTCATCAACTTATTGAGAATTCCACATTGTTCATAATTTGGGTATGATTAATTTACATATTTTATTTGAACATGCATTTTAAAATTGCATTTCTTATACAATGCTTTTGGGGTTTGTTACTTCTACTGCACACAAAAATTATAGTTCTAATTATATGGAGATACAATTATATGCCAATATTATTTTAAAGAACAAGAATGATAGTAAATTTTATGCTTCTAAAATTACCAATACCTCATTTATTTTGTTTATAGTGAGAACATATTTGCCTTTCATTGTGTGAAGTATGATGATATTGTATATATGATCTTTCCTTAAAGTAAATTTAAATAATGTGCAACATCAGAAATGTGTACAGTAAATATGCAGGGCTTCAATTAAAAGTTCCCTTTAAAATGTCAAAGCCAGAACATTGAGAAAGAAAACTAAGACACCATCAGTTTAGAAGTCACAGGAGACAGTAAAATCTATTTTCAGGACTGCTGACTCAGATCCTCTTATTTAAATAAAACAATAAAATTTAAAAGCAACACATAAGCAAGCTTACATACTGCTTATACTGTCTGCATGACTGATATTCTAGAATTAGAAATAATTTAAGTACTTCAAGTATTTATCTCTTACCCAAATGCAAATATTCCTAGAATAATTATATTAGCAAAAGAAAAATCTGCAACATTACGAATTGAGCTGGCATAATGAATTAAGTTCCTAAATTGTGCGTATGTGTGTTCAGAATTTAAAGGATCTTGTCAATTAGGAGGCTCCAAGTAGAGAAAATTCAAGACATCCAGGGAACCCTACCTCTTCCAACCGTTCCAAACGTTCATTTTCATGTCAGACACACAGCTCTAAGTAGACATCTTCATCTTTAAACCACCAAAGCTGTTTAGTTTACACAATATTATTCAGGGAGCCATACCAAATGAGTCGGTAAATGCTGTTTGCTCATCTGTCGAAATATTTCATAGAAATAGATCCTCCTCCTAGAGAATGAAACTTCTGCATTTGCTAAAGTATCATGTGAACTAGAAAACTAATTTTGGTCACTTATTTTCTTTAAATCAGTGGAAGTGTCCCACTGCAAGAGTGAGAAAGGGATCATAAGGGTTTTTAGCTTATTTTTCTTCTTTCAATTACTTTTGCAATATGGAACAGATAATGGTGAAAACAGGTTTACCAGGAAGGAAAAGAAAATAAAATGGATAGAAAAGTGAAACCACTAGAGGCAATTTAGCATGCACAACTTTCTCCAAAGTCTACTTAGAGAAGATGCATTCATTTGGCCACATTGTTAGAAAATAGAGAGTATATTTTTAAGATGTTGGTATTCTCATTAGTTTTACATAAGTTTTCATTGAAAGTCCTAAAGTGCAATTTAAAAAAGAAAGTATTTTCTATACATAAAAAAGAAGTGGGTTTCAAAATCAATGAAGCAACCTTCAGTTTTATGGACTCAATTTAGTTCATGTCAGTTCACTTTTAGCTATTAAATGTCATGAAAGGCAGTATTTTCAGTCAATCATTGTTCAAAAATAGGAAAAGTTCTTCAATATGTTAATTTTAACACTCATGGAAAAATGCAGAGATATGTTATAAGATTTCTATTAAATATGCCATATGTAAAACAGAGTTCTTTTATGATGGGACAAAGACTGTATCTTGGAGAAGGTGTCTCGAAAGGTGTTGATTCTTGTTCAAGATAAGGTGATTTTTTTCTAACTAGTTAAATAATAAATTGTGTATGGTGAATTACATGCTGTGCAAAATTCCCTAGTAATATCCAAAGCTAGCTTGTTTGTTCATGGCTTCTATCTTTCTTTTAATTGAAAAGTTTGCACCATAATTTTGATATATCAAAATAGTTTTAAATTATGACAAAATTACCAAAAATTATAGAAATGTAAGAAACAATATCTCTTTTTGATGAAATGTTAGGCTTCAATGGGAGTGTATATCTCTACTTACTAAATAGATACATTTAAAACCAGGTTTTTGAAAAATATTTAATGACATGGGAAAATTTGATGGTAAGGAAGTAAATGTGACAGTAGGACTGCTTGGTTCAATGACTAGATCTACATAAAAGACACAAGTATCACTTTCTCTTGGTATCTGCACCAAATATCCGAGAGAAACTATGTGCGTGGGAGAAGGGTGACACAGCAGGCCTTGTGCTTCCTGGTCTCACAAGCGCCCAGAGCTCACCTACACTTTCTTCCTTCTCTCTTCCTACATTGCTTGCTTACAAATTAAACAATTATGTCTGTGTGCTAACCGGAAGCTCATGAACCCTTTCAGTTATTTCAATGGCTGGACTCTTTGCATACACTTACTGAATAAAAATGTATCATTCACTTTAAAATGCTCACAACAAATTTGTTGTACCATCACACTAAAAGTTAGTCATGAAACCGAAAGTCGCATTGCACTAATAGACTTCTCCTTGTACAGGATCACTTTATTAAATTTTCATTTAATATAGATCATTTGAGCTGAATCAGAACTAGCTTATCTTTGATATTCCTACAGATATAAGAGCACCGTATTTGTATTTACTGTATGTGATTTATACTTCTGTTTGGTATATGATTTTTATTTTATATATTTTAATTTTAAGTTTTATTTAGTTTCAGAAAAAAGTACTTGAAATTGTGATATTGACAACCAATTGTCAGTTTTCTTTGAAGGTCTGGATTTTGAATTTCTAAAACTGGTTGACATTAGTACACTGCTTTAACTGAAAGACTAGACTACAGGTATACTTTTGGAAAAGAAAGTACTGTTGAATTCCTCAAGATTTAGTGTTTCCATTTTTCCCATATAATTTATTATCACTTGTTTTATATCTCCTTATTTCAATATTTTCAGGATACATTCAAGATAATTTCAAGCAAAATAAATTTGATTCACATAAGATAAAAACTTACAAGATGAATCTAAAGTTGGTTCCACTTTCTAATTAGGCTTGCTGTTCTAAAAGCTTCTGTTTCACTCTGACAGCACAATTTATTCTTCACATTTTTTTCTCCTGGGTAATTTGATTTATCTCCAAGTTTTACAAGCATCACAGAATACTGGAACTTTGAAATGCCATTTTCTCTCTATTTCTTTTAATACTAGTATCATCTGAAACATACAAATTATAAAACATATCCTAGCAGCTTTTTTTTTAAATCCTAGTCTCTTCCCTGTCTTTGAAACTGTGTACCTTTGTAAGGAAATCTACCCTCAAGTCCATATTCATTATAATCTCTAATATTTATGGAAATAGTGTATCACATACACACAAAACCCTCTTTCTGTATTTCCAGATCCACTGTATTATTATTATTTAATCTACCACTATAATCTCCTACCCTGCTAATTTTCTTCTATTATTTTTAATTTTTAATTTTCATTTTAAATTTACTAACTCTGGAGTTAGCTACAGAGGTCCTTCTTGCCTGGTTCCCGTGGACTGGTATGATTATATATGAGTTTTTTTCTTCCTTTTTTCTAACGTTTCTATGTTTCAAGTCAAAGTCTAGCAAACTTTCAGCAACAGGTTATAAAATAACTTATTAGAAAAATATATTCAAAAAAACTTAAAATAATATTAATATGATATCAAAAAACACACAAACAATTGTCAACAAGGTAATCCTAAATGACTCAGTAAAAGGAGACTTTATGCTACAAAAAATAATTTATTATAATAATGCGTTTTATAGTCTATATAGAATTTTCTGCCCACTTAGCATTTCTTTATCCAAATAAGAATGAGAGGAAATGAGCATGTGCCAGTGATTAGTTTTTTCTACTTCTATATCACTGTGCAAATAATTCACCCACATTGTAATAGATTAAGATTTTACTCTTTGGTTTTGTAGGAGAGGAACTCAAACATATATGTTAGGAGATTATTTCAGTATTGTGGAAAGTGATCAAGATCATTTAGTGTAGACTTCGATCAGCAGTAGGTTTAATTGGTAGGGACAAAACTCTCACCTGGCTGTGTGGAAGGGAAGGCTGTGGAACTCCACTATGTTGGGATAGTTGCTCAGAGCATGTGTACACATCCATCGCCTGTTAGGAGAACAGTATTATTTTAGTCATATTTTTAGGCAGCATTTCAGCTCTCTGAGGTAGATGTCTATATCTTCAAGGGTCAGGGGACCTGGTAAGGTAGGCTTGGAATACAAAACTCACTTTTATCATATCTTATTTATCAAGCAGGTCAATAAAAATATTTCAGTTTAAAAAGGATGATTTAAATCCCATATTTTAATTAAAGGAGTGAAAATAATTTCAACTATCCTTAACATTTCTCAGGGTAATTGTATGACTCTTTATATTCCATTTATCCTGCTCTCTTCATAAACAAGTCCGCAGCTATCCCTGCACCCTACTACGCTTCTGAGTGTGTGCGCTGACCTCAGAGTATTGCACAAATAGAAATTTTTGTGCTACAGCTCACAGTCTCAAGGGCTATTTGCTCACTGCAGCATGGGTAGCTCATCAGAATCTCTGGAGTGTTATTTTATTTTAAAGGGCAGATAGAGACACAACATGAAAAAGTCAGATTTTGAAGTTAGGCAGAAGTGAGCTAAATTGATTCTTTGCAAAATGACCTTTGATCAGCAGGCATGAAAATGAAAAAAAAAAAGAGAGAGAGATTAATTTAGAAATGGTCTGTTCAAGCAAAGAGGGTCTAGAAAATATCAAATAATCCCTTGCACTAGAATAGAAGTTTCTGAAGTCGGTAATTATTAACAAAGGTCTGCAAAGCAAGCTGAGGTCAAACTGTGTTGAACTTAAAGTTATTGAACTTCAGGCCTAGCAACACACATTTTGTGACGATTTTAACATCCTATGACATTAAGAGTAGTATAGTATTTAACTTCCAGCTAGTAACTTATGAAATAAAAACAAAAGAAAAATAAGGTAGTCATATGGCCACTCCTTCATTCGCAGAAAATAATGCTTATTTTCTTTCCTTCTGAGATGCATTAAAAAGTTCTTTACTTTTTCTGTTTTGTGTTTGGTGGATACTTACATATTCCTTAAAATTGTGAATTTTGTTCACTTCATTCTAGTCTTCTGGAAAGTTTGATTGATATTATTAATCTCCAATAAAAAAGACAATTTTAATAGAACATGCTTCAGAAAGCTCTATCTTACTTTATCAGGTTCTATTAGTCATAACTGCATCTCTGGGAAACTGCCAAGAAAATTTGTTCTACGTAAAAATGGAAAATGTATGAGATATGAAAACATGAAGCTTTATGCTAAGATAGATATAAACAAGTACAGACCTGTGACAAAAATGCAATATTGTGGTTTCATTAAAATGGACTTTCAGAGTGTACAGACACACAAAGAAAACTTAGAATTGAGATAATTTCGTGGTTTGAGGCTTGACTTATCTGGATAATTGCTTCAATTTTCCATCTCACTACACATGAAAACACACAGAAAACTTACATATTCTTACATATCGGGAAAAATAAGTATTTTTTTTTTACTTATGGAGGGACAAATAGTTAAAAGGTTAATATTATTCATATTATGAACAAACGAGCTTGCTAACTAGTTTTAGGGAAATATAAAACTTCTATTCAAAATCAGAATTTTGAATTTGAGGCAATATTTGTTCTTAAAAGACAAATGGGTCTAAACTACACGATTGAAATGGAAATAGAGCACTGCAATCTGCAGGGAGGTGAAGGGATGCTCATAGTTCATTAAATAATGTGAGTAGTAATGAGGTTTACACAAATCAAACAGGGTGTTAGGTAATTGTAATGTTGCTTTGTGGTGAACCACCTGTCAGGAAGCACTTCCAGCCGAAGGCTCAATCTGCTCTCCTGCCTCCAGATGATTTCTAATTAGTGTAAACTTCATCTGTGGCAGGCTACCAGAAAATAAAAAGTTATTTGTACGCCTCTTGCTTTTCTCTATGATGAAGGAAAATAATTGCTTTATTTCAAGTACTTTTCTAATTTTTCTAGAGGGTATTTGCTATGCAGGCTCAAAAAAAAGAAAATATATGCACATGCTCATACATTAGAAATACAGACTTTCATCTAATAGCAGGGATGTTTCAGAGGTGAACTACAGTATTAAATCCTACTTCCCCTGAGGAACTGAAAATTAAGAAGAAAGAACAGAGAAAGGAAGGAAGAAAGCAAACAAAGGAAGGGAAAAGGAAAGAAAGAAGGAAAAATGGAGGAAGGAAACAAGGAGTGAGGAAAGGAAAACTCAGAATAATGTAATCTAAGATGAGCTCTAATGTTTTGGAAATCATTGACATCAGCTTGATATCTTATCATCATACTTGGTATCTGCCATATCAAAAAAAATAAATTGTAAAATTGTTCAAAGATGACATTTATACATCGCTGCAGAAAGAAATTTGAATATGACATGTATTCCCAACAAACAAGCAAAAATTTAACCAAGAATCTTTGAAAATGACTTGAATTTTTAACACAAACTCAAGCAGTTGTGAGTTCAATTCCCAGTCCAAAAAATAAATAAAATAAAAATCAACAAACTGTAGATTTAATTTTAAGCCAGATATTTCTTGTGATGTTCTTTCCATCAAAACATTTGCAGCAATAGGGTAATAGACTTAAACCATTAATCTTATATTTCCTACAAACAAGTTGACCTTATTACGTGAACCTTATATAGGAAACACAGTTTTGAAATTTCAGTCTGGTCTTTGTGATGAAACCGTTTGATTTCAAATCAAGGATCTGAACATTTATCAATCATGTTCCTTAGGTAAACTCATGGAACTTTCTAGAAATCAGTATCCTAATTTGAAGAATAAGGATGGCAGCCCTTATTTACAGGTTGCATGAATTAATTGAGATGGAGCACCACTGTCTTTGTCTGCACTACAAATATTCATACATTTAGCTAAGTAATTTATTTATGTTTTCTATGTCCTTTCCTTGGGATTCATAGATTCTATTCCACCCTGAAAATACTTAGCATTCACTAGAATTTAAAGACTTTCCCGATTGAACCAACTTGTTTCTTTTGTTGGCCAAAGCCACGGGGTCACACTCTGGTGTTTTGAGCTGTTTACTGACCATAAATACATATACCTCTACATTTCCATCCTTGTATTTGCTCTTTTTCTCTTCTCCTAAATTTTTCTTCTTTCATTTAAACAGTTAGGCTCCCAATCTACATGACTTGTCTCTTTCTCTCCTTGCTGACTTACTCAAAACAGAGTTAAGTTAACAGTAATGGATAAGGACCAGAACACAAAAAATGAATGTAATTTGGGCCCTCATAAGAATGGAAAACAAATGCTTAAAGAAATCTATCTTTAGAGTGAAGCATAAAAATAATAAAACTAATAAAATTAACTGTAACTTTGACCTTCCAAATTTCCCTCAATGAAATTCTGCTATATCTTATATTAATAAAGTACCACATTCATGGTATGACTTAGATTAAAAATATTGCTTCTACTTCCTAAATATGGGTACGTACAAAGCTCCACAAGTGAATGGGGACAAAAGAAATACATTATATTATATATTAAATTATATATTATATATAATATATATATACCAGGAACTAAATGCCTAGCATATATATTGCACTTGCCAGGCAGGCACTTGCGCTACTTAGATAAACCCCTGGCCCCATATACCTAGCATATGTATGTGTATATGTATATATATATATATATTTCACACACATATGCCTAGCATGTGTATAGATTCTTTTTAAATGTTCTGATCCTAATGATGAAGAAGAAAAATCAGAAGATTCAGTTTGCTACAAAATATTGATAGATCTTTAGTTCTTCTCAGACATGGGTGGAAGGAATATTCAGTAATAAGATCAAATTTTTGAAAAATAAATACCTTTTTGTATTATTTGAAGATAACCATCACTCTAGTTATACCATAATAGAGCATATATACAGAAGACTAGTATTTATTGAACCTTTATTCTCTGCTAAGAACTTTCATACTCCCTTTCAACAGTCTTCAGAAATTGATTTTGTATCATCTTTACTGAAAGTGAAGTAAGTCACCATAAATAATATAGGATATTTCTAGTATTAAGTATAATTTGAAAAATTAAGAAACAAATCTATATTTACATTTGTTTTTTTCCATAAATTTTAGTGACCTTCACTGTAAAGTTCACTTTTCAAAAACTGTTTTCTAATAAGAAGGAAGAAAGTCCCTCTACTTAGATAAGAATTTTATGGACATGAGAGAAGCCAAGACTATTAGCATATATATATATATATATATATATATATATATATATATATATATGCATATGAAAGCATTCTTACAATTTTGAACCCTTAAACGCAACTCTTTAAATTGAACTTGATCACTGAAAAATGGGTGAGTATAGAAACTCATGTATATAAGGGCAAGTGCACATTTTCTTTAATACAAATAAGTGTAATTTTAGACTTCCTGGCAAAACAATATAAAGATGAATTCATTTTACTATGATGATTGGCTGAGAGGAAAATTTTCAAAATTGAATGTCAAAATAAATTTAGAAAATTTTAGACTCTGTGTTACTTTTGGCTGTGACATATCAACTGTAAAAGTTTTCTCATTAATCTTACACAGGGCATTTGAATAATCAATGAGGAGAAAATACATATATATAGAGAGGAGACTATGTTTGTCAATTAGAATTAGGTGAGCATCAGTCGAATAGTTGAGTGTTTAGGCGTCTCTTTAAAACGTGCCATTAATTTCAGGGACTTCTGAATATTTCTAAATGTTTTTCAGAGACTGCTTATCGGCAGCAACTTTTTGGAGTTATTTCTAAATAGAACTTGTCTAAATCTAAAATAATATAAATGCATATAACAATCAGAATTTAACAATTTTTTTCATGTGGTAAATTTCTAAGCACAGAAGAACACAGAGCAGAGCAGCACATTCTAACAGTTGTCACGGGTAAGCACTGAGTTGCAAGTGCTACCATGGAGTCTTCTGGAGCAAATGTCAACACGGAGGTGTGCACTCGCCTATGAATTTAGAATGTTCTATGTCTGCTTCTCTTGTGTATGCTGCTAGTTGCAATACTTTCTCTGGCTGGCTGTTGATTAATTTTTCCTGTGTTCCGGGGCAGAAGACACCTCTTGTGACTCGCTCAACTCTCCTGGTCTAGTCTCTGTAAGTCACAAACCCCACAGTAGTTTCCATCGTGGGGGTGCACTGACTTTCACTTGCTACCTAAAGAACCAGGACTCGTTTCTGGCTGTTTGAACCCCACTACAGAGAAAACAAGGTTGGGTTCCCAGGAACAGAGCGGCAGAATCTCTTCCACAGCTCAGCTCTGCCAAGGCAGGGGAGCAAGTTGCTTAAAGCTCGAAGAAAATACCTGGAGACAAGAGTGCGAGATACAGCTTTACTAAACTCACTAGTAAGTAGGAATGAAAGGAATAGGACAGGTTGAGATTTACAAAAAAAAAAAAAAAAAAAAAAAAAGGGTCAGGTCCAGTAGCAAAGCTGAGAAACCACCAGGTCAAAGCTGAGAAACCACCACACCAAACAGGAGGTCCTCAGCAACTCCCAGCGCTCCATAACGCTCTGTCCCACACCTGATTGGTGCGGTGGGGGGTGGTTTATAGATGGGGCTACACAGCTATGACTTCGTTGGCTTACGGGGCGTCACTGTATGATAAGCGTTCCAAAGAACACCTGATTTACAATTTGGGTAAGAAGGTAGTTCTGCAGATTACACAAGCTTGTCTAGTTCCCAGGGTCACTCAGGTAATAAATATCTGGAGAGTTCAGTCCTTGTCCACTTAAAGTGCCTTTGACTTGACCAGACTGTGGGAACACAAAAAGGGCTCTTTGGGAACAGGGAGCTTAAAAGCCCTAGGGTTTTTAACAGGTAGGCAGACATTAAAGCAGGCATAGGTCATCTACTAGCATAACAAAAAGATCCACCCACAATAAAAGGAATCGTTGATTGTAGGGCAAAACTAGTCATTAGACCATCTTGTGGGTAAAAGAAACATTCCATAGAAGACATATTGTAGCCAGGTGTGGTGGTGCACAATTGTAATCCTAGCACTCAGGGGACTGAAGCAGGAGGATTGTTGCAAGCTTGAGACCTTGAGTTCAGCTTGGGCCACAAAGTGAGCTTAAGGCCAGCTCAATTGTATTGAGAGACCTTGACTCAGAACAGCAGCAACAACATCAACAAAAACATACTGTGCATACCAAAGCCTTGTTCTTCTTCATTTCTTCCTAGGAAAGAGTGGCTAGCTTCAGCAATGCAAGATGCCAGTTTTACAGCTCTTACACACTCGAAACACTTTTTTTGTGTTAAATTTCTTGAAACTATGTTCATTCAGAGTAATTGAATTGTATTTTAAGTAGAAGAAAAAACATACTGGTAGCTATCAACTTTACTGCTATACCCTGAATAGATTTTTCTGCAGTACTCCTTAAAAATTCATATAGTCACATCATATTACAAGGACAAGTCAGTATTAGATGTTTAAGCATCATGATAACAAAAATACAGTATTTTTAAGAGGTTTAAAAATCAACAAAATGTTTCAATTTAAATTTTTAATTGGGGCAAAAAAAAGGTTTTTTTTTAATAAATTTTAAGGATTTTTCTGATAAATTTCAGATCCAAAAATATTCATGTTCCTAATATTCTTTGAGTTGTTTATTCTCAGACACATTTGTGGTTCAAATGTCTTTAACTTGTGTATAAATCTTTGTAATTAATCCTTTTTGTATCTATCTCCTACTTTTATTTCTTCTGTCAGACCAACTTTCAACAATGTCAGCAAATTAGTGTTCTGAAAACAGTTCTAATTATGAAAAATCTTTAACCAACTCAGAATAAATTACTCACTCTGACATTATGTTTCTAACAGCATTGCCCAAATTTATAAACAATATTTGTAGATATTGTGCTAGACACAATATAGATCACATAATATTTTCAAATGTTCTTATTATTTGTTGCCCATTCTGCATGATATATGGAAATTACACTGTTGTGTCCTCCTTACCTTCAATTTTATAATTGTTCATTTATTTTAGATCTATTTTCATTAAAATTTTCCCAGTATCTTCTCTCTTTAAACCTATATAACACAGTCATATAACTTTAAATACCTATAGTAGCTGGCACCAGATTTTAATATGTCTCAAAAAATCTGCTACCTTATAATCTGCTGAACTGCTCTATATTCTTCCACAGAATTCCACTTTTATTGTGGATGTTGTTCACTAAACATCAACTTGATTAAGTGAGCTATAAATTTATGTATGTGTGATATCACACAAATTGGTGATATTAACTTTTATTCCTTCATCCTATGGAATGCTTTGCTACAAATAGTTAAGCTGACCCTATGACTCTGATTTTTAACTAAATCAATGTACATATTTCGTTTAAAATTATTTTGTGCAGAATTTTACACTTATGGACAGTTACCACTTGGTTTTGCTTGTTTCCAATTCTCTGTTTTCCAGTAATTTAATTATAGTCAATATAAATAAAAGGTAAAAGTTACCAATAACAGAGACATGTGTAACTTTTTCTCCTAAACACTTTATAAAGCTTAATTGTGGATATATACAAACTTGTAAATAATTTTATAACATTTTTACAAATGTTAAACATAATTTAACTTTTATCTAAATTGTGTTATAAATCAACAGATTATTGAACATTGTATTATAAATCAATACATTTATTTATTGTGAAGTGTGATAACTTAAGACTTTATATGCCCTGGGATAGAATCAGAGATCATTATGCAAAATGAAGTTAGTCAAATATAGAATCACGATCTCACTCTTATGTGGAATCTAAAAGAAAACAATAATGTTGTATAACTGTTTCCAGGGCTGGGAGAGTAGGATTGGGTAAAGAACATGGAAATGTTGATCTGTGAATACTGAGTTAACACTTAGATAGGAGCAAGGTTTTTTTTTTTCTTTTTCAGAGTGGGGCGACTGCAGATAGTGATTTGCTATATATTTATTTTAAAAAGTATTTTAAAAGTTTTCATCCTAAAGAGTTAAATGAGTTTAAATACATGTAAGCTGCTTTATACACTGCAAGTTTTGAAATATTACATAGTATCCTATTAATATGCAAAGTATTCTATTGTGTATCAGTTAACTTTAAGTTCAATGATAAAGCAATACATATTTTGTCCTGTTGAAAGACATACACATTATATTTCTATTATTACAAACACTGCTGCAATAAAGCTTTTCCCTATGTCTCTTTATGTTCAGACTTGAATTTTTTATAGGATAAAAATGTATAACATTTAATAAGGTTATGTTGTAATGAGAAAGAGCTCTGTAACATTCTGTATAAAACATAAAGTTTACATCTACGTCCCAGTCTTTCTTTAGTCAGCATGGAGCTCTTCTATAATTCTAGCCTGACTTACGTGTCACATAAGCCTCCATGTGAAGCAGTAATGAGCTGAGAAAGAGGATGGTGTGTAACTTTTGGGCTTTCAGAACTTCACCGCGAAGTGACACACATGCTCATTCCTACCTAGCAGCAAAGGATGTGGTAGAGTACAATATTAACACTATGATTTTTAGGAGGAAAAGCAGGGAAGATTGTAAATAATTAACAACTACCTCAAGTATATTGGTGGAGGCATTGCTGGGTCAAACTATTTTCCATTTAAAAAATAAGCAATTCCTAAATATCTTGTACTGCTTTATTACTCTATCAATAATATATGAAGCTATCAGTTTTTCCATATGCTTACTTACACTGAATATTATCTGTCATTACATTTTCTGTTGATGTCTTATTGGATAAGTTTTTTCATAAAATCAGGCAAATTTAACTATTTTGTAAATACTAATAAAACTAAAATATACTTAAATTCAACAAATTTTAAACATAATAGCTGTATAAGACATACAACAAATATTGATATTCTTTATATTTTACTGTTACATTCTCTTCAACAACATTCTCAGTTTTTAAAATTTTAATTTTCTATATTGACCATTATATCTTTAAATACTACATGTATTTTGGTTGTATATTAATTTCTCATAGATGAATTTATATTTGAGTTTCAAGAAAAGGTCACTGAATTATTTTTCAGGAATGTGCACTTGAAATTGTCTGCTGAGGATCAATGTCCAAGTTTACATCATTCGTACATGTGACACTTTATCTAGAATAGCTATTCAGTGAAGGCTGGCTGGAGAAAACTCAAATGGGCTATGTTCTGGTTTTTATCTCCTATCTTAATCAACTGAATTTCTCAGTTCACATCTATGTCAAACATAGTACTGTCTTGTTTCCAGGAGGTTTGTTCATGTGCTTTTCCTAGCAAAAGTTTTATATAAAAAGTCAGGATTCTCAATAGCAAAAAAAAAAAATAATAATAATAATAATAATAATAATAATAATAATAAAATTGACACCACATAGAATGTGGGCCTAGAGTTGAAATATTCTATTAATCAAAATCAGGCACAATCTCAGGTAAAAATTGAGAATGTGGGCAAATAAACACCATATCTGAATGGGGCAAGACAGGAGTACATCATACCCACTTCTTTTACGTAAATGTAGCCCAGCTACTGATCATAGACTGTTTACATTCTCCTCACATGCAAAATATGATTAGTAGCCTCAAGACTCACAAGCTCTAGGGCTCCATTCCCTGGGTCTTGTAACATAAATCATGCTTCATATACTTGAGATTTCTTAGTTATGGCTTCTCTTTACTGGAATATTTTTCTGCCTCACTTTCAATATCCATTTTTAAAGCAGACTTGAAAATATACACTTCCAAAACAAAAGCTGAAAGTGAGGAAATATATTAGTCTCTGGTGATTTGAAGCCATGGAAGACAGGCACATGGGTTCAATATAGCAATCTATAATTCATTCATAAGGAAAAAGAAAAGCCAAATCTCCTTGAGAGTACACTATCTGTGTCTACTGGAGAACCCTGATTTTTATAGGACAAACGTTCACAATTGTATAAGTCTGATTTAGAGATATTTGAAAGTAAGCCTATAAGGTAGATATGGCTACAATAAGCATGTCCTTTGAAAATGGTTCTTAAATTTGCTTGTTTGATACAATCTGAACGATAAGCCATACCTTTCTTGCAGTACCTTGGAATATGTCTTTATTGAAGGTTTTATTTATGTTGGCTACTATTGAACTTACGAGAGATACTTTTATTTCTCAACCCTTCAAAGCTTCATGTATTTCCCTCCAAGTGAGTCCGCCAATAAAGCTGCCATTCTTTTACTAAAAGGTCTTTCTTTAGTGTTTTACTGTCCTTCATCAGAGATCTTTTCAGGAAATCCTGGAATCTACCACTAACTGTCCTGAAGCTAATGTTACATAAGATTTTGTTACAGTGGCAACGACTTTTGGTACCAATTTTTACTATTGTTATCAGTTGCTAGATCACAAACTAAAGCAGATGTGGGACCTTAAGAAAGATTTCATCTTATCTCTCACAATGACTTGTCTTTCTGCTACAAGGTGGCTGTGTTATCCAAATGGCTCTGTCTCTCCTTGTCTCACTATGCAAGGATGGCTTTAAACTATGGGGTTAGGTTGTAATCATCCAAAAGAGGCAATATTTTTGCATTCTCAATTCTCTTGTTAAATGATTTGTATCTGTCCTCTTTTACATAGTATCCGTGTCCCTTTCCACTCAGTCTATCTATGTAATTTTTAAGGAACTATAACCTAGTATCACATTTCTATCACAATCATGTTTTTCTTTATACACTTTAGGCAATATACATTGACATTATAATACAGTGAAAGAGAAGCCCTGTACACTTAACCTGACTCCTGATTTTATTACACATTTTGCTACATAATTATTTCTTATTCATATTAAATATTATTTTGCTCAGATATCTGCTCTTTTAAAGCTATTATTTAAATTATAACTGGGCTGTGGATTTGGCTCAGTGACATAAGCACCTGCCTGGCAAGCGTAAGGTCATGAGTTTGAACCCTAGTACCCAAAAGATTAATAATAATAATAATAATAATAATAATAATAATAAATTTATTACCTTTATTTAAAAGGTAATAAATTATTACCTTTTTCTTCCTTTTATTTACATATTTCATTTCTTGTCAGTTTGGGGTTTTTTTTTTTTGAGGGTAGAGTAAGCCTAAAACAATTTATGATTTTTTTTGTCAAAAAACAAGTTTTGAAATTGTATTTCTTGGGTTCAAACCTAGATCAACTACTATTTGGCCGAGTAAGATGGGACAAATTACTTACTTTCTCTGAGGTACTAGTTTATTTATACATTACTGAAGATGATACTAGTACTGCACTGAGTCCTTGGAGAACCAAGTATATCCATAATAGAAACGCTCCATCAAAATCCGCACAAAATTTGAAGAACAAACATAAAAGTAATGCTTCTAATATTAAAAGCTACTGCAAATTTGAAAGAGATGAATTATTGGTTCTTTTAGAGAAGTCAAAGAAAAGATTCAGCAAAGATGCTTTATCATTTTGCACAATCACCATTAATTCTTCAGTGATTAATGTCATGGCAGCAGAATACACAGGAAACCAGATCTCTTTTCACTGTTTTATGGCAGTGGGCACAACTGTTGGCATATTCAGGGCAAAACTGTCCATGAACGTGATTTTGTTTCTATATGGATATAACCTGCTTTTGACCCTTGTGTTCTCTTTGAGACTATGCCCCTCATGTCATGTCTCTCATTAATGCCTTTTTCCCCTTCTTTCTCCCTCCCTCCATCCCTTGATCCTCTTCCCCTCTGGGAAAAGTCTATTTTCTATCCTTTATCTTTTATTTTGTTCTTATTTTTACTCTGGGTTTCTCCGATACAGAAACAATCTGTTACTTACATGTGTGTTATTTCATTCAACATTATGGTCTCAAAGTGCATCCATTTGTCATCAAGAAATCAAACAACCGATGCCTTCTTTTTGGTTTTAAACAGTAACTTGTGTACTCTGTTTCTTTTTGTCTGTAGACAAACCACATTCTATTTCTCATTTCCATTTAGTTATGAATCTTAATGTGTTTTGACTATACTGCTAGCTTTGTGGTTATTATGATTATTTTCAACATTGGACTTATGGTGTTTAAAGACTGTCCTCTTGGTCCATCAATCTTATCACCATTCAGATGTGCAGCAAAACTTTTTACAGAAATTTATCATATGAAAAATTCAATTGCATGAAAAAGTAATTGTATGAATGTTTCCTTATTTTTTTAATTTCTGAAAAAATACCTGAGGATATTTGTTTATTGTCAATAGCAAAGGTTCTATCATATTAATTAAATGACTTGATGGGCAATGTGTATGTTTCAATATTATTCAGACAGGTAAATTTAGTTAAGAATACAGTATATATTAAGTTTTGATATTTTACTTAGAAGCTTTGATAAAATTTTCTCCAAATCATCTTTTTCTTGTTGCCACAAGAAAGTAAAGAGAAAGAGAAAAGCTTGCAAAACAAGTGTCCTTGAGGTCTGAGCATTGTTTAAAATTAGTGAAGAGCATAACTATGTACTATTTTATGATGAAGTATTTTAAGTATAATCACACCCAGATACAAACAGAGGTTTTGGTGAAATGAACATATTTATCTCTTAGTTGCATGTAAATATCATTCATAGATTCTTTCAGTATTTTATCATGTTAATTTCTTTGTGATGTGTTTAGTGTTTTCAAAAAGTCAAGAGTCAAATTTAACTTAATTGAAGTCATGCTATTAAAAATATGAAGCAACTTTTGAAGAAAAAAATCCAGGAAATTTCAGTTACAAAACCATGCAAGAAAGATGCTACACTTTCCCATAAGTTTATTTTCATAAGTATAATATAGTCCCTAATATCTAATGTGTCATTTTGACTCAAAAGATTTGAGCACAGATATATAAAGTATATTTTAAAAGTGCTTACCTTCATGGAACTGTGTAAAGTCCTTAGTGTATATAGTATTGTAAGTGAAGTGGCTTACAAATGTTCTTCACAGTTAAATTTTGTCTTAATATAATAGAAATATATATTTACTGTGTACTTCTAGCTACAGATAAATCTGATATTCAAATCCAGAATTAATCGTTCCACTTAAATGACTATATGAAATAAGCAGCTTCTGTCTCATCCTTGGTCTGCCCTAGAGTTAAAATAACTGCATCCCAATTCATGACTCTCACGTCTTTAAAGTGATGAGTGAAAAGTCCCTTTAGTGTAAGCATTCAAATGTTATTATTTTGTTTTTGATTAAAATACTTATTTTGTCTGTCATTATTATAAAATGAATTTATTGTATAAGTAGTTATATAGAACTGCTCAAGAAGTGATGTACTTGTGTTTCAAAATGTTAAAGACATTCATTATTTGAAATGTAAACATGATATTGAGGTAAAGTTTTCTTACTAGAAAGGGTCTTATTTTGTACTTCTATAGTAGACCTTAGAAAATTCAAAATAAGGATCTTAAATGACTAAGGTCAGTCAAGTTATATTTAGCTTTTTCAGTTGATTTCAAATGCACACTGATTACAGGAACCACAAAACAATTCCTGCAATTAAATGAGTTGCCTAACTTGATAAGTACTGGTATACATTTAGCTGGATTCAAGGCTCTAGACTAGATTTTAGAAACTTAAATTCATTGCAGAATTTAAAGATACATATTTGCAATCAACATCTTTTCTAAATTCTAAGGAGCAAAGAAAATATATCATTTACTCTTTGGAAGTTCTAAAGCTTTTTCTAACTGTGTTTTGCATAGTATGTATATATTACAAATTAACAGTGCTATGGAATTGAAAATAATGTTTTATCAATGACTCCATAATTCCAATAATCATTTTTTTCAATTAGTATTTTCATGAGCAAAATCAAAGTGAGTGAGACAAATGAGAAATTATTTTTACTCATCAATTATACATATATGTGTGTGAACCTAAATGGCTATTCTCCATTTATAATTTGTGGTAGAAAAATATACTTTACATGACCCTACCCACAGGTAAGTCAACGGAGACCATGGAGGTGGAGTGGGGATTTGGAAGAGACAAGAGATGCAAAGAATGGAGACAAGACAGTGCTCTGATCAAGCCTTGTTTATTCAAAGGAGTAGTGAATATATAGGGTGTTGGGTTCTGACACATCAGCAGGTAACTTAGCAACAGTGGAAAGTTCTAGAGACTGGAGGTTCTAAGGTATTTCAATTTCCTGAGCACAGACCCATAAGGCGGGCTGATTAGCATAATCATGGGCTGAACCACAGGGACATGTGACATGCTAGGTGAGGAAAGATGGAAACTTAGCTACCAAATAGAAACTTAACGTTAAGTTGGCTGTTGCCTGTTGATATAAGGTGGCAGCCAATGACAGGGCTTCTCACACTTACACTTAAAATTTTACATTTCTCTTTTATAGAGTGTCTTCAAAAACTGAAATGCATGCATGTAACTGCCTGAAATAAATAAATTTGGGAACTGAGTAATTATCATAATAAAATTAATCAAGAGAAAGGGCTTTGGATGTAACTACCTCTCTCAAAGTGCCTTTAAGTACAAAACAATTTTTATGAATCTAGGCTTACTACTATATATCTGAATTGACAATATTTCTTGTCTCATGGTACTCTTGTTCCTCTTTTTCTTTAAACTTGGAAATTTACTGCTTCTTTATTCTCTCTTTGTCTATCTTTATACCTCTTTGAATAAACTCCATTTTATGGGTAATCAATGTTGACTTTATATATTTCTTTTGAACTTTTGTTCAGTCTTTTTAGTTGGAAGAAGACTATCTTTGGAAATAATATAACAGAAATTTCTCAAATTTTTGTGTTGTTTTCACACAACAACCTATGTACTGCATCATAAATTAGAATCTTCAAAATGGGATGCAATACTTGAAAGAGAGTATGTTTTTAAGTATAAAGTCAATTATTTCTAAGAATTAAGCAATATTTGTGTCTTGTTTTCTTTTTGTTTATTTTTATGGTTTGTGACAGGGTTTGCTATGTAGTTCTGGCTGGCCCTGAGCTCACAGCTGAGCCTAGGCTGACCTTAAACTTGGGCAGTCCCTCAGCCTCCTGAGTGTTGGAATCACAGGCATACACTATCACATACTGCTGTGTGTGATCTAATGGAAAGTTTCAGATGGTACCAAGGTTCTAAGTGTAACATATCTGTCCTCAGTTACTCCTAGTAAGTGGCTGGTTAAGTCTATACTTTTCTAGACATTCATCCAGAAAGGCATATGACCATATGTATATAAGACTATAAGGAAAGTCTATATGCATATTCTTAGCAGGTAAATTTATAATCCTTCAGAATGGATATTTTTGTTGGTGAAAAATCAATATAAATTTTTAAATGATAGACAAATAGATATATAATGAAAAGGAAGCAAAAGAAGAGAAAGCACAGAAAAAGGAGGATTTCTTCAGGAAGTGAGTTTCAACAAAATACCTCAAACAAAGTTAGAGTGCTTTACTTTGTTTCAATTTTAATCACTCATATTTTAATTTTGCTCCCTATTACATTTACTTTTTCAGTTATTTAGTGTTTTCCATTGTGCAAATTTTATTATTGCTATTTTGTTCTATAGCTTTTGTATCCTTCTGCATTTCTGTTGGCTATATAGTCTTGTCAACAGCTTTATTCTCTGCACAAAGAATTGAATATATCATTGTTTAGTGAAATTGTAACTTCATATTTTCTCATTTACAAATATACTTTTTCAGACCAATATGGTAGTCCATGAGTTTTTTGTAATTTCAAAATATCTGTTTGTTGAAATTGAAATAATATAAATAATGATGTATAATACATTTTAACATGTGATATGAAGAGCTAATTATTGTGCTGAGTTACTTGTCTCTAATATTTTATTTGTTTCCTTTTACCTATAGTTTCAGATTGGCTTTTTTCCCCTCCTTACTCAGTATTAGCCAAGAGAGCAAAGCAACAAAATAGATGAATAAAATAAATTAGTATATAATTATGTAACTATCAGAATTTCTAATAATAACGTAAAATATCAATTTTGTGGAAAAAGGGGAACTGTTCTTTAAGTTTCTATACTTTTCCATTTGATTTTTAATGTTACCAAATTGTTAAGTAGAAGAGGTGTCAATAGAAAAGACAATCTGATCGGAACTGAAATCTCTTTTCAATTTAACAGGCTCCTTATTAAATTTAAAATTCAATGTATGTTTTCTCTGTTTACTTTTAAAATAATTTTTGGAACATATAATACTTCAAATTAAAAATAATGTACATATAGGCAATAATACTGTGTTAATAGTAGTACGATATTGTGAAGACTTCCTTTTATTCTATGCAATTACTTTTAGTTCTTTTGCAGCTACATCTTTTTTTTTTTTTTTTTTTTTTTTTTTTTCGTTTTTATCGGTACCAGGAATCGATCTCGGAACTCCCTGATTGCAAGGCAGGCGCTTATGCCACTGAGCTAAATCCCCAGCCCCTTCAGCTACATCTTTATGAGAGTGTAGCGATACTTTAGTCATCTTGAGCTTTGATGAAGGCATATGTTAAGCCAGAGGGCTTAGGCAGCATACATTCTTTCTCTTATATTTGTAGTTAGGAAGTCCGGGACTAAAACACCATCAGAGCTGGCTTACAAATGGTCATCCAATCATGGTATCTTGACTTAGAGGCAAAGGCAGAGAAATTTTCTCTGTTTGTTTTTTTTTTTTTTTTTTTTTTTTTAGTGTGTGTGTGTGTGTGTGTGTGTGTGTCCGCGTGTGCGTGTGCGTGTGTGTGTGTGTGTGTGTGTGTGTGTGTGTGTGTGTGTTTAGTACTGGTGATTGTACCTGCAAGTGCTCTACTACTGAACTGTATTCCCAAATGTTTAAAAACTATTTTATTTTGAGATGAATCTTGTTAAGCACTCAGGTAGGACTGGATCCTGATGTTCCTCCCACCTCAGGCTCCTGAAGTGCTGGGACTGAAGTGGGACCCCTCCACCTGCAAAAGCATCAAAGCATCTCTTCCTATAAGGCCACAGATTTCAATCTCCAGCACTTCACACTGATGACCTAATTGTGTCCCGAATGTTACCTCTAAATGCCATAACATTTCAGATTTAGGGTTCAACCAATGAATTACTAGAAATGCGAGTTGGGTACCAGAGAAGTAGGGTTGTTGGCATAGCTGTATCTGATCAGGCATTTAGAAGGCTTTGGAACCTACTTATGAGAGGAATTTCAAAATGTTCAAGAGTTGAAGTAGAGAAACACAAGTTTGGATTATATAGCAATACTCTAAATACACTGAATTATTGTTTCATATCTTAAACTCATTAACCTACCATAATATTTTTCTGAAATTGATATTTTGAGATTCAAATATACTTCTCTTTATCTTTTCACATAACTTATCACCTTCACTTTCATTATTAGTTCTTGCATATAAAATTCTCTCTCTCTATTTTCCTTGTATTCTTTTAAATTTGTACTTACCAAAACCTGAATTTAGGGATACTCACAATTATTCCTTTCCCCCATAAATTTTCTTAAACTTTGTTGAGAAAGTTTGAATGAATTACTGCAAAAAGTGATCAAATTGTGTGATGACTGCAAAGATTTAAAAATATTATCACAGTGAAAGACATTTATATATATATATATATATATATATATATATATATATACACATATAATAATTCCCCTCAAAATGCTCCCTTTCACTTCAAGCATAAGTATTATATCATTCTTGCTACTTTCTGAGGCAGTTCTGGGAAGGCCCCTTTCATGAGTGTCGAGCATGGTAACGCTCACATGAGTGTGACCAAAGATACAATGAATGCTCCACACAAATGTTACTCAATTTAGAGACAGGCTCATACCAATCTTTAAACCATGCAGTCTAGTTACTACTGAACATGGAGCTACAAGATTTATTGTATGCTCCTCTGATTTTCAGCCTTGCTTTGAACTGATTATTTTCCATTCACCTATTTAAACCTAAAGAATGGTGATGTTTGTCATGTAACATTATAGCGCAGAATTACGTAACTTATATTTAATATTTACAGATATTCAAATATTTACAGATATTCAAGAATTTGCCTTGAGGGTCAGGAGAAACTTTGACTTGCACTTTTGAAAATGCTAGAATTGCTAATACTTTGGGAAGAGATTATTGTGTTTAAATTGTATGCAAGGCAGTTGTGAGGGGGAGTAATTTCCAAATAAATTAAGTGTGGTTTAAGGAGGTGCTTTTGAGTGTAAAGTTCACAAGAGGTAAATGTGACAATCAGTCCTAAAGTGCAAACTCTTTCAATTTAGAAGCACTTAGGAGATTCAAGAAGCATGGTGTCAAGTGAAACTGGCTTTGGGAACTCTACATTCTACCCAGTGCAATCATCTCTGGGGCTTTCCTTGTGCTCTTCTCCCTCGCTGCAGTGAACTAAGCAGCTTTGCTCCTTCGTACCCTTCTGCTGTAATGTTTCTGCCCTACACGGTGCTAACTATGGACTGAACCCTCCACAGCCATGAACTAAAATAAAATCTTTCTCCTTTACACTGTTGGACGGAAACTATTATTTCCAACAGTGAGAAAGCTGAATAGTACAAATAAAGACAAATAATTTTAATCAATTCAGGATATTGAAGAAGCCAAAAGTGTACAACTAAAGCCATGAAAGGAATCCGGTGGGGATGGTTTCAGAGAGTGTCAAGAATTATGGGGTTAGTATTTACAGAGAGAGGAGTACGCTGAGAATGACTGGTGGCCATATGGCTCTGTGTAACAGTTTTTTAAACATTAGAGAACATTCTTATGATAAACAGAATAACATACTAAGTCTTCTGAGATCTGATTCCTGCTGGCTCCTCTTCATTCAGTTTTATGACCACCATTCTTTCCCTGTGCTCCCTGATTATCATTCTCAGTTAATTTCACAGTGCATTCAAAATTCTGTGTTTGAATCTGCTCTCCCACAAACATACAGAGTAGATCTTCAGTATAATTAAAAGTGTTTAAAGCAAAATTTCTCATAGGTATACTCTGAACTGAATATATCAATTCTCTTTGAATTAAATACTGACCCTTTCTTTCATAATACCATATCATTACATTTTTTCTTAGCAGTTACTATACTTTTCAAATAATATATATTTCTTACATGTTATTCGATTTTATTTCCTCAGTATATAAGGCTGTACTTCACAAAGAGTACACAAATATCCCATTTTTTTGCAAAATGAAGAGATTAATGAATGTTGTCTCATAGCCACTAATCAAAAATACTTTATTCAGGTAACGGTACAGTTTAGCATATTGTCAGAAAGAAATTCTTAATATTGACCACTTTTACTTTAATTTTATTATGCTATCAAGTGTTTTCTAAAATTTAGTGGGTTATATACTCTTTTTCAGTTTCATTGGTACATTTCAGTTAAGTGATAACATTCATAACAGGCAATTTGTGCCTGTACACGGTCTATCTTGCTTCATTTATCCACATTCCCCTTTCCTCATTCCTTCTTTATTTACAAAAGCTTTATTTACATTTTTCCTTCCATTCTTTTTTTCTTGCTCTGTCTCCTTATTGAAATATTTCTTATTTCCTGTTATCTGTTATACATTTTGTTCTTATTTACAGTTTCATTTTCTCACAGCAGCAAAACCATGTGATATTTACATGCATGTCCAAGATATTTCAGTTAAGTTTACAGTCTCAAGGCACATCCATTTAGCTAGAAATGTCTTGAAATTTTCCTTTTTCATGACAGAGTAATGCTCTGCTGTGCAACAAAACCCGCGTGTTTTTATTCATTCATTGGTTGTTGGGAATTTGGGTTGCTTCCAAGATTTAACTATTACAAACTTTGGCATTGTAAACATTAGTTTACATATATTGCTCTAGTATGATGCTTTTAATTCTTTTGGGAAAATATCAAGAAGGGAAATAGTTTGCTCAGATCAAACCTCTAGCTTTAGTTTTTTTTTTGAGGGCTCTTCACATTGATTTCCACAGTGTTGCACCAGTCTACACTCCCTCCAAAAATGGAGCACCACCACTGTTTGTTATTGCTTTATTTCTTGATAGTAGCCATTCTTTCGGGAGTAAGATTGGATCTCAGTGTTGTTTTAATTTGCATCTCTTCAATGACCATTAATGTCGAATTTTCCATATATTTAGTTACTGTTTCAACTTCTTCATCTGAGAAACTTACATGCATTTCAGATGCCCATTTTTGGATTGAGTCTTTAAAGCTTGGGGGAGTTGGATTGTTTTGAGTTCATTATATATTCTAGATATTAATTTTTTACTGAGGAATAGCTGGCAACATTTCTTTCCCACACTATTGCTTGTCTCCTCATTCTGTTGTGTTTTTTTTTTTTTGTATTATAGCTTTTAACTCTTAAAGAATAATTATTTAGAAAATGTGTGTGTGTGTGTGTGTGTGTGTGTGTGTGTGTGTGTGTGTATGTCTGTATGTGAATGTGTGTGTGTCTGTCTGTCTTGTGGCTCAGATGCAGAATGTCCTCTAAAGGCCTCATATACCAACAGAAGCACTTTGCAAAGGTGATTGAATTATAGGGATGATATCACTGATTTGCCATTAGGAGGGGAGTCTGGTTTGAAGAGGAAGGCTCTGACGGTTTGACCTGGAAGGGTGCGCCTCCCTTTCTTGGCTTTTCACTTCTCCTTCTGTCAGCTTTTCTCCACCACGACCCTTCCACCATGCCACTTTTGTCTGAGTCTGCCTCGTAAAGCAGAAACTCACAAGACTAAAACTGTGAGCTAAAATGTGCCTCTCCTCCTTTAAGTCATATTTATCAGGTATTTTGTCATAACAAGGCAGAGGAGGAAGAGAGTGAAAAATTCATATCAAAATCATTCTGTGAGTTTCATTAAAATGTTACCTTAGAGAGATATTTTATGAGCTTTACAAATCATTTTTCTGTTGTTATGGTGCTATGCTTCAGCCCAGTTATATTTGTGGGTTAGAAAAAGAATATTATAATCACATATGAAGATACCTTGCAAGAATGTTTGCTGAGAAAAGATCATGACTTGCTTTGCAATAATAGCTGTACTTTATTTACTGCTAGCTCAGTGCCTTTAATAGAAACACTAAGTAGCTTTAGACCAGACTGCCCAGTGTAGAAGCTATAAATTAGTGCTTAACCAGAAAAATACTCACACTTTTAGACTGTCATGGAGAAATATTCCTGGGAAGCGAGCCAACAAAGGAAATTAATTGAAGTTACAATATAGCAAAATCAATAATGGGAAGAGGAAAGTAAACAATTGCATTTTATTTTACCTTGTATGCTACAAAAGATTAATATATAGCATAAAGGATAAGAGTCCAATATAGAGGAGATAATGTTTATCAATCTGGTACATTAACAATACCAAGAAAAAAATATAGTACAGAGAAAGTATTATTCTGTGAAAACCTAAGTTGATTTCAGCACTTGGAAGGCCGAGGCAGGAAAATAGTACCATGAGTACAAGGTCAGGCTGAAGTACACAGCCAGATGCTGTCTTAAAACAAGAATGAAAACAAAGACCCATATACTTTAACATTTTTCTGCACTGATCTTTTCTCATTTTTATATATTTCCTATTCAATTCTTGGTTTATGTATTTATTCTATGTGTGCCGGGAATTGGGCTCACAAACTCATGCTTGCCATGCAGGTACTTGTGCTGCTGAGCTATATTTCCAGCCCATATTACTATTATTTATTTTCTATAGGAATAATTTCATATAGCAAAACTTTCCATAGTTCTTTAACAGAGTAAAAGTGTTCGAAAACTATAAGATTTCTAATTACCCTATAAATTCTCAATAATGCATATTAATAATCTCTGAGCAATTGTTCATAAGGATATGTCCTAAGAAGGCCTTAGGAACTTTGTAAAGACAAGACCACACTTTGTTTTAAATTTCAAGTACAGAGTTCCACGTCTATGAAAATGGTTTTCTGCTACAATGTGTACAAGTCATCCTATTGCCATTTTCAGTGCACAGGATCTGTAAGGCTCCTCATAAAGTCTATTTGGAAAAGAAGATGTTAACTTTTGGGTGCCTTGTAGTTTAAAAAAAAAAAACTAATTTGTTCATTGCTCTTCATTCACTATACACAAATAAAAAACACATTTCACTTCATTTGAAGAGATTAGGGGTTTGCAAATAGGTCAGTTATACCCAAATAACATCAAAGTATGTGAAAAATGTCTTGTATGCTTATGGAAGTTCCTGTCTTCTATGTTTATGTCACCAAAAAATTAACCAGATTGCTGCTTGCCATAATCCCCATCACAGAAATCATGTAACTTTTTGTTTTATATTTTTCTTTGGAATTCCAAATAAAGGTTATGCTTTGTTTGTTTGTTTTGATACCAAGGATTGAACTCCTAGCCTTAATGTTGCCAGGCAGGCGCTTATGCCACTGAGAGAAATCCCCAGTCCCTGAAGGCTTTACTTTATATAGTCAAAAATAGCTGTTTAGAGTAAAACAAAAACCCACAGGATGGGAAAGAATTATAGCCAGCAACCCCTCAGACAAAAGGACTTATATCCAGAACGTATAAAGAATTGAAAAACATCAAGGCCCCCAAATTCAAAGACCCTCTCCAAAAATGAGCATCTGAGATGAATACACAGTTCTCAGATGAAGATTCACAAATGGCAAATAAATACATGAAGAAATGTTCACCATCACCGGTCATTTAAGAAATGCAAATTTGACATAATTCATCATGACACTAAATATTCTAATAAGTATGTATGCTGCATACTTATGATGGAAATAAGAAAGTATTTGTAATTGAATTGTAAATTATTGCCATTATAAGTAACCATGCCTAGCTTATTACTAATTAAACCAGGTGATGAATGTATTTGTTACAATGTTTGCAGACCTTCAAAGTCAATATTTGAAATCTACCTTACTCATATTAAGTAGCCTTTATAAATCTGTGGTTTTTCCTTAAAATGAAATTTTCATTATAGAACACCAGCATTACCAAGCTATTAAAAATCATGTATAGAATCTGAAACCAAAACATATAGAAATCTTTAAATATGCACAACTGATATATCAGAAAAATCGGGATATCAATTAGATCTATATCATATTTCCAACGGTTGTTATATAAATGGATTTTTTCAGGAGAGCAACGGGTGTGCTAGGCGCCAGTTCTATCACTGAGTTACACCCACTCCTTTTCCTTAATTGTGGATTTGTGAAAAATGAGTAGATAGTATGTAAAGTGCATTTGGAGCACATTAATTAATTCATTTTTAGTTTATTAGTTTCCAGAAATTCTGAAAGATATGCACAAGATAAATTAGTAAAACAAACATTTAAATTTAGTACCTTTGTTTTGCAGGAAAATCACTTTTTGTTTTGTACTGGGGATTGAACTCATGACCTCAAGCTTGCCTGGCAAGTGCGTATGCTACTAAACTACATCCCCGGCCTTGTACTTTCTAAGCAAAGATTTTTCCAAAACTTCCTAAAGTTAGTTTCTTCTTTAATAGGTGACTTTGCTGTGAATAACTTCAAAGTTACTACATTTTGAAAACACTAAACTTTTCTTTTGGGGTAAAACTAGGCTACTATGAATTAACTTTATGGTAATTCAGAGAAACAAAGCATACCTGGGGCAAGTAAAAACACTGCAACTTATAAACACAGGACGAGGTGGTTGTTTCAAGGTCATTACAAGGCCAATTGTGCTCCTTTATTTTCAATAATATTTCCATTAGGCAGCAACAGCTTCAAATTCTGTGTGAGCTTTTACATTTTGGTCTTAATCATCATTATTCACTTTAGTTGTGTCAATAAAATATCTTGCAAGATCATAAAATATACATTTTCCAAAAGCAAATAGATTGCATTATCTTCTTGTGGTTTTGTTTTCAAATTGTGCATAACCAGAGAGTCTGGAACTCCAGGGATAATGTCAGTGTGATATACTTTAGACACTGCGAGATGCTTTTAAAATGAGCAAATGTCAATGGATCAAATTAGAAAGGTCAAAAGAAAAGGAAAGTTAGTAGTAATACAGATCAAATACACTAGAATACATTTCTAATATATATTTAAAATAAGGTTTTCTTATATTGAATTAAATAGAAGAATAACAATTCCTTTGCCCATAAAATTTTTATAATATACATCCCAAAACATCTTCAATTATATTCCTTTTGCATGATAAGGGAGCTACTTGTACTCCCTTAAAACAAAGTGGAGAAGATACTTATCAATTTCTACATTATAAAAAGTAAGTGGACAATGGAGCACTAAGCAGGATTCTTTAGGAGAGGGACTAACAATGAGGAGTGGCAGTTTTGTAGCTGTGCATTATCTGATATGCCTCACTGAGGCAAGTTTTCCAGTGGTAGAAGAAAGGTTACTTACTAAATAGACTGTGAACCAAAGCAACAAATGCAATGTCGTTATTCCTTTATCACAACTGAGACTAATCAGTTGGGTATCACTAAGTCATCCAGATTCACTTCAAATTTGTGATCCGCTTGTCTCAGGCTGCCAGTAGCTGGGACAAAAGAGGTATATGCTACTGTACCTGGGTTTGAAACTTAACTTTGATGCTTCCTGTTATTTTTTTAAAGAACAGTCATCTTTAGCACCTTAACGTAACACTTCATTCAGGTAAGGTATGTAAGAAAAGCATATCTTGACCTTAATCAATAATGATCAGATTTCGTTTTTTATGTAGTCTACAATTAAAGTGACATTTTAAAAGTAATTGATAGAGTGTGAAATTTTATAAATTAGAAAAAATGTAACAATATTTTTCTTTAAATAGTGACAATACATAGTTAATGATGTCTCATTATTTTTCCCCATTATATATAGAAAATAAAATTCAATTTCAACAGTCCTGTAATCTAGAAACACAATATTTTATCAACATGCTAAATAAAAAGATGATTTTTGATTTTGCAATGATTTTAATAGACTAAAGAAATAATTAGTACTTATTTCCCAATATATAAATCTATTCCCTATATCATTATCTGTATCATACGCATGGAAGGTACAAATAATCTGGAATGGGATAAAAATATTGAAAATACTTTTTTGTGCAGGAGTTCCATCTAGCACTTTGAATTGCTGTCTGCCTTAATATTTCATTTCCATGTGAACAGATTTTGAGCACATCACAATGCTAATCAGTTGTCAGAATAATACAGTAGTCTATGCAGAATTTTCTTCTGTGGAGGAAACAGTAGGATCACCTTATATAACACAGAGTACATTTCTTCCTAATTGGCAGAATATATCTGTCATTTTCTGATGGCTTCCTGCTGGTTCTAACTGTTCTGAAGAGTTCAGTGGCTCACTTGTATTTCCCTTATGTATGCTTGTAAGTGTATGCTTACCGCCATGAAATAATTGTAGATTTTTTATTTACATAACATAAATGTCACTTGGATATAATACTATTTTTGCCATATGAAAATAATTGAAAGATGGATTAAACATTTCAATGACTGTAGAATCTTTTTCACTTATGTGATATAACTAGGCATCAAAATCCTAGCTATTAGTAAGTATGAATAGCTAGTTAGCTTTATAATACTTCTCAGTGACAAGTGCTTAAATTGTTGCATGAATCAGGTTTTCAAACATAAAGATATTTCATCGTTTATGCTATTTAACTTTAATGTTTTGTAAAGTTCCTAATTAGTTATTGATTACTATTTTTACTAATGAAGTTACTGTTCATGAACCCTTATTTTCATTTTAAAGAATATTTTTAGTGGAGACAAATATGAAAAACTAAAATAAAGATTAAGATTCACAATATTTCCAGTTCCTTGTGTAAATATTCTTTGTTAGTTGTACACTCAATTGTATTTGATTTTGTAAATTAAAATATAGCCTTTTTTTTTTTTTTTTTTTTTTTTTTTTTTTTTTTGTCTTTTTTTGCGCCGGGGTCTCGCTCTGCAGCTCAGGCTGGCCTTGAGCTCACTATGTAGCCCAGGCTGGTCTCAGACTCACAAGGGTCCTCCCACCTCAGCCTCCTGAGTACTGGGATTATAGGCGTGAGCCACCATGCCCAGCTAAATAAAGCCTTCTTAAGCTGCTGACTCTGAGCCTGAGCTCCTGACCTTAAAAGAGCCTCCTGCCTGAGCCTCCCAGAAGAGGTGGTTACAGGTGGACACTGACTTCCTGTGTTGCCTGTGGACCCCCATGCTTAATTTATACAGCACATTCCACTCCTAAACTATATAGAAATTCCTAAAATATGCTTTTTATGTCTCCCTTATGAATTTTGTTACATTAATTAGACTGCATGGCTTCCATCTCATGGAGATATATGTATTTTCTGACAAGAAATAAAGTATACTGTTTTCATCTATTTTCTGCTGATATTTTCCAATAATAGTTTAGAAAAATATATTTATTATACTTCTTGGTTCTTGGGATTAACATTTTCTATTCTTTGAGTCTGTTGAGCCATTTGCAACAGCCTGCTCATAAACTTAATTTTTAAGTCATTATTTACACTGAGATCTCTCACCACATTTCTTCAAAGAATCAATTAAATGTACATTAGGCTGTTTGAAATTCTTTTCATTTTTAAATGATAGTGTTTTACTTGGAATACAAGCATTAATTATTTAATCTGGGATGATCAAAGAAGGTTCTATTGAAGATGTGGGATTTCAAGTGAGTTTTAAGTACAAGGTAAAATTTATATTAGTTGGCAACACTTCTCTGCAGAGGCCCAAACAGACAGTGTCAAGTGCTACTTAATACACCCTCAATGCCAGGGACAGGCAGGTAAGTTCTAGCGCTAAAGAATCTGTGATAGTCCTATTGAAAATAAGTGTCCACATACATAATTTCAGAAATTTAAATTTCTTATAAAATTGAATCTCTTCCATTTGCTATATTTTAAATTGTTTAAAGTTTTCCTTTGATTACTTTTTTCTCAGCATCTAAACTCCTAAAATTTTCAGCTCATTTTTAATTTAAATACAAATCATTCTCTTTTACTTTCCACTTTATATTGTGTTGAATTCCCTTCTAATTAACTGTTTCTCATGAATATGCAGTATTGTCCTTTGGAAAATTGAAAGTGTAACTGCTTTTGAAGAGTCTGAGAATTCCGCGATATACTGGCTCTTGATTTGAAAACAAACTTCCCTCTAATTTGTTTCCAACCCTTACAGATTTGTTGGTAATTTTTTGTAAATTATGATGAACTACTCATCTCTTCACTCAGCTGAACTCTTGATCTTTATGCACTTAGATTAACTCCTTTCTTCAGTATAAAGACAAAGAAGTTTATTCTGGCTTTTAAAAATGACAAGAAATGCTCTATCCCTCCTGCCAGCTCTTATGAATAGTTCTGTTAAATTCTGCTTTGCCAATTTTTAAAACTCAGATTGAACTTTTTCCTCTCATGTCTCTTGCTAAGTCATTTTACTTTTGAAGATTTCACTAGTAAATCTTTTTTCTGCTAATAAGCAGTGTGTCCTAATTTTAATTTCTCTTTCCTGTTCTGTTAAATTGTCTGTTTCTCACTAGCTTCTACCATTTTTCCTGTTCAGTTTAGTGTATTTATTTCCTACTTCCCTTATTCTTTTGCCAAAGAGATTTGCCAACTCCTGCTCCCATCATTCAGAATATACAAGTTTTCCTTCTTTACGTTTATGCACTTCTTGTACCACACCTGAAATTTTCTTCCCTTCCTCTTGTAAATATGCAAATAGTCTGTCAATGCTAGGTCAATTTCACATTCAAGATATCATATATGTTTCTCAAACTTGAACACATGAAAAATGCCACTGAATTTAATATGCTTTACATTTGTACAAGTTATCCTTTTTTAGTACATATAAGTACTATAAAGAAAGTGATTTCTTCAAATGCATCTTTGAAAGTACATCTAAACTAAACATTAAGGCAGTAACATGGCAACCAGTCCTTCATAATCCCTTTCCTGTTCTAGACATCATCAGATTTGTATTTTAATAGGAAATCCTCCCTTCATAATTTCCTATTTTGACTCAAATTATACAGGCTTATCAGTAAGACTATTTAAATATTAATTAAACACTATTTTTCTTAAGATATCATTAGATACTAAAGATAAAAAGGCAACTGAAAAACAATCGCTAATTTACCAAAGGTGTCCTGCTAGGATACTTATCAACATCTTTTACTAACCTTTCTCACTCTTCAGCACTGCAAACTACTCCTTTTCTGGGATGCCTTTTTGATACTAATAACTCAGATTCATTTTGTTATTTCTTGAGTTTTACATAAATTTACTTCCTTTATGTAAAGTCATAAAGTAGCTATTTTCAAAATTAGATGAGCTATCTGGGAATATTTACTGTTATTTATACAATGCTACACAATACTACTACTTTGAGAAAGTCTGATGTGCAATAAATAACTATTGAATATTGACTGACATTTTTAAGTATCCAGGAAGTTATGACAGATCAATGTTATTAACATTAGTGTACTATTTTGTATGGTTTAATGTAATAGTTTTTGAGCATGTGGATAATTTTTAAATATGATAGTGCATTTTTGTTAAGATGCACATTTTAAAATTGTTATCCTACACTTACATAGCAGTTATAAAATTATTTTTTAAAACTACAAGTTATGTCAACAATTTTCAGTTGATAAAAATGTTTATATAGTATTATAATGTAAAATTAAATTGCCAGTGTTATAAATAAATTAATACTACTTACATCAATAACCTAAAATAATAATTTCACATAGTTTAATAACTATATTTTTAAAAATCAAGACAGTCAAAAGTTTCTATATTTTTGTGATTTTTCATGCAATTTCAAATTTACTTCATACAAAATTCAGAAGCACTCATACTTCCTGGCAGATGCACTTGCATTTTACTGAACACTGACTCTGTAAAAGAATTTGCATTGATTTTTAAATGTTTTACACTCATAGAAGAAGATTAATGGCGTGGCCTTCTCCTTTCACCTTTTTTTAACCTTATGTGTCCCGTTGTTCACTTAAATATGAACTTACTTCTTTTTAAAATATGGTCGTTTTTTGAAACCCGAAACTTTTTAGGAAAGGAAAAATACAAAGTCCTCAGAATTTGTAAACTGTTAATGAATTTTTTCTTCCTCTTTTCTCATTTCTCTTAATAATCTGTTAACATCAAATTCTCACACTAAAATCAGAAACAATTTTTATCAAGATCTAAGACCAAGCCGTAGACAGAAATGAAACTGTGTGAAATAGGTTCACAGTGAGATTTCTGTTGATCTTCATTTTTGACCTGTAAATTTCTCAATTTTAAATGATATATCTAATTTTTAAATACTTTACTGAAATATCTGAAATAAAGACATCATCTGATCATTTTAAATACTCATATTTAATGCATTTTAATACATTGGCTTTTTCAAAGTTTTTCTACAATGCTTTGGCTGCATTAATCTTTTATCTTACAAAAAATAAACTTCTTAAGAAAATATAAGAGAATAACAATAGCTAATGCACTGGATATCATTATCTTCAAAACAGTTATTCAAAGTAGAAGACAAACCAAAATGAGTCTTACAAAAGAGAAATACTGACACAAAACATTCTAGTGAGCAAATACAAGCCAGCTCTACATACTATTTGACACATGAAAATCAGTGGGTCATGTTTCTCATAGTAATTTGTACATGGAATATACTACACTGAGAAGTTAATACATTTGTTGGAAGCCAGAGTAGAAAGGACAATAGGAATACATATACTTTGTTTTGGACATGATTTTGAGAATGATTCCAACTTATGATAAGTAATTTTATCTTAGGGAAGATGTGTGTTTTTTTCTATTTTTTCAGAGAAAAATTCCAAACAAAAAATTTTGAAAGCAATGTGAAACCATTCATGTAAGCATCAAAGTAGTGATTAAAGTTTATCTAAAATATTACATATTAACTGCTCTTTTAGCTGTATGTCAAAAATGTTAAATAAGAATTCTGTATCCAATTAAACAAATCACATAAATTCTCAAGATAATACTTCAAATAAAATAATAGCAAGATATTCTTTTAATTCACACATAAATTAATTTCAAATTATTTTACATTTTTTCTTTTATGTTTGTAAAAGAATTGTTTTAAAAAAGACAAATTTTAAGATTGTAATCATACACCCTTATATAATTCCAGCTCCCTAGGAGCCTGATGCCAAAATCACAAGTTTGAACACAGGCTGAGGAATTTAACAAGTTAGCAAGAACCTGTCTCAAAATAAACATTATATACATAAGTAAATACATAAAACTAAATTTTAAAAGGCCTGGCTCAATGTAGCTCAATGCAAAACTCCTGGGTTTCCTCCTCAGGATGACAGAGAAAAGGAGGGATGGGGATCAGGGAAACAGGGAGGGAGGCAGAGGAGGGGTGAGAAGAAAAGAGGAAGACAGCTTGAAGTATGTCCTTTTTATTGCACACTTACAAATTAGAATCACCTCTAATGCCGTTTTTCTATGTAACAAAAGACATATTTAATAAAAAACTATAAAAATGGCTAGATAGTGGTTTATCAAATTTTGATATTTTACATCCAAACCAATCTTATATAGCACAGCATAGTAACTGTTTTCCTCAGGAAACTTTTTTAAATTTTATAAATTATATAGCATCCGTGGTTGCCAGTATTGAATTAAATGCATGTTTTATTTTAGAAAATTAAAAAATGTGGATCATCTGGTCAAGTGTAACTCATTTCTTTTATGCTCCATGGATTGGCTGGGTATATAAATGGGTGCATTCTGCTTCCTTTGTGTTTGATAGTTTTGCTTGCCTACTTAATTCAAGGGAATACTAACCTGGGACTTGCATGATTCAAAAAGTACATTAGCCCTTTTTGGCTAGTTTTATAAAATTACAGTTAAATATTTCTCATTTATTTTCATCTTGAAAGAATTTAATTTGAAAGCCCCATCAAAATAATTTAAAATTGGATTTGATGTTGCTGAATAACAATTATGGTGCTATAATATATTGAGGGAAAGTTAATTTGTAAAAATAATGCTTTTATAATTTGTAACAAAAATAATTTATATAAAGTTTATACCCAGTAATACATTTTAATAATGTCTACTTGGGTAAAGAAAACGCTGTAAACTAGTTCTGTAGTAAACCATGTAAAAAGAAGCACAGAATAAAAACTATCAGAATATCTCAAGACATTAATAAAAGTATACATAGATATGCTGTGCCTGAAAGGCACACATTTATAAATTAATAAACTGTAATACCAAGTTCATAAATTTTGTATCATACCATTCATTGTCTTTAAGGTATATATCAAAATATATTAATAAAAATAAACTCATTAAGCTTCCTGAATTATTCATAATAAACTGAGAAGACATGATGGACTTCTGAGTACTTCCTAGGCTATAGATAATGCATCATGATCAATAAAAAATATTGCCATTAATTTAAAATGAGATTTAAGAATACATTATTGAAGTAACATAAAATAGTTTATCTTCGTCATTTATGCAAATGTGCACATTTATTGAGATTCACATTGTGATGGAAAATGTAATTGCTTAACTCCAAAATTGTAGTCAATATAATATTTGAAAGAGTGTATATAGAGAATGTTTGCTACAAGAAATAGAATACTTTATTAACTGCTATACTAAAATTGCAGACCTAGCAATTTTCTGCTTTTTGTTATCTTGACCAAGATGATTCAAAAAATAAATGAATAAATAAATAAACAGAAAGTTTTTTTCTCTACTGTTTCAGCTCACGTCACTATAAGAATGAACCGTGAACCAGAAAGCTTAAACAACAAATATATTTTTCAATTCTGGAGGTTCAGGAATCTAAGATTCAGGTGTTACAGTACAATGGCTAGTTATCGGGTTCTGTCTTAGATCCCCAATCTCCCAAACGAGTGTATGGCGGAGGCTAAATAAAAAGAGACAAATTGTACAATTTTGGGGGGCTCCAGGAAGGGCAAAACCCTTTAATTAAGCTCAAGGCTTCAAGGATAAACACAAACGATTCTCTGGATCAGTCCACTTATATTAGGAACAAGGACAAAGTGCGGAGAGACTGAGGAAAGTGCAGGCAATGAGCAGGACATTGGCAGTCACTTCGAGGACGTCTCCAAGTCATGAATCAAGTTAATTCAGTAGCACTGTCTTATCATGAAGACATGGTAGAAGTGAGACTGTAGGAGTAACCTTTGCAGTTGCCGTCTCTGCCTTGTTAATTGGGGTTGGTTCTGAGTGTTCACAGCTGTGGCTTTTTTCTTGCCCTTTGAGGTATCTCTGGCCTCACAGGCCACTACAGGCCTCAGCAGGCAAGGGGCAGGCCTTGGACAGACTCACAGATAAACATAGAAAGCCAAATAGTAAAATGTAAATCCTGCTCATAGCTGCTTTGTAGTGGTCTCCAACATCTAGTAAGAGTTTTTTACCTGGTTCATGGAAAGTAATTTTCTCTCTCTTCTCACGTGGTAGAAAAAAGAAGCACCCCATCTTGGGTTACCCTGAAGAAATGATAAATCCCATCCATTAGTGTTCCGATTCATGATCTCATGTAATTCTAATTACTGCCTCCAAAACTAACCCTTCTAATACAATCATATTAAGGCTTCAACATATAAATCTTGGGAGCCCACGATGATTCAATCCATAATATAGATCACCTATTCATAAGCGTTGTAGTCAGAGTTTACAGGGAAAACATTTAATACAGGGCACATAATTATTGCATTATTTTATAATATTCACTCAGAGTCAAATGCAGAAGAGTTCAGGAGATCTGACCATACACTGGATACACAAATATTCCAGCTGAGGGCCTGGATCTACAGCAGTGTCCTGCACAAGTCCAGCTGAAGATATAGAGCCCATGGCAGTGTCCTCCATGAGTGAAACTGGAGGCCTAGAGCCCATGACAATGTCTCATGACAGTCTGTATCAAGGATCTGCACTGGAAAGACCCAAAAGCCAGTGGTGAAAGCTAGAAAGTCTACCTGTTATATGAAGGATCTGTGCCAGAGGGCTAAGAGATCTGCACTGGAGCCAGGAAGTGAGCTCAAAGTAAGGACCAGAGTTCCCCTGAAAAAGATCACAGCCATCCTCAGTGACAACAAGAATGTGAACTCCTCCAATGATAAGAACAGTTGAGTTCCTATCAGGAAAACAAGCATGGAAAACTTGTCCAGGAAAATCCACAGCACATCACTTTCCTCTCCAGTTTTGTTTTAATGCTATTGGCAACAATTCTCATTGGATCTTCTACAGCCAATGTCATGAAGATTCAGTTCTAGCTGATGATGAGTTAATCCACAACAATAATGGAACATTCACTACATACTTTGACAATGTATACAGTTTACTAGAATTAAACTGATTTAAATAAAGCCACTCAAACTTTCTTTGCTAGTCTCCATTTTACTAATTTAATATTCTGGAGAGTTTACACTTGTTATCCATTTTAACAAGCTGAAAAATACTGAAGTGATAAATTATGTACAATGCATATTTTGTATCACTTTGAATACTGAAAGATTTTATTCAAATCAGTATATGAAAATAGGTTAATTTTAATTTTAAATTATGTAAAAAATTGTCTTAATGTTTCAGTAGTTTCAAATGTTATTATAGTTTGATAATATAGTTTGAATATCTTCTGAATGTGTTCCCTGAAGGTTACCTAGGAGCTAGGTCCTCAGTGTGATGCTGGTGAGAGAGGATGAATAATTTTTCAATTATGTTTTATTAGTCTGTGTTAACCTTACATGATGATGGTGTTTATTTTAAGAAGTTTATCCATGAATTTAAAACACCTTAATCAGTCACAATCCCCTTCCTCCAGGTTGTCACTTCTCCTGGGATAAACTTTTAAAATGTGGGTCCTACTGGAATTTGATAAGGCTATTAGGTGTGGTGCTCTCAGAAGAATATAACGTAGCATTTGTTCTTTGATTCTTAACAAGAGCCTAGCTCCTGAATCCCCTCTGCTTTCTACTATTGCCTTCTTTTTGAAAATCCCAATATGTGTGTACACAGCAAGGGGCCTATCACTGGACCAAAGCATGAGGCTACCAGACCTTGGACTTTCAGCCAACAAAATGATGAGCTAAACAAGCATATTTTCTTTATGAATTATTAGGTTTCCAATGTTTCATTGTAGCACAGATAATGAAACAATATGTTGCCATGAGAAATCAGCTAATTTTTAGTTTAAAAATCAAATTATAATGCACAAGTAATAAAATAAATATGTTAGTTTTAAATTGAATGATAAGGAAGGCAAAAGAATGCAGACAACACATTATTGCAATCAACTATTCCACATTCTTCATTTCCTCACAATTTTGATTCTTGACCTAATTTTTTTTGTCTCCAGCCCTACCTCTATTTAACCACTACAGTTTTGAATCCATGCCAAAGTTATTCCAATAGTCAAAGCTTTCCTCTCCTGTTCCCTGTAGTACCCCAGCTTTCAGAAACTTATTCCCCTCTTTTCAAATCCTAGAGTCCACGTTTTATTATTGTAATGATTCTTTCATAGGTATTCTTAGTCACTGACCCTCTCTTACAATTGCCTAGAAATATTCAGGTTTGGTTCTGTCAAACTTTCTACTCCCTTTGAAGTATTAACATACCAATTAATATGGTTAAATAATAAAATACTGTAGTTGGTCTTATTTTAAATATAAAAGGAATCATATTAACAATATTGCACTTTTTATAAATCAAGCTACTTCTATTTTTCATTCACTACCCCTTGACAACTCTAAATTTAAGCCTTTATATATGTGCAAAAACTAAAATTTGTTAAAATTAAAATATTTTATATCATATTGGTTATAACACCTGACCTAGCATAAATTCACATGATAAAGCTGGTACTGTTGATAGCTTTTTAAAGTTTTAAATTTAATTAGTGTGAATATTTGTTTACTTTCTCAGAGACCTGTTCTGTAGCAATTTGCTACTTTGGACTTCCCCTGGGTTTATTTAGTAAGTGAAGAGCGTACTGTAACTTTAGTTGGGTAGTCTATTAAAGCTATTATTTGGTAATACATCTGGATGCAGAAGTCTTGAATAAGAAACTCTTGATTTATTTGACCAAGGAAATTCTGGGATAGTCATGGTGATTAAGGCTTAGGATAGCTGCAGTAATTTGAAAGTGAGTCAAACAATAATTTTGTTTCCTTTATATTATTAAAATGTATCAATCTGTTTTTCAAGGGTTTTTTGTTTGTTTGTTTGGTTGATTGGTTGGTTGTTTTTTTGTGGTGATCCTAGTAGTCAGTTGGCTATCACTATTACACCTGAAATACACAGAAATGATGAAAGATAGTTTGGACTCATGGGGTCAGAGGGTTCAGGTTATCATCACTTAGCCTTGGCAGCACTGTGTCCCATGGTGAGGAGACCTCTTTTCCTTGTGGTAAGTGACAAGTGCAGGCACAAGAGAAAGAGAAGGAGTCAGTTTCCCAGTAAAACCCCAAGCATAGGCTTCCAGTGACCTAAGGATGTTTATTCTGTTCTTTTCTGTTAATTTTTATATCTTCTAGCAGGAAGACATTGCTCATGGCTTTTGCTTATTTTTATGTATCAATTTACTTTTATTTTTATTGTAGCACGGACATTTTTAAAAACATGTATTTGAAAGTTAAGTGTTTTATACCTTATGTTTAAGAAATAATGTCCTCTAGCTTGTGGTTTATTTTGGCAAGAAAGGACTTGCAACTTTATGGATAATGTTTTCTTGTTTTTGTTTCCTTTTACCAGGGATTGAGCTCAGGATTTAGCACTAAGTGTTATCTTTGGGATCTTTTATATATCTATTTTTATTTTTAAGCAGGGTCTTGCTCAATCACTCAACTGAGCAGCCAGGCTTTAATTCCCAACTCTTCTGCATTATCTGGCTTTCCACAATTCTATAATTGCACACATGTACCACCAACACCAACTTGAAATCTTGTTAACTGATTTATTCAAGGATGTTGTTTTAAACATCTTGCCTAATAAATCATTGCCTATTTCGCAGTCAAAGGAATAGTCGCATATTCTTGTAACAATTATAGTTTGCCTTCTAGGGTAAGCATATCATCTGTTAAAAATTAAGTTTTGTATATTGTATGAGTTAAGCTTAGATGTGATTTATTCCTCACATGAATATGTAATATTTTAAATACAATTTCTTGAAAAATCTTATCTTCTCTAACTGGCTTGACAAAATATGTGTGGGTTTGTTTTTGAATTTTTTTTTCTGTATTTTTGATCTCACCCATATTACTGCTAACATGAGAGTCTTGATTATTGGAATTTTAGAGTGATATAAAATGTTTATTCTATAGTTACTTCTTTTAGGTTTTTTATTTCTATTTAAATTCAAGATTTTACTGGGCAAGAATTTTACCAGAAAATATTTTTTTTTTATTTTTTTTTTTTATTTAAGAGGAAAAAGAGAAAACCACAAAACAAACCAAAGCGGCGTAAGGGTACACGCAATACAGAACTACAAAACAAAACAAAACAAAACAAAACAAAAAACCATAACAGTAAGAAATTACCTGCTAGTAGATTACACACTATTTTCTTGAAAATAGTTCCTCAAATCACAGTATCAAAGAACACAAGGTGGACATTCAAACAGGGAGACTGCAAGCAGCTGTGTTCAATGTTCCAAAAACATTGATAAAGTCAGCTATTTAACACCCCCAAACACACTTGCTGTTATATCCGTTAGAGCTCCTTTTCTTTTTTTTTTTTTTCCCCTCTCTTTTTTACAACAAAATTTACACATCTTGGATTTTATTACTCCTTAGTTCTTATTACTTTCTTTGGGGGGGGGGGGAAGAGTACAGTCAAATATGGCAAAACAAAGCTGTCAGTCAATACCAAGGATAGACGTAGCACGTGGTGTAGAACAGAGTACAAGTTTATCAACAATGGTTATCAACGTTGTCCCTTGTTTCCTTAAAAAGAATTGTCTATCTTATTAGATATTATAAAGTTGGACAAAACAGTAGAGAACAAGACCAATAAAACTTAGGCATTGTAAACATTACAGGACTTCCAAAGAAGACAATAGTCAAACCAGAATGGGTATCTTTGTGAATCTTATTGTCTTCAAAGTAGTTGCCTATGTCTTCAAACTTGATACTATCATATAGAATGGAACAGAGTCTAATCAGTCAAAACAAGATCGTGGGAGTACTACAGGACTTCAAAACAAGTTAATAGGAAATCGAAAAGAGTTACTATTTATATATCCTAATTTTTTTGAATTTTTTCTTTAATTAAGACAAACATAAGAAATGACTAAATAATTTTTTTGAAACAATAAGGGGGAGATTGAGATAAAACAGGACATAACAATATAACAATAGAGGTCACAGCATGACTGTTTCAATAACCTAGTACTTCACCACCTTATAACCTGACTTAATAGTAGTTACCATAGTGTCTTTTTCCTTGAAATATTTGGGTAAAACTTCATATACTCTAGCTTCAAATATTTTCATATCAAGAAGCCCAGAATAAAGCCTTTCTAATTAATGAGTGAAAACTTTATAAGGCTTCAAGGCCACCTAATGGGGAATCATGATTAGCACATATTTTTATATATTTGAATCATTACTTACATTAGGGAAACTATTCGGTATTCACACATGCGAGATTGATTTATTTCACTTATGAGTATGGTCTCAAGCTGTGCCCATTTATTGATAAATATCTCAATGTGATCCTTCTTTATAGCTGAATAATACTCCATTGTATAGAAATACCACAACTTTTTTATCCATTCCTCAGTTGATGGGCACTTGGGTTGTTTCCAAGATCTGGCGATTACAAATTGTGCTGCTATAAACATAGGTGCACATATATCACTGTGGTATGATGCTTTCAGTTCTTCTGGGAATATGCCTAGAAGTGGAATAGCTGGAATAAATGGGATTTCCAGTCCCAACTTTTTGAGAAATCTCCAGACAGATCTCCACAAAGGCTGTACCAGTCTACACTCCCACCAGCAGTGCAGGAGAGTTCCTTTTTCCCCACAGCCTCTCCAGCATTTGTTGTCAGTTTTCTTGATCCTGGCCATTCTTTCAGGAGTGAGATGGTATCTCAGTGTGGTTTTAATTTGCATTTCTCTAATGACCAATGATGATGAGCATTTTTTCATGTATTTATTTGCCATTTGCATTTCTTCATCTGAGAATTGCATATTCATCTCAGATGCCCATTTTTGGATTGGATCTTTGAATTTCGGAGGTCTGAGTTTCTTTAATTCTTTATATGTTTTAGACAAGAGGCCCTTGTCTGAGAGAGAGTTCACTAAAATCTTTTCCCAGTTTGTGGGTTTTCTTTTCACTATGCTGGAGATTTCTTTTGACATGCAGAAACTTTTTAATAAGAAGTGGTCCCAGTTATTGATTCTGGGAAGTATTTCCCATGCGGTTTGAGTCCTGTTCATGAATTCTTTACCTACTCCTATGTCTCCAAGGTTTCTACCTATTTTGTCTTCCAATAGATTTAGTGTTTCTGTTTTAATATTCAGATCTTTGACCCATTTACATTTTAATGTAGTACATGGTGATAGACATGGGTCTAGCTTTAGTTTTCGGCAAATGGAGAGCCAGTTTTTCCAGCACCATTTATTAAAGAGACTGTCGTTCTTCCAGTGAACCTGCTTGGCTCCTTTATCAAAAATAAGGTGGTTGAGTGTGTTCGTAGTTGTGGTTGTATCTTCTAATCTATTCCACTGATCTTCAGCTCTGTTTTGATTCCAATACCATGTTGATTTTACTACTGTTGCTTTGTAGTATAACTTCAAGTCAGGGATTGTGATGCCTCCTGCTTTGTCTTTGCTGCTTAGAATTGCCTTTGCGATTCTAGGTCTCTTCTGGTTCCAGATAAAATTTAGGAGTGATTTCTCTAGATCTATAAGGTATGTTGATGGTATTTCTATTGGGATTGCATTGAATCTGTATAACAGTTTTGGGAGAATGGCCATTTTCACAATGTTTGTTCTTCCTATCCATGAGCAAGGGATGTCTTTCCATTTTCTGAGGTCATCTTCAATTTCCTTTTTCAGTGTATTATAATTTTCACTGTATAAGTCTTTCACTTCTTTCGTAAGAGTAATTCCTAAATATTTCATTTTTTTGCTTGCTAATGTGAATAGTCCAGTTTCTCTTATTTCCCTCTCTGTAATTTTGTTGTTCGTGTATAGGAATGCTATTGATTTCTGAGTATTGATTTTGTATCCAGCCACATTACTGAATTTATTTATTGTATCTAAGAGTATTTCAATGGAGTTTAGGGGGTCTTCTATGTAGAGTATCATGTCATCTGCAAACAATGATAATTTAACTTCTTCTTTTCCTATCTTTACCCCTTTTATTTCTCTTTCTTGCCTAATTGCTCTGGCTAGTACTTCCAGTACTATATTAAATAGGAGTGGTGATAAAGGACATCCTTGTCTTGTACCCGATTTTAAAGTAAAGGCTTTCAATTTTTGGCCATTTAGTATGATGCTGGCTGTTGGTTTGTCATAAATGGCCTTTATTATATTGAGGTAAAGACCATTTATTCCAATTTTCTGTAAAGTTCTTATCATGAATAAGTGTTGGACCTTATCGAAGGCTTTTTCTGCATCTATAGAGATGATCATGTGATTCTTATTTTTGGCTTTATTGATATGGTGGATTACATTTATTGATTTGCGTATGTTGAACCATCCTTGCATTCCTGGGATGAATCCCACTTGGTCATGGTGTATAATCTTCTTGATGATTTGCTGGATCCTATTTGCCAATATTTTATTGAGGATTTTTGCATCTGTGTTCATTAGGGAGATCGGTCTATAGTTCTCTTTTATAGTTGGGTCTTTCTCAGGTTTTGGTACTAGAGTAATATTTGCTTCCAGGAATGACTTAGGAAGGATTGCTTCCCTTTCAATTTCATTGAATAGTTTGAGGAGTGTCGGCATTAGGTCTTCTTTATATTTCTTGTAGAATTCTGCAGTGAATCCATCTGGGCCTGGGCTCTTCTTGGTGGGCAAGGACCCAATTACATTCTCAATTTCATTAGCAGAGATTGTGTTATTCAACAGTTTTATATCCTCTTGATCTAGCTTTGGTACTTCATATGCTTCTAAGAATCTGTCTATTTCTTCTGTGTTATCAAACTTTTGAGAGTAGAGGTTTTCGAAATAGGTGTTGATGATCCTCTGTATTTCTATTGGGTCTGTAGTGATTTCTCCTTTTTCATTTCTTATTGCATGAATTTGAGCTTTTTCTTTCCTTTTTTTAATAAGGTTGGCTAGGGGCTTATCGATTTTATTTATTCTTTCAAAGAACCAACTCTTTGATTCGTTGATTCTTTGGATTGTTTTCTTAGTCTCTATTGCATTGATTTCTGCTCTGATTCTTATAATTTCCTCTCTTCTTTTGGCTTTGGGCTTGACTTGCTCTTCTTTTTCTAGCTGTTTGAGGTGTAGCATCAAGTTATTTACTTGTATTCGTTCTGTTTTCCTGATGTGGGAACTCAGTGCAATAAATTTTCCTCTCAGAACGGCTTTCATTGCATCCCACAGGTTCCGGTAAGTTGTATCTGCATTTTCATTTTCTTTTAGGTATTGTTTAATTTCTTCTTTAATTTCTTCTGTGACCCACTGATTACTCAAGAGTGTGTTATTTAGTTTCCATGTGTTTGCGGAATTTTTGCAGTATCCTTTGTCATTAATTTCTAATTTCAGAGCGCTATGATCCGATAATATGCAAGGGATGATTTCAACTCTTTTGCATTTGCTTAAATATGTTCTGTGAGCTAATATATGGTCTATTTTAAAAAATGATCCATGTACTGCTGAGAAGAATGTGTATTCTGATGTTGTTGGGTGGAACATTCTGTATATGTCTATCAAACCCATTTGTTCACAGGTGTGATTCAGTTCTGTTATTTCTTTGCTCATTTTCTGTCTGGTTGATCTGTCCCTTGGTGTCAGTGGTGTATTAAGGTCTCCTGTTACAATTGTGTTACTGATAATTTGAGTTTTCATTTCTGTTAATAATTGATTTATATAACTGGGTGCTCTGGAGTTTGGTGCGTATATATTTAAGATAGTTATCTCTTCCTCTTGGAGTTTTCCCCTTACGAGTATGTAGTGACCTTCTTTGTCCTTTATGGTCATTGTTGGTTTAAAGTTCACGTTGTCTGCAAACAGAATGGCTACTCCTGCCTTTTTTTGGATTCCTGCTGCATGAAGAATTGTTTTCCATCCTTTGACTTTCAGTCTGTGAGTATCTTTCTCGGTTAGATGGGTTTCCTGTAAACAGCATATGGTTGGATTTTGTTTCTTGATCCATTCTGCTAGTCTGTTTCTTTTGATTGGTGCATTGAGACCATTTACATTAATGGTTATTACTGTTAAATGCTGGTTAATTGTAGGAATGTTCTCTCTCTGCTGTTGCATCTTTATCTTTCGGTTCTGTTTAATTATTTGCTTTGCTTAGTGGTTTTTTCCTTTGTGTATCTAAACTGTCTTTCAATATTTTTTGCAGGGTTGGTTTGGTGTTCATGAAGTTCTTCAGCTGTTCTTTGTCATGGAAGTATCGTATTGCACCATCTATTTTGAATGATAGTTTTGCAGGATATATCAGTCTTGGTTGGAAATCATTTTGCTTTAGGATCTGGAATACTTCACTCCATGCTCTTCTTGACTTTATCGTTTGTGCTGAGAAGTCTGCTGTGATTCTGATAGGTTTTCCTTTATAAGTGATTTGTCTTTTCTCTCTGACAGCTTTTAATAATCTATTCTTGTGTTGGATTTCTGGGATGGTGACTATTATATGTCTGGGTGTAGTTTTATTTTGGTTATGACTGTTTGGAGTTCTATATGCTTCACTGATCCTGATGTCAGTTTCTGATCTCATGCTTGGGAAATTTTCAGCTATTACTTCTCTAAATATCCTCCTGACATCCTTCATGTTGTCTCCCTCTCTTTCATTAATCCCTATCATTCTTATGTTATTCTTCTTTGCATCGTCTTGCAGTTGTTGAATTGTTGTTTCCTGGTTCCTTGTTATTTTCAAAAGATCTTTCCTTTCCTGTTCACTAGCTGCAATCCTGCCTTCAAGGTCTGAAATTCTATCTTCACTTTCATTAAGGCGGTTTTTACAACTTTCAGTGGAGTTTTTTATTTCCTGTATATCTCTGTGCATCTGCATTATGTATTCTGTTTGTTTCTTATATTGCTCGTCTAGGGATTCTATCTTTTTGTTTAGTTCCTCCAATTTTTTATCTGTGTTTTCTTTAGATATATTTAGAATCTCTTTCATTTCTTTTATCATTTCTTCTTTTATCTGGGAGATTATTTTGAGTTTGAATTTCTTTAAAGCTTCCTGGAGTTGCTTGTCAATTTCAGTGGCTATTGTGTCCGATATATGAGGTGGATGGGATATATTTTCTTCTATATACATCGCTCCTAGGGTTTCTTGAGATGGGCTGGAGGTTTGAGATTGTAATTTGGTCTTTCGTTTTGTCATTTTCCTATATTTCTGTGTTTCAAGTGTTACTTGAAAGCTTCCTCAGGATCTGTTGAAAATCCCCTTCTATGTTTGGAGCTACTGGGACTCTGGCGCCGCGCTACTCCAAGCCATTAGGCCTACAGAACCAGTGGCCCTCCTCTGCCTGCTCAGAACTCCGCAGTTCCAGACAAGCTGGGCCTCAGGGACACTGTGCGCCCACCTGCCCCTTGGAAGCTCCACAGTTCTTCAATCGCAGCCGGGTTAGGGTACTCACCACAGGCCGCAGTGCTTCAGGAACCTGTGGACCCTCCCTGGTTGCAGAGATATCCACAGTCCTCCAGACACGCAGAGAGGCCAGTGAGGGCACCCCAGATCTGCCCAGCTCCTCCTCTGCAGACCTGTGGCCAGGCGCGGCAGCTAAACAGGCTGGGCTAGGCTGGTAGTGTGGGCCAGCCCACCTATCGGGAGCTCAGCAGGTCTCTAAATGAAGCCGGGAATGGGGAGGCTGATGTGGAAGCGTTAAACCCACCTCTCTCCTTCACTGCACCTGGAAGCCTGAGGGAACTCCAGCAGTCTGGGCGCAGAAATCCAGAGTCCTCCAGACACGCAGAGAGGCCAGTGAGGGCACCCCAGATCTCCAGAAAATATTTTAGAATTATGATTTTGGATCTGTAGATTGACATTGGAGGAATTATTGTCTTCAAATTTTGATTTTTCCATTCTACGGATTTGTTGTAACTTTTAATTAGTTAGATCTCTATATTTCCATGAGAAATACATTGCAGGTTACTTTGTAAAAGTCTTTAACTTGTGTTCCTATTTTATAGTTTAATTCTATTATTGAAAATTTTAATCTATTTATTTTGAAATGCTTTTAGTCTCACAGGAAATTACAGAAATAGTGCAGTGTTTAAGTTCCTCCAATGATTATAAATTTCATTGCCAAAAAATGTTGAAACCAAGAGCCCAGAGACTGTGTTAAGATCATTGCTCCCAGAGCTCAAGGTAGTGCCCAGAGCCCAGCCACAGTAGGCTGCACTTGCCTGGCAGGTCTCAAGCCTGCCCAGGACATGTCCAGCAACCCTCTCCGGAAATGGAAAACCAGAAACTCAGCTGGTGGCTGGGGTGAGTCTGCTCCCCATTCAGAGTCCTGGAGATTGTGTTAAGACCATCACTCCCAGAGCTCAAGGACCCACCCAGAATCCAGCCACCCTAGGCTGTGCTTGCCTGGCAGGATTCAGGCCTGCCCAGGACATACCCAGCAAACTTCTCTGGAACCCAGAACCTGGGAATTCAGCTGGCAGCTGGGGTGAGTTAGCTCCCTATCCAGAACCCGGGAGACTGTGTTATGATCATTGCTCCCAGAGCCCAAGGACCCCGCATAGAGAACAGCCACACTAGGCTGTACTTGCCAGGCAGGTTTCAGGCCTGCCCAGGACATGCCCAGGGACCTCCTCTGGAATCAGGAACCAGGAAACTCAGCTGGCGGCTGGGGTGAGTACGCATGCCATCCTGAGCCCAGGACATTGTATTAAGATCATTATTCCTAGAGCTCAAGGAGCTGTCCAGAGCCCAGCCACTCTAGACTTGCCTTGGGAGGTTTTGCAGTCTGAGTAGATTACCCCCTCCCCCGACCTTCTTCAATTATGGGAGTGCAGAGCAGGTGAAATGAGTTTCAAGGCATTGGTCTTTTCCTGAGGAGAGCTTCAGCCCATCATCCACAGTGGGTAGGTGCATGCCCAGCTACCTGGAACACTGAAGGTAGCACAGGAGGGCTTGGGCGCCTGACTGGACCACACTCAGCAACCTCCATTCAGTCTGTGGAGCCTACTGTATAGGAGATGATTTCCAACACATCCAGGGGAGGCTTTAAAAAAAAAAAAAAAACTTGAAACAGAAATATAAGAAAATGACAAAATGAAAGACCAAAATGCAATCTCAAACCTCCAGCCCATCCGAAGAAACTCTAGGAGCCATGAACATAGAAGAATATATATACCATACACCTGAAATAACTGTAATAATAGCAACTGAAATAAGGAAGCATCTCCAGGAAGCTTTAAGGAATTCAAACTAGAAATAATCTTCCAGCCTAAGAAGAAATGAAAAAAGTAATGAAAGAGATGCTGAAGACATCTAAAGAAGACACAGTTAAAAAAAAATTAGAGGAACAAAACAAAAAGACAGAATCCATAGATGAAAATTGTAAGAAACAAACAGAATGCATGAGGAAGATTCAAGGAGATATACAGGAAATCAAAAGTTCCACGGAAAGTTGTCAAAACTGACTCAAAAAAAGTGAAGATAGAATTTCAGACATCGAAGATAAGATTGCAGCTAGTGAACAGGAAAGGAAAGATCTTTTTAAAAAACAAGGAATCAGGAAATAACAATTCAACAGCTGCAAGATGATGCAAAGAAAAACAACATAAGATTAATAGGAATAAATGAAAAAGAAGGAAACAGCACAAATGAAATCAAAAGGCTGTTCACAGAAGTCATAGCTGAAAATTTCACAAACATGAGAATGGAAACTAACATTAGGATTAGTGAAGCATATAGAACTACAAATAGCCATAACCAAAATACAGTTACACCCAGGCATATGATAATCACCATCCCAGAAATCCAACATAAGAGTAGAATACTAAAAGCTGTCAGACAGAAAATACAGATCACCTATAAAGGAAAGCCCATCAGAATCACAGCAGACTTCTCAACACAAACAATGAAGTCAAGAAGATCATGGAATGAAGTATTTCACATCCTAAAGGAAAATGATTTGTAACCTAAAGTAATGTAACCTGAAATATTGTGCTTCAAAATGAATGGAGAAATAAGATACTTCCATGACAAAGAACAGCTGAAGAACTTCATGATCACCAAGCCAACCATGCAAAGAATACTGAAAGACAGTTTAGATACACTTAGGAAAAAACCACTAAGCAAAGCAGACAACCAAACAGAAAGATAAAGATGCAACAGCAGAAAGATAACATCTCTGCAATAAACAAACATATAACAGTTATAACCATGAATGTAAATGGACTCAGTGCACCAATTAAAAGAAACAGACTGGCAGAATGGATCAAGAAACAGAATCCAGCTATCTACAAGAAACTCATCTAACCAAAACGGATACTCACAGACAAAGTCAAAGGATGGAAAAAATATATCATGCAACAGGAATCAAAAAAAAAAAAATTGGGTGTAGCTATTCTGTTTGCAGACAATGTGAAATTCAAACCAATAATGATCAAAAGAGATAAGGAAGGTCATTACAAACTGGTTAGAGGAAAACATCAAGAGAAAGAGATAACTATCTTAAATATATATGCACCAAATGGAGAGCACCCAATTATATAAAGCAAGTATTAACAGAAATAAAAAAAACAAATTAGCAGTAACACAATTATAACAGGAGACTTTAACACATTGACACCAAGGGACAGATTAACCAAATAGAAAACGAGCAAAGAAATAATATAACTGAATCACACCTGTGAATAAATGGACTTGATAAACATATACAGAGTGTTCCACCCAACAACATCAGAATCCACATTCTTCTCAGAAGTATATGAGTCATTCTCTAAAATAGACCATTTATTAGCTCACAGAGCATATTTAAATAAAAGCAAAAGAGTTGAAATTATTCTTTACATGGTATCAGACCATAGTGCCATGAAATTAGAAATTAATGATAAAAGATACTGCAAAAATCCCACAGACACATGGAAACTGAATAACACACTTTTGAGCAATCAGTGGGTCACAGGGGAAATTAATGAGGAAATGAAGCAATACCTACAAGCAAATGAAAGTACAAATACAACTTATCAGAATCTGTGGGATGCAATGAAAGCTGTCCTCGGAGGAAAATTTATTGCACTGAGTTCCCATATCAGGAAAACAGAATGAATACAAATAAACAACTTGATCTTACACCTCAAACATCTAGAAAAAGAAGAGCAAGTCAAGCCCAAAGCCAAATGAGGAAATTACAAAAATTAGAGCAGAAATTAATGCAATAGAGACTAAGAAAACAATCCAAAGAATCAATGAATCAGAGTTGGTTCTTTGAAAGAATAAATAAGTTGATAAGTCCCTAGCCAACCATATTTTAAAAAGGGGAGAAAAAGCTAAATTTATGCAATAAGGAATGCAAAAGGTGAAATCACTACAGACTCTGTAGAAATATAGAAGATCATCACAACCTATTTGAAAAAACTCTACTCTCATAGGTTTGATAACACAGAAGAAATAGACAGATTCCTAGAAATATATGAAGTAAAAAAAAAAAAGAAAGAAATATATGAAGTACCAAAGCTAAGTCAGAAAGATGTAAAACTGCTGAATAGCCCAATTTCTATTAATGAAATTGAAAACGTAATTAAGTCCTTATCTACACAGAAGAGACCAGGCCCAGACGGATTCACTGCAGAATTCTACAAGAAGTACAAAGAAGACCTAATGCTGACACTCCTCAAACTGTTCAATGAAATAGAAAGGGAGGCAATCCTTCCTAAGTCATTCCTGGAAGTAAATATTACTCTAGTACCAATACTGGAGAAAGACCCAACTAAAAAAATAGAACTATAGACCAATCTCCATAATGAACACAGATGCAAAAATCCTCAGTAAAATACTGGCAAATAGAATGCAGCAAATCATCAAGAAGATTATACACCATAACCAATAGGGATTCATACCAGTTATGTACGGATGGTTCAACACATGTAAATCAATAAATGTAATTCACCATATTAACAAAATCAAAAGAAAGAATCACATGATCATTTCTATAGATGCAGAAAAAGCTTTTGATAAGGTCCAGCATTCATTTATGATACGAACCTTACAGAACATTGCAATAGATTGTCTTTACCTCAATATAATAAAGAGCATATGTGAAAAACCAAGAGCCAGTGTTATGGTTTGAGAACTGGTGGTCAACTTAACGCCAGCTGGATTACATCAGCATGCATTGAAAGAAGATGCTCCACCTGAGGAGGGTTGCCAGGATAAATAGATGGAGAAGAAGAGAGGTGTTGAGAGAAGGGTTGAGGTGTTAAGAGGGCAGTGTGGGTTCTTCTACAAGTTGTTCTCTGAGCTGTTGGTTCTCCTGGGGAAGCTTTGGTCTTCACATCAAGCATCACTTCCTGGCTCCGGAGGGGAAGACATGTGCTGCTTGGTCTCCAGGATGAACTCGTCACACTGCTTCCTGGCACGTACCCGACTGTGCTTGTCATTGGAGGAGCTCAGGGCTTCTGTGTCACTGAGGACAGCTGTGGTGCCTTTCAGGACAGCCCCACTCTTTGTTGTGAGTGTGACTTCTCAGCTCCAGTGTAGAACCCTCATCCCACTAGCACAGCTCCTTTATCCTGCTGGCATAGACTTTCTGGCTTCCACCGCTGACCCTTGGGTCTTCCCAGCACGGATCCATAAAAGAGACTGGCATGAGTCCTTCTTGTGGGCTCTGGGCCTCCAGTTGGACTCATGGGAGGCAGTGTCCTGAGCTCTGGGTTTTTATTTGGACTCTGTGTGGTGGGGTTTACACCCTTGACTAAATAATCTATGTCTTTGTTGTTGTGGATAAATTTCCTGCATTTTCCAGTGTTAACCCCCAGTGACCATTATTAAAATTTTATAAACTCCATGTCCTAATCTGAATTGTTCTCTGTGTACAACCCCTGACTACTACAGCCAGTATTATACTAAATGGCCAAAAATTGAAGGCCTTTACTTTAAAATCAGGCAGAAGACAAGGATGTCCCTTATCACTGTTCCTATTTAATATAGTACTTGAAATACTAGCCAGAGCAATTAGACAAGAGAGAGAAATAAAAGGGGTAAAGATAGGAAAAGAAGTTAAATTATCATTATTTGCAGATGACATGATACTCTACATAGAAGACCCCCAAAGCCCCATTGAAAGACTCTTAGATATAATAAATACATTCAGCAAGGTAGCTGGATACAAAATCAATACTCAAAAATCAATAGCATTCTTCTACACTATCAACAAGATCAAAAAGAGAGAAATAAGAGAAGCCACATCCTTCACGTTAGCAACCAAAAAAAATGGAATATTTAGGAACTACTCTCGTGAAAGAAGTGAAAAAACTATACAAGCAAAATTATAATACACTGAAAAAAGAAATTGAAGAGGATCTCAGAAAGTGGAAAGACAACTCTTGCTCATGGATAGGATGAATAAATATTGTGAAAATGGCCATTCTCCCAAAACTGTTACACAGTTTCAATGCAATCCCAATAAATTGAGAAAATTCATTTAAAAAAAAGGATGAAAGAACAGAAGCAACACAATCAAAATTGAAACATAAAGGACACTAGAATCATGAATAAAGTTATTTTTAAATAATATAAAATGGGATTATATGAAATAATTTTAAGAACAACGTGTATGAAAAATACCTACAACATATTAAATGAGTTTAATTGCTGGTTTTGAAGAAACAAACAAAAAATAATATTATCCCATTTCTATTATAGTAACAAGCTTTTCAGTGAATATTCAATTAAAAATGTAATTGCACTTGTATTCATTCCTAACAATATATATAAATCATTATTAATGCAAATAATGATTTCTAATTTAGGAAATATGTAGGGAAGCCTTAGCAAATATGTTACTTTTAAAAAACAGACAAAGATTTTAAAATAACACTTCTTTCAGAGATAGGTTCAGGCTAATTGGTCGAAATGACTGAATCTACTGTTTGAATCTGGGCTCAGTGGAACTAAACCATGAGTAACATTTTCCTGTAATGGTATTTTCTAGAGAAGAGCATCCAGACATAACACTGCAATAATGGAAACTTTATATGTATGCACTGCAAATGTCAACACTAGGTAACTGTGGCAATTAGGTACAAAAAATGTTATCTGTGAATGAAGTTTTATTTAGTTCAGTTTTCAATTATTAATTAAAACAGTCACACAAAACTAGCTATAGTATTGTACCACACAGACCGAAAGTAATCAAAACATACTTTCCTTTTTGATTAATCCATTTTAACCACTCATGCTTTGACTTGTTGGGTTTAAGTTGAAATTATTCTATTTCTAAATCCCTCAGAAATCTATATGGTGAATCCAGTAGTGTTACTGCATAAATCTGTATTTTCTCTTCCAATAGGCATAAATTCAATCCTCTAGTTTCATTATTTATTTGTTGCTTAAGAACTATCTAGAGCTATAATTCACGAAGCTGTATGCCTGTTAGGTACAATCACGAAGAAGAAAAAAAAGTAGCATCGTCCATTTGAGTCTTTTCTTCTTTGAGAAGGAAAGAATGTTCTGTTGTTCTGGTTGGCTTTGTATCTGTATGGAGTAGGTTATAATCTAGAATATTTGCTTTTGGTAGCTATTACAGTGAAGCTTTTAAAAATAGGTTAGTACTTTAAATAAAATAGATTTACATTTAAAATTTATAGTGCTAATTTATAGTGCTAAATCATATTTACTACTTACTGAATTTTATTTTTTCTCATAATATTCTCATTAAATTAATCATTATCTCCTCTTGAAGTATATTTTAGTACCATCTCATACTTACTTATATCTTTTCATTAAGGAAGCTCATGAGTCTACTTTACATAAATTCCATTTACTGTATTATTGACATTCCACCTTTCTATTTCGTTAGCTTATGAAATACGATGTAAGCTGGCTAGGTTGTGGAACTATATGGTTTACAATATGAAATCATGTATAGTACTTCTTCTGGATGGCTTTTCATAGCCACTAAGACTTTTCCGAAATATGTAGTAAACAATGTTAATCAAATAAATGTCAATGAAATGCATTTATATTGATTTGTGTCAGTGCAAATCTATTTCACAAGGTTAATGTTCATTAATATAACATTTTAACTTTTCTAAATAATTTGGTAAATCTAAAAAAAATGCAATTGAACAAATATTTTATGAATTATCTACCAAATTCACAAAAGTGCAAATCTGTTTAAACAATACTAAAAATACATAATATTCTGTATCTTGACAAATTTCTTTCAAAATAATTAGCACTCCATCAAGATAAGCAGATGTTATTGCCACTATTAAAAATATATACAGTCATTATGTGTCAAAAAATAAAATGAAGATGTGACATATAACACTTTTGTGAATTTCTTTAAACTGAAATTATTAACTAGAAACCATAAACTTTGTCTTGAATTCCAATCTAGTTCCCAATTCGATGTGTTCTTATTCTTGGCTATATTAGGTATCAGTCCTTTGAGTGGCATAGGACCTGAACAAAAAAATCATGAATATATATAGGTCTGATTTAAATCTACATTCTCACATAATTTTTACCACACTAACACAGAATATCAAAGTATTCTCAGATTTTTTAAACCCTCATCTGAATTATCCTCCAATATGGGAACATTAAGAGAAAGTTACAGAGAGCGTGTAGTGATTGAACCTGTCAATAAAGTCTTTGCTGAATCCCTCAAGAGCCCCAAAGAACCAAACTGGATAGAAAAAATAAATAAACATTACTATTACTATTCAACACTTCCTTAAAGTGAAAAGCATAATAAAGAAATGCCCATCAAAATATAAAGAGCTATGATTCAAGATAGTTGTTATGAAATATATTTATTATAATATCTTAATGCAAATAATCTCCAATAACTTTTTCATGTTTTTTAGTAACCAAAACTTTCACAGTTTAGACAGTTTTACTTAAAAATATCTCAATGTTGATTTAAGTCTCTCATTAACATATTTGTGCTTAATACATTTGTCGGTCCAACTCATTGTCTTCGAAGATGTAACTGTTAAATTTCACATTTACCTGTGTACAGTGTAAGTTAAGCCATATCATTTCTCACTTGTCAAACGAGACTTGTGCCCAGGACTTTGTGGGAAGGAGCTAACTTTTATGAGTTTCTCAGAGAAAAGCCACACTTTCCCTCAAAACTCATTAGTTTTCTTCCTTTAGTATTCTTATATTTATCTTCATGCCTCTTAATACATGTTTAAGATATGCTTTTCATTTCAAGTACAGGGGTAAATAAATTCAAAATGTGTTTCTAGTATTTCTTCAGTCCTAATACCGTTTGATCACTAGGGCAAATTTACATATAAACCAAGGTTTTACTATTATAAGACTACTTTATTTCAAGCTCTTAATGTATTCATACATAATTAAGAGTGAAAACTAGATAGAGTAAAAAATAAGACTTCAGAATCCCAGAACATCAATGAGGCCACTGACATCCCTCAGAGATCAATTATGACATTTTATAATGGTTCATTATTTTCACCAAATGAACTACAGTCTTGTTATGTGGAGAGCAACATGACCTTGGTGTTATTACCAATAACTCTCAGGTACTGTTCTATCTGACCAAAATCTATTTTGATCTGTATGCAGAAACAGTGTTTAAAAAGATACTTCAAAGTTCTCAAGGTATGAGGGAGACTTTTTAGTAAGAGAAAGAAAAACAAATTAATTCGATAAAGGGAAAAAAGAAAGAGGGTCTGTGTTATACAAATGATTAGACACTGAAGAATACCAGCAGGAGGAATATATATATATATATATATATATATATATATATATAGAGAGAGAGAGAGAGAGAGAGAGAGAGAGCACAAAGGGCTGAAATTGGGGCAGCAGGGCCTAGAAGAGCCAGTGAGGCAGATTTATAAATTGGCACACAGTCAAACACTGTAACATTTCTTAGTGTGTATTTCTTATTTTAAAATTCAGCACATACACAGAATCAATACTAAAAAACTAAACTGTTGTTGTTCAGCCTCCGAAGTCACTCTTTCACGTTCTGCTTTTCATTGCTAGGGTTAGATCTCTACATATGTTGATAGGCACAGAGCTTTTCTTTACAGGAATGGGTAATTCTTACTTTAGGTTCTATTAGCCACATTGCCTCTTAAATATTCAATCGTACATTTGCAATTGTAAATAGACATAGTAAGTAAAAACATGGACATAAATGTTTCATAATGACTTATTGCTACTGAAATTTGAATTATAATATTGAATATTTACCTGTCATGAAATAGTATATTTGATTTAAAAATGCAAGCATAATTTTAATTTACACATCTCATGAAATCATGACACAGTGTATTTACAATCCCTGCTGTGCAGATCCTTCCTCCAAGCTCCTGTGTAAACAGCTTTCTCCACTTAGTCATACCTTGTGTGAGATCTGAGTCCCAGCTCTGCATAGTTCTGATTCTGATGACTTTCCCTCCCTTCCTTGAGCAGCTTGGTGTGTTGTTAACTCCTGCAGGTACCGTTTCTGTGCTAATTTAATGAATTGCTTCCATTTCTATCTTTTAATGTGTTTAGCTAAATATTTTTTAAAAATTCTCTCAGTTGAAGTACAAAGCATGGTTATATTCCCCCTGCAAATTCAAAATAAACTCAAATATTGTATTTTTCAGTTCATTATTAAAATCAAAAAGATGATTCAATTAAGCATTTCCATTACATCAAGACAGGTTAACTTTAAGTTACTATAGTCACAAAATTTTTAATGATTTTTAAGAATTTGGGGGGCAATTTGCCTCTCAAATTTTACAAAAATTCAGAATTCCATCTGTTTAGCAATAGTAACTGCTGAAACTTAGTGGAAATTTACAGTATGTCAACATAAGTGAGTAACATTTTAAAGTAATTGATGTGATAAACATGTTCTTAATTTCCCCTTTGTAGAAGTTTCTTCAGCATAGATGTAGCTAAAATTTTTTTCAAGGTCATATATAATATAAAATTAGAATAATCACTTAGACCAAAGTATTTTTATGTCAGCTTTCTGATTTCTAATCTCTAGTTTATCTCACCGTGTTTTGCAGCTGTTAGGCGCTGTCCACGTTTCCCTTCAGGATTATAGGATTTATTTTCTTAGTTCTTGGGAGAGCTGCCAGCTCATTGCCCATTCTGCAAATTGCTCTGGAATAGAACAACTGCCTCACCCAAGGTCATCAAAGCTCTTTGGGGCATTTGGCACTGCATATCCAGGCTCAGATTCCTTACCTTTATAGAGTGCATGATGAAAGATTGTACTTGTTTTAGAGTTTGTCTCGTGTTCAACTACGTCACAGAAATCCAGTTTAACCCACTATCCACAACTGCTTTCCCTTCCTCCCTGAGTAACTGATCTAAAGAGCTTTCTAACAATTGTACCATACGCTAATATCAGTCTCAGTGTCCATTCTCTGGAGAATAGAGCTTGAAAATCAAGGTAATATAAATAAAATTAAATTGTTTGGAATCTTTCCATGAAAATAGAAAATTGATGACTGATAAAAAATCTTAGCACTTAAACTAATTAATAATAATTAAGTGCAAACTCTACATTAATTTTTAAGTTTGGGACTGCAAGTATGCACGTTCTCTATTATGACACAAAATAAAATAGTTTCATGATTAAGAAGAAGGTAAATAATTTGTTTACATGAGTTTATAATTTATAGCTTATAGTGGGTTAATGTTAAACCAAGAGCTTATAAATTCAAAATCTGTTGTATGTCCCCCTGTATTCTAACTATAAACTAACTTGGTTAAAAAAATGAACATCTGTTTATAAAAGTTGAGTTAAACATATTTAACATTTAAATCAAACTGGTTACTTGAATACAGGTGGGTTACCCTTAGCAACAATAGAAACTTTAATGTAATCCTAAAAAAAAAATAGCAATACCATAAGCCAAATAGAACTTAATATTTTGTTATTTTATTTTTCCCAGAAAGAAGTAAAAGTTGAAAACTTCAATTGATAGTATCTAATTCAGCAATAGAGTGTGTGAGTACTATATTGTTGTATAAACAAATATAGGTGTGAATGATTTCCTAATAAACTGGAATATTAGTATAGCAAATTAACTCCACTTTTTCTAAATTTTGCTCTTAATTTCTTTTCTTCTTCCGGACTTCAGTCATCACTCTTGAATTTACATCTTGTCAGCTTTGTTTCTTTAGTAAACAGGCTGCCAGTTTGAAATTTTGGTGCGAGTTTCTGAGTGATGGATATCCTACTAAATTAACAGGAAGCCCATGGCTGCTGTCAAGCCAAACGGTTCAAACACCTTCCACTGGGGAAGCTGCCACAGTCAGAATAAATAACATTTTCTGCCTGTGCTTTGCACCATCTCACAGATGATCCCACCCAATATACTTAATTGTGCATGGATCTCTGGGACTTGTTTAATTAATGTTAACTATTAATATTATCATTCTCTTGCATGTTGTATAACCTGCTGATTTAACATGTAATTATAAATCTCCTTAGTGTTGTTAAATTTTAAAAAATAGATTCACTGGAAAAGGATTTATTTCTCTGGGTTTGGAAAAACCAATTCTTTGGTAAATAGCTAGATAATGAAAGAACATTATTTATATATTTATGATTTTAAAATTGTATCTATTTTTAACTGCTACACAAAACATAAATATTGTACATATTAATAACAAAGTATTTCAGTTTGTAATAAAGTTTGTTTCTTAAACATTTCATTTTTCAATATAAAAATGCATGAAATATGTGTTATCTTTTACAAAAGAATTATCTTCTTAAATACAGGGACAAGAAGACTTTATGAGATATTTCTAAAAATATGATGAATGTTTATATTTTAAAAATCTTACAGTGAAAGACCTGTTGCCATTAATGCCACTCAGAACATTCCCCGCTCTCTAACCACACATGCTTGCACATTCTGAAGGGCTTCTCGAAGTCCTCACTCATGAGTGTCTTTAGTTATGCTGTTATGGTGGCCTCCGTATCCTAAAACTCTTCAAAACATTTACCTTTTGGTTGTTTTGACATTGCCAGCTGGTGAATACAATAGATGAGGGCCTGGCATAATGTTTTTACAAATCTATCTTTCAGTTAGAAGGAACATGGCAGCAATATTCACTGTAATTTTGATCCTGCTTATCAAAACACACTCATGAAGAAAGACTTCCCAAACTGCTTTAGAAAGTGGGAAGAACAGTGGACGTGTGCAAAGTGAAGGGAAATAGTTTGCAGGGCATTAATGGTAATATTTTGTACTGTAATTTTTAAAATTTAAATGCATGCCGTATTTAAATGGGAAAGCATACATAACAGGGCCCCATGAAAGAATGTAAAGTCCAACTGAGACTCCCTAGTCTAAATCAAGTGTGTGCTTCTCACAGGCAATTTATGACTACTGTCATTTGTTGTTAAAATACCCCTAATTGATCCACACTAATCTATCTAAAATCCTCTTAGCAGTTCTAACAGAGAATTTGATAGCAAAAAGTGTTATTCATTAATTATATAGGCACTCATGACAATTTCATAAGCTTCAAATAAAAGTTATAGAAAATATGGAAATGAAACAAGTACAGCATTTATATTACTGAATTTCAGAAATATAGTAAGGGAAGAATATATTCAGGGAAATAATAAGCCTATATCAATGCATAAAATGAAAGATGTTATATACTAATTCTCTTTAATTTTTTTTTTTTTTTTTTTTGCTTATTTCGGTACTGGGGATCAGACTCACAATGTTGCATTTGTCAGGTAGGCACGTGTTCTGCTAAGTTAAAGCCCCGGCCACCAATTCTTCTAAGCAACGTTTTTGACAAACCATATGAGTTCCTGGGAACTTGATCATTCTCACAATCTGTTTTTTACAGATTAAGAAAAAGTTGATCTGAAAAACATGCATAGAGTTTTCTAAGGTACCTAATTAATTAATCAAATTTCCAAGTTACTTATATAAGAGTAAATTTAAGGAATCTCTAATGTTCTGCCTAGTAATATGCTCACATAATCAAGTAAAGTTCTTTGTACAGTATATGACCATTAAAAGTCTGTTGTCATATGAATACAGACAAGGGTTAAGTATGAAGATAGCATGGTATAATGGAATAACTATATATTATACCCTGAGATCCTAAGTTCACACATGGAAAATTGTTTTTCACTGAGTATATTACTATAGGTAGACCTTATATAAGCTAAACAACTTTTATGATAAGCCCTCAAATGTTAGAGATAGATTTTTGTTCCATGCTTGTAGTAATCTATGCGAATTTAAGGGCCAGGGAAGAAATGGGAGAAAGACAGACTGGTTTTGGTGTGTGTGTGTGTGTGTGTGTGTGTGTGTGTGTGTGTGTTCTGTTTCACATTCAAGTACAAGTTTGATATGGACACTGAAGTATTCAGTGTGTGGCTTTCAAATGTAACACTAATCTTTATGATTCCAATTAACTAAAAGGTGAGAGGTTGGCGAAGAAGGAGGAGGTTTTAAAGTCAGCCTTGAACATGGCACAATCACGCAGTTCCCATTTTAATGACTCTAATTGAGTCTCATGGCAACACCTAAATGCAAGGATGAAAAATGTAGTTGATATTTGTCACAGTTCACTGTAAGAGAGCAGAATTGTTTCAAAAGGCAACTAACACTGTCAAGGACAACTGCACTTTTTCTCCACCAGCTACTCATGGTATGCTTCACACTTAAAATCTATTCAATCTCTCACAGACTATGACAAAATAAATTTCTGTCCAGTTATTACATTAGACTCAGAGTGTAGGATCTCTGGTGTAGATGTACCTCCTATCCTCCAGTTACTTGTAAATGAATTATGGAAACTACCAGACCCCCAAGAACACATGTACACACACACACACACACACACACACACACACACAGCACGTGCACATGCATTATGATATTGTGAACCACAGGAATCTACAAATTATATGCCTCTCATTTGGAAAAAGAGAGTCAGTGAAGCAATGATTCCATAAAAATGATCAAATTCTGTTAACTTAGCAAGTGAAGACTCCTTTATTAGTATTGCATCTGTTTCAGGAGGAATTTACTTATCTTTCTTCTTCCATTTCTCCTAATCCATCTCTGGACAGTTCATTCTTGTGTATTATTCATCATGGTCACAATTAATCATGTCAGTGACAAGACTGTCTTCCATGAGAGTTGCCTTTATCAGTCTTGCTCTTCACTCTTATAAGTTTGGTGTAAGGGCTGTTACTTGGATCCTGAAGTTCAAAGCTTTGTAAGCCCAGACTCCGTACTCTCTGCTATTATAATTTTTGATAAATTTTCACATAGTACACTATCTCATTTTCTGGCCTATATTTATCACTGCTTACTCATCAATATAAATGCTTTTTGGATATACAGTTAGTCCCCAGTTTGTGAATGAGCTCTGTTCCAGGAGAACATTCTAAAATTGGGATCACTCATAAGTCATAGGCAAAATGAATCTTCTACAATTTTGACACAAATACACAATGAATGTCATTTCACACTGCCTAGAAATTGCCTTCACATCATGACTCCTTTTCCTTTTGCTTCGGGAAATTCTGAGGTCTCACTGAGCACTGTGCTACTGTACTCTCTCACACTGCACAGTAAGCATACAGCAGCACTACAACTGTAACAGTGGGCAGAAGACACGAGAGAGACTTCCCTATTTGTACGAAGCTATGAATTCTTCTAATGCAAACTCCATTCATATCTATGAAAGTTTGCAATTTGAATGTTTATAAGTTGGGGACTTAATGTGTATTGAATTTTCACTTTTAGTCCTAAACATAGACAGGTAATAATAGGTGGGTGGATTTCACATTTTATTGTGGATCAGCAGTACCTGAGGTCTCACTGGGACATTACTGCTGGGCTCCAGCACCAGTGGTTGCTCAGTCACTCTAGGTGTAGTCTGAAGATTTGCAATTCTAGTAAGCATAAAAAGGCACTTGTGTAGTGAATACAAGTGCCAAATACGTTTGAAAATGAACATTTTTAATTGCTGTGCTGTTATGGCCTCTATCTAGATGTCTCCGCAGAACCGCCTGTACTCATATGTGGGGCTTTGTGGAGGTGACTAAACTAGGCTTTGTAATTCTGGGATTAAGGATATGTGCTGCATTTAGAGTACGTTATCTTGGATGTGAGTGCTACTGCCAAAGAATAGGTAGCCTAGATGTTTCTCCTCTTTGATATCTCTCTGCCATGCCAACCTACCTTGCAGCCAGCTGACTGTGAACTGAAACATTACAAACTGTGAGCCAAAATTATCAGTTCCTCCTTTAACTTTGGGTGTTGGGTATTTTGTTCTAGGAAAGGAAATAGTAAGAAAATAGTAACTAAGACAGAGAATATTCAGAAAAAGGGAGAGTATAACCATGCATAGTTTCCTGAATCTGCCTTCAGATTCATGCAGAGCAACTTTTCTACTACTTCGCAGGTCAGTCATTAACTCTAAAGTTTTCAGCACAATACCATTCCTTATACTATGAAGACCTTTAGAGAAGAGAGTTACAAAATATTGTAATCCACTGGTATATAAATTCTTAAATCACTGATTTTGCATTTAGGTTTAGGAATTACTTTGCCTTGCAGTATACCAATCTATTACTCTAATTTCAGAAATACTTATTTGACATCCTATTCTCTTTCTAAATAAACAGACAAACTCTTCCTCATTTAAAAGAACCCGTGTTCCATTTTTTTTTATTTCAAGATCATTTTTGTGATTGTAAGGCACTACCAATTTTATCATGAATCTCAAACAGCATCTTCAATTTTGAAAAACAAAAGAAATCACAGAATTATGAATGAAGTATTTGCTTTCAGGAATTTCTTGTAACAGCAAATACACTTTAAACTTCTTGGAAATAAAATTCTTAACATAGCTTAATTTTCATTTAATATCTAACTGTTGTGCAACCCTGTAACTCATTTATTGAATGCTATAATTTGAATCCAGAAGGTTCCCCAAAAGCTCACATGTTGAAGGTTGGGTGCCCACCCAGTGCACTATCCCAGAGATGGTGTAAACTTTAGGAATGAGGTCTTGTGGTAGTTCATTGGTTCCACTCCTTTCAAAGCTATATTTTGTCTCTGATCCCTCTTCCCTCTCTCTGTGTCTCTCTCTCTCTGTCTCTCTCTCTCTCTCTCTCACTATCACTCTCTTTCCTCCTGCCCCTCACTCTCTCAGTCATAGTTAGATGAGGGGCTCTGCCCTATCACGTCCTCTGCCGTAATACTCTGCCATACACAAGAAAGAACAAAGTCAGACTGTCGGAAACACTTGAAATTCCTACCTAAAACATACCTGTCCTTCTTAACGTTATTTTCCCCATGTATTTGGTCACAACAGAAATTTGAGTAATATGATAACTGAACACCAATAGAATATTGAGAGGAAATATTTTGGAGGGAACCAGATGATGACGGTAGGGAATTCTTGGATGAGTTTAGTGCCCTGGTAGAAGTGGACCAGGAGAAAAGTCTGTTCTCCTTTTTATGTGAGAGAACAGCGAAGCACCATCCCCTGTGAACCTGAAAGCAGGTCCTCATTAGACATTAAATCTACCCATGCCTTGATCTTGGATTTCTCAGCCCATAGACCTGTGAAAAATAAATGTCCGCTGTTAAAATCTACTCAGTTGTCTTTGTTAAATTTTCTTGTTGCTGAGATAAAATGTGCAATAACCAAAGTTAAAGGAAAAAGGTTTATTTGGCTCACAGTATACAGAGGGTTCAGCCTATATAGTCAGTTGAATGCAAAGCCGGCCAGCATGGCACAGGGGTATCACAAAGGAGAAACAGTTCTCAGCATGGCAGGCAGAGGCAGAAGCCAGGGACTGGCATGCAGCAGCCTGTTTTTATCCTTTTACCACTTCTTTTGTTTGATGCATCCACGCCAGGACAGGCCTTCCCATAATCTATCCACAGATTTATGCCAAACGGATCACTGGGCTAGTTTAGTAATCCTGCATCCTTCATCCCAGCACTACACACTTACTCCCAAAGTCACCCAGCTCACATCCAGCCCAGTCTGAAAGCCCCATCGATGGCTGCATGATGCTTTGAAGTGACGGATAGACACAAATCACAACAATGTACGGAAGTTTGTTCTAGCAGACAAATTGGACTGAGTAATTTCCTCATGTACCCATTTTAATGTTTCAGCTTCTGTTTTAGCACATTTGAAACAAGAAATTCGATAGGAAGCAACAACCATAATTTGATTTCTTTTTTTTAATCTTAATAAAAATAGATTTTTGACAAGTAGAAAAAAAAAAAAACAAAAACAAAAAAACACTCTTTTTATTTCTGCCAAAAAAGAAACCCACCAAAATCTCATAACAAAATGATTAGAGAAGCTGGGTGTGGTGGCTCATGCTTATAATTCCCAGCACGTGGGAGGCTGAGGCAGGAGGATCATTGCAAATTTGAGACCAGCCTGGGCTACAAACTGAATTCAAAGTCAGTCTGAACTACATAACGAGACCTTGTCTCAAAAAAAGCCAAAAAAAAAAAAAAAAAACCTTGAAATAATAATAGTTAGTACACTCTGGCTCATAATCTTGGAAGGGCCACAATGTTCTTCAGTACACAATTCATAGTCAGCAATGACAGCAACAAGTGTTATTCAGAAGAAGAAACAAAGAGATAAAAGAACAAAACTTTATCTTCAAAGAAACAAATTAGTATACATGCTAGAATATTTTTGAAACAATGGAATAGATAGTTTGGGAATTTATTCAGACTTCTCTCTACTTCTTATATATTTATTCTCTCTCTCTTTCTGTATATACATATGCATATGTGTATGTATGTATATGTATGAAAAGATATACATATATATTTAAGGTAGGTATGGGACTCTTTATGAAGTTTTCACACAATTTTTCCATCTGTATTCTAAATTTGAGAGTAGTAACTTTGTAGTAAAGTGACACTACATGAAGACACAGGGCTAACTGTGGGGTCTAACTGTGTCCATTTGAAGAAGAGGAGAACAAAGTCCATGAACAGTGAACTACCTTTGGAAGGCAAAGCAAGCTTGACACTCACAGCTTTAGTCTCAAAGTTTTGCAAATGAATATAATTGTTTCACTGCAACTGTTATACGTATTAAAATGATCCTATATCTCAGAGCTCTTTGTATACTGTGTCACCAATAAATAATAACACTATTAAATAATGAGTGTGTTGTATAGTACAATTTTTACATTGCTAAAGAATACTAAATAAAGGCCTTGGATTTTATTTATCTTTGGCAAAGTTTGAAAAATAATTCCTTTGTTATTACCAATAACATATAAAAATTAAACAACTATATCTGGTTTTCCATTAAACATAATATATGTTATACAAGAATTTCATAGCATTACCATATCTTCTGATTTCTGCTTGCAGAAAATTGGAGAGGAAGATATGTTTTTCTAAACACTTCCCTCAACTACAGAAATGTTGAAGATTATCAAGATATTCTCGGCAGTACACCCAGTGTTTCTAAAACTTTATATTTCTAAATATTTCAGATGTACAGCTTAAAATTAATTTTGAATCCAGAATATTCATTTACCAAAAATATCTTGAATTGATTATAAAATTTTGAGATCTGAAACTTTCTTCACTCTCAAAAGATAAAATGTGCAAAATTTGAATTGGGAGAACTTTCACAGCATTCTGGAATCCAATGTTTAATCACACACTTGACACTACTGATTCTGTTTGCCTTGACAAAACTTCAATCAGCAAGGCTCATGTCTTAACTAAACAGAAAAAGCAAATGATTCGTTCAGTGTTTTTGTCAGACTTCAATGCCCCTGAACTCTCAGTTAGAAAACAATGGGTAGAAATCGTTTGAAAAATTACTTCTAATCCAAACAATAAAATGTTAATATTGTCAAGCAATAGATATATTCAATGTTTGTAAAAAATATATACTTTCCTACAAAAAGTTCTCCAGACAAAACACTATTTGCTAATTTAAAGACAGAATATTGTGTCTCAAGCCAAATCTAAATGTGACTGCAATGTTAGACATTAAAGGAGTCTGGCTGGGGATTTAGCTCAGCGGCGTACATGCTAGGTACTAAAAAGACAAATAAATAAAAAATAAAATAAAAGGAGTCATCTAGTTGTTCATTGAATAGAAATCTCTCACTTGTAAGAAACTAGCTTAAATTATTAAAAATAATATCTATTTCAAATAGAAGATCATTGATCACTGAGAACCTTTGTTTTAATGACTCACTTTACCATTATGTCAAAAAGATCCTATAATATTAAAAAATGTGTTTCTCCAAATACAGTCATTTATCAGACTCTTTTACTTGATAATACAGAAAGAAATTTTTAGGATGCTTCTGTTCCTAACTTCTATATTGGTGACAAAATCAAAATTCCTTTTACTTTGCAATACTTGGCAACCAAGTCAGGCATTCCTGATGCTCTCCTATTATTAATGCAATTCTGATAAAGATAGCCATTAGCGGGGCTATGTTTTCTTTTCCTTTTGCTTTCTTTCTTTCTTTCTTTCTTTCTTTCTTTCTTTCTTTCTTTCTTTCTGCTCTTGGAAACTACTTTGCCACACAGGATGACTGGACCTTTCTGCCTCATTAGTGTCAGTTACAGAAATAAATTCATCAGGAAACTTTTCACTTCCTATTTTGACATTTGTCTTCTAATGTTAGAGGTTTCATTTTTCCTTCTTATTCCAAGAACCTTTCAGATACTTTATCCATAATCAAAATTAAGCACTGAATTTTTAGTTAATACGTTTTTCAGATAGTATGTATTTTATACTACCTTAAAATGATTTAAACTATAACTTTTAAATCAGTCATATATGTATTTTCATGCAGAAAAAATCAAAAGAGGAATAAAAAACATTTTGTGACCTCATAGAGACACAAAAGTAACAAATAAAAATGTAATAAAATATATTCCAGGAAATACCAAAATCATAAGCTGCCAATAACAATTGTTAGAGAAATTAAAATATCTCTTTAAAATAGATAAAATTCGACACTAGACATCTTGTATATATTTATTTATTTATTTATTTATTTATTTATTTATTTATTTTTTTGTCTTTTTCCTTTTTATCAGTACCAGGGATAGAACTCACGACTGCCTGCTTGCAAGGCAGGCGCTTATGCCGCTGAGCTAAATCTCCAGCCCCATATATTTTTAAAGTATACGTAGTTTTTCTTTTTTCTTTTCATAATTACTATTTCAAAATTTATATTTATCAAGTTAAGATACTAAGATATTTGAATTTTTTAAAAATGAAAATTATATTACAACTTTTGAAAAAGTGCTATAATCAAATATTTGGTTTCTTATCAACTTTGGGTTCAATATGTGACCTCACTTCAATTGCTAATGTTCTTTTGGCAAATATATACAAATGATTTTCTTTACTGGTATGAGTATAGGGATTTTAATGTTCTAAAATTAGTTTAAATATTTCCTTTATAGTCTCTTATTACATTTCTATTTAGAGAAAAAGTATTTCTCTTATTTTGATATATCCTCCTATTAAAGGAATACATATATATAGACCTGCTAGTAATTAAATTCATATCTTTAGTTTTAGTTTATTTGATGAAATATCTATTTCATAATCCCATGAGCAGAGATCATGTTTATGTTACTTTTTCTCTAGTAGTAGAATTTTGGATATAATATATTTACAAAATATATATTTAATGAGTTTTTTATTGTTGTAATTATTTTGTTATTTTTCATCCTTTGGTTTTAAACTTTCTACAAGCATTATATTTTATAAAAGGTCAATAATTTCATAGGTAACTTTCAAATTAAGATAAAAATTAATATGTAGTATTTTACATTTATGTCATTATTATTACTTATTTAAATTTTAGACCAAATTTACATAACATAGTTAAATTAAAATAGGAAGAATATATGGTTTTGGAGTTTAGTAGATTGGGTCTAAATCTTACCTCTCCCTTAGTAATTTTTGGACTGTGAGAAATATTTTATCAGGCAAATTAATAAACCATCATATCAGCTAGACATATTTTAAAATTCCACTATTTCCAAGCATTAGGAATGATAATTTGGGGCTTTTTTATAAGCTACTCAGTGTTTCGCTTTTTCCCATTACAAATGAAGATAATGCCATTCATGTAGTAGTGAAAGGAATTTACATAGATATGAGACAATTGGAACATTCACCTCTGGGCAGATGCTTATGCTTTTCCAATCATTTAACTTTGTGCTTCATGTCTCTTTATGTACCTCTGAAAAAGTTTGTAATCTGTGAAATATTTATAATCTAAAAGATAAAATAAAATTCTATGGAACTGCAAGAATTGAAATGTATTTTGTAGGATTTGAATATTTTCTCTTTTGCTTTTAAGTACATGATCAGAACTAAAGGATTTCAAAGCTGATTGGAAGCTAATTCATGAATTAATGTGATGGGTATTTGGGAACCTATCATATATCATGATAAGCACAGAGACATTACAGATGCCCTCTGCCACTTCATGAGTCTTTTGATAGGGTAGTGATACGAAAAAAGAAAAGTGACAATGAAAACTAAACAGATGATGATTAAATTGTAGTGAGCTACAAATTTAGTTAAAATGATAGAAACTTAAGGAACAAGATGTGTCAGATTGTGCATACATGAGATTTATAGAATTTCGTAGAGAAAATCATTCTCCAAATAGAAGTAAATGAATGATAGGAAGAATGAAATTAAGAGCATTTCAAGCAAAGAGAACACTGTACGAAAACCAAGAAATGATAAAAAGTTTAAAGTTTCACCTGTTAAGGGAATGAAGCATTATCTATGTGCCCATGTTTTTCTAGTCCAAATAAAATTGGAGAAACAAGACTGAAGAGGTAGGTAAGATCATTCCCCATAGGGCTAAGGAAAACTTCTGGCTTTTATTTCACATGTAGTGGAATAACATTGAAAATTTTCTAGTGTGTAAAGTTGTGAACTGATATTTATTTGAATGCTTATTTTTCAATTTTTTATTAGTAGGTATTTATAGTGCATAATCATCACATTTACTGTGGGGCGTTGACACATGCATGTAACACATCTTTTTCCATTCCTTCCCGTCCTCTGCCTCTCTTCTCATGCCCCTTGGATTTTGAAAAATTTGGATGTGTTTTTTATTCCTCATTATCTTTTATTCTGCCCTTCATTTATATTTTGGCTTTCCCATACTAAAGAAACTATGTGATATTTAACTGTCTGTGTCTGATACATTCACTGAATATTATAGTCTCAATATTTACCCATTTTCATATGGATAACTCAGATTTATCCTTGTTTCTTTTGCTGATAAATATAGCATGGACTAAAGGGGAAGAAAAAAAAGAAACTATTGAGAATGCTATTTGGCTAGTCTAACAAGCAGTGACCCTAGGGATCAAGATATCTTACTGTGAAGATAAAATGTGTAAGACTTGTCTGTGCAGCAAAGAAAAATGAGAAAGCAAGTGGAATCAAAGATGACTCCTAGATTTTTTCACACACTTATCTGTATGGATGGTGATGACTTTGTTCTATTCTTTGAGTCAAACAATGACTAAGGACTCAAAGAATACTTGGATAGAAATAGGTCACATATATACCCAATTGTAAACAGATATTTCAAGCAAGTAGTTGATATCTTCCTTTAAACATAAAGTTTAAAGCAACTAATGTAATTATTAGTTTAATAGATGGCACTTGTATCACATTGGTAACATATTTAAAGACATTCCATAATTTGAAAAGTGATATGTCTTAAAAAGAATGTTTATGATATTCTGAAATTTAAATACTACTTATTTTAAAGATTTATATTGAGTTTTATATAATATAATGAAACTTCTGCTTAATATATAAATTTGCTTTTAAACTGCTTTTGACTTTAGCATTTCTGTATGTACATCATTTCTTAATTATCTGAATTGAGAGTCTTGAATACATGTATTGCAAATTGCTTCATTATCTGCTCTCACATCCTAATATTGTGTGATTTTAGCTATTAATCTATAGATTCACATATATACTTACAGTATTTGATTATAGTATATATAATCATATAAGGTATATAATTGGTACATGTATAGAGTACTAAGGTTTTCTAGTCAAAATTTGGCATGCAGAGAATATTTCTGTGAATTTAACAAAAAAGTAAAAGAATGCATACAAAAGTTTTTCTTTAGTAGTTATTTCAAAAAGGTGAGAAAAGTCAAATAAATCTCTCCTTGTTATGCAAATCACAGAAATGGGATTACTTCTCATCAGTTTAATTCTAAAATCTATGTTCATAATAACCATCATATACTACAAATAATGAATATTTAGTAATCACATACACCAGTACATATAATGATTTCCAGTTTTCTCTTAGTTTTCCATACATGTATGTACATACATTATATAATGTGAATTATAATTTATTTGGAAAATATTGCATCCATTGTACATTTCTATCAAGGAATATGATAACTGAAAAATAAATTATAAATCACTTAATTAATTTTGAAAACTTGATTTCCTAGTGTATGAATTTAAGATAAAAGTACGTATACAACCAAATATATGTAATTTTATACACACACATATGTATATATATATATTATATGAATACATATATATATTCATATAATTTGGGTGGGAATGTAAGCCATCTTGTAAGTACACACATAATAACATACATGTGTTTATATACCTATGTATATGTTCAGAAAAAACATTCAAATGTATCAGAATATATTGAAGACAAGTCATGGGTGTTACATATGAGTAAATTTTTATTGTTAATTGATTTTTAAAATTGTATGTTGTAGACTGAAATATTTTATTCAAGAGAGTGAAAGAGTTTGAAATATACAAGGATCCAACACATAAGCTGTCTCTTTTTGGATAGATTAAGAGGTCTATACTTAACCTTTTCAAGTATTTATTTATATTTTTTGTGAGCAATATAAAAAACTATAATATTTATAAGCTAGCTGTGGCAAGCAATTTGTAGCATTGGTCTTGATCATGAGTTGTTCCTATGCCACCAAAAGGACACGCAAAGAAAGCAAATATAAAGTTTTACATCAAATAAATGGAAAATGATATGAAAATTCCTCAAAAATTGCTTGTAACTATAATGTGTGCTAGGAGTCTCATTTCTGAATAAATGGCCAGGGAAATAAGTTCACTGTCTCTAAGTTATACTTGCACTCTTTGTGATCATTGTACCATTATTCACGATCGTCAGGATCTGGAAACATGGATCATTATTGCATGAAAAAAAATGTGTATGTTTATGTTTTCGTGTGTGTATTATCTTAAATAGTACATATTTGTATATGTATATGTGGACATTTTACTAAATAATGTCATTCAGTGAGAAACTGGATTATCACATTTCTATGTGATGTATAAAAATTTTAGTCCAGGGGTGGGGAAACAGCTTAGTGGCTCAGCTCTTGCCTGGTAAACACCAAGTTCTGAGTTTGATTCCCTACACACACACACACACACACACACACACACACACAAAAAAAAAAAAAAAAAGTCAGCCCAGCTTGGATGGGTGATTCATACATCTAATAACCCTTGGGGTGCTCAGACAGGAGCTTCAAAGCTTCAAGATTAGGCAGAGCTGCAGAATGAGATTTTGTCACAAAACAAAGCAGTAGTATGAGGTAGCTGAGTGAGAGAAATAGGAAAATGTTTACCAAAGGAGGCATACATTCAATCATAAGATAAACTTTTAGAAGAGCTAATGAACAGCTTCCTGGCAACAACTACTAACAATGTACTGTATACTTGCTATTTACTAAGAGATTAAATTTTATTTATTTATTTATTTATTTTTTGTCTTTTTCGTTTTTACCGGTACCAGGGATCGAACTCACGACTGCCTGCTTGCAAGGCAGGCACTTATGCCGCTGAGCTAAATCCCCAGCCCCGAGATTAAATTTTAAATATTATCACCAGAACCCAGTAACAAGTGAAGTGAGCGATATGCTAGTCAGCTTCATTTTGGTAACCATTCCATAATGTAATCAAGTATCTAACATAAAGTTGTATGTAATTAATAAAAATAATTTTTGTGAATTATATCTTTAATTGTAAAACTCAATCACTTCATTATAAACTATGAATGTGAATAAAGAACAATAAACTTGTAATGGGAGAAATGAACAAAAAGAAAAACAGTAGCATTGAAATAAGCACATTTCAGATAATAGTCCTGTGTGAGCCAGAAATTAAAATCCTCTGGCAAAAGTATTTACACAAAAACTTTATAAGTGAACAAAGTATATACATGATTTTTAAGAATTTTTTTTTCTACTTTTTATTAAAAGAGAAAGAAAAAAAAAACAGAAAAAAGGATACAAACAATACAGAATCTCAGAAAAATAAACAGTAAGAAATTACCAGTTGATAAGTTACGTAACATCATCTAAGAAATAGTTGCTTGTTATAAAATTAAAGCATACAAAGTGATATTCAAAAAATGATACTGCCAACAGTTCTGCTCAACGATCCAACAAGAACTTAGCAATATGGTAATCAGTCCTACACACCCTTTTTTTTTTTTTATCTTAAAGAGGGTAAGATTAAATATAATAAAATAGAACAAAACAGTTTATAAGGAAGCAATTTAAAGAAACACAGATTTCAAAGCAAGTCCACTGGAGATCTTCACTATCTTATTTTCTCTAGTTTTCTTCCAAATAGTTGTCCCCATCTTCACACACATTGAATATATACTGAACACTATAGAACTAATCAAATCATTTCAGGATGATGAAGGCTTTTTAGGTCTTCAAGACCTGATTTTGGGGAAGTCAGAATGACTACCATAATGTTTCTCAGTCTCTACATAGTAGCTGTCTTTATCTTTATGAATGCTGAAACTGAACATAAGAGACTAGACTAACATCACTCTAACAGTGAATGATAGTATTGCTAGATTTTATATCATAAAGCTACAGAATTAGCACTGGGTTTCTTAGTGTCTCTTCTTCAGAGTATCCGTTCCTTACATCATGTATTATATAATCTGTTCCCATAAATAGTTTAGAAATTCTTCCCATCTGTGAATCTCTATCTACATGTATATCTATCCTTTCTGTATTATAGGGAAAAATGGATCAAAACAAAATAAATTCCTAGAAAAACATGAAATGAAAAAGACATATAGGACCACAATATTAGGTGATCGACAGTAGTTACTATGCTTTCTCTTGTTATCTTCAATAGAATTGTCTACATCATCAGGCATAATATAACTGAATATAACATTACATAGCTATTTTAATAAAAACAAAACTTTGAAGATTTAGTAGGACTTGAAAAGCAAAACCAGAATGGATATCTTTTACATCTTGTCACCTTCAGAGTAGTTGCATCTACTCTTAGACTTGATACTATCAAGCATACCAAATTCAGATAAAATCAATTGAGGCTAATCAACAGTCTTACAAACTAGCTTCAAAGAAGATCAGTCATAGTAAGACAATCAATCATGTATGTGTCATACTATGACAGTCAGTCATAGTAAGACATAGTAAGACATAAGTAATACAGGATTTCAGTGTAAGTTAATAAGAAATTTAGGATAGTTACCGCGTATAACCTGCTATTTTTGGGTTAGCTGTCTATGCCCTCAAATCTAATATGAGTAGACAGACAGGAACAAAATTTAATCAAACTAAACAGTGATAAGACTACTGTGACTTTTAAATCCTGATACACTATTAACAATGTCCTCTGCCTTCCTTTTTTAGGTGCTTTCCCTTTCTCAGGGAGCTTTGTATATTTTGGGTCCATTAGCTCTTTTAGATTTTAGATTAGTGGGTCAACTTGTAACTATCTGAGTGTTGCTAAACCTTTTTACCCCTGAGATTGATCTAGAGCTGTACTCTTTTACTTACTAAAGTCACAAGGTTTTCCTTTCTTTGAACTGTGTAGTTCTACACTGCACAAAAGTGTCGTAGCTTTCCAATCTATCTACGGCTGCTGGACAAGTTGTCCCTATTTATCTCTGGTTTCCTGTCACATAGAGCATTGTTTTTTCATCTTTGACTCTGTTATTAACCTTCTTTCAGGTTGATTGTATTTCCTATTCAGAGCATCTCAATGGATCCTGTCTCCTAATCTACTCTGCCTGTTTTCTTTTTTGTTAGTGTATCAGAGCTACCTATATTAAAGATTACAGCTTATCGTCTCTGCCTCATTTCTCTATTTTATTCTTCTGCTATTATTTGTCCACTTTACTTCTTCATTCCACTGTCTGCCTCATTCATTGAGGCCTCTCTGCCACTTTTGCTGGAATCCTGGTATTTTTTCCTCTCTCTCTCTCTCTCTCTCTCTCTCTCTCTCTCTCTCTCTCTCTCTCTTCTCTCTCTCTCTCTCTCTCTCTCTCTCTCTCTCTCTCTCTCTCTCTCTCTCTCTGGAATATCTTTCACTATATTTTGTAGGGTTAGGTTGGTGGCCATGAACTCCCACAGTTCCTCCTTGTCTTGGAAATATCTTATTTCTCCCTTAATTTTGAAAGAGAGTTTATCTGGGTACATCAGTCTTCCTTGGAGGTTATTTTCTTTCAGAGCTTAGACTATTTCCCCCAGGCTCTCTTCAATTTGAGAGTTTGTGTTGATAAGTATGTCTTTTTTTTTTTCATAATTTTTCCATTGTTAATAATCTGCTTCTTTTCTTTGATTGCTTTTAATATTCTGTTCTTGTGTTAGATTTCTGGAATCTTGATTATTATTTGTCTGGTGTAGATCTGTTTTGATTGTAGGTGGCTGGAGTTCTGTATGCCTCATTTATATGAATATCATTTCTTTTTCCCATACTTAGGAAGTTTTCCTTAATTATATCTGTGAATAGCTTTTGTAGTTCATTTACAGTTACTCTTGCTTCTTTGCTCATGTTTTTTATTCTTATAAATCCTCTTGTCATCTTCTAGCCTTTGAATTGTTTCTTCCTGGTTCCTTGTTATTTTTAACAAATCTTTTCTTTCATGATCGCACACCATAAATCTCTTTTCAAGTTTCAAAAGGCTAAAAATTTAGTTTCTGTCAAGGCATTTTGCCAGCTTTCAATGGAGTTTTTAGTTTCCAGGTTATCTCTTGGAATCTGTTTCATGCATTCTAGATTTTGTTTATATTCTTCATCAAAAGTTTCTCTTTCTTTTCTGAGTTCCTCCGCTCTTCCATCTTTGTTCTCTTGGAAGGGGCTTATCATTTCTTTAATTAATCTTTTTATACCTTGCCTCACTTGGATCAGAAGTACAATTTTAAATTCATCTATGAGGTCATGAAGGTATTTCTTTATGTCCGCTGATGCTTTGTCTAATATTGTATGATTACTGCACTGCTTCTCCTCTGTATTTACCTCTCCTGGGCTTATTTATCCAGGGTCAGTGGCTGGAGGTTTTTTTTTTTTTTTTTTTTTTCTTTTCTTTTTTTTCTTTTCTATTTCCGTCTCTTGTCACGTTTCTGGTTTCTTTCAGACAGATGTGTCCAGGGGGTCTCTGGTCCTCTTCGTATTGCTTAGGGTCTTTTTGAAGCATGCTGACTTGGGTTTTGCTGCCCTCCCCAATTTGCTGTTATCTGAGTTTTCTTAAACTCCCTCCCAAGGGCTCAGGATGATGCAGGGACACTCACTTCAGGCCGCCTAGTCCAGAGTTGAAGATGTAGGCATGCAGGCACAGTTCCCTGAAGCTGATCAAGTATGGCAGGAAACCGAAAAGTTCTGGTACTGGATTTTTGATTATTGTCTGAATAGCTGTTTTCAGAAGCATATTCTCTGGGCTCCGTTCATAGTGGTGGCTCTGTGGGGCTCCAACCCCATGGGCCTGGCAGCCGCGAAGACACACTCACCTGCACAGGGACCTTGGGGCACTCTGCCAGTGGGGGCCAGCTCAGTGCCAGCACTGCAGGCTCGGGTCCTCGCGTGAGTGGTGAGGGTGAAGGCAGCGATGCATCCCAGCAGTCTGGTCCCATGCCAAAAACACCACAATGTGCCCTCCTCCTCACGCCTTCCAGGACATGGCCCCAAATATTTTTATTTTTAATCATGCCACAATTCACTAAATTAAATTTATCATGAGAAATGTGGATCATATTTTTATTGTGACTAGAGAATGTTATCAGTACTTTCTTTAGCAAAGATATTTTATTTATAATATATCAATCCTTAGGTTGTATAATGGCTGCTTATTTATTCATAGTTATTTTTACTTAGCAGCCCTTAAAATTGTTTTCTCCAATATACCTAGGATATTTTTAAATTTTGTCATTAGCTTCGATTTACTTGTAAAAAGCATGATACAAATTTCTATTCCTGTAACATTAGACCACAATTAATGAGGAAGTTACCTATATTAGGCTGATTAACAAGTAAAAAACACTGGTCTGCTCTCCCAAGTGCCTAGGGGGGAAAAATCTCTGCACTTTAATGGCACAGATAAGGTTTAAGAGCTTATCGTTTTCAGTTTTTAAAGATCTATACTAAAGAATGTAAGAGATAAGAGTGGGTTGGTTATCATTCCTTGTTAATTGCAACCACTGCTCCTTTTATAAAGGTTCATTTACAACTAACTCCACACATTTATCTTCTAATTTATAGTTGTTAAACTGCAGGAAACGTTTGCTGTTTTCTGTGGTGCTAGAAATCAAAAACTAAATTTTACATTCTTTCTTAAATTATATATGAATTTAGCCCTCAATTAAGAGAAGAGTTGCTAATTCTTTAGAAGACCTACTTTGTTAAAGACATACTATGAGGAATTTCATAATCCTCCTACTGGCCCAGTGAAGTGAGATTTTTGGTACAATTTAAATGAATGAAATTTGAACAGTTTCTCAAAATCTTACAAATAATTGTCTGATCATAATCACTTATTTTCAGTCTTTCTATTGAACTCATGTTTTTATGACAATTCATCAAATATCTCAAACAGTTGAAATTAGTAGTAAATTTTTCATGTTAAAATAAAGCTTTTATTAATCTATTTGAATTATAATCCCAGAATTTCTTCTGGTCACAGATAGTCTATTGGCTTTAAGGATTAAACTTTGGATTCCTGTGGTTTGAATGTAGATCTCTGAGAATCCTGGGTAGGACAACATAGAAGGAGGCTTTATTTTAAAAATAAATAATTACTATCAGTTTTCAAAAACAGAAAATGATGAAGCCTAGGTCTATTAATTAAGATTAATGAATACAAAGGCCTGTATCCTTGAAAAATTATGAGAAACAATTTTAATTTCAAAATTTCTACAGTTTAAATTCTATGGTTATTTTGATTATAAGTGTGCTGCAGTTGCTACAGAACCATAGGAAATGGCAGCAATATGAGATGATAAATCAATGAAACTTTCCTAACATGCAACCCCAACTTTAACAGCAGGAGATTGGGTGGACCAACGAGATGGAACAATAGGATGCCCCAATCTTATCCTTCACAGAAATTCTCCTTTAAAAATAACATGCAGACAGAAAAACTGCATTTTTTTCTAGAGAACAGTTCTGAAGCTCAGTACCTTAGAAGGACACAAAGCTGAGAAAAGCCACATTAAAAATGGTCAATGCAACAACTTTTCTATAAATATATCAGCTCCTCAAACAAAGGGTTCAGCAATGTCTCCTTTGAGGGGCAAAAAGAGATTCAGGCACTTGTCCTGTGAACACCTCCAGCTCTGTCTTAAGAACTGACTATTATTGACTTCATTCCTCAATAAAAGCACTGAAGAAACTTCAGTAGGTTGCAGGTCTTTGGGCTGCTGATGTTAAAGGAATCTGAGTCAGATAGAAATGTTACAGGCAACCAGACAGGCCCTCAAAGGAGCCAGTGCAGAAGGCCAGATACCTTGCAACTGTGGGGGAGACAGATACCTCCTGCTGTGGGCCAGACCTCAACAAAAGATAAATGCATCTAAATATTTCCTATGGATAAGCATCAGGTTGATATTCTGAATAGGTCTCTGTTACCCTGAGGAAGCCAGGAGACATCATTCCACCCCACTACAGGCAGAGTTACTATTTTTTAAGCACACCTGATTGCTATGTGACTGCTTTCCTATTTATTCCTGATTTAATCAATTTTACCTGAACAATGCATCTTAGTGTTGACCATAGTTCTGACCCACTTTATGCCCACCTTGTGAGTTCCCAGTTTCCTCTCTGTAGGCCTGCCTCACTTTGTAGTTTTATTTTATAAAATTCCCCCAAAAGGGAGTTTCTGACAACCCACTTGGGACCCCTTCAGTCTCCCAAACAGAAGCTTTCTTTCTCCCAATAAATACATTCTGCTCCTAACCTCTTTTGTTCCTAAAATTCATTCTTTGATTTTAGAGAACATGAATTCAAACTGGACATCTAATAGGTTAAGAATTCCATTCCCCTATTTCACTGAGAGCAAGAGATGTCTTTGAGAGGCTATCACAGCTTTGTGCAATTAGAAGAGGTACACAAAATAAGACCTCGCTCCTTGAAAAAAAGACAGGTGCCAATACACCTCTAACATCATTGAAATTCTGTGCTTTTGTGTGTTCTGAGGGAGTCTTTACTTTTAGGGGATATGGGAAAGTTAAGCATATGCATTTAGAATCATTTTTTATTCAAAAGATTTCCAAAGAAATGAAATTGATCTCTCATTCAGGGCTACCTGGTAGTTATTAAAAAACAGGAAGTAATCTGATTGCTGCTCTGCCAGAGTGTCTGTGTAGCCCCAGATGGTTACTAGTGGGGCAAATAAAGTAAATTCTGAGAAACTGAACCCAGTAAATCCTTTTAATTAGGACTTTATATGTATTCAGACAAAACACATGTGAGTAATGTTTTTCAATATTTCAATATTTTAAAAAAAATTCAAAGAAGATAATGAAATAGACAAACATGATCCATGCACAGTAACAAAATTAACTTTCAAAAACTGATCCTTATGAAGTATATGAAGTATATATGTAAGAGACAATTTAAGACAGTTAATAAGCTCAGAAGAACTATTTAAAAAAGAAAATAAACTATGAACAAAATGTGAACTTTTCAAAACGATAGAAAAAGGAAATATAAATAATAGCCAAACACATTCTGAGTTTAAACAATACTATAATTAAATATTTTGAGGGTGAGAAACCCCACAACTGAACTAAAAATAAAATTCACTAGAAAAATGCAATCAGAGATTTGACCAAGTAGAATAATTGTTCCATTCAAAATAGCACATTTCAAATTACCACTCAAAAGAGTAAAAAATTAAGAGTGAAAATACTAAAGACGACTTGCAGGATAGATAGGCCAAATTATAAGAATATTTTGGAAGTTATGAAAGGATCAGAAAGAGAGAAAAGAGCATGAAGTTCATTTAAAGTACTAGTTAGTGAACAATTCCCAAATTTGGAAGGCACAATAGATATGCAACTTCAAGAAGAAAAAAAGATCATACATACGGTAAATCAAAAGAAGTCTTAAGATCAGAAATGTAAAATAAAGGAGAAATTGTACAAAACCAGGGAAAGACCTTTGCAGAAAGGCAACAAATCAGGGGAAGACAATTGAGGAGCTTAGGGAGGGAGTAAAGTGATTGAAAATCATCAGGGACTGATGAACTGGGCTCCATCATGGGGATCAGAGGAGACTACTCAGCAAGTAGACAATGCATGGCCTCCCATGAACCTGCCAGCCCCCCCCCACTTCCATCCCTAAGAAGCTAGCTGATTTGGAAGACTCAGGATGAGATGCTAGCAACTGAGGTGAAAGGAATACCTTCATGCTTGTGTTGTTTGATTGACTTTGCAGGCCTGAGGCTGGTGGCCTGGGCATCTACTTGGAGGAAGGCAATGTGCGTTGTGGCAACTGTGGGGGATTTCCTTTTGCCTTGTTCTTAAAATCTAATATTGTATTTTATTTTACTGTTTTGTTCTATTTCTGTTTTGGGTAACCTGAGCAACTACTCTGAAGATAACAATGTACAGTATTACAACAATTGTTAAACTTCTATCATCTTGTTTGAAAACCTATACAGATTTTGTGTGTGTGTTGTTGCTGTTATTTTGCTTGTGCTGTTGTTTTTTAGGTTTGTTTGTACACTGATTTTTTTCTTTCTTCTCTTTAAAATAAAAAAAAATGTACGATAGATATTGTGAATTGGGAAGAAACTGTTCAAAAGAGAAAAATTGTGATGGGGAAAGGAAGAATGGGTAAAGGAAAAAGATATATGGATAATCAACATAGTAAAAGTAAACAGCTAAACTCTGTTTGATCATTGAAAGGAATGTTTTGTGCGAATATTGTTTAGACAAGATATCATGCCAATACTACAAGACACCCATACACAATGTATCTAGCATTGTAGCTGTCCTACTACCCTGTTTTTTGTTTGTTTATTCATTAGTTGTGGAGGTTTTTTGGGTTTTTTTTGTTTTTTTTTTTTTTTTTTTTTTTTTTTTTTTTTTTTTTTGACTTTTTAAGACAGGGTCTCACTATGTAGTTCAGGCTGGATTGAACACACTTTTAGCCCAGGCTGGTCTTGAACTCACAATAATCCTCCTGCCTGAGCATCCCAGAGTGCTGGGATTACAGGCCTGTGCCATGCTCAGCCTATTACCCTGTTTTGACACTCATTTTCATTATCTATTTTCTCTCTAAAATAAAATTTTAAAAAAAATCCTCAGGAAAATTATACATACAGTGAGATACAGATAGATGTTTAGACTGACAGACCAATAGGTATAGATAGATATCAGTTTTCCCAAATGAATGTATGAATATAATGATTATGTACATGTATATAAAACATGATGTCATAATGTGATAAAACATATGTCAAAGAGAGTTTTCAGAGCCAGTAAAGTGACTTGGTTTATGATGAAATACTTCACAAATATCAGTCTTCTCAGAAGAAAACTTGTAGGCTCTGGTGGTAGGACATAATCAATGTGGAAAAAAGGAATGTGTCAAACGAGAAGAGGTATTCAGCAATTTTGTTTTCCAAAACTGAAGACAAGATAAGTAATTAGGATAAGCAAAAGCTATGGGCATCTACCACTTCTAGACATGCTTTTATAAGACATTCTTAAATAATACTAAAAGTTGAAATAGAAAGAAAAAGACCTGAAATAATGACATGAAAAAGTAAAAAGTAGAAAACCCACAAGTAAAGGCAGCTATAATGAAAAAATACAGAATTTGACTAACATTAGTATGTTAGAAACCACTGCAAAGTGGTTCTGAGCAGGATTTAAATTTTACTAATTGGCTTTCTATGTTTATCTGTGAGTCTGTCCTAGGCCTCAGCCTCTTGCCTGGTGAAAGGAGCTGATTCGTATAAGTGAACCTCTATGAATGGCTGGTCCTGTCTGAGGCCTGTAGTGGCCTGTGAGGCCAGAGATACCTCAAAGGGCAAGATAAGGCCACAACTGAAGACACCTTGGCTCCAACCCAAATTAAGAAAATAGAGACTGCAGCTGAAGGAATCACTCCTGCAGCCCACTCCTATCAGAAATATCATGGAAATAAGATGATTCTCCTAAATTGGCATAATTTACTATTTGGAGAAGTCTGAAGTGATTCCAAAGGTCATGCTCATTTCCACACTTTCCTCAGTTTCCCAGCCTTTTGTCCTTGGCCCTAATAAAAGTGGCTGATCCAGAGAAGTCCTTTCTTAGTCCTTGATGTCTCGAGCTCAACTAAACAGTTTTGACCCTCGTGGAGCCCTAAAATCATGCAGTTTGTCTTATTTATTTAAACCTCTGCCATACACTCGTTTGGAAAATTGGGGAAGTAGGTCAGGACCCATTATTAGTACATATCTCTGAGTTCTTTCTGATTAGAAACAGAAGTATAAAAACATCACTATAAAATGCATTAACTGATGCAACGTGAAAGGTATTTTTGTGAAGTAAGTAACATAAATACCTCATAGCTTTACTGTTGAATTTCACCAAACATTTAAAGAATACTCATTCTCAGTGTTCTCCAGAATTTTGAAGAGTAATTTTCATCCAAGTTATAATACTTATATTACCCTCATATTAAAACTAGGAAAAGATATTGTTTGAAAAGAAAATTATAAGCTAATATTTTTATTGAAAATAGGTCCAATGTATTCAAACAAATGTTAGAAAAAGAAAGAACAGTATATAGACATGAAAAGGGATTAATTGCAGGGATGAAAAATGGAATAACATGTAGAAATCTATAGGTACAGTATACCTAATTAACAGAATAAAGAACATAAATTATATGATCACTTTGGTGTTAGCAAAGAAGCACTGGAAAACTTCTGCATTTCTTCTAGCTGTTATGAAAAGCAGTATGTAATTCCCTCAAAATACTAACTAGAAACATGTGATTCTGCTGTCCCATTTTATGCCTAGGTACATATCCAGTCGAAGCAAGTCAGTATTTTGAGGAGACATCTGCACTCCCATACTCACTGTGGCTTTATAAAAAATAGCCAGATGCAGAATCAATTCAAGTTCCCAACAACAGATGAATGGATGAGAAAAATGCAGTATGTATGCATAATAAATAATCAACCATGTTTTCTAAAAAGAAGTTTTGTTATTTGTGACAATATGGATAAACCCGTAAGATATTATGTTAAATTCAATGTCAGGCACAAAAAAAAAAAAAAAAACAATACTACATGAATTCACAGATATTTGGAGAATAAAATAAATTCATAAAAATGGAAAGTATTTGGCAGTTGTTAGTGACTTGTGTTTGTCATACCTTGAGGATATGTTGGTCAGAGAATAAAGTTTTAATTATATAGGAGAAATTAGATCAATAAAGTATTGTAGATATCTTGAACATTGCTCACAATACATTTTAAGTGATTTCATCATAAAATTTATTTTCATATGAAATAATTCATGATAGGGCTGGGGACTTAGCTTACTGGCATAAGCACCTGCCTTGCAGGTGTGCAGTCATGAATTCAATCCTTGGAATCAAAAAAAAAAAAAAAAAAAAAACAAAAGAAAGAAAAAGAAATAATTACGTTAATTAGTGATGAGCTAGCTAGCCATTCTACCAAACTTACATACTATGAATTACTATGATGCTAATAATAAATATATGTAAATTGTGTTTGTCAATATAAAAACAAATTCTCAAAAATAAACTGCAGCATGAGAAATATAGAAAGCCTGAGAAACATACAGCCTGTATGAGAAGTAATAAGGCTGAAGAATTGTTACAAATGACTGAAGTTTAGTTGTTATTAATTTAAAATAGACTGTTATAATTAAAATGTTTTATGTAAACTTGATGATAACAACAAAGAAACTGTCTATAGAATATATATAAACTAATAATTAAAAACTCTAAGCATGTAACTACAGAAATCATTCAAAACTGAAAAAAGACATTAATAATGAAAAATGGGAAAAACTAACTCTTAAGAAGGAAAACAGTTTAAAAATTGTCAATAATAAGAGTTTGTTCATCAAGTATTAATTTAAATATAAACATTAAGCATGTTTGGACATGTAGCTCAGTGAAAGAACACATACTTAACATGCATGAGGCCTCAGTTCAATGCCCAGGCCCCAAAAATGACAAATAAATAAACAAGACTTTAGAACTAGATTAAACTTTGCAATAAAATTCTATCCACTAAGATGAATAGACTATTCAACTCCTGGTTCAAAAAAATAAAATAAAATAAAAAAGGTTAACAGAGTACAGAAAATAAATAGATCTCACTGTACGCTTTGTGCTATTAGAAATCCTTTCCATGGTACCAGTCATCCGGGACCCCTGCAATGAGTCCAAGCCTCCTGCCTAGAGTTACATTTATGTTGTAAAGAAAGAACAAGAGACAAAATAAGGGTACAGCAGGAATTTGGGGTGACCAGTTGTTCACAGGAAAAGCCTTGGACTGCCTTGAACCTTGGTACTTATTCACTGAGGAAAATGGTGGGGGGGATTGTGGCTGGATGGTGTTAGACGAGTGGTGAGGCTAACAAGGCTGGTAACAGAGGCAGCGAAGCTTTCTTCAGAAGGGACAAGAACAGGCAGGTTAGACAGGCTATGGTTAATGAGTACCCTGCTTTGTAACCAGTTCTAGGAAGGAGTTTTCCTCTGGAGTCATGTAAGTCTGATGTTATCTCATATTCTAGCCCTATATTATCACAGCTCATCTATCTGGCTGAACTATAGCTGTTGATAATAAATTATATTAGTCCGTTATCAGCTGCCTGCTATCATGAAGATGCACGCACAGCCTTGGTTAGGCTCACTAATTAAATCAAAAGTCAGTTTAGGAAAGTCACCTCTGTATGACCTAGAATGCTAGGAAGTAAACACAATCACACATGGGTTGCGGGAAGGATGACATGTGGGTCTTTCACCATGAACAAGAAAACTACATTAGATTTATGGGTAAGGGGCCAAGGATATAGCCTGGCAGCATGAGGCCATGAGTTCCATTCCCAGTACAAAAATAAAAACAAGATGACACTGGCCTGCCCCTCAGACCACATATGCCACCATGCCACATACTTCCTGCACCCTATAAGCACTGGGACAGAAGACACAGGCCTGCCCCTTGCCCCAGACCGTGTATGCTGCCACACACTTCCTGCATGCTCCATGTATGCCTATACCAATAACACCAGCCTCCTCTTGGGGACCCCCCACCTTCTAGACCTAATACTGCTGTTCATATCCGGCCCCCTCCCTTTCTCCCAGAACCTTGGACTACAGCAGATTAACTGTGCCATCTCAATGGGAGATTCAGTAACCCTTCACCCAAACAGAAGACCTCAACAGGCTCCAGTCAGTGTGGTGAGTATGCCCCTAAAATAGAGGTCTTCAGTGAGTAAATAGGGCCAGTAGCAAAGCTCGCTCCAACTAACTGTAAGACTTTGGTGAGCTTGGGGGAGTGTGGGTGATTCCCTCCTCCACACAGAGAACATCATGAAGGTTGAAGCATGTGCCACTAAGACCTCCCCCAACTTGGAGGAAATCAAAAGAGTTTTTGAGACACACAGGCATAGAGTAGGGACACAGTAGGGGCTCAGTCAACAGGAACACTATAGACGGTGAGATTTGCTGACCTGGAATAACCTGAAGACAAAATAACAGCAAGAACTAAAAGTTGACCTACATCAATATTCCTAGGCATGTCAGCCCAAGAAGATTATAAGACTTACCCAGCAGGCCCTGCAGAAGGAATTCAGGTGACTGGCCCTCCTCTTCATTGTGTTCCTCAGCAATTGATTCAAACATCAACCACATAGTAGAACCTAAGATCCACAGTACCAATATTGAGACTATTGGGATTGAAAGACCAAATATTTGCCCAGAGGGTGAAAATGACAAAACAAAAAGCCAAATGCAATCTCAAACAACTAGCCCATAAAGAGCAAGTACAGGCAACATTGAAGTAGAGGACTTCAAAAGTCATATCCCAGAAATCTCTGAACAGAGAGCAAATGAAATAAAGAAACAAACCCATGAAGCTACAAAGGAAATCAAATTAAAATAGTTTCCCATGTAAAGATTGAAACCTTAGTAAAGGAGTTAATCAGCATAGCTAGAGAAGAAATAGGTTTTTAAAAGTACAGGTAGATGGGAAATTGATTGAAACCCTGAATAACAATATAGAAAACAAGCAGAATCTATGAATCATTTTTTTTAAATCCAAGAAACAAACAAACAAAAAAAATATTTGAAAGCATTCAAAACGATTTAATTGAAATTGATGATAGAATTTCAGCTCTTGAGGACAGGATCACAGTTAGTGATTGTGAAAGAGTAGAACTTTTAAAAACAATAAAGCAAAATAAAATGACAATAGAACAGCTTCAGCATGATGCCAAGAGCAACAATATAAGATTCATAGGCATCAGTTAAGATGCAGGAGTCAGTGCAAATACCTGTGTAAACTATTCACAGAAATAATAGCAGAAACCTTTCCAAACATGGGGGGAAAGCCAATATACAAAAAAGTGAGGCATATAAAGTGCCAAATAGTCACAACCAACATAAATATACACCCAGACATATAATAATTATAATCCCAGACATACAACATACAAACAGAATATTAAAAACTGTTAGGTACAAGACACAACTCACCTATTAAGGAAAGCCCTTTAGATTCACAGCAGACTTTTTAGCACAAACCCTCAAGTCAAGACTAGCTTGGAGCAAGGTACTTTAATCCCTGAAAGAAAACAACTTTCTACCCAGACTGATGTACCCAGAAAAACTGTTTTTCAAATTTAATGGAGAAACAGGATATTTCCATAACAAAGAACAACTGAAGAAATCCATCAAACCAACCCTATAAAGAGTATTGAAAGACATACTAGATAGAGACAAAAATGACCACAATCACCAAACAAGGGCAAAAAACAAGAGCAGGAAGGACAAGCTATTAAACAATGGGAAAAAGCAGAAAACAAATAACAGAAACATAACAAGACAAAATTGAGCAAGTACATACCAGTTATATCCATAAATGTAAATGATCTCAATTCACCTATCAAAAGAATGGATTAAGAAACAGGATTCCACAATATGCTGTATACAAGAAACACATCTGACTCAAAAAGAAACTCATAGATTAAAAGTCAAAAGAAGGAAAACAGTATTCCATGCAATAGGAACCCAGAAAAAAACAGGGATAACTATTCTGTTTGCAGACATGTGGACTTCAAACCTGAGAGGATTAAAAAACATAAAAAAGTTTACTATATACTTGTTCGTAGAAAACTTCAAGAAGAACTAATAATTATACATATATATATACACCAAATACAGGAGCATCCAAATATGTAAGACAAATACTAATGGACATGAAAAAACAAATACACAAGAACACAATTGAGTATCAGACCACAATACTCCAGTGTCACAAAGAGAGACAGATCAACTAGACAAAAAGTCAGCAAAGAAATAACAGAACTGAATCATACCTGTGAGCAAATGGACACAGTGGATGTTTACAGAGTGTTCCACCCAAGCATATTAGAATATACATTCTCAGCTACACATGGGACATTCTCCAATATAGACTGTATATTAACCCACAAAACATTAAGTAAATGCAAAGATATTGAAATTAGTCCATGCATAATGTCAGATCATAGTGCACTGAAATTGAAAATTCATGGCAAAACAAATCACAAAACTGGTGTAAATACATGCAAAATAACCAACAACTTTCTGAACAACCAATGGGCTACAGGTGAAATTAAAGAAGAATTAAAGCAATACCTATATTTCAATGAAAATGTGGATACAAAAAGCCATAAACTAAAAGCAGTGCTAAGAGGGAATATATATAGCAATAAATTGTCACATCAAGAAAATGGAGTGAGCACAAATAAACAACCTAATGCTACATCTCAAGCTCCTAGAAAAGGAAGAACAAGTCAAACCCAAAGCTCACAGAAGAGAGGAAATTGTAAAAATCGGAGCAGAAATTAATGCAATTGAAACTTAAAAAATAGAAAAAATTAACAAAGAGCTGGTTTTTTGAGAGAATAAACAAGATTGATAAACCTCTAGCCAACCTTATCAAGAAAAAGAAAGAAAAAACTCAAATGCTCACAATCAGGACCAAAAAGAGAGAAATCACTACAGATTCCATGAAAATTCAAAAGGTCATGAATACTTACTTTGAAAATCTCTACTCACCTGGGTGAAAATACAGAGGAGATGGACAGATTTCTAGAAACATACAAACTACCAAAGCTCAATCAAGAAGATATAACAATTTTGAATAAGAAAATATCAGCTATTAAAATTGAAAACACCATTAAAATCTTACCAACAAAGAAAAGCCCATGGCCTGAAGGATTCGTGACTGAATTCTACAAGAAATTTAAAGAAGAGCTGATTCCAATACTCCTTAAACTCTTCAATGAAATCAAAAGAGAAGCAAATCTCCCTAACTTGTTTCCAGAGGCAAGCATCATTCTGATATCAAACCAGAGAAAGACCCTACCAAAAAGGAGAATTATAGGCCAATCTCACTAATGAACATTAATGCAAAGATTCTCAATAAAATATTGACAAATACAATGCAGCAAGTCATCAAGAAGATTAGACACCATGACCAAGTAGAATTTATTCCAGGAATTCAGGGATGGTTTAGCAAACACAAATCAATAACTATTACACAACACATTGACAGAGCCAAAAACAAAAACCACATGATCATCTCAATAGACTTACGAAAAGCTTTTGATAAACTCCAACATTTGTTCATAATAAAACACCCTACAGAAAGTGGGAATATATGGTATCTACCATCTATGACAAACCAACAGCCAGTATTATACTAAATGGACAAAAACTGAAAGCCTTCACTGTAAAATCAGAAACAAAATAAGGATGTCTACCATCACCATTCCTATTCAATATAGCTCTGGAAATATTAGCCAGAGCAACCAGACAAGAGAGAGAAATAAAAGGAATAAAGATAGGAAAAGAAGAAGTTAAACTATCATTATTGCCAATGACATGATACTCTATATAGAAGACCCAAAAAACTCCATTGAAAGACAACTAGAGGTAATAAACAAATTAAGCAGTGTAGCTGGACACAGTGTCAACACTCAAAAAACAATAGCATTCCTGTACACAAACAAAAAAACTGAGAAAGAAATTATGGAAAATTCCATTTCCAATAGCACCTAAAATTGAAATATCTAGGATAACCAAGAATGTAAAATGCCTATATGCTGAAAATTATGCTACACTAAAAAAGGAGATTGAAGAGGATATTATAAAATCAAAGGATATTCTGTGCTCTTGGCTAGGAAGAGCCAACATTGTGAAAATGGCCATACTCTCAAAACTGTTATACAGATTTAATGCAATCCCAATCAAAATAACACTATCATAGCTTACAGATTCAGAGAAAACACTGCTAAAATTCATTTGAAAACAGAATAAATCTATAAAAGCAAAGGCAATTCTGGGCAACAAAGGCAAGGCAGGAGGCATCTCAATTCCTCACTTGAAATTATACTACAAAGCCACAGTGATAAAATCAGCATGATACTGGCAAATAAATAGTCTTGAGGATCAATGTAACATATTAGAAGATGCAAACACAACTACAAAGACACTCAGCCACCTGTTATTTGATAAAGGGGATAAACATGTTCACTGGAAGAATGGTCTCTTTAATAAATAGTGTTGGAAAAATAGATTTTCCACATGCCAAAGACTGAAACTAGACCCATGCTGGTCACCATACACTAAAGTCTAAATGGATCAAAGGTCTAAATATTAAAGCAGAAACACTAAGTCTATTGGAATACAAGATACATAGAAAACTTGGAGACCTAGGGGTAGCCAGAAAATTCATGAACAAAAGGCAAACCACACAGGAAATATTTCAAAGAATCAACAACTGCGATCTCATATTATTAAAAAGCTTTTGCACTTAAAAAGAAATCACTCACAAGTGAAAAGAAAATCAGTAGAATGAGAAAGAATTTTAGCTGACAATCCCACAGACAAAGGACTTATATCCAGAATATAAACTAAAAAACATCAAGCCCCTAAAATTCAAAGACCCTCTCCAAAAATAGGCATCTGAGATGAACACACAGTTCTCAAATGAAGATATACAAATGGCAAATAAATACATGGAGACATTGCTCACCATCACTGGTCATTCGAGAAATGTAAATTAAAACAGCACTTATTTCATCTCACTCCAGAAAGAGTGGCTGCCATCAAGAAATCAACTGATAATAAATGTTGACAAGGCTGTGGGGAAAAAGGAACACTTCTCCACTGTTGGTCGGAGTGTAGATTGGTGTAGTCTCTATGGAAATCAGTATGGAGATTCCTCGAAAAAGTAGGATTAGAAGTTCCATTCAATTCAACTATTTCCCTCCTGGATATTTTCCCAGAAAAAAAGAAAAGGTCACGTCACAGTGATATATGTGCACCTATGTTCGCAGCAGAACAATTTGTAATAGCTAAATCTTCAAAACAACCAAGATGCCCATCAACCACAGAGCGGATGAAAAAGATGTGGTATTTTTATACAATGTAATATTACTCAGCTATAAAAAGGATGGTCTTGAAGCCTTCATAGATATTTGGAGACAACTTGAGACTATCCTCATTAATGAGATAAGAATCATATTTTTAAATGCTACATTGTGTCTCTAGTGTAAAAAAATGATAAAGAAAACTGAATAAGATCCAAAATATATAAGACCAAGGAATTAGCTCAGCAGCATAAGCTCCTGCCTGGCAAGCATGAAATCATGAATTCAATCCCTGGTACCAACAAGAAAAATGTATAATAGAAGTTGTGAAAGTGAAAGGGAGGGAAAGTGCCCTAAAGTTTATAATTATATGTATGTGTAATTATATAAGATAGATGACCATATTGCTAAATTTTCATTAGATCATTGAACAGAATGGTTTGTAATGTGAATATTTGAGTATCTGTCCATTTTTATGCTTTGATTTTGTAACTTGAACAGCTATTTCTCAGAGGACAATATGTAACATCAACTAGTAATTCCTTAATATTTTTCTTCAAAATTATTCATTACTGCTACACTTTTATTTTCTTTTTTCTTCAAACAAACAAACAAAAACTGAGGTACTTACAAACTGATAATGATGAAAAGGAAAACAATTCCTTATATGTATGATAAATAATACTGAGTTGAAATGGCTATGGTATGTCAGGTAAAATAGACTTTAAATGCAATACTATTATAAGAGACAAAAAGTAGCCTTATATGCAACGGTCAATTTAAAAAGAGATACAATTTTTATAAGTACAAGTTAACTTAATACAATCAATGTGAAAAATATTAGAAAGATATCAAGAATAATTTTTAGTTAATTATAAGAGCACAATCAAACAAATATCTAAGTAAATGTTATATTTTAAGTAAATACTATAGTAACTGAAAGAGTTTTGGCCCAGACAAGACACTGAAGCCAGTAAAGCCAAGCAGCTTCATCTCCCCCACCCCTAGGAATTTACCAATGGCACCAAAAGTATGCCAATGGGCTACTTGTTCATCCCTAATGCCCCTCAGGCACCACCCCTAACCTAAGCTACATGTATGCCCTCACTCCACGTGTTCCACGGAGAGATCGCTGACCCTGGGGGGAGATGCCGTGCCACAGGGGATTGGGGGTGTCTCTCCCCACATTCTCAAAATAAAGGTCATTTATATTTCATACTTCTTACCTTTTCAGCCGCCGCCGGTCCCCCACAGTTCTATCAGTAAGCATAGGTGGATTTATTTCAAATAGTTAACAAATGATTTTGCATTTCTGTATTTCAGGACATAGATTTATTATATGTCAGATTTTACCACTGAGAAAGTTTCTGTAGGATACTTTCTATGGCTAATTTCCTTTAGGATCTTTGTGAGGAAATTGAATTTGAAGTGATCATATAGGTGGAAGTAATCAAATTTATGTTTTAAAGAAGACAGATTTAAACTTTTCTAAGAAATAAAAGAATTGTGTGTAAAAGGTTTACTTCAATCTAAATCACAATGTAAAATGTATTTTCTTAAGTTTAGCTTGCATTTTTAGAAAAAATTATTTATTTATTTATTGCCATGAGGGATATAAACCCAGGACCTTTACACTGAGTTATATACTTAGCTCTAAGTTTGTTTTCTTTGCAACAAGGTCTTAACTAAGTTCCCAAATTCCTAAGATGAGGCTAGAAATTGCAATTTTTCTGTTTCAGCCTTCTTGCATGGTGGGATAATAAGCATACATCTGCCTTTTTAAATTGATGTCTGATAATTTCAAGTTTAATGGATCTCAATAAAGATGACTTCTTATTCAACAGCTTTACCACGGAATTACATGAAAAGCACAGAAGCAAAATATTTTACCAATCCAATTTCAGACATCAATAGTGCAATGAATAACTGAGAATACATCTGTAAGAGATTAAAAAAAAAAAAAAACCTTGCAGTCTATTTTTTTAGAAAAGAAAAACTTTGAGGAAAGCAACAGTCACAACTCTAAATTTTTATTTACAAGTGAGCTTCATCAGTGTAACAGTAAATCAAAATGCTTCATTGCCTGGAAGAACAAAAAGCGGCAGGACTATTGACATTTTTACACTGAATTTCAGGACTTATTTAATGGTATAAAAATGGAAGCAGTGAATTTAAAAACTGATCCAAAGTAAAGGAGATAACTAATAGAATAAAGAACATGAAAAGACTATAAAAGCTTGAGTTGTATGCTGAGTCAGAAAATGATCCTGCTTCCCAGCGAGGTTGGTTTACACTTTTGTAAGCAGTGCTGTATGCATACAGGGATGCAATGGTGCATTGGATTAATGCATGGCCAATATCTAACAGTACTGAGAGGACTTATCCCTTATCTGTCAATTTCATCCCCAGAGCAGAACAGCAAACACAATTGCAGTCTTCCAGTGCAGTCTGATTATTGTCAGATGCTCCTTCTGAATCCATTACCTAGTTCTGGGGTTGGGGAAAACTGTAGAATAGGAGGAAATTGAAAAAGTAGTAGAAAAAAATTAAGGTGATGTTTCGACAAAGATAAATGGAAGAATGATATTTTGATAATTTTTCCATATGTATCATCCTTTGCTAGTTTTTGAGTAAGCAGACATCCATTTCTTTGTACATTGCGATGTTAAATGTGCATGGCAGGATTTATAATGGTCACTTCAGAATATTGTTTGTTTTATGTTTTTTTTTACTGCCTTTGTTTCATAATTTTGTATAAATGTGATAGGATTATTTCCAAAAGATGTGAAGTATAAAGAAAAGAGGCCTTTATTCTGAGAACACCAAGAAAGAACTGACCTCCCCACCCCCACGACCTCTGGAGTCTGGCTTTCTCTGTGGTGGACATGTGGCACATGGGGTGTGTGTGTGTGTGTGTGTGTGTGTGTGTGTGTGTGTGTTATATAATTAGCCTAAGCTTAGGGTAGTGCCCTAGGGCCATTAGAAATGCACAGGTATCTCATTGGCACACGTTTGACACCAGGGGCAGATTCCTAAGTGTGGGGGGAGATAGAGTCACAGGTAAATCCCTAGGGGTGGTGGAGATAGGAGCTTCCTGGTTCCAGTTGAGGCTTTCCTGGCTACAGTGTCCCATCTGGACCAAAACCCTTTCAAAATGTTTTAACATATTCAATGAGGGGTGAGTTAAAACTTTGAGATGAGTCAAAAATGTGTATCAAAATATTAATGATCATGAATATATTAGAAATGTAAGTAGAATCCTGTTTATATATAGCCCTGAAAAAATTATCTATCAACACATGTAAGTATCAACTGTGAACTTACAATATTGAGAGTTGACTTTTAAAGAAGAGCCCAGGCCCAGATGGATTCACTGCAGAATTCTACAAGAAATACAAAGAAGAACTAATGCCGACACTCCTCAAACTATTCAATGAAATTGAAAGGGAAGCAATCCTTCCTAAGTCATTCCTGGAAGCAAATATTACTCTAGTACCAAAACCTGAGAAAGACCCAACTAAAAAGAGAACTATAGACCGATCTCCCTAATGAACACAGATGTAAAAATCCTCAATAAAATATTGGCAAATAGGATGCAGCAAATCATCAAGAAGATTATACACCATGACCAAGTAGGATTCATCCCAGGAATGCAAGGACGGTTCAACATACATAAATCAATAAATGTAATCCACCATATCAATAAAGCCAAAAATAAGAATCACATGATCATTTCTATAGATGCAGAAAAAGCCTTCGATAAGGTCCAACATTTATTCATGATAAGAACTTTACAGAAAATTGGAATAGATGGTCTTTACCTCAATATAATAAAGGCCATTTATGACAAACCAACAGCCAGCATCATACTAAATGGCCAAAAATTGAAAGCCTTTACTTTAAAATCAGGCACAAGACAAGGATGTCCTTTATCACCACTCCTATTTAATATAGTACTGGAAGTACTAGCCAGAGCAATTAGGCAAGAGAGAGAAATAAGAGGGGTAAAAATAGGAAAAGAAGAAGTTAAATTATCATTGTTTGCAGATGACATGATACTCTACCTAGAAGACCCCCTAAACTCCATTGAAAGACTCTTAGATACAATAAATAATTCCAGCAATGTGGCTGGATACAAAATCAATACTCAGAAATCAATAGCATTCCTATACACGAACAACAAAATCACAGAGAAACTACACTATTCACATTAGCAAGCAAAAAAATGAAATATTTAGGAGACATTGTTCATAACCATTGTTGATAACCTGGTACTCTGTTTTACATCATGTGCTATGTCTATCCTTGGTTTTGACTGACAACTTTGTTTTGCCATATTTGACTTTATTCTCTTCCCCCCAAAAAAAGTAATAGGAACTAAGGAGTAATAAAACCCAAAATGTGTGGATTTTGTGTAAAAAAGAGAGGAAAAAAAAAAGAGCTCTAAAGGATACAACAGCAAGTGTGTTTAGGAGTGTTAAATAGCTGACCATATTAATGTTTTTGGTTGGATCATTGAACACAACTGTTTGCAGTCTCACTGTTTGAATGTCCACTTTGTATGCTTTGATACTGTGATTTGAGCAACTATCTCTAAGATGATAATATGTAATCTATTAACTGGTGATTTCTTACTGTTTTTTTTTTTTTTTTTTTTTTTTTTTTTTAGTTCTGTATTACTTGTACCCATACACCACTTTGTTTTGTTTTGTGTTTTTCTCTTTTTCCTTTTAAATAAAAGTAAAAAAAAAAAAAAAAAAAAAAAGAGAGAGAGTTGACTTTTAAATAAAACATTCTAGGTCATATACACATAGCATACTCTTGGCCTCAAGAATACTAAATTAAAGTTAAATTACATTAAAAGACACTGAGCTATGCTTTACAAGAAAACCATAAAGAAAGTCATGATCATGACTTGTGGGAGACAACTCTAGTGACTACCATCGAATCCACAACAATTACTGTGACTTTTGTTACTTGGAAACTCTTTTCCTTTTACTGATATGTGAAAGGCTGCTTAGTGTATTTCCTTCTCTCTTCAATTGGCTCTGAGCTTTGCAAATAAGACTAGCCATTGTGCTAATATGCAAAGTCTATAGCCATCAGACAGTCCTGTTTCTTCGCATAGTGTTCTCCACAATACAGGACTGAGCCTGCAAGATGTTAGAGCAAACAGCTCCAGAAATGTCAACTGGGTATGAACCTCAAGAAAGAAGGTTATGACACTGGGGGCTGGGGATTTAGCTCAGCGGCAAAAGCGCCTGCCTTGCAAGCATGCCATCTGAGTTCGATCCCTGGTACCGATAAAAAGAAAAAAGACAAAAAACAAAAAGAAGGCTATGACACCCCAGGGTGTAAGAGTTTACATATCAGAAACCAAAGCCATAGACCCCCAAAATAATTCAGCTATTACCTTAATTGTATTATGTAGATTGTTCCTTCTGCATATCTTTATCTCTGCAAATTACAGAGATGCCAATCTTGCACCTGGCCAGCCAACTCAAGTTACTCACCTAATTCCTGCCGTCCTCACTGTCACTCATCCCTGAGCCACCCCCCTTCTTGACAAGACAATAAATGCTGGGAGAGGCCTAGGATCGAGGCCGTTGTCCACATGTCCTCACGAGGATTGAATTTAGGACCCTTTGGCTGCCCTTAACTTGGAATATATCTTGGTGTTTTTACTCTCACCATGGGTTGCATTGGTGGCAGTAGATTGGAATTATCTTGTTAAACTTCCAATGATGTCTCAGTTGGATTACAAATATAATCTTTTGGATTGTGAGGAAAACTAGAAAAAGGATTACAGTACTTAGATGACTGAACTCGATATTTGGGTTTACAATAATGACTCATCTCAAACTGTGTAATACACAAGTTGTTTTTATATGTATTTGTTCTTGTTTCAAAAAATAAACAGTGTGAAGGCTATTCATGCATGACTAGAGGACAAAAACAGTCTAGAGAATAAAAATGAAGGCAATTTTATATTTTCTTTTACAGAGATGTCAGTTTATTCACTAAGGAAGTGATACTATACAGTGCTCTAGCTGCCATTGTATTTTGCCTTCCATTGTTCAATATAACATACTCAACACTTTATGACAAATTTGATTTTGTGTTAAATTATTCTGCCTAACCATAGATATTGTAATTGTTTGACTTCATTTAATTTAGGTTAATCTGTAATATTTGGGAGATTAGGTATAACAAATGCATCTGTAACTTGAGAATATTTTCACCTTATAGTTGTTTCATTAAGACTTAACCCTAAAGTAATCAAGGAGCATCTGTGCATATGAAGAGTAAAGGAGGAAAGAAGGGAAGGAGGAGAAAAAGAGAGAATTTCCTTTAACAGATTATTAGCACTCAATACGTAACACATTCTTACTCATATTTATTTATTTATTTATTTATTTATTTTGACACAGGGTTTAACTATGCAGTTCAGGCTAGCCTTAGACTCAATTTCTAGTTTAGGCTGGGAAACTCATGGTGATCCTCTTGCCTCAGCTTCCCAAGTGCTATGATTACAGGCATACACCACCACACTGGCAAAACACATTCTTAAACGTGATAATTATTTCATAAAAAAAAAAATATATATATATATGTATGTATATATATATATATATATATATGTATATATATATACATATATATATATACACACACAAACAGAGCTTAACTACCAAAAATAAAACCTTTAAAAACTCCTAGAATTTTATTTGAAATTTTTAGCTAAAATATTTCTTTACATGACAGGATCTGTGTGAAAGAAGCATGAGGTAAGTTGTTAAGTGTTTTGGAAAGTGATGCAGTAGTTAAGAATTTATTTCATTATTGTTTAAGAGAAACTAAAATCCTCCTTGCTTTATATCTGAATTAGAGAGAAGCTGTGGTCTACTTATTTTCTTGACAGGTCCAAGGCTACATTCTTGCAAGTATATGGGAACTTCAACCATCACCATTTAAAGGAAAAAAGGACTGTCAGGTGGAAAACAAAGCCTTCAATATTTGAAGGACAGTGTGCATTATTTGTAATCCATGGCAGAGAAAAGAAAGCACATAGATGAGAACATTTTTTTTTTTTACCAAATATTGTTTCACAGTTTAACTTGTCAGTAACTTGTGCCAAGAAAATGATGAATCAGAAAAAAGAAAATAGTAACATTTGTATGTTTGGAGACCAAATTTTATATTTCCAAACTGACTTGATTATATGGATTTACTATCATGATTAAAATTTAATTAAAGATTGACTATGATGCCTGGTCTGGTCACACATGCCTGTAATTCCAGCACCAAAGAGGCTGAGGCAGGAGGGTCACTTAGAATTAGAGTCCTCCCTGGGCTATATAGCGAGTTCAAGGTTGGTCTGAACTGTATAGCCAGATTTGCCTCAAAATAAATAAATAAGTAAACAAAAAACCAAATAAATAAATAAAAGATAGATAATAGTGAGGGTTTTTTTTTTTTTTTTTTTTTGGTCTTTTTCCTTTTTATTGGTACCAGGTATCGAACTCACGACTCATGACTGTCCACTTGCAAGGCAGGCACTTATGTCGCTGAGCTAAATCCCCAACCCTGAATAGTGAGGTTTTAATACATCAGTATATATCACTGTAAGGCTTCAAAAAATTACAAAGCAATGTTAAAGTTTGAGCTAATTGCATTTTAATCATCTTATTGGACAGTTGTTGCCTTTGGTAGACTTAATTTACTCACGTTCTGAGAGATGGATATTATCTAAGTATTAAGAGTAGATATTATGAAAGAGATGTTCACTCAATATTAAAATATTACTGATGTAACTTTCTGCAAATTATTCATCTCTCAATTGAATTAATTTTGTTTAATTAGTTCTGAATTTATAAATTTATCTATTTGGCTAAAGAATAATTACATAATACTTATTTATATATGGAAGACCAGAGTAGTTTAAAAGTCAAGAAATAATAAGTCACTTACTGATACCTAATATTAACTATTTTGTAGTTAATATTGGTTATTAACTATGAATGTATATCTATTTTCAAGTGCAAAGTGTTATGACTTTGCATCTCACTGCAAAAATAAATTACATGACATTAAATATGAACATGTCAAAAGGCCTGTTAATTAAAAAAGTCCTATTAAATATGGATAATTAACAAATTGTAGTGTATTTTCTATTTGAATGGCAATAAAACTCATTTTATAATTTGTCAGGAAATAAGCCTCCAAAGTACACTACAGTACACATTTAGTGAATCTCTTATCCAAACATCAGCTCTGTTAAGAAATAATTTTGTGTGCTGCTACTGGTCAACCCATTTCATTCTAATGCTTTCTTGTAGCTGCCCCATTAAAATATAGCATTTCAGATCCATTACATTTCAATGGTCAGTTATTGATTTCCTTTGTTTATAGAAACCACTCAGCTTCAACAGAAAACCTAATGAGGATCAATTGTCCTCTATAATATGTCATGAAATATTCCTCAGTATGTTTCATATTTGTCTTCTGAAAGTACACTGATCTCAGCCTTTTGGCTAAGAGCAAGTGAAATTACACTGAACATTTTAAAAGATATTATATTTTCTGTCTGTAAAAATACATACTTCTTAATACACAGCATTGTGTCCTGTACTAATAGTTCAGGTGTCTCCATTACAAAACTGCTATCCCTATGGTCACTGAACTCCTGTGTATGGAAGATACTCAGACAGTTTCACTCACATATGTGCATGAACTGCATTTCCCAAGGCTAATTTATTATTTTAAATGTACATTTTGTCTTATAAAATCCTAAGTTTGACACTTTCAGGTGATAGTAGTGCTGTATGATTTTGTAAATAGTTCAGATAATATAATAAAAATTTTAAAAATGCAAAAATAATAATCTCTTCTTCACCCTCTACCTGACTCCTTACATACACTGTCTCACCGGATTGGCTTTTGTAATGTTGACACCAATGAATGCATTTCTCACCTTGCCATGTTCATATATCCTATATGTACATTAATGAAGTGACTTGAGAGGGGTTGTTTTCAGAGGAAAAACCATGCTATATTTTTTTGCAGATTGCTCTTTTCAGTTTGAAAATATAACAAAAATTCATTTAAGATTAGTCATAAATTTTGAAACTTTTTGTTACAGAAAATTACAAACGTAACAAAGTATACAGATTTATATTATACAACAAAATGGACCTGAAACAACTTTAAAGTAATAGTTATCCATGAGATTTTAAATCAGAATCTCAAAGAGATAGGTGCATTCCCATGCTCACTGAATCATAGCCAACACATTGAAACAATCTAAATTTCCACTGATGGACAAATGGATAAGGAAAAAGTGGAATGTACATGCAATGGAATATTTTTTACATTTTAAAAATAAAGAAATTCTGCAATCTACCTTAATGTGAGTAACAGTACTGCACTGTACACTTCAATTATTAACGGATACATACCTTACGTTAAATGTTTTGATCACAGCAAAAATGTCAGTGATAATAATTATATAAGTGTCAGGAGGAAACTGATGACTGATATGTGTCTGACTTTTGTGGTGATCATGAATCTTACTTTATAATTATCATAAAACTCATCAAATAGTACGTATTAATTATGTTCACCTCACAATTCAATCGCACTTCGATACAGTGAATTTTAAAACAAAATATGTCAACATTTTACTACAGAGGACTTAAAACTGATGTGAACCCATCCATTTCCCTTAGGATCCCTAATTGATTTTCATGGGAAATTGCCCTTGGGTGATGTACGTTCCTATGTGACATACCAGCTGTGGGACTGCAAGGTCAAATGCTATATAGCATTTCTCAGGGAGATTGTTTTTTGTATCTTTTAAAACAGAATATCAGACTATCACAGGGATAATAGCTTTTCAGAATAATTTCTTGAAAGCATGTTTGCAAGTTCTAGCAGGAGAGTCCAGCTACTGTTACATCCTTGACCGAGGAAAGATCCTCCACTTTAGGTGGTGGTCATCTCTTCCACCGAGCGAACAGCTTCTGGAGGGAGGTGCATACCGCACTGAGGGTAGAAAGAGGACACCGACCTAGCCAGCCTCATCAGCCGAATCAACTCGCCAATCAGTGGGGTGACAGATGTCAAGATTATCAACTCATGAGTATCATGTCGGGTAACAGACTGTAATGAAAGATAATCTGGGATTTCGGGGGCATAATTTTGGAAAATATTATCAGAAGCAAATACTCCTCTACCAAACACCTTTTGAAAAATGAAAATTTAGTATAATCTTCCAATTATTAACAATGTAATGCATAGCATTGGTGTTATAAACTTTGTTGTTCTGTCAAGAATTTTGCTCTAAAACACGAGAAGTTAGGAATACTTTTGTTTTACAGTTTGTGTGAAGAACACAGGGCCAAATCATGTAATTTTAAATACACATTAAGTGTGACATGATTTTGATTCTTGTAAAAGCAGGTTATACATAAACAGAAAAATTTGAATTTATTAAATTAAGGAAATAAGAAAATTCCTAGTATACCTGTGCCTCAGTTCACAAAATTAATCTGTGGTAAGATTTTGGGGAAGAGGGCCACATTTGTGCTTGTGTGAGGAGCATGGCTGAGGTGGTGTTGTCACTGGGTGTAGAGTTTGTGAAAGCAAGCATAATCCTGTCAAATATTTTTGTTTGAATTTGGAATTGTCTTTGAACATAAACATTCATGAACCAAGGTATTACTGTATTCAAAGGTAGATTTTTTCTCATTCTTTCTTCTATAATTATGCTATCAATCCTGATATTTGTCTTTAAATTATTTTCAAATTATTTGGTTTGAATAATGCTGAATCTTAAGATAATCTATGATTGAAAGTGTTTTCAGATGTTGAGATGGCTTTTTAATATTTAATCTGTGCATAGATCATTTTCAAAACTCATTTCTCAGTCTAATATTTTAGTTTGGCCTCTATTCAGAGTAAATTTTTACCAATCTATGTCAAAAATTTTCTGTAAAACATTAGCTTCGTGCCCAATAAAAGAAATATCAAAGAAGAGTATTTTAAACCCATAAATTATACCAAAAATAGATTTTTACCATGGAGAATGAAGTTAGAAAAATGTAACGGAATTATGTCAAGTTAGTAAGTGTACACTAAATAGTTAACCACACAGCACACTGTATTCTCGTACTGTGCAAATCTTGCACGATGAAAGAATGATGTGATTTGTCTTTGCTTTTACCTAATGAAATGATATCAGAAATTTGTCACTATATCTTCAAAATTAGAGTTTTCACTTCCCTTCTATCATCCAAATTTGAGGTTTCATTACTCGGGTCATTTGATAATCATCATCCCTCTGTCAAATATGGGGGTCTGACCGGTCTCAGATATAAACAAAACTACAAAATAAGATCTATTGTGGTACTATGTATCCTGGGCCTCAGTTCAGTAAAGCATCTAAGAAAAGTCATTGCTTCCAGTTTGCTCATTTTTTAAAGTTTCTCCACATTCTCATATAATAAATTTAAGCAATTGCAAGTAGACCATTCTGCCTCCCCAAATTAGTGTTTCACAACATTTTTGTGTGAGATTTATTTAAAATAATAAAAAATATTTGCAGACACCTCATGTATGCTTTTAATAATACCTAAGGCTACTTGTAACAAAATTTTGTTGTGTATTAAATAGCATATTTTGTATTTATTTTATCATTCCACAATATGTACATATAGCAAAAATAATCTCAAATAAGTTAATTGTGTTTTTCCCTTCAGTTTGTAAACATTGCTTCTATTTTCTACACAATAAAGTATACAGTTGGGAATTATAATTATTGATACAGTTGGGAACTATAATTATTGATAATATCAGTGTAGTTTAACCAAATATCGTACTATGCTTTTTATAAGTTAATAAAACTTTTCATCTTTTAATAAATATTTACTAGGTCGTTTTCCTCCAAAGACTTTAAATAGTTTAGTAGACATGTATTCATTCAAAATATGCCGATTAGGCTCCTACTTTATGCAGGATGTTATCATAAGTGCTGAAAACATAGGGTAAATTCACATACAGAATTTCTTGAACTCAGAGAACTTAAATTCTAATTACAAACACAGAAACATTATTTCAGATGTAAACTCTATAAGAAATGTAAGCCAAGCAACAGGATACCAGAAATGCTGAAAGAAAATCTAAATTGTCCATAGGAAAGAAAACCTTCAAGAAGTTACTACTGAATATGTATCTCAAGGAAGTTGATGAATCAAGTGATTTTGCTGTTAGGGAAAGGAACAATCAAAGTCCCAGAGACAGAATGTTCAGGAAATGCTCAAAAACCCATCCAAGATCTTAGTTTTTTGAGTATTTATATTCTTTTTTTTTTATTATTTTAAAGAGATTGACAAAACAGACATAACAAAGCAGATCAAAACAGAGGCTACTATATTATCTCATTTTTTCATAGACCATTTCTTTATGTTATCACACATAATACAATTGAATAAGATACAACGTGATAGAAACAAAGGAAACAGTACAGCAAAACCATGGTAGGACTTCAGAGTAAGAAGACATTAAATCAGCACTCTCTATTATAATGACTTGTTTTCTTCAAAATAGCTATTCATATCATCACAGGTAATAAAATTAAACAAACTAGATAAACCCATTCCAACTAATGTATGCAATCATTAGAAGTTTTCAAAGCAATGTAATGGGGAATCATGATTACCGTAAACTCTCATGTACTCTTACCATTTCTTAGACTATGGAGACTATATGGTATTTATATGTATGAGTTTGATTTATTTTGCTTATGAGTATGGTCTCAAGTTGCACCCATTTATTTATAAATATCTCAATGTGATAATTCTTTATAGCTGAGTAGTACTCCATTGTATAAATATATTGCAACTTTTTAATCTATTCCTCAGTTGATGGACACTTCAGTGTTTCCAAGATCTGGCCATTACAAATTGTGCTGCTGTAAACATGGGTGCACATATATCAGTGTGGTATGATGTTTTGAGTTCTTCTGGGAATATGCCTAGAAGTGGAATAGCTAAGTCAAATGGGACTTCCAATCCCAGCTTTCTGAGAAACTTCCAGACTGACCTCCACAGTAGTGCCACCAGTCTACACTCCCACCAGCAGTGCAGGAGAGTTCCTGTTTCCCCCACAGCCTCTCTAGCATTTGTTGTTGGTAGTTTTCTTGATCGTCGCCATTCTTTCTGGAGTGAGATGGTATCTCAGTGTGGTTTTAATTTGCATTTCTCTAATGAGTAATGATGGTGAACATTTTTTCATGTATTTATTTGCCATTTGTAGTTCATCTGAGAAGTGTGTATTCATCTCAAATGCCCATTTTTGGATTGAGCCCTTGAATTTCTGGGGTCTGATTTTTTAAAATACTTTATATGTTTTAGATAGAAGTCCTTTGTCTGAGGGATAGTTCACTAAGATTTTTTCCCAGTTTGTGGGTTTTCTTTTCACTATGCTGGAGATTTCTTTTGACAGGCAGAAACTTTTTAATAAGATGTGATCCCCAGTTATTGATTCTGGGAAGTATTTCCTGTGTGGTTTGATTCCTGTTGATGAATTCTTTATCTACCCCTATGTCTTCAAGGTTTTTACGTACTTTGTCTTCCAACAGATTTAGTGTTTCTGTTTTGATATACAGATCTTTGACCCATTTAGATTTTAGTTTAGTATATGGTGATAGGCATGGGTCTAGTTTTAGTTTTCGGCATATGGATAACCAGTCTTTCCAGCACCATTTATTAAAGAGACTGTTGTTCTTCCAGTGAACATGTTTGGCCCCTTTATCAATGATAGGGTGGTTGAGTGCATTTGTAGTTGTCATTGTATCTTCTAGTCTATTGAATTGATCTTCATTCAGATCTGCTTTTATTCCAGTACTATGTTGAATTTATTACAGTAGCTTTGTAGTATAACTTCAAGTCAGGGATTGTGATGTCTCCTGCCTTGCCTTTGCTGCTTAGAACTGTCTTTGCTATTCTAGGTCTCTTCTGGTTCCACATGAATTTTAGGAGTGATTTCTCTAGATCTATGAGGTATATTGATAGTATTTTTATTGGGATTGCATTGAATCTGTATAACAGTTTTGGGAGAATGGCCATTTTCACAATATTTTTTCTTTCTGTGCATGAACAAGGGATGTCTTTGTGTTTTCTGAGATCATCTTCAATTTCTTTTTTCAGGGTATTATAATTTTCACTACATAAATCTTTCACTTCTTTCATGAGAATAATTCATAAATATTTCATTTTTTGTATGCTAGTGTGAAGGGTCTGGCTTCTCTTATTTCTCTCTCTGTGTTTTTTTGTTAGAGTGTAGGAATGCTATTGTTTTTTGAGTATTGATTCTGTATACAGCTACATTGCTGAATTTATTTATTATATCTAGGAGTCTTTCAGTGGAGTTATGGGGGTCTTCTATGTAGAGTATCATGTCATCTGCAAATAATTTTAATTTAACTTTCTGTTTTCCTATCTTTACCCCTGTTATTTCTCTCTTGTCAAATTGCTCTGGCTAGTATTTCTAGTACGATATTGAATAGAAGCTGTGCATATCTCAGTTTTCAGATGAAGGAAAGAAGAGGGAATAATGGTACAAACATTTGAGTGGAAAGACCAAGGCAAGACAGCTGCAGCTGCTCCACTGTGTGAATAGGAACAATTTGTCACTCTGAAATAAGCATGAGGAATGAGGAGCAACTACTGAGAAAATGGTATCAGATTAAAACTACTTTATTAATTAATTTTAATTTCATTAAAAGAATACTTTTTCATATTATGAATAATTTTATTAACTTATTTTTGATTTTCACATTTAACAGGCTGGCAGAAGAATAATCAAGGAGAAAAGTTGGTATAAATTCAGGTGTAGGGCATAATAAAAGTGAAAATGTAGAGAAGCTATTAGTCAACATGACAAAGACCACAGGGTACAGCCAGAGAGAACATAGTATACACAGTTTTTTACATGTGAACTTTAAAAAATTTTAGTGATGTTCATATTTATTAAATGATATAGATGTAGTATTAATAAACCTCAACTTTTCAACATGTTAGCTATTAGTGTGAAGTCAAAAGTTATTTTGAGATTCATAATGCCAAAATATAAATTCATATCATTAATGTGTAAATAGTATATAAAATAGCTCTTTATTTATGTAACAAATAAATCTAAAATATGAAGTGGTTTGACTATTCCTAAACTTTCTACAGAAACTTGCAGCATATTTAGTGTTTATAAAAATAAAAATTCATACAAAATCTCATTACTACAAATCTGCTATGGCCCTTTAATATGACAAAAGAAAATCAAATTTAGGGACTGGGTACTTGAAGGAATTCAGACACCATCATCCTTGTCTAAATTGAGATGGCTCAAATGCCCTCCCCTTTCTATATTTTATACCTGCTGCAGATGTGTAGTCAGGGCCAATGAGCCAGGTCAGCACAGCTATACCCTGTCATTCCCAACCCTTGTTCACCCCTGCTTATGAGAATCAAAATCCAACCTGCCTAACATGGATAGTGCAATCCCTTGTCCCCTCAGAGTCCTACTCTGACCTTTTCCTTCCACAGCCCCTCTTTTTATGCTGATGACTCCAGGAAGACCTTACTGATTGTACACAGTGTTAGCTGGCCTGGTCTCTAATGCCACAGTGGTCACTCTCATATGCTGAAATAAACTTGTGCTGTTGAGTTTGTAACCTCTGCTGCTTTACCTATTTGCTAACAGTACACACTGGTAATCCATAATCTAAATAAAACAGTCAAAACTTTGGATATTGACCTTTTGTACGGATAGGGGGTCATAGGGAAAAAAAAAAGGGAGAAAAACAGGACCTCACTAAGCTTTATTAAAGAAATTAATACTTACTAAAGGCAGCTTTTGTGTCTGCGGTTAAGACTCCAGCAATTAGAAAGACAAATGCAAATAAATAGAGCAAAATCAGACAAGGGAAGGCGCCAAATAAATAAGAATTTAGCGTGAAGGATCAGGAGGCAAAATAGGAAAGAAACCTTAGAAACTTTTATCTTTGCATCCTGGTGACAACTACCACCTTGCTGTCCAGGTAACTCTGACTTGTGCTCCAAACCCTGACTGTAAAGTTCTAAAAATGATCAGCTAAGCTTCTAGTGCCAGCACTGATGCCTGGTCTGTGTCTTAAATGACCTCTTGATGTGTTAATAGTCTTTAGCAAAGCCCAATTTATTTACATTTGTCTAGTTTAGTATATAAGTTCCTCCTTTTGTTTCAGAATCAAGAAGCCCCATGATACTGCCGGCTGAGATTGGCTTTTATCTTTTTTGTTCATTAGGTTCTTAATAAATTGAATTCTTTGTTAAAAAAAAAAACAAACAAAACAAAAGTAGGAAAGAGGGAGGAATATGAAAGGCAAAGATAACCATCACCTCTGTAGTTCAATAAAATACCAAAGAGACAAGGGTCAGCCACCTAAAGACTTATCCGATATAGAAAAGACACAGACTCCTACACATTTCTGTAGAATGTAGAATATAGAATTTAGAATGTAGAATTTCTGTATAAATGTAGAATCTCACATTAGCATCCCTATTCCACTGTACCAGATCTACACACATCCCCTAATTTCTAGCCCTAAGATGCTCTTCTGAGAGGATCTACCCTTCCCGTATTTATCCATTACAAAAGGGCTGGGAAGAATCAAACAGTCAGAAATAATGTAAACAGAGCTCCCCTATTGTAAACCCAGATATTGAGTTCAGTTATCCAAGTATTGTAATTCTCCTTCAGGTTTTCCTCACAATACAAAAAATTACATTTGTAATCCCATTGAGACATTATTGGAATCCTAGCAAGTTAATTTCAATCTACCTCCACCAATGCAACCCAGGTTGAGAGTCAAAACACCAAGACATATTCCAAATTAAGGGCAGCCAAGAGGTCCTAAGTTGAATCCACTTGAGGACATGCAGACAAAGGCCTGGATCCTAGGCCTCTCCCAGCATTTATTATCTTGTGAAGAAGGGGGGTTGGCTAAGAGATGAATGATAGTAAGGATGTGGGTGGTGGGTTCTGAGTAACTTGAGCTGGCTGGCCAGATGCAAGAATGGCATCTCTGTAATTTGCAGAGATAAACATATGCAGAAGGATCAATCTACATAATCCAATTAAAGTAGGAGTGGAATTGTTTTGGGGGCCTATCACTCCGGTTTTTGATATGCAAGCTCTTGTGCTTTGGGGAGTCATGGCCTCTTGAGGTTCTAACCAGTTGACATTCCCAGAGCTATTTCCCCTAACATTTTGCAGGCTCAATCCTGGGTTGTGGAGAACACTATGCGAGGAACAGAACTGTCTGATGGCTATAGAGTTTGAATATTTGTGTGTCTGCTATCCTTATTTGCAATGCTCAGAGCCAATTGAAGAGAGAAGCAAATAACCTAGCCAGCCTTTTACATATCAGTATAAGGAAATGAGTCTCTAAGTAATAAAAGTCACGGTAATTGTTTTGGATTAAAGGTAGTCACTGTAGTTGTCTTCCACAGTCCCCAAGAAAAAAAAAATGAGAAAGCCAATCAAATGGGGTCCACTTCCAGGTACCCATGAGGCACCTGGGGAGAAATTACTGGTCCTACATAAAAAGGAGCAGAGGACAAAAGCCCATGGATATTCACCTCTGATGCCCCCTACTCTCCCAGAGTAGGTATCTTCTTTTTCTCCCTTTTCCAAATAAACTCTGCCTCTATTTAGTTCCTTACTGATACTGGGACTTTTGCACTCCTGCAGTGGCATGCTCCAGCAGAGCAGTGGCATGGTGTAGTGTACACCCTTAACCCCAGACAGGAAATTTTCAATGGAAGGAAACACGTAAAACTAATCTAGCTTTCTAAATCCAATATACTTCCCCCGCTCATTGGTTTATATTTACATCTGTAAAAGAGGACCATTTCAGGCTGTAAGAAACAGAAATATTGTTAGGTTACTGGTTCATTGTTGGTATTACCCAGAAAATGAGAAGAAATGATCTCACGATTCAGATTATCAGAACTCATAGGGTGACCAGAAGTTTTATGCATATCTCAAAACAGTAGCTAAACCTCTTTCTTACTCACCGCCTGCTACAGTTTCTACTATCTTAAAACATCATTTTTGCTTCCTGGGGACTGAACCCAGGAAATCTTTGCTGAATTTGTCAGCCTTTTGATGGAAGAGGTCTTCCTCATTTTCCCATGATCCTGAACTTGCCATCACTCTGCCTTCTGATTAGCTGAAACTGTAGGAATGCAACATTGCACTTAGCTGAAAACAATTTTTTTGTGATTCTTTGGTTTCTGCTTATAAAGTATTTTCTACTAATGCTTTCTTTTAATGTATCCTGTTTTGGTTTGTTGTTGTTGTTGTTGTTGTTGTTTTGTTTTGTTTTGAGTCTTCCATATAGTTCAGGTTGGCCTTTAACTGACTATATATACCTCAGGCTGGCTTGAAGTAGGGGCAATCTTCCTTCCTAGTCACCCTATTTCTGGGATTATAGGTGTGTGCCACCATCCCTGGGTGATGTTTCCCAGTTTCGAAGTAACCATTATTCCTGTCTTTCATGCAGATTTAAGTGACTGACTCATTCAGTAAAAGGTAACCATAAAGGCAAGATCTCTAACATGCTTTACTGCCACGCTAAGTATGAGTAATTCACTTTGCTTTTCCATTATTGATTCCTATTAAAATCAGCTATGACTCATTCAACCAGTCTATGCAAAATGAAAAACAAGTAAATAGGCTTGAAAATATTCTCTTCAGTTGTAAACTACCAGAAATGTCAATTATTTTATATTAATCTTCTAGCTTACTATTTGGGTTCAGTGTTTTTCAAGGATTAAGTACATTGAATTTGTTCATTTATTTTCTTAGACTACCTAGGCTTCTATTTTTATTTTTATAAATGCAAAAATTTTAAATTATTATTAAAAATGACTGCACTCTCATATGTAACAATAAGGCTATATCTTATTTAAACACCAAATCATTACTAAATAATCCATGTGATTTACACAAAACAAATAGTAAATTTATCTTTAATTGAGGTGCTTGCCCATCTGATGACCACTACAATTTCTTTTTTTTTTTTTGACCACCACGATTTCTAACTTTACTTTTTGCAGTGATTTGGGACAAATCCTGAAGTATTTTTATTTTTATTTTATTTATTTTTTGTTTTTACTTTGAGCATATTACATTTGTTTTCTCTAGGAATATCTCCCTTCAAGTATAGTGTTTTAGATATTTCTGCATAAATAAAAAAGGAATAATTATTTTCAGCTATGAATAAAAAATAAATAACAAATTAGTATTTACTTTGGACAATAATAATTTTTACACGCTTGATTGTTTAATGTGTTAAAACCAATTTTAAATACAATTCTACTGTGACAGGTTGTTAAATTTCTTTACAGTTAACATTTTTGCCAGTGATTGATTACAGTGACTAACTTATATAGATCATACACTCATGTTCTAGTCAGTTAATTATGGAATTTGGAGAATTCAAAGGTATTGATCATTGTTATAGTACCATATACGTGTATTGACATCATAGTTGGTGCCTTCAACCAAGAGAAGCATAATATTTGGTTGTTAATGTAGCAAGAGTCACCACTGAAAAGCCCTTCCTAGATCAATCAGTTACTAGTGAGGTATAAAATTTTATAATAATTCCCATATTCTCAGTCTGGTGGACTACCTGGGATACTTCAGTAAGAGGAAAAGTCTTGAACCCATCAGATTACTGTGTCAAATATTTCAATAAGAGAGGCTGGATTATTTTCTTTATTATTTTTTAAAATAATAAATTATAGGCTTAACACTCACCAACAAGATCAACTAGATATTTCTGTGTGTTTGTGTCTTGGAGTGGAATACAAACAATTCAAATGATTTTATACTGTTTCTTGAGTATAAATTGTTCTATTGCTCATACATTTTCTAAATACCTGTAGAATTAGCTGCTTTAATTATAATAATTTAAATAACCATTTAAAATACTTACGTTTCTTACAGTTAAAACTGAAATATAATTAACATACATGACAATTTGCATCAAGAAATAATGATCCTCTTCCTACCAACACAAAATGTAAGGTTGGTCCCCAATATGTGAGGGATCAAGGATCAGCACTGTAAGCAATACAGAATACCTTTGCTCCTAAAAGTATCCATAATTCATGTGGTGGGAAATTTGATTCTGGACTACAGACAGCTCGTACAAAGAGTGCTTCACTTAACTCACAAATAAAAAATATAGTGATTAGTTCACTCATTAATAAAAACAATCATTAAAAAAATTCAAAACTTTATTTTTATAGTCATAAGTATGTGAACACACATAATCTTAAAGTGTCTTTGAAACTATGATTTCTTTTGCATTTTTGCCATTGTATTTTATCATATTTGTCATATTAAATATTTTTTATGAGGCAGGAGATTCTGCATGAGTTTGAGGCCAGCCTGGCCTACATAGTGAGTTCAAAGCTAACCTGACTTACATAGTGAGACCTGCCTCAAAAAATGAAAAAAAAAAAAATACTTTGTATGAATTCCTTCTTTTTATAAATAGACACAGTGTTTGAAGGTATAATTATTCCTTTTCTTTCTTTGCTTTTCAAAATATCAAATACAGTTTTTTTTCCTCTGAGAATATTTTATGATATCTTTTGACACAGTTTTTGAAATATTTTCTATGTGGTAAATTTACATTTTCTGGTAAAATTACATTTAGAGAGTTTTCAAAATTATTACCTTCAGAGAAATGTTGAACTTATGTCTTAGTATGCAGAGCAATGTTTCTCAAAATGTGTAAATGAAATTTATAAAGAACTTTTTATCTGCACCATAAACAAATCTTTAAAGAAGTACAACCATGCAAGTAGAAATCAATATAAGCATCCATCCAAGACTAAAATTGCCAACTAATGAGTGGGAATATTATTTCCAGTTTGAATTTCATAAATTAAAAATAACTTGAGATTTTAAAATGAAAATCTTGCACCATATAAAGCTGATTTGCAAGAACTAGGTTAGTTTAAAGTAAATGTACATATTTCTCTCTCTTTTTCTGATTATTTGTATGTCTTGTCATCTTGACTGCTAAACATTTTGCAGTAAAATTTTTCTGTTACTGTATGATGTTATCTTTCTCCAGGAAATCTTTGTTTTATGTTGTCTGTCACGCTACTCAGAGACTATCTGACTTATGGGTAGGTTGTTAGTTTTGTCAACCTTGCTTAACTTTTGCTTCATTCCATGACATGTCTGCATTTCACTCCATGACTTTCTCTTCTTTTTTTTTCTAACCTGTTTATTCAACAAACATCCTCAGAAGATAGTGTTTCTCTCCAGGGTAAGTAGCAAATTCATGTCGTCGTTTTGTTTTGCTGTTCAGTGTTAACAATATTTCCCTCAAAACTAGCAGAATTTTAAGTTCAAAATTTCTCCCTTGTGACACACTTTCATTATGTTGGCAGCATTCTCCTATCCTGGATTACACACTGCCCCTTTGAAACTTGCAGGCAATGAGAACGAATGCAATTGCTTATCTGTTGTGCTGTATGCGTTAAAGTCCTTTGTCTCTGATTCAAGAGTCTCCTGTCTGCTGCCAGTATTTGTAAAACCACAACAGGAAAATTTGTCAGGTAAAATCTCCTCACATTTCACGCTGTCTGTCATTTATAAAATATATATTCACAGGACCCTGTTGGAGGTTTGACATAGATAATAAAGACCATTTTCTTTGACAAGTCTTGTGCTCTACTTTTTATCTTCTCAGCAATGTGAGACTGTAACTGTAAAAATTCTGATTTTTTTTTTTTTTCTTTCTTTCTTTTTTGGTACCAGGGATTGAATTCATGAGCTGCGCTTGCCGGGCTGACACTTAAGCCACTGAGCTAAATCCCTGGCCCCTCTGATGTGCTTTTCATGACATTCTATTTCGTTTCTTAATCTGTGACCTGGGGCACACTAAACAGGTAAGTCTTTGAGGGAAACATTTTATAGAGCAATGTTTATCTCTTACCTCTGAGTCTCCTCCTATAAAATCCTGGTACCTATAAATTTCTAAAATCCAAGTTTTTAATTTCTATAAACTGAGCTGGCTTCTGTTTTTTAAATATACCTGCTGTTAGACTTTCAGTATAGGCCTTAGCCAAAATTAAGCACAGCCCTAAGGAAAACAGCTAGCAGAATTGTGGTTTGCATCCACTTTGCTCACTTCAGGCAGAGGAGGCTAGAAAACCGTTGAAACAGGTTCTCTGCAGGATCAGGGAAAAAATAACTAAACAGACAATAATTGTCAAGTTACCGTCATCTAACTACCTGATATTTTGAAAATAAATGGTTTTATTTCATTTTCTTCTCTTCCTTTCTTCTCTCAATGCTTTCCCGCCTGTCTGTTCCTGTCTCTGTGTCATCCCTCTGTCTCTGTCTCGGTCTCTGCGTCTGCCTTTGCCATGTGCTCTCTCTCTCTCTATCCTCCTTTCATTTGCCCGTTTCTCTCTCCCTACCACCCTTTTTCTCTGTGACATCTATTATAGGTAGCTAAGTTAGATAGAAGTTAATAGGCAATTCGATAGAAATCGGTTCTCAAAAGAGAACCGTGTTTTGTCAGTACAAAACACGAGAACACACCAAAACTGTGACTGGAAGTGCATCTGTTGAAGGCCAGGACTGAAAAAGAAAGGCACAGTGACCTGGCCTACATGCCTCCCTGAGGGATAAATAGTAACTTGAGATTGTACCATGACTGGTATCACATGACCCAGGAAAAGCCAGATAGACATCAGTCACCCTAGTGGCTTCCCAGAGCACCTTGTCATGTCCCTTCCTAAATATGCCTTCTTTTCATGCATCCTCACTACATGATTCATTGCCCTCCTGGATCAATATCAGCTAATCAACTGTACTTGTCATCCTAAAGTTTGACCCAATTACTGCTGACCAGAGGCCTAGTAGCAATCCCCTTTTGAGACTCCTCTTGTCTCTCAGGAGCTATTTCTCAATAAATATGTCTCCCTCATAACCTCCACTACTTTTTGGAATTTAGTCTTTGATTTTGAGGGATATATATTTGGTTCATCTGATTTCTAGCAGGCTGAGAATTATATGTCTTCTAAGTTACTCCATTTCTTGACCATAAGCTGTTCTGCCACACACTACTCTACTCCAGGCAGTAGTCTAGTTGTAAAACATTTGCATTACATGTTATGTCTATTGTAATAAAATACAATTTTAAATATATGTTTAAGATAGTCTAAGACATAAAACATCTTTTGAGATACGTGAATTAATCTCTGAGGAGTTAATTTGCTTTCTATTGATATTGTAGATAAAATTGAATATAAAAAGAATGTGTTAATTATATAAGTTCTTTTTACTAAACAAAACATTTTATAGGCTATACAATAACACAAGTAGGAAACTTCGTAATTTTTGGCTCAATAAATCAACCTTATTTCTAAAAAAATTGATCTTATCAATTAAAGCCAATTATTCATTTTCACTATAAGACTCAGATTTTATACATAAATATAATGTGTCATTATTTAGCCTTAAAGAAGCATAAATTTGGATCATTTGTAGGAAATTAAGTCCATCATGGCAAGTGAAAGAAATCAGACATGGAAGGTCAATTTTACATGGATTCTCTTATAAGGAATATCTGAAATATAAATAATTAAAAGAACAGGATAAAAAAGCAAACAAGAAGCAGAGACATTGACTCTGTAGAGAGAGGGAGAGGATCTGAGGCTGCGAAGACATGAGAGAGACCCGAGGGGAAGGAGAGCTCATGAGGATCACAGCAGATACGTGGCTTAGGGATATAGCTCAGTGGCACAGTGTCTGACTGGCAAGTGCAAGACCATGAGTTTGATTTCTGATACAAAACAAAAATGAGATATGTATGTACCAATTCTCTACCATTTTCATTGTGCATCACAAATGCAGAGTAATAGTTTTTAAACAAACAAATCAGACTTGGAATCACTTGAACAGTTAGTTAAATTTCAAAATTTCCATTTCTTTATTCTCCTTTTGTTCTTTCTGTAAGCCCTTACTGATTATCATATCTATTCATTTAGCACAAGCAATCCATATTGTAAAATCTGAGTTAAGTGGTCCCTACCATTTGACCTAAACTCTACTTTCGTGAACTGATCTTTGAGGCACAGAAATATATAATGGCTCAGTGCACCCCTTGTCAACATATTTTACATCCTTAGTTTGTGCTTCTGCAAGTTCCTAGAATGGCCTGCTTTGAATTCTGAACAGTATTTGCATCCTACTTGAAAATGCATGATTTTTTGAATCTTATTCCTGATTTATAAGAATACAGGGAAATTTGGGAGTTGTTAGATGAGTCTGGCTCTTTGATTCCTTCTCTCTGGTACTCTAATAACATGGTACCCCATTTGGTATAGGTAAACCAGAAACTCCCTCTACTAGATGCTCAGATCATCAGTGGTGAACAAATCCCCACTGGTCTCGTATTTTCAGAATCACCCAGAGGTTCCTATTGCTTTTCTGTGGCTTTTATTCTGAAGGAGGCTTGGAAACAGGGATGTATGCATGTTCTTGTTTCCCAGTTACATAAATCATAAAATATGTTCTTTCACTATAAGATGGAAAATTTATTTTTGTCACTATATTCTCTATTTTATTTTATGTTACATGATATAAATGTTATGCTTCAGTGCCTCCAAGCTCTAATGGACTTATAGGGTAAAGTTTTAATTTTCAGTTGTTCTTTCTCTCATCCTGTTGTGCTTTTAGGATATAAGTGCTTCTGATTTCAATCTGTACTCCACGATATGAGTTTGAATATTCCCTGTATTTAACTAGCTATTTTCTTTTGTAATGTATCTGCCCTTTATAAAAGCAGTAGATGCTGGTCTGACTTTATAGTAAATAGTTTTGCAAAACACTTATGTTTTATACATGAGACCAGAAGACACATACGTCATGTTCACCCTGATAGAGGTTCTTAAATGAGTAATAAAATGCTTTATGAAGAAAAAATCCTATGTCAGGATACAGAAGGTAAACTCTGTCTGTGAAGAGTGTGCTTTGTAGGTAATTGCTGATGTCAGACAAGATGATGAATTAACTGAATTTATTAAAAGTTTCAGAAGTAGTGATATCATAATTATCATAAACAAACAGAGAGTGAAGAAGTGGAACCATAGTAAGTTGTACAGTTAATTAATAGGCCATGATGTTCTTATGGAGAAAGAGACAGGCAAGAGGGAGAATGACAGGAACAAGTTGGAAAAGGAAGAACTACAAAACCTACTTAGAACCTAAGCAGATGTCACACAGACAGAATCTGACTAATGGAACTACTTTGGAATTTTGGAGTCTGTTAAAGTTTGCAACCCTTACAAGAGAAAGTCTTGAATGCACGATTCTGTTTAATTTCCACCAATCTCACACTAGCTTTATGAGTGCCATGATCTGTAGCTGTGCACACGTTGTGGAATAGTTACATATGGAATACAAAAGCAAGCACATATAATAAGGATGCTGTCCACTAAAATCCTGGAATTTTGCAGATTTCCTGCTTGCTATTTTGCAGATTTTCTTATCTGCTATTTGCAGATTTCCAAATGAGCAAGGGAAATTCAAAAATTTCTGTGGGAATATTAAAATCCAGTATGATATTTAAAAGGTGGAGCCTTTATGAAGATGCATTCTTAGTAGATAGGAGTAATGCCTTTAAAGAAGAGACCCAGGAGAGATCATATTACTAGCTCTACTAGGTCAGAATACAGGAAGGAAGCACTGTGTGTGAAGGAGTAGGTGCTCACCACTCAACAGATCTCCTGGGGTTGAGATCTTTAACATCTCTATTTCCTGAGTTGTGAGAAACAAATTTTGGTTACTTATAAGTTACTGAAAATGTGCTATTTTTTGTCATATCATTTTAGATTAAGAAAACTCATACCAAAGAGTATAAGAATATCTAGAAATATGAAACTGACATTGGAGGTGGGTGATGAGGGAACTGTTGGAACTCTAAGAAGTTTTTACCGTACATTGAATAAGACACATTTCTTAGCACATTAAGAGTTGGAGTCCAGCTGGGCATGGTACACTCCAGAGGCTGAAGCAGAAGGATTGCCACAAATTCAAATCCAACCTGGGCTACATAGAGAGATCGTATCTCAAACCTCCTCTCCCCAAAAAAGTGCGGTAGTCAGGGGTCAGGGCCCCACTGCTCTCCCACTTATGAGAACTTCTGAGTTGTACTCACCCAGTAAGGGTATTGAGTGAAAATACCCCCAGGTCATGTGCATCCAACCTCTAAAGAGCAAAGATTTGTTGTCAGGATCTGAAGAACAGTTGAGGTTGACTGTATAAGCAACTAGCAGGCCAAATGGCAGAGCATCAAGTCACATGTTTTTCTTTACCATTAAGATTAAAACACTACTTGTCTTCTCGGATTTTGGGTCAACTCAAAGCTGTGCACTCATTTCTTGTTTGTATTTCCGTTTCTGAATGACAACATCAGTCCTTTGCTTCTTACTGTGAAAGATCATCATATGTTTAATTCCATAGGTTGCCAATATGAAAGAATTTTTCTCATCAACATCTAATAAAAATTATATTTAGGAGTCTGTGCACTTTAGAATTCAGGTTGGTACTGGAATGAGTTAAGTATCTTGGGACAATGGAGGGTTATGTAGTTTGCATATAAAGACACAAATGTTTGAAGACCAAAGGTAAAATGCTAAAGTCTGAATTTTTGTGTTCCTTCACATTCATATGTTAAAATATTAACCCACCAGGTAATAGTGTTTGGAGGCAGTCATTGGGGGATCATTTAGTCAAGAAGGCAGAGACTTCTTGCAGTCCTTTTAAAATAGGTCCAACACAGACTCCTGCCCTTTTGCCATATAGAAACACAATGAGAAGTCATTACCATGTTAATCATTTTCATGTGCTATGACAAAATATCTTAAAGTCAGAAATGAAAATAGGAAAGCTTTATTTTTGATCCATGGTTGGTTGTCTCTAAGAATGGAATGGTGGAGGAAAGTTGGTCATCCTAAGGGATTCAGGAAGCAGAGAGACAAAGAAGGAGCTGGAGGACAAGAACACACCCTTCCAGGCCATGTGCCAGAGACCAGCCCTGCACAATCGAACCCCACTTTGCAGCAATATATTCAGCTAGCAATCAATCTATGGTGAGTATAATTCCCCTATCGTCTAATCACACCCCAAAGCCCCATTTCTGAACAAAGGAGACTTTAAGAGGATGTTTTAGGTCTAAACCATATCATTTTGCCACAGGCCCCCAAATGTCCCCATCTCATCAAAAATGCATTTAGCACATCTCTTAAATGTCCCAAGGTCTTAAGATTTCCAGTATTACTAAAATGTCTACGTCCAAAGTTTCCTCTGAGAATCAAGGCAAACTATGACTTGTAAGCTATTGTAGACACATAAAAAGAAGGTTAATTGCATCCAAATTACAATGGCCCAAGGTAAACATTTCCATTCTAAAAGGAAGGAATGATGAATAGGAATTAATTGGTCCAGAGCAAGACTGAAACCTTAGGAACAAATATTAAATCTTGTCCATTTCTAGCAACAATCCTACTATGCTTATCATCTTTTTTTATTATCAGTTTCCTGTACCTGGCACAAAATATATGATACCTATAATATAGTGGAGGGAAGGTTTATTTTCGTTGATAGCTTCAGGGAGTTCAAACTGGGGACATCCAGCTGCAAATGAGGAAAAAAATTGATGGGTAAATATGGTGGAATAAAGCTATTCCACCATTTTCAGGTGGAAAGAAGATTGAGAAGGAGGAGTGAGGGACAAGAATAAATTCTCCCTAATCACATGCCAAGTGATCCACTTCCTCCATTAAGTTCTATCCTCCAGCAGCAAATTCAGCTATGAGCTCATGGGGAGATTAATCCACTGAAAAGTTTAGCACAACCCTCCCATCTAATCATCTGTCAAAGGCCCCTCTGAACACAATAGGGCATTGGAGGGCATTTTAGTTCTAAATCATAAAACTCATATGTAAGGGAACTGTTCCTTACCATATACTAAATCTGAAAGTGTCATGTTGTTGGCGTTTCCAGCTTTCAGATCTGTGATTAATAAAATCCTGTTTACAAACTATCAGTTTCATGATATCTTTTATAGCAAATGAAATTTATAATACAGAAATTGATGTCAAATTCTCTCCCACTACTTCCCAAAGACTTAAAATTTGACCACGTTTTTTGGTTTTTTTTTTTTTTTTTTTTTTTTTTTTTTTTTTTTTTTCCAATTTTTCTCTTATCATTTTGAGAAGTAGAGTTTAGTGACTAGAATGTTAGAGCAAAAACGTGAATTGGGGAAATGAGAAAGTGAATGAGAATGTCCATGAAAAGACTTTAAACTTACAGCTCTGGGTGAATTATCTTATAGTCTGCCAACAAGTAAAATAATTGTCTGGTTTTTTTTTTGTTTTTTTTTTTTTTTTCCTGTACCAGGGATTGAACTCACAACCTCACACTTGCCATGCAGGCGCTTATGCCACTGAGCTAAATCCCCGGCCCTAGTAAAATAATTTCTGAGAAAGGATGAAAAATCTCAAGAGTCACCACAATATGGTAGTATAGTCATATTTTCAATTTTATTTTTCAAAAAATCATCATACTTACAAAATATATGAAAATAATGCAATTCAAAAGGAATAAAAAATTATTAGAATTGTCTCCAAAAAAGTAACTAGCAGAAGATAGTCCTGCTAGACAATGACTTCAAAACAGCTTTTTCTCCATGTTGGGGAAATCAAATCTCAGGCTTTTTTATGGCAGAGAAACATGTTACCCCTGAGCAACAAAGAGGGATGCAGAAGAAATTTTAGAGTTGAAAGTAAAAATGAAATTTTTAAAAAAGTTACCACTAAGATTAAAAGACACATTTACTCAGAGAGAAGGAAAAATCAAACTTGAAAATAAGAAAACTAAAATAATGAAATTTAAGAAACAAACAAAAAAAAAAAAGAAAAAAGAAATAGAACATAGAGAATCTCTTGGCTACCATCAAGAGGATCAACACACACATTGTGTGAGGTCTATAAAAATATGCATTGGGAAATTTAGTACAGAGATTACTTGAACAAAAAAAAAAAAAATTCCAAACTTGATAAAAGATAGGAATATAAAGACGTAAGTGTTAACGCAATCTAAAATGCATAAATCAAATTGACCCACTTTGAGGCATATTATATTAAATTCCTGGAGGATAGATAGAATTTCATAAACATGAGAAACAAGTGAGTTTTTATATACATAGTCACCACAAAAATTTTTCCAGTAGATTTCATGGGAAACTTTAGGATGCTGAAGGCTGTAGGTTGATATATTCATCTGTGAATAAGAAAAGCATAAACCAACATTGAAAAATTCTATATTCACAAAACGATCCTCTACGTGGAAAGAAAAAAAAAAAATAATACATCCCAACATAAAAATTGCTAAAACTTGCTACTACTGGATTGTTCCAGTAGCCCATGTCTAGGGGCAGCCCTGCATAACAAAAAAGTAATAGACAATAATATGAATCCATGTCAAGGAATAAATTTTCACTATAGAAGGATACATAGACACAGTTTTAAAGGCTAATGCTATTGTAACAGCAGTTTAGAGCACCACTTTTTGTTTTACATAAGGTAAATGATTTAAAAAGTCATTAGTTTCTACCTTTACACAAAGTATAAAGAAAATTTATAGCATTGATTTCTTAAAAGTCATAAAAATTCTAATTTCAGTACTGTAACTCTAGACGTTTACGTGTGATTTCCAGTGTAATCACAAAGAAAACAGCTATAAAAATAAACAAAAGAAAAATGTGAAAAAAATTAAAACATTTTACTTCAAAAGTCAATTCTAGGAGAAGTCTATAATACAGGAATGAAAGTATCAGAAACCTACAAGGTATTAAAAAATAAACAAAAAATGACAGCCATCCCATCTTATCAGTAATTATTTGGAATACACATAGGTGACTGTTATGGATTAAATCTAAAGAAACCCCACAAAGGCCTTCTCTGTTCAGAGGTTGGACTTTTGGAAAGTGCTCTGATTATGGGGAATGAAACTACTCATTAGTTCATAACTGAATATTCTGTTAGACTCTAAGGTCTGGGTTTAGGAGACAGGAGGACTTGATCCAGAAGGTGTGCTCTTATACTGCCTTCTTTGTCTCTGCTTCTGCCAGCCATGCATTCAGCTGCTTTCGACTCCTCACTTTTGGCTATCTCATTCTGATTTAGAGCCTTCTAACTATGGATTGAACCTTCGGAAACCCCGAGCAAGGAAAACCTTGTTTTTAATCTGCAAGTGTTAAATATTTTGTTCTTGCAACAATGAAGTGATTAACATCTACAAGGGAGGAAGGGGAAGGGTAGGAAAATAGGATGGGGAGAAAAAATGGAATTAACTGGAGAAAATGATGAAAATAGAGCTATTACAAATGAGAAGAATACCAAGATGTGAACGGAGTTGGAAACAGGGGAAGAGTAAGGAATGAGAAAAAAAAAAAAAAAGAAAGAAAAAAGAATTAAGATGTATTATATAGTTTCATCCCCAGTACCCTCCCCCCCAAATGATGTATTATGTACCAGTACCGATGGACCAACTTCTCACAATAAATGTAATCGTTATATAATGCAAATGTTTAGGATTAAAAATAAAAAGATTGGAAATATAGATTAGGAAATGATTCAACTATGTGTTAGGTACAAGAAAACCACTTTAGATGCAGGGTGAGGTAGGCTTGCTTCCTTTCATTGATTACATGTTTTATAGCGTCACCATGTGGTAAAAGAGAAGAATTATAGTCATCTCATCCCATTACAAAGCACTTAATCACATCTAGGAGGGTCTCATCTAAACATTTAAACATCTAAACATCTCATTCTAAACATTTGCCTAAGTTCCTAGCTCCTTATACTATCATCATGGAGATAACAAAGGAAATGACAGTAAAATCAATTTTTTCTGTAATTGAAAATTTGATAGCAACGCTAATTATCACATGGATAACTATTTATATAGCCCAATTCATTTCACTCACTCAGTTGTAGTGTCCTTTATTTATTCCCTCCTGCAGCCCTGCCCTTTCTCTGAAGTCTAGTTTCTATACTCCAGGTTTGATTTGTAATTATAAATAATCTACTGAAGACAAAGGTCTCTGATTTTAATTCCCACTCTTCTAATCCTCTCATTCTTCTATTTCCAATGTCCCACATTCTTGGATCACATCCATTTCCACTAGAACCTGGTTAATCAAATCTGGTTAATCAAAGTTCTTAGATTTCATTTCTTTTAAAAACATCATAGCATCTATCATAATGGAAACCACTGGTCAGTGGTCCTCATTTACAGTGTTAGATATTAACAGCATATGATTTATATCCCCCCAAAAATTTCTTGAATGATCTGAAAGCTCTTCACAAATTCAGCATGGAGTAAGAGAATTCATTTCTGTAGTAATACAGTCGTAGCTTCTGACAATATTATCCCATAAACATATTTCAACGAAGAATCCATTTGTAGCAAGGATGACTATGAGATAAACAGCTTGTATTATTTGTTAGCTATCATTAATGGAATCTATGACTTTATGGGTCACAGATTTTCTTAATATTATTGCCACCAGTAAAATTTTTCTGTTATTTAAGGTATATTTTGGTGCTAAAATCAAGTGAAATTGAAGTTTTTTCATTATAAACAAAAAACTCCAAAATATTAAGGAGTAGTACTGTTCATTTTGCACAATGGATGCTGTTTTTTCATGTCTCATTCCAACTCTTAAACTGTTTACCCACAAGAAAAGGTCCCCAACGAACATATATCGGTTTCAAATTGCAAAAGAAAAGGACATCATTTTTTTTTTTTTTCCTGATTTAAGCATTTTGCTGTTGGGTTTGTAAAGGTACAAAATCACCAAACATAAAGATAGTCAGCAATTGTTATTTTGAAAGTTGAAAATTTTGATGAAATAATAAGTATACTTTCCTCTTCTTGAATTTTCAGTGGTAACTTAGCTGAAATTTTTGAAAGCATGTTTGAGTATCTATAGTAATTATCTAGTGTTTCTCTTTCCAACCAAATATCCTGTCAAACCACATTTATCTTTTTTATTTATCTTTTTTTTTTTTCTTTTTCTTTTTTATCAGTACCGGGGATCGAACTCACGACTGCCTGCTTGCAACGCAGGCGCTTATGCCGCTGAGCTAAATCCCCAGCCCCCAAACCACATTTATCTTTAAAAATATTTCTCATCAAATTTTTAATCAGAAAAGATTAGTGTATTAACAAAAATAACATCAATCAATTACTGCAGTTAGTTAACAGACTACGTTTTCTTTTTCATTTCCGTTACAGATACAAATCACAGTGTGCTGGGGTGAACAAAAGAGAACAGAAGAGGCTTTACTACAAAGCTTACTAAGAAGTCCACACTGATGGACACTTCACTGTTTTGCACCTGTGCCCTGTGGAACACAAATCATGCTGTTTCTAAAGCAGGTGTGAAAAACTGCAGAGTAAGGCTTACGTTCCTTCCATTAATCCATAGACTTTGATCACAAGCCACTGCCTTGTAGCATACACCTTACCAGTAAATAACTCATTGCTAGTGAAGGCGGCAGTCTTGGTGGTCAGTTTCACTGGTAGGAGTAATGTAAAAAGAGGAAGGAGGACTCTGACTCAGAAAGACATACTTCACGCAAAGCAGAATGCAGACCCTCCCTATAGCAAGGACTGAGTCTCCAGGAATTTAAAAATTGAGTAACCAGTTTTCGTTCAAACTCAGTTTCTTTTAAACTCTACACACTGAGCATTTTAGATAATCCAATCCTATTTGGTCATCTTAAACCTACAAAGCAACTTGTGATATGTAAACAATGACCAACTGATCAAAATGTAACACTCTCCTTATTCCTATAAATTCCCAGAAAAATAAATCAGGTGTCACCCTACTTTCAAGGACCACGCCCAACTACCCACTGTGAGATTTCATTCTCCTTGTAGTTCTAATACACACTTCCTCCTTAACTATCACCTTTCTGTCTGTACTTTCACTCTTTGATTTCATGAGACAACAGACTCAATGTAGAGTTAGCTGTTTCAGTATTATGTCATCCAAAACACAGGAGAACGAGAAAATACAGGCCAAGGGCTAGAAGCTCTACAAAGCATCAGTATATTTATTACAAGGGTGATTCCTGTAGATAAGTGTCTCTCAAAATTTAGCTGTTGACAAGATTCCCCATGTCAATGGTCCTTCAGGAAAAATCCACTCACCAGTGAACATATAGCAATTTGCTCCTTTAGAGTCCGCATATCTTGTGGAACTGTGTCTGAAAAGGGTCAAGATTTTTCTGCAAAGAAAAATGACCACAAGAAACTTCTTCTAAAAAGTGGCACTACTGGCTATTTGGAAACACAGGAAATCTGAACCACCATAAATATATTTGTAGTACCATGTCACCTGGAGGGGGTACCTGATATTCCAAAGAATTGTGGTTCCCTTTGAGAGATCTTTAAGCTGGATACTCTCTGAGTTATACTGGAAAAAAAATTTCTATCCTCTGGCATAGATGAATATTTAAAAAGACTCTTAGTATCTGTTATTTAGGTCTTAATAGCCTCTGGGTGTTTTAAATGCTACCATTTTCACTGAAATCAGATAGTTTCTGATTAGAATATATCTTCTCACTCTCACCTTATAGATGACAAGCTGATGTAATCCAAAAAAAAACTTATCTAATTCTTTGAGTTTCTACTTTAGTGTTATTTCAAAAAAATAGGAGGTGTCTTAGAAAGCAGTGTGGATTTTTGAATAAGAACAAGAGACCTGCAGTTTGAGTCTCACCTTGGCCATTGTGTGGGGAAGGAAGGGGGAGTTTCCTGGCTGGTTCCCAATGTGAGATAAACAATGCTAGCACTACTTACCTAATACTCTTGTGATGCTGAATAAATTACCCGTGTAAAGCACTCAAAAGACTGGAATATACAAAAAAATCAATAAAACTAAATAATTAAGATTATTTAAAATGTATTTACCACACACAACTTGAGCTATAGCTCAGTAATTACAATGGTTGCCTAGCATGCAGAGGCTTGTTTAGTCTATAGCACTAGAAGACTAAAAAAGGCAAAGCTTATTGATCTTGAGGTGCAAAAAATGTAGGAAGACTTCAAATTGCATATATTATTGCAAGTCATCAAACATGGAGCAGAAAAATCACCTGCTAAAATTTTAGAGGGAAATATCAAAACTGATGATGACACAGGGCTTCCTAAAGCCTGTGCTGCATATATAGTGATACTTTGGGAGGAAAGTAGAGAATGTACCCAGGCAGGTATAAAAATGGCGAGCACAGAGGAACCTGGTCTAGGTTTTTATGGTGATTAGGAGATAAGGTGGATAAGGAACAACTTGTATGCTTACATTTTTCATTTTGAAATTCCTCCCAGTGCCAAAGATGGAAATACGTAGGATTTCATATGATACATGGGCAAAAACTGAAACTGGGATGGATCGGGTTTAAAAATTGTAACAGCAGAATATCGAAAGTGAAGCCTGGATGAGTGCCATGACAGCTTCCTGTGAGGTTAAGGAAGGAGGAAATCCAGGCTGGGCATCTTTTTTTATTTTTTTATTTTTATTTTTTTTAATTTAAGAGGAAAAAGAGAAAAACACAAAACAAAACAAAGTAGTGTAAGGTTACACATAATACAGAACTACAAAAAAAAAAAATCCATAACAGTAAGAAATCACCTGTTAATAGATTACATATTATCATCTTGGAAATAGTTGCTCAAATCACAGTATCAAAGAATACAAAGTAGACATTCAAACAGAGAGACTGCAAACAGCTGTGTTCAATGATCCAAAAACATTAATATAGTCAGCTATTTAACACCCCTAAACACAGTTGCTGTTATATCCGTTAGAGCTCTTTTTTTTTTTCCTCCCTCTCTTTATTACAACAAAATTTACACATTTTGGATTTTATTACTCCTTAGTTCTTATTACTTTTTTTGGGGGGGGAGAGAATAAAGTCAAATATGGCAAAACAAAGCTGTAAGTCAAAACCAAGGATAGACATAGCACATGATGTAGAACAGAGTACAAGGTTATTAACAATGGTTATCAACGTTGTCTCTTGTTTCCTTAAAAGGAATTGTCTATCTCATTAGATATTATAAAGTTGGACAAAACAGTGGAGAACAAGACCAATAAAACTTAGGCATTGTGAACATTACAGGACTTCCAAAGGAGACAATAGTCAAACCAGAATGGGCATCTTTGTGAATCTTATTGCCTTCAAATTAGTTGCCTATACCCTCAGACTTGCTACTATCGCACAGAATGGAACAGTCTAATCAGTCAAAACAAGATCGTGGGAGTATTACAGGACTTCAAAACAAGTTAATAGGAGATCGAAAAGAGTTACTATTATATATCCTAATTTTTTAAAATTTTTCCCTTAATTAAAATAAACATAAGAAATAGCTAAATAATTTTTTTAAAGAATAGTAGTTACCATAGTGTCTGTCTTTTTCTTTAAAATATTTGGATAAAACTTCATATACTATAGCTTCAAATATTTCCATATCAAAAAGCCCAGAATAAAGCCTTTCTAATTAATAAGTGAAAATTTTATAAGGCTTCAAGGCCACATGATGGGGAATCATGATTATCACATATTTTTATATATTTGAATCATTACTTACATTAGGGAAACTATTCGGTATTCATACATGTGAGATTGATTTATTTCACTTATGAGTATGGTCTCAAGCTGCGCCCATTTATTGATAAATATCTCAATGCGATCCTTCTTTATAGCTGAATAATACTCCATTGTATAGAAATACCACAACTTTTTTATCCATTCCTCAGTTGATGGACACTTGGGTTGTTTCCAAGATCTGGCGATTACAAATTGTGCTGCTATAAACATAGGTGCACATATATCCCTGTGGTATGATGCTTTCAGTTCTTCTGGGAATATCAGGCTGGGCATCTTAATGAGATTCCATCTCAAAAGCAACAGTAAATAGATCTGTACATAACCCCTAGTGACCGAATACATAAATAAATAACTAAATAAAATTTGACTGAGATGAGTACAATGAATTGAAGACTACATGAGCCCACCAACATTAATAAATTTAGGCTGCATGCAATTTCATTATTATGTTAATAAATGTAACAATATTACATTGTGCTATCCATAGCTTACATGTAAATATATATTATCCACAAGATATTACTCCAAAGGTAATAACAATAAATCCTATGTCACATTTATTATGTACTTACTTTATTATAGACACTGTGCTCTTAAGAAATTCAACAGATATTTATAATAGAGAAGTCAAGATTCAGAGAAATGAACCCATTTGTCTGATATTAATAATACCTAAAAATAGTCAATGACTGGAAAACCATGGAACAAGATAATCAGATTCAAAAGGCTATAAACTCATTATGATAAATTGCTTTTCTGGTAAAGATGCCCCATTATGAAATTGTGATGAAGTAAAAATAATATTTTAGCTAAAACAGAGAAAAATGATTAAAGTTAAGAAAATAACAAAAATAACCCTTGCATTTTAATGTGGATTAAAAGATTTATGAGCTAAGTAATAATTAGCTCGTAAGAGCTAAGATCAATAAGATCTCTTGGACATATTAGAGAATGTAGATGTAAATTCTTAGCAGTTGAGTTATAAATCGATCTTATCCCAGAGAAAAACTGATGCACAAATGATGCAAACATTCAATAAAAATTCATTCCGTTTAATTTTTTGGAGTTTAATTATTCCTCCCTGAATCTTGTCACTAGTATATCAGTTCTCTGATAGGTTATCATTTCTCAAACATGTAATGTCACAGATCTACTTAAGATTATTGTATCTTTTTCTTGAACAGAAGTAACGTTTTGCCAAGATTTACTTAACTGCATTCTCTTTAGGTAAGGTATCTAAAGTAATATTCTTCAAATACAAAACCATTCAAATGTACCTTATTTAAAATTAGAAGTTCTTTTATTACAGGAAAAGGTCATATGCCCCACGTTTTCAAAATTCTTCTTCTGAAATTGGTTAAAGTATTATAGTAGCAATGACATGCAACTGATAATAATGCAACTGCAGGAAAGGATCTCTGAACTCAGCCACTGCACAGTGGAATCCATCACACTTGATAGGATTGTGGGACTGAAATCTAAAGCAATTTCACACTGTGATGCACAGTTTCTTACGCAGTGTGTAAATTGCTTATAAGACAGTATAATAGAGAAGAAAACATAAGCAGATAAATCATGTGTAATGATTGAGAATGTGTTTTAGTAATTACTAAACAACGTACATGATTGTTGCTTAGATCTGAATAACAGAAAGTTATTTCAATTTTGTAATCAATTTTATGATGATGCTGAATAATATATTTTTAACATAAATAGTGATTACATTTTTTGGATTTAAGTACTGAAGATATAATCCTTTAAAGGATTTATAAGTGCTTTTTTCAAGTTATAATTTAAGGAACATGTCATAATTTTAAAGAATCTAAAGTTGTATTGCCATATTCTCATGAATATATGATATTAATTGATTATTATACAGTGGGTTTCAAATTTTGTTTAACATTTTAAAGAATGAAGGAAGTCCTTCTTTACAAGAAAAATTATTATGTGTTATACTAATGAATTATATTGCATAAGCATGTAACTAGATGTGTATTCTCTTGAAATACTGTTTTGTACAGAATGTAGAAAATGGTGACTATGATCCTACTTTATAGAAAGTTCAGAACTTTCTATGGACAATGAAAAATTGCTATTTTAATTGTGGTACAACTAGATTCTTAGTATTATACTTGAAACATAAAACAAAGACCTATGTCTTTTAATATCTATACAACAAAGATATCATTATATTTGATAAGTGATTTTTTTTAAGACTAGATCTTGTTATGTAGTTCAGGCTGGCCTGGACTTGCTATTTATTTATTTTTATTTTAGTTTAATTTTTTGGTATCAGAGATCGAACTCACAATATTGTGCTTGCTGGGCAGGCACTTGTGCCACTGAGCTAAATCCCCGGCCCTGGGCTCTCAATTTAGCCCACAATGGCCTTGAAATTGCAGAGATCCTCCTGTCTCCACCTCCTCCAGTGTTGAGATTACAGGCATACAGCACTATGCCACACTGTATTTGATAAACTCTTTAACTAATTATGATTTAACAATAAGTTGTGAATAAAGACTACATAATAATAATAAAACATAGCATGAATGCTTCAGGATAATTCATTGTCTTAAAAACATAGATTAACATTAAGATAAATATTATGCCACATAAATTTCTGTTAAATAAGTATGTTTTACAAAGAAATAGACATGTGTTTTCATTTACTGTTTTATTTTATTTTTTTAGGCAGAGTCTCACTGTGTAGCCCAAGCTGACCCTGAAGTTGTGATGATCTTTTACCTCAGCCTTTTGAGTCCTGGGATTACCGACATATGTCACCATGCCCAGCCTTTCATTTATTTTTGATACTAATACCATTAATCTTATTAGAGGAGATAGTTACAAGATTTCAGTGTTGAAAATATTAATTTTAATCCCGAGAATTTTAAAGATTTTACATAAAGTATTTGATGCATTAAATATTTTATATAATAGTCTTTGGGTTAAACCATAAATTCAAATATATTAAAAGATTTAAAATATAAAAGTATTTCTTAAATTTCTTTTTCTTTTTCCCGAAAATTATCTTCAATATTTTTGATAAATAATACTATTTACACAAAAGATCAGTGTAAGTTTTTACCCAAGTAAAATGTATAGAAGTGCATCAGCTATTCAAATTCTAAAATATAGCTTCTGCATACAAAAGAATTGCATTGATTAAATACTTCAGCTTTAACTACTTATTAAGCCAATTTATTTTTATATTAAACAAAGCAGAAACTCACACATTGATGCAAATTAAGAACACAGTATGGTTTGCAAGCAATCAGTGACGTCTATCTCATAATATAAGAGCACATGTCAGTGACCGAACTGCTTTAGTCATTGTCCTCAGGTCACCTGAGCAGATCGTACATGTAGAGGAGATTGAAAGGTGTTGGCCCAGGCCGGACACTGTAGCCGGTAAAGCCAAGGAGCTCCTATCTCCCCCATCCTTCGGAATCTACCTTTGGCACCAAACAAAGACCAATGGGCTACCTGTGCAGTCCTAATGCCCCTCTTAGGTTCCACCCCAAGCCTAGGCCACTTATGTGCCTCACTCCACGTGTTCCACTGAGAGACCGCTGACCCCGGGGTGGAGATTGCGCACCCCTAAGTGGGTCGGAGGTGTCTCTCCCCGCATCCTCAAAATAAAGGTCATTTGTATTTTATACTTCTTATCTTTTCAGCTTCCGCCTGTCCTCCACCCACAGTTCTATCAGAGATGTAAACCAAACTATTTTGCCGCAAATAGAAAAAAGTATTTGATATTATTGAAGAAACCTACTTTGTAGAGATGTTTGGCAAAACAGTGAACATTACTGTAATGCAAGACATGAGATCTCTGGGGCTTACCTCTTCCTTTTAGATATTAGAGATATGTAACAGAAACTTTATCTGAGTTGGAGGACTAACAAACAAGAGACAAAAGTAACTCTTCCATATCATAATTACAAGATGAAAACCATCCAGTTCTCACGAACTCAGCTAAAATGTTAAAATAGCAAAGTATAACTTCTACTTGAAAAGATCATAAAGCCATTTAGCTTAATAATGCCACAATTTAAAAAAAAAACAAAAAACAAAGTAAAGTTAGATAAAAGTATGGAAATCTAAGCACCTTCTTCCATAAAACTAAGTTGTTTCAGAGAAAATTCACTTCTTAGCAATCAGTGTGAGCTACAAACTAACACATACATTACCCTGCAAATTGTGTCACCAATTGCTAATTTTTACTTAACTCACAACAAGGTGTTTGCCAATTGCCAGGCCCTAGGCTGAGTTGTTGGAAGTAGTTGCAGCTTTACAGAGGATTTTTTGGAGAATCTCTGCACTAAGCCCTTTTCCTTTCTGATGGTTTCCTGAGAGGCCTATTTTTCATCCAGGTAGAAAAATGAATGCCACTCTTTGCAACTGATCTTAATAAATCATGATTGATCACATCGAGTCATCTAAAGATACCTACTCATCGTGAAGAACGATTTAGAAGTTAACTCAATGTTTGGTTCTGAAATTGCATGGTTTGACTTTTCACAAGATGCAGACTTCTGTTTCTTACATCCAGATGTGGTAAATGAAATGCAGGATTCTTTTGATGTACTTTCTATGTAAGAGAAAACACTGTCACAGCTCATTGACTTAACCAGAGAGAAGCAGCATCACCAAAACATGTCAACCTCTGCCTGATAGGTTGTTTGCTACATTCCAACAAAACAATTAATTCTTCTAACAGATGGATGACAGCACTACGCTGGAACTTAAGGGGGGATTTTGCTTTTGCTATATTTGATTCATTTACGAAAGTGTGTTAAACCATGTGTGTGGTCTGAAATTTCAGAAACCATTGGATTGCCTGTTTCTACCAGTGACTGTTGTTTAGCATTTCTCATAGGACTAGGTTTTGATAGGTGTGCTATAGTCATGTACTCTGCTGAGAGGAAGAGAATTTAACCTTCTCCCTAGGAGGTACATGTTTCAGTAAGTTTTCTTCAAATCTATTCACATTTTCCTTTCACTGAGGATTGGATTTATTCCTTAAGGACTGTTGTTACTTAATTTGCTTATAAACAGGGAATTTTTGCAAATGCAAATTACTTTTCTAAATGTAAATGAATATCCTTTTCAGGTACCACATTCATCTGAGGTGAGTAATAATTTATAGATGTTTCTCGACAAATTTTCTGAGTTTGATGTATAGATAAATCTCTTTCTGAAAAGCAATTTTCATCTTTAACAACATAGTTTTCACAGTTTACTTTTGATTCTCTCACATTATTAACTACAAATGTTCCCTGAGCTACACTGTACATACGGTACTTTCTTCATTTTTTCTTTTTCTAGGTTAGTTATCTCTCACCTGTGATTTATCAATGCATGAAGATTATTTCCCAAACAAGTAAATCCTGTCTGAATCTTCACCAATGTGAGCTCTCATTACTTTGGTATTAGTTTTGCTGTGGCACGTGGGAAGAGTTAGTCCACGTCACACTGTGTGAGTTTTCAACTGTAATTTCAGTTTTTACAAAAAAGTTTTCACCTCAGGATTTTCCCTTACTGGAGCAGCTTTGTCCTGTCCAAGCTAAATCCCGTCCAAGGCATTCAGAAGCTTGTTTCTCCTAGATACTCTGCATTCAATTTTCCTCAGACTTAATGGATCTTTACTGAAACTTTCTTGGGTAACTTTTTGTTAACATCCAGGCTAAAAAGCAGGACTGTTTTTACAAATTCAACGCTATTTTTAAATTTTCTTGACTTGCAAGATCCTGACCAACATATATCATGTTCATATCTATTTACACCAGAACATCGATTTGCATCTCTTTTTCTCCAGACTAAATTTCAAACTAAGAAATCTTCTAAACTTTTTCTCTACTACTGATATGAGGAGAATAGCAGCCTACATTTCCTACTTCCACCCTGCCACCTTTTTCCATATATGGATATATATATATATATCTTTTAGGATACTTTCACTGATCAAATGATTTCCACTGATGGCTTCAGGAGAAAATAACTTTAAGATAACCCTTCTGAGCTTGTATCACAGTGAACTGACCCTGGTATAGTATTACTTCTGGAGAGATTACTTAGAAATGGCTCAAAGAAAAATCATGCTTAATGCACTTTCTTTTCTTACTTGAGAAATCAAGAGAAGAACCTTTATGCTTTGTATTAGCAGTAAGACTAGCAAGGGGTACAAATATTTGAGTAGATCCTTTGAGGGGTTTCATGTTCTTCACAGTCCACCAATAATGTCTAAGCACATGACCATCAATATACAACATACTTGGAATCTTTGCATGAAATCTGGTACACACTCAACATCTAGCACTAATTTATAAGAAACTTCACTACTTCTGCCCCTAATGATAGCTTTTATTCTATGTTACCAAAGATCTTTTCTTGTCTTTCACTTGTCTGAATATTTAGGCAGTTTTGCTCCTATCTATCTTACTCTCTATAGATCTAAGAGAACCATTTCTGAGAAAGTTAAAGAAATACCTTACTGTATCAACTGTATAATCAGGTGTAAGGCAGGAAAGCAACAATGTAGCTGCATTCTTCTCCTCTGAACATAACTGTTGTGCTTTGAAAAATGCTTCAGAAATCAGTTGGCAGAATGGGCTCTGGCAGTTCTCTGAGGAACTGCTTATGAGATTCTGCAGTATCACAAGGAAGGGCAAAAGACATGCCACTTTTATGGTGATCCAGTTTACTCCTAGTGCCTTTCAATGAAAAACAGACCGATTTCTACAGTAACCCTTTGATGTGAATGTGTTCCTCTAAGGATGGTAAGCACGCATAGCACAGCTGTTAGTGCTTTCGTAATCTGGTACGATGGAGGGAGGTGATGCATTAAAGCACACTGTTCCCTATTTCCCTGGCTGCCGTTTCACTCCTCCTGTGGTCCCATTGCCCATGGCGACCGTGACCTTAATGCCACAGACAGCACAAAGCTGATGCAACAGTGCAGTGTGACCAGTTTCATTACCCCTCACCAGGACACGTTCCTGAGTTTCGTGCCACCAAGTCTTCCAATTTCCAGATATCCTCACATCAGGGCTCCACTCTTCTGCCTCCCAGTCATGTCTGGTGTCCTCCAGGCTCTGTCCTTTCACAGATCCTCTTCTCTCCATCCTTTGATCTAGCCATACCTCTCTCTTTCAGTTACATCACCCTCTCATTGCAGAACCTTTCAAAGATCTCCCTTTTCTCTCCTCGATTCTTCTGGGTCCTGGCACCAAGTCTGTGGCCAGATGTTCAGCACTTCTGGCCACTTCCAGAGATCTCTTTCCCTTGAAACCTCACTTTGCCTTCCCCAGCTCCCATTGCCTCTCCAGCTCTGGCAGGTGCAGCTGGGCCTACATCCCTTGGCCCTGGCACTGCCTAGATAGGGAGGTCACAGCACCAGCCTGATGCCCACGCTCCCTCAGGCCCACTCTGCCTGGTCGCCAGGTCCACCTTGTGGCCCATCGCCTGCCTGTGGTGCCCTCAGATGCTTCACCCCCACCTCTGGCTCACATACCACCCACAGTGGTGTCCCTTCAGTTACTTCCTAAGGAGAAGAGATGACGTTAACCCAAAAAATAAATCAGTTTCATTAGCTGCGGAACAATGAGCCAAACTTAGGTTGAAAGGTATTTATTTTCAATATTTAAATACTTCTGATTTTTAGTTGCAAGAGGCAAGAATGAGAAAAGCAGAATGTCGAGGCAATAAGAATTCTAGTTCTTTTTCTCTGGTAACTGGATTTGACACAGGAAATCAATTTAGATTTTCAAATCCTCACCTCCTTAATCTTTTCATTCAGTTTATTAAAACAAATAACATCTGAGCCCACTAGGGACTTAAGTTTTGACATTTGTCAAACTACACACTTTATAGGAGCTCTTAGGGTAATTTTCCTAGAACTTAATATTACAGACAAGCTTTATTTGTATTTAATATTTACTTATTAAAAGCATTCTATTTCTGAAAAAGGTCTGTTAAAATTGTTTCAGAATGACAGCTATAATTGAGAAACTATGTTTTAATTATTCTTTAAAGTATATCTATATATACTATGTGTATATATATCCTGTATCTATTCAGAATGTATGTATCCTATTATCCTATATATATGTTTATATATATATATATGTGTGTGTGTGTGTGTGTGTATGTGTATATAGGTATATACATTAAAAGTTTAAGATTTATCAATATTATATAGTTTCTCTGTTTCATTTATTCATTAATTGTTTCATCCTGATAATTTACAGTGTTTATTGCTTGCCATTCACTGTGCTTGCCTTTGAGGTCAGAGGCAAAAATAATACAAAAATATATTTAATAGACTAATGTGATCATGATGTCACTTTTGGGAATCGTAGAAAATTAAGGTTGTCCTAAGAAGAACCTTAGCAAGAGTTAGATGTCTTTCTCTTGTAGTTTAATATACATACTATACCTTTGTATTTGGAACTGTGATTATGTGTTATCTGACACAGGTAAATTAAGAGTGAATCTGGTAAGCTGGGCATGATGACACATGTCAGTAATTCCAGCACTGTGATGGATGAGGCAGAGGGATCTCTGTGAATTCGAGGCCAGACTAGGTTGCAAAGTGAATTGAAGCCCAGCCTGAACTATATAAGCGAGACTTTCTCAAAAAAAAAAAAAAAAAAAAAAAAAAAAAAAAAAAAAAAAAAAAAAAAAAGTAAAAGTGAAGATGGTATGGATCATTAATTGTGTGGATTACAATAGCTACATGCCCCTGAGTTATCTTGGCAATTTGTGAAACAGCCTTCTTGTATTCTATGAGTATGTGTGCTAAAATATCTCCAGAAGAAGCTTGCAGAATAACACAAATTTCAAGTAGAAAAGGCATGTAAAATTGTCATCCAAGTGCTTCACTGATGTAAAAAAATGAAAAATAGATATTGTAAATATGTAAATTTAAGAATCTGTGTCGTTTACATATATCATAGTTGCTACAACTGCTATAATTTCATACAGATAGGGAACAAATACATATGTAAAAAGATAAGATTATTTTTATTCTATTTCCTTAGGAATAATGTACTATTCCATACAGTTGAAAATTGCTTTATATCTAGGATTGCCTCCTAAAACGTGTTTCCATTTTTTTCTCACTTTGGGTCTAGCCATTGAATACTCAAGTAGTAGAAGATAAAGGAGATATCAAAAGTTATAAAATTGGAGATAACAAAAATTGTAAAATTATGCTGGAGGTCAAGATATCTCTGTCTCTCTCAATCTCTCATTCTCAATCTTTTCTTCTCTACTATCACAAACTAACATCTTCTAGTTATTGGGGCCGGATGTGGTGGTACACGGCTGCAATCTCAGCACTCAGAAGGCTGAGGCCTGAAGATTGCTGTGGCATTCAAGTGTTGGCTAGGCTACAACATGAGTTTAACAGCAGCCTGAACTGCAGAGTGAAACTTTGTCTCAAAAACAAACAAAAAAATGAGTTACTGGGACACTACACTGTATATACCTCATTCCAAGAGCTGGATGGACTCTGATCTTAGCACGAGCTGATCATCAGTGGCTTGTCACACTAAGACAGGGGCAATTACCTAAGAACTGCCACCTGAGCAAATTCCATTAACTGTAAATCTCTTCTCATTTATTTATTTATTGCTTTATTTTTGGTTCCTGGAGCTGGGGGTCAAATGCCAGGTCTTATCTACACTAGGCAAGCATTCAGTTATAGAGCTACAACTCCAGTCAACAGAAAGCTACTAATAGAGAATGATATATAGATCTTAAGTATAATTTGTGTGAATTTAACAACACATTCCTGAATCCAACATCCTAACACCAGAAATGTTTGTTTTCATGTATGGATATCACATTATACTTTAAATATAATAGGTTATATCAAATGTTTTAGTCAATCTTTAAACTATTTGTGGTATGAGGGAGGCATTATTTTTTGTTGTTGCTGCTATTGCTGTTTTACTATATTATATTACTTTTTTCAACATTTCCATTCCTTTCAGGGATTGTTGAAAATGAATAGAGCAAATGCATGAGTTTTTTTTTTCTTCTATTGTCTAACTTGTTTCATTTATCATGATTTTTGTTGTTATTGTTATTCCATGGTATTTTTTATTTTATGGAAAAAGGTAAAATTGAATTTCATAACACACTACTATGTGAATAACAAAGAGTTAATACACTGCATATCGTCATCTTCCAAGTAGTTATTCCTCGTACAAGATATTGGCATAAACAGTTCACCAATCTATATTAGCATACACCTTCCATATGGTTGATACATTGTGTCAACTTGAGAAGTCTGGAAGTTTAACTAAGCAATTCAGCCAGGAGCCAGGATTCTTACTTTGTAAACATCCTGATCCTGTGCAAGAGGAGAGAACAGAGATGGTGTGAGTGTCACACCTGCCGGGGGAGGGGGTAAGCGGAGGGGGATAGTCCACTTACAGTGTAAGGCATGAGAAGAGGTTTTTGCTCCTCCCTTTTGCTCTTGTTGCTTTTGCTGTCATCTGCCACCTGGAAGTGTTGCTCCAGTGCCATGCCACCCTGCATTGGAGTTATCTGATTATGGACTGAAACCTCCACAAACTGTGAGCTAAATAAACCTTTCCTTACTTAATGCTGGGTGTCTCCTATTTTGTCTCAGCAATGAGAGAAAAGTAACTGTTTATGGTTGATAGATTGTGTCAATTTGGAAAGTTTAATTGACAGATTCAAAAGGAAGCCAAAATACTTACTTTGTAAATATCCTCATCCTGTGAAAGAGGAGGACATAGAGATTTGGTGAGTGCTACATCCACCCTGGAGGTGGAGGTGAGTGTACAACATGAGGGAGGAGAAGAGCCTTATTTTCTCTTTTGCTCTGGCTCCTGCCTTGTGTAGCCACAGTGTCATGCCACCTTGCCTCGGAGCCAGCTGATTATGGACTGAAACCCCACACACAGTGAGCTAAATAAACCTTTCCTTCCTTCATTTTTGGTGCCTGGTAGTTGTGCCCCAGAAACAAGAGAAAAGAAACCAAGATAGTAACCAAGACATTTCCTTTTCAAGAAACTAGGAGACACTAGTAGCATAGCTAACTTGTGTGTGTGTGGTTTTTTTTATTCCTTTTTCCCTTCCTTCCTTTTCCCTTTCCTCCAGTGTAGTTCTTTTTTTCCCTCACAAAGAGTTTCTTCCTATTTCAAGATATTTATTGCACATTTTAGATCGTGTTTACTTTTTAGATTTCTCACCCCAAGGAAACAATATAAGAGTCTGATTTAGTTCACTTGTGAGTATGGTCTCAAGTTCTATCTGTTTACCTATAAAAGTCTCAAGTCTATCCTTCTTTATGACTGAGCCGTACTCCATTGTGTAAAAATACATCTTTTTTTTTTCCATTCTCCTATTGATGGGTATTTAGATTGTTTCCAAAATTTAGTACAAATTTGCTGCTATAAACATGGGTGCACATATATTGCTGTAGATACCCAGAAAGGGAAGAGCTGTGTATCTATCAGCATACCCTAAAGTTAAAATGGATCAAAGGTATAGATATTAAAACAGGAAACATTAACTCTACTGGAAGAGGAAGTTGGTAAAAATCTTGAAAATATAGGTGTATGTAGGGATTTCATGAACAAAATCCAGACTTCACAGGAAATACTTAAAGAATTAATAACCAGAATTTTATCTTACTAAAAAGCTTTTGAACAACAAAAGAAAACACCAGCAAAGTAAAAATACAACCCACAAGCAGGGAAATCATTTTAACTATTTATCCCTCAGACAAAGGATTTTATATGTAGAACACATGAAAAACTGAAAAAAAAAAAAACCACCCAAATTCTAGTACCCAGTCCAAAAATAAGTATCTGAGATGAATACACACTTCTCAGATGAAGGAATACAAATGGCAAATACATATATGAAAAAATGTTCAACATCACTGGTCAGTTAAAAGATGCTAGTGGGATGTGGGGGAAAAGGAACTCTTCTTCACTGTGGATGTGAGTGTAGGCAGGTGCAAATATTTTTTTTTTTTTTTACATTTTTTTTTGTCTTTTTCTTTTATATTGGTATCAGGGATCGAACTCATGACTGCCTGCTTGCAAGGCAGGCACTTATGCCGCTGAGCTAAATCCCCAGCCCCGGGTGCAAATATTTTGAAAATCGTTTTTTAGGAAAAAAAAATAAGAGAATTTTAATGAAAGAAAATTTATAGAAAGATAAAAATAAATGAACCTTTCAATTTTTTTTTTCATTTTATATACTTTTAACTTCTTGTTCCATGGAAAGTTTCATTAACTCTTGCCATTTAGATAAACCAAGGCAAAATAGACTGATGAATTAAATGCAAGAACTGGAAGCATGAGATGACTAGTCTCATACTGGTTTGTGAATATAAATATAATAATATTCATATATCATATTATATAAATATGTAAATCATATAAAATATAAATAAATATAAAAATTATATAAATATATATTGCATAAAATTTATATTATATTATATACATATAATAGAAATATATAAATTATATATAAATAAATAAAAATATAAATATAAAGTTATATAAATATGTTATACAAATATAATAGAAAATATAGATAAAATATTTTGTGTCATTTAATGGGAAAGTGTTTTGGTGAAAAACCTCAAAAGCATAAGAAAAGAAAGCAAAAATAATGTGGATTATGTAAACTAAAAAGCTTTTGAACAGCAAAAGAAAGAAACAGCCTTCTGAGTGGAAATAAGTATGTGCAAACTATAGTTTTTACAAGGTGTTGTAGTCAGGATTTACAAGAACAAAAGTTTAATACAGAACATGATTTATAGGATTATTTTGTAGTATTCACCAAAGAGTCAAATGGAACAGTGTGCAGAGGATCTGTCCACACATTAGAGACCCAAAGAATCCAACTGAGGGCCTGGATCCCAAAGTAATGTCCTGCATAGGTCCAGATGAGGAGCTTGAGTCCATGACAATGTCCTGTATGAGTCCAGCTGGAGACGTAGAGCCCACTACAGTGTCTTATGCAAGTCTGAATCAAGGATCTGTACTGGGAAGGCACAAAGGTCAGTGGCAGAAACTGTGAAGTCTATAAAGCAAGCAGGGTGAAGATCTGTGCCAGGATGCTGAGGGATCTGTGTTGGAACTAGGAAGTGAGGCTCAAGGTGAGACCAGAGCTCCCCACAGAGAACCACAGCAATGGCCCAAGTTCCTCCCAAGATGAGAACAGAAGAGTTTCTATCTGGATAGCCGTCATCACAAGATTCTGCAAGAGAATCAATATCACACAGTCTCCCCTTCAATTGTTTTTTTATGCTTTTGGCAACAATACTCAAGTGGGCCTTCCAAACCCAGCACCACACTGATTCAATTCAATTGGGTGTTACAAACTGACCATTACTTCATCCACCACACAAGGGGTTGATATCTTTAATATGTAAGGAACTGCAAATTTTCAATAACGCTGTTCTATTCTTACTCTTCTTTAAAACCATGTGTAGTATACCACCTGATATGTTTGCACAATTGATAATGTTACATTGGAGCACTATGATTTATGTAATGAAATCCAAATTGTAATCTGCATCTTGGAATCTATTCCTCTAGACATTTCTGATGGAAAGCTTCACAGGATATTTTGGTTCTCTTTTTCCTTCTTAATTTTGTGTCAGGTTTCCTTCTTAACTCATTCTAGATCCACTTGGGGAGATGCATGAGACATTTTTGAGGGTGCAGCCCCAATGTTAGAGGATGCATATGTGCAAGACATTAGCAAAAGCTAGAGCCAGCATGGAGAAGAGTAAAGCACAAGAGGGCAAGAGCCAAAGTGCAAGAGCAGATGTTTGCATCTTTATTGTATAACTTTTATACAGGTTATTATCTCATATTTACATTCTTATATAGAGCCATAACCAGTGCCTGCATGTTTACCTGTGCTAAGTCATGGTTACATAACTGTATGCCATTGTTTCCCTGTGCTAGACAAGCAAGGTTATGTCCTCAGGTGTCCTGAGGCACCTCTGAGCTTTGCAGCAGTCTGAGTGGTCCCCCACTCTTTTACCTTTAATTGTCTTCGTAAACCCACTGCCTAAGCTCACAGCTCTTGCTTAGTTGAAAGGAAGTAAACTGCTGCATAAACTGCACAGAAATTATTCTTCGGACTGAGAGTGTTTAACTAAAAGGAAAAGGATTATATCATTAGAGAGACTTGGTCTTCTGTGGCGTTTCATGAAATTGCCTGGTAGACTGTTGCTTTAGGAAATCCACTCTGCTAGAACACTATGGTTGTGGGTTCGGACACGTTTCCACCATACTGCATGATGCAACAATAAGGCTTCACTCAAACTAAGTAAAACTTTTAAAACACAGCAGCAAAGAAGTTGGTATTTCTCAATTCTGATTGCTGAGTTGTAAGAAAAAGCATAAGAAGTAGTCAAAGGCTTACCTTTATCTGCTATGATCATTTCAGTAGAAAGGCCAGTGATTCTCTCATCATGCCGTTTAAAAATCTCACAATGGAATCATCTTGGGAAAAGGTGACACTGTGCTACATCTGACACTGCAAATTTGCTTGATTAACTTTGGACTAATCAGCCTTGTATGTGGGTCTGTTCACTCATTATCTTGTTCTTTATACTCGGTTTTACTTCTAAGTTTAGTATTAGACTTTCATACTGTTTTCAGAGAAGAAAAATGACTCATTTAGTTTTAAAGTGTTTCATTTCCCTTATCTCAAATTTTATAAAATATTGGTGCTGTATGATGAAATAGATGGTATCAAAGCACAAAAGAATAAAGTGCCATGTGATATTTCAAATAATCACACAAACCAACTTACTTTCAAAATTTAAAAAGAAAAAAAAGTACTGTAACACACGTACTGTCACAGAGTCCTTCTGTAATTCCCATGGGGGTCATTACTGTTGTGTAAGAGAATGTGTTTCAAACATAATGGCTTTCTCTATGAGAATCATTTATGATACCTGGCAGCCTATGGTAATCATTGAGTTTTATAATTTTGAGCATGGTTTCATCACATTTCAGAAATATATTTTCCCTGAACGTCGAACCTAATTTTTTCTTATAATGGCCACTTTTGCTTGAAAAGTCAGTCATCAATTTCTTTAAGTAGAATTATTGTTTCATAGCCCCTTTGTAGGTACTGAGTTGGCCATACATTTAATAATGTTTATATCAGCCATAAAATCCAGCATTCTCTCTTTAGAAACTCTTAAGTGTGTAGTAGAATAGGGCAGCTTTTACTTTTACTGTGCGAGATTTTCCTGTGACTGTGAATAAACAGTGGACTTACCTACCCCAAGCAATGTGATTAGTTTAATATTCACACAGGTGAAGTCTTATTAAACTTTTACTATGTAATGGCTGTGTATGAAGAAACAATATAGTTCTAATTAATTATTTGAATTTTTCTTATTTATACATGAATCTTGCCATGAAAATATATCAAACTGGGGGAGAGCAGTAATATAAAATATTGGCTTATATAACTCTAAAAAATAATAGACAGTACTTATGTTAATTTTAAAAGTTAACTAATTGTTACCATATTGTATAGGACACTGTTGTCATAGACAAGAATTTAGGCCATAACACCAAAAGTTAACATTTAAAGAAAATATTTGAAAATACTTCCTGTCTATCATTAAAAATAAATTCTGATGGAATTTATATATTTTTTAAGTGTAGAATAAAATTTTTTCACACACTTTAAGGATTTTGTTCAATGAGACAACTTACTATGTATAAAATATGTTTTGCTAATTTTTTAAAGGAAGAGATGTATTTATTTGTACTGAGATTATATCTCAACAAATGACAAACTTTTTCTGAGTATAAATTTTTAAATATATTTATAAAATCTTTATGTATTATTAGATAAACTATATATCAACCTTTGAAGCCACTGATTTCTTTTTATTATTCAAGTTAAAATTCTATTACAATTTCATTATTCTAACTCACATTTTGGAGTGTCATGATCTTTGAAATATATTTAATGAATCAATTATTGAGGTATAACACAGAATGAGATCTTGTTATACATTTGATCAAGACCTTTATGTATGTAGAACTGATTTATTCTATTTTTAGAAACCTAAATTGGCTGCTCTGTCCTCTTCCCTCTCATCCACTCCCTGCGGTACATTTCCTAGCCTCTCCTGAGACCTGACTTTGGCAGGTTGGCTTGCACCCTCCTGGCTGTCCTACCCGACTGACACTGAAGCAGGAGGTAGACTGCTCTTTCTTATCCTCTATGTAACCACTAGAAGAAGAAAACATTTTAAAGCAGATCAAAAACTTGTTCTTGACATCGTTAATTCAGAACATAATGATCGAGTTAATGAATAATTTCATGATTTGTACAACTCATGCCTAGGACTGTGTTTGAATTCCTAATAATGCATGGCCCAATTCTAGAGCAACTGATGGGTTAGTCAGTTTCTGAGATATATGTAGATATAGAGAACACAATACATATAGAACGTTTGATATGAGAAACCACCTAGGCTAAAAGTCAAATATTTGACCCTTTCAAGTAGGAATATTCACTACCCTAAGGCAGGTTCCTTTATCTTTAGAATATAAATTTTAAAATAATAAAATATATGATTTGCGGGTCAGTTTTTTTTTTTTTTTTTTTTTTTTAAATTCTCACCATCTAAAAGACATATGCCTATGTCCAAAGGCTTTTTAGTCATTACCTTTCTGGGATCAAATTGGTATTTAATTATAGAGTGGGTCTAAAAGCATCTGGGTTACTTTATACTAAGTCCTTTTCACGGAATGAGTTGACCTCTAGGGCACATTTATTTAAACATTCTTTAGAGTATATTTTTTGATGTACGTATTAAGTTATAATAGCTAATAAAATGGGTAGTTAATCTAACATATCTTTGTGTACTTAAAAGTCCAATTTAGCATTAGGAATCATTAAATAGAAACCTAAAACTATATTATTTTTAGCTTAAAGAAAAACAGCTGTTGCTATATACAATTCATAGAAAAGATAATGCTTCTCAAATCTCACAAATATAAAATCATATAAAACAAGATTTTTGATCTCAAATTTTTTTGCCTTTTATTTGTCATATTTTTATGATGTTCACCAATTAAAATTTTATTTCTGAAAATTCTTTATTGAAGCATTTTAAATCTAATTTTGCCATTGCCTTAACAATTAGTCATCACAACATGACAGGCACTGTATTTATGTTCTAGTATTAGTTAATTTTCATTTTGTGTTACAAATACTTTATATGACCTTTCCTCCCTTCCACAAGTCTTTACTCTCAAAATCTAAAATGCCTTGTTATTCTTCTGTTTCTCTTCCTCTCTCTGTTATTGCCTAGTTTTAACCCTTGCGCCCCCTTCCTGTTCTGTATGCGCTGTTTCAATAGAGATTAAAATTCCATCTCCACTAAAGACTTAAGTTTCAGCTCCTTGTAAATCCCCTTCCCTTCCTATCTTTCTAGGTTAAGTTTCAATTTCCTGAGAAAGTTGTAAAAGTCTTAGGTATCAGTTTCCTGTAACCCCCTCCCCTACCCCTCATTTGGCTATCTGTAATAAAATGTGCTGTAATTAAGAAATGCTTAACTTTCAAGGAAATTACAGGAAGTTCTATAAAGCCCAGATGCTACCTAACTGTCAGCGATTACAACATTCCTGTGGTTTTTGGCTTTAAAACCCAACCTTTCTAGCTGTAAGGCACACAGTCTCCAAATTGGCTCCTGGACTGCGATGCCAGGCCTGGCCTAAAATAAAGCCTTTGCTCCCCAAATTTTAATTTCTTGCTTCCTTGGGTTTTATTCCGGGGTCCGAGCTATCATACTCTCCTCCTGCTTCATCTCTTTCTCCATTTCCCTGTCTCTCTTCCCTACTCTTTCCTCCTGTCCCCTTCCTTTCTTTGTTTTTCCTTTCCTTTTTAATGGTATTTTCTTTTATAGAATGAATTCCTTTCCCAACAGTCAAAAATTTCCCTGAAACTTTTTTATGTTAAAATTGTTCCTCTATTCTCTAGTTTTATTATCTATTCACTTATGTTATCTTAAAGTGGCATCAGACCACCAGCATCTATCTAATTATGTTAACAATTTACATGTAGGGAGCTTACTCAGAAATTTCTTAACCCAAAAATCCCAAAGACAGTAATTTAACTCTACATAATTACTCCAGGTACTTTTTATGTGTATTTAAAGTTGAGAACCACTACCATTGATGCTGAGCTTCTTTTATTTACTTATTTATTTTGCAGCATGGAGTAAGTAGCTCCATTTATTGAAGATCACAGAACAGGGAGAACAGGGAGAAGGGAAAGGGACTTGAGAGTGAAAGCAGAAAGGGACTGGAAAGAGAGGAGAAAAGGGCAAGTGAGTTTCTTAGGATTACTTGCAGGGACATTTACCAGAGACAGGTGGAGAAATAAAATTTAACTATACTAACCTGTGCTAAATGAAAGGGATCAAAATATAAAAATAACAATGAAAGAGTTTTGGCCCAGACAGGACACTGTAGCCCATAAAGCCTCAGGCAGAACCAAGGAGCTCTGTCTTCCCCATCCCTAGGAATTTACCTGTGACTCTATCTCCCCCACCCCTAGGAACTTACCTATGGAGCCAAAAGAATACCAATGGGCTACCTGTGCATCCCTAAAGCACCTCAGGCATTACTCCATGTGTTCCACAGAGGGGGGTGAATGCCACGATCCAGGGATCCGGTGTCTCTCTCCCCACATTCTCAAAATAAAGGTCATTTATGTTTCATACTTCTTATCTTTTCAGCCACCAAATGCTCCCCACAATTCTATCAAACAATGATATAGAAATATTTTTAATATTCTGCTATTAATAAAGTGGTCATCAGAAAGAATGAAATTTATTTTGTTAATAATTTATTGTAAAATCAATCTGTGAGTTTTTCAAATAATGTTAGTTAGGAAAGCTTTTAACTAAAAAGAAATAAAGCATGCAAATTTGCTCTTTTTCTAGAAATCTCTCTCTCTCTCTTTTTTTTTTTTTTTTCAAGTACCAAGGATTGAACTCATGACCTTACCTTGCCAGGCAGGTGCTTGTGCCCCTGAGCTATGTCCCTTTTCCTAGAAACCTCCTTTAATTACCCAAAATGAACTCCTGAAATATCTTGAAACTCAGATGAAAAATAATAAATAGATACAAAGAATCTGTGAGCCATCAATTTTGTATTTAGTTTATTGACAAATTATATTTACTATTGCTGGTTAAATAAAATTCATTTTTATTAGACTTTATTTGATCATTTTTTAAAAAGACCTTTTCTAATTTTATGTGGAAGGAATGTCATCGACTATAGTACTGCAAGTAACCACTCTTATTTTTTTCTTTCAAATTCCCTGTTTGTGATGGTTATGAAAAGATCAATAAAGTACTGAGAACATAAATGAGTGGTACCACACTTGCTCAGCATATGTGAGGCTCTATGTGAGGCTCTAGGTTTCATTACGGGCACTGAGCAAAAAATAATCTATGTGGCTAACATATATTAAAAACTATTATTTAACGAGCATTTGAATATTTAAAACCCTAGCCGAATATACAAAAGAACAGAAAGACGTCGACTGATACAAACTCAAATTACTAGAGCGCTTTAAAGAGTGTTATCATGTGATAAGCACGAGTACTGTGGTGGGAAAGAGACTATGAAATATTGATTGACTATTGACCAGGGGTGCAGAGGAAAACAAAAGTAAATTATCTGAAAGTGCAGAGAAGCTACCTATCTCCATCAGCATGTAAAAGAACTTGAATAGCAAAACCATTAAGGAGTAATCATTGTCTGAAATGCCTTTTCTTTGTTACCATATTAGAATTACATTCATTTCAGTTTCAAGAAGAAAAGAGAAAGTTTTTTCTTTTGTAATTGTATTTCCCATAAAGCAAGAGCAGTGCACTCCAGCACAGGGGTTCTAAATATAGAAACCGTGATCATTAAAAGCAGAGAAGCTGGGGCTACCTTCATGAGACAGTCTATAAAAGCTGAGCTGTTTGGGGATTCATTTGTTTCAGGTATGAATTCCAAGTCATTAAAAATGTTGCCTATTGTTCTTGCTTGAAAATAATATTGATACAATTTAAGTGATTCCATTTTAAGGCCTGGCATTTTAGGAGCTATTTATGACTACAAAAATTTGCAGTGACAGTTGGAAGGAAGACAAATTTATGATTTCAAATTTAGTAAAGCTATGTCCTTGCAAACAATGATTTTCATGGCATTGCACCTCAAAGAAGTAAGCCACAAAACAAACAAACAAAAAAAGAAATGCGTGTTGTTGCACACAGTATTGTTCTTCACAGGAGCTATTTACATTTCTTGCTCCAAAGTATTTTTTTCTGAAAATCAAGCTCAAATTTTATGGGATTTGGTGACCCTATTCTTTTACTTGAGATGACAATCAGGTGACAACCTGCTTTACATCCATTCATAATATATTTTAGACTGTATATTAAAATGTTAATTCATATAATTGAAAGCACATGAAACTTACTAATGAGTTTTGAGATTTAAATCAGGCACACTTTTAAAGGCTTATTTCTGTCCTTATAGACTTATATTGTAGAATCCAGAGGATTCTGTGTTAATTTAAACTACATGAAGTATTTAATAAAGTACACCACAGTAAGTTTAATTCTACAATTATAAAAAAATAAAATTAGGTGAGATTAAATAATTATAGAGAGATTAAACATGTAATTATATTTACATCTTACTTTAACATCTGTAATTATCTGATTTAAAACAGTTGGTATCTGTGCTGAGGTTTTAATAAAAATGTGCTATGTTTAGTTTTTTTGACTAATTTTATGCATGTCACTGAATTGATAATTAACCTACTGAAAATCATTACTATTATATGTATAATTATATCCTAAAATTAATAGTAGTCTAAAATATTATTTGGTAGACATAAATCTTAAAATTTCTTTTTTATACTAGAATTTAAAAAAATTTATAAAGTGAGATGATATTTTATTCATAGCTTGAATTGTGTCTCTGAAAATTCTTCTAAGAGTTTAACTGTCAAAATTATGGAGCTGAAATAATGTTTTAAATAATTCACTAGCTAAAAAATATTAAGGAATTATAGCCACAAAGCAAGGTTTATGATATACTTATTAATATCATAGGTCAAACACTCAAGATCATATTATTGATTTTTAAGAAGTGTATTTACATTCACTAGTCCTTTGCAAACGTCATAAAATATGGAAATAATAAAATAAGTGAATTGATATGACATATTTTACCTCTTTTTGTATCAAATTGTATACGGTGAAGATATAAATTTCTCTAATTTGTCATATTTATCTGAAATATGAATTATATGTGCTTTGATCAATACACACATAGATATCTACATTTATAAAGAAAAACTGACTTAATGTCTTTGTACAATTATCTTCATTTTTTTCTGATATAAGCTTCATAATTCTTCATTAAACACTATTTCTATTACTTTAGTTTTAGAACATATTAAAATTTCTATTACATTGGGAATAGTATCTTATCAATAATTTTAGAATTAAAATTGCTATATTTGTCTCTTGGATAATTTTGTTTGCATTTTTATGGATTTATTTACAGATATATTTGGCTCCTTATTGTCATACTTCTTTAATCATGTTTCTAAAATTTACTACCCCAATCAGATGTTGCCTGAAAACACTGTTTTCTCTGAGTCATTAGGTATCCATTTATGAAGACTCTGAAGTCATATAAAATTGTGGTTAAACATTTATTCTGCTCTTTTCTCCAAATATGTTTCTTAGTAGCAACAGTTTTGCCACTTACAAAGACTGAAAAAATACTGCTTTTTCCCTCCCATGTCTAAGACTAGGAACTCTCTTGCCTTTGATTTGAATCATTCTTGAGTTTTAATACTGCAGACCCAGTGATATATAAAATTAATGAATAATAACTTATAAAAAAGTATAAATACTAGGGAAAATAAGTGTTTGAGGGAAAGTCAATTGAGAGTAGAGTAATAGCTGCCTTTAGGCCAAAAAAAGAAAAAGAAATACTTTCAATTTGATTTATTGATTATAGTTACAAGGATACCAGAAGAGAGTTCATAGCAAAATCTTTAGTACAAAATAATTTTGTAACTCACTTGTAAGTGAATAATACAGTGAGTAAGGAGGAAAAAGATCTGTATGCTTAAATATATTGATCACATCAGGGTTACTTTATATAAAGTAAGAAAATCAACCATTGCTTGGATTTTAATTAGACGAAAGAGACTGTATTATTGATGACCTGTTTATTATCAATGAAGTCTCCTTATTGCCCTGTGCCTACATCAATCACCTTGTGATGCTGAGTGCATGCTGGGTGAGGAAATTAAAAAAACTCTTCATGTAGATCTTTGGATACAACTAAAAATAATGATAAAGGTGAACATTTTTGGAAAGACATTCATGAGGACATTTTCCAAGCTCTGGGAAAAAATTAAATTGTAGCAAAATATCCTTGTCAAAGTTATACTAAAGGAATTTAGGGCATATGGATAGAGATTTCTTTAAGAACAAACATGCTTAAAACTTCCTTAATAAAATATTTTAAATGCAGAACGTAAAGCAAGGACTTTTAGACACTAGGAAACTTTTAAGCTCTTTGTATTTTTTGCATCCCTGGTAGACAACCCAAAGCATATTAATACTCTAACGTGCACTTTTTATAAGCTATCTGCTTCCCTTCTGTCACCTTACTCAGTATTTTCATGTTTATTCCTTAATGGAGCTATTTATTTTACTAATATAACCCAAGTATATGTAAAAGTGCTTCAAGTGACGTGGTTGTTTTATACACATTATTGAATATATGAATATGTTTAGGCAATAAATTTGCACAGCATTGCACCTCCAATAGATACAAAATCTCTTGTCTCATCTCAACATAAAAAATTCTAGCAGAAAAGTTGGGAGTTGAACTCATGAGGAAATATTATGCTAAATTACCTCATAATCAGTGAATCAAAGTCAGTGAGAAGTAATTCAATGGCCTTTAATATGTACTATGGACATTGGTGCTTTTGCCCATTTTGTTTTAATAGCATAAACTATTATTTTGTTTAACCAGAGATGTTGTAGGCTATATTTAAGAGGATATCATTAGAATGCTGAGCTCTTCATCTCAGATATATCTCAATATACATGCTACTTTAAGCACTTCACACCAGTTCCTGGTCTTCCAGATGACTTCTTTAGGGAAGAATTTGACTAGGAAAAAACTTATGGACGAAATACAGTGACTACAGAAGTGGATACAACAGAGGAAAAAAATTAAAATCAATGAAGGAAAATGGATGCAGTTTTCTGTAATTAAACACTGAGACCCCCCAAAATCATCACCTATATGAAAAAAGAACACAAAAGAGAGAAAAAAAGAAAATTCCATTTTCTCTGGAAATTTCCTATGTTGTTGTTGTTGTTGTTTGTTTTGTTTTGTTTTGTTTTTACTTTGGGAAAAGTTTTCACTTTCTTGAATTAAATATATTTTTGTGGCATATATTTATAGCTTATTTTTTGTTTTGTTAGCTTGTTTTTTATTTAGTTCTCATGGTTGTAGTAATCATTGCTGATTTCTTTAGTTACTATGGACATTGATGCTTTTGTCCATCACTTCTCTTGAGAAAGAAATCTGCAGGACACATCTGTGTGAATCAGGGATATCTGTTGACTGACAGACTCTGATTTAGTACTAGGTAAGAGGAGAGGTAGCAAATGTCACTAAAGGGTTCCAAACTGTGAATGAAATCGTAATCTGTTCTCTAACAACCCAATTGTTTTCCCTCTTACCAATTCTTATGGACCACATCTCTGCTGTGTTAACTCAGCTCACTCTCTCTGAAGTCAAGTATATCACCCTTTAATCAAAATTTACTACTTGATAGAGACTGTGATCCTGGATCTCCATGGATTTCAAATGATGGATTATCCCACACACCTTGAAAATTTCAACTAATGTCACATGCTAAATCTCAGAGCATATAGTAACCATTTTTCTATATTCTGAACTATGCAACCTGTCAAATGTTATAGAAATTATTCATGTTCTATTCATGATTTTGTTCCCTTATTTTTAATTATAAATATAATTAATGCAATAATACAATTGAGGAAGAAGAAATAAATTCATTTTGTAATGTTTTTTCTTTGAAGAACCTAGCCACAGAGCTAAATGGCCAAGATTCACTGTGTAAATAATTTTTATATTATTAAGTAGATTTACCTTAATAGATGCAGCTTAAGTTATACAAACTTATTAGTAAACATATAGATACAAAGAATAGATAAATTCTATTCTGGTGAATAGGAGTTAGAACATTATAAAATTGTCCAGTAAGATAAAGCTAATTGAAAAAGAAAAACAGCATAAAATAGATACAATAGCCAGCTGCCACTGCCATCGGAGAATGGTAACCAGTGTAGGCTGAAAAAGGAGTCAGCCATGCTCCCACAAGCCCACTGGCCACCAACTCAGGATAGTTGCACATGTCTGAAGAAGCCACCCTGAAGTCCAACATCTGCCCAGGAACCTATGTCAGAAGAAACCCATGTGCCTGGGTCGTTTCCCTGCACCATGGATTTGCAGCCAATGCAAGAGGTGCCTGGGACCCCACACCTAGCACATGCAGAGGAACCCAAGAAAAAGTCAAGTTGAAGGAGCAAAAGGCAATCTCAGCCTACAGCCTCTGGCCTCTAGCAAAAGAGTTTAAGAGACATAGAAACAGAAGAAGTAGAAATGGCACACTTGAAATTTCTGAGAGGATAGCAACCAAACTAAAGGAACAACTCCATGAGACTGTAAAAGAAATCAGATCAGAAATAATATCTTAGGTAAAAGAAGAAATCACAGACATAATGAAAAAGTTGCTGAGTATATCTAAAAAAGACATAGATAAAGAAGAAAAGCATAAGAAAATGATGTAAACCTTGAATGAATAATATGAGAAAGAATTATAATCCATGAAACATGTTCAAAGAATTGTCCAGGAAATTAAAAACTTCATTGAAAGCTGACAAAACCACTTGGAAGAAATGGAATATAGACATTAAGACCTTGGAGACAGAATTGCAGCTAGCACTCATGAAAGGAAAGATCTTATAAAAATAACAAGAAATCAGGGAATAACAATTCAACAACTACAAGATGACACAAAAATACTTTAGGTGTCAGCAAAAAAAAAAAAAAAAAAACAGGGATCAATACATAAGTAATAGAGAAAACTTCCCAAATATGGAAAGAGGACCTAACATACAGAAAAGTAAGGCATACAGAATTCCAACTAGTCATAACCAAAATAAACCTACATCCAAATGTATAACAATCAAGATCCCAGAAATTCAGCACAAGAAAAGCATATAAAAGGTTGTTAGAGTGAAGAAATAGATCACACATAAAGAAAACTCCATCAGAACCATGGCTGATTTCCTAACACAAACCATAAAATAAAGAAGAACTTGCAATGAAGTGTCTCAAGCCCTGAAAGAAAACACCTTCCAACAGAAATTGAAGTACCCTGCAAAAATATTTTTCAAAACTAATGGAGAAATAAGATACTTCCAAGATGAAGAGCAACTGAAAGAATTCATGACCACCAAACCAACCTCACAAAGAATGCTGAAGGTTATTTTAGCGAGAGATAAAGATGACTGTGGCTCCAGGAACAGCAACAGAGGGGGATCACCGAGCAGGGTAGTCAATTCAATGCATGAGAAAAGCTGGGGACCAGTGACAGGAAAATAGTATGGCATAGATGAGTTAGTGCATGTTTGGCATAGCCATTGATGTAGATCAGCAATGCAAAGAAACAGGCAGAGTAGATTGGGAGAGAGAATCTATAAATATGCTCTATACGAGACACATTTGACTTGAAAGGAAATTCATGGACTGAAGGTCAGAAGAGAGAAGACAATGCTCCATGTAATGAGAACTCAGAAAAAAAGAGGGATAACTTACTCATCAGCCATAGAAGGGATAAGAAAGATATGTTATTTTTATACAATGGAAAGGTACTCTACTCTAAAGGATAATTATGAGGCTCTTGTAGGTAAATGCATGCAACTTGATATCGTGCACAAGGGTGAAATGGTTCCAAGTCATATGGGCGAATATTGTGTTGTCTCCTTAGAATAAAAACAAAAACAAAAACAAAAACAAACAAACAAACAAAAAAACTGAAGGAGTTAATGTTATCCAAAATGTGTAGTACATTTTGTGAAAGTGAAAGGGAAGGAAATGTCTAAGAAGGGAAGCTGGTAGCCATCGCTATTTTCCTACTATTTTGTTTTGAAGTCTTATATTGTTTCTTTGTTTGGTTTGGTTTTATACTATTCTGTTTTATTGGATTTTATTATGTCTAATGGTATGGGCAGCCATTTTGAAGAAGGCAAGATATATTATGGTATCCATAGCTGATTTCTTATTATCTTGTTTTGAAGTCCTGAATTGCTTTCCTTGTATTGTTTTGATTGGTTTATTGTATTTGGATTTGTTTGGTTTTATTCTCTTAAAAAACAGATATTATCATCTAAACAAAGCTACAACTTTTCTTTTCTTTTCTTTTTAGAAAAGAATTAGAAGTATATACCAGTGCTTCGTTTTATATCAGTTTAGGTTTCACATGTAAAATATTATTCTTACATTAATTTTTCTTCTTAAAATTTGGTATTTTCTGGTGTTTTAGGTTAAACCTTTATTTCTTTGTAATATTCTGAGGTAAATAATTACTTAAATTTAGTGTTAAATTGACCATATGGCTGTGATAGTTCCTTCCAGAATCTCAAATAGACTCATGTTTTGAATGGAAAAATAGGTAACAGAAAGTTTTATAGAAAAATGCATTAACAAAAAATTAGTTCCAGGTTGCACTTTACAGGACAAAGTTGTAGAATTTGTTAGAAATATTTATTATATAATCATCCATAACTCAGTAGCCACCCAAGATTAAGGACTTAGCTTAATAATAAAAAAAACATTCAGTAGGTAAAACATACAGTCTTACAAACAGCCTTGAAACATGGTAGGTATAGAGTCATGTATGCATAACAGCATATACACAGATAAGAAACATGAATATTGTGCAGTTATTGGTGCTATCCAGTAATTGATGAAGCAGGTTTATAAGATACATGAAATGTTTAAATTATGCTGTTAAGCACAACTGAAAAGTAATTATTTCTAAGATAACTCCTTTGTCTAATAGTGAATGTCTATGTTTATAATCTAGCTGACTCTTTCTGATTTAGCCAAAACCTATGAACAAGTTCAAATCACCTACTATATGCAAACGAAAAGAAAGTGTGAAATTAACTTTAAGAATGTTCTGAGTCTAGTGTTCGGTACAGAAAGGAATCTTGGAAATGTGAACAGTAAATCTAATGCATTAATGGGGTTAGATGCAAGTGCGGTGAAATCTACAAAGTGTCCTTTTAGAACACAAAAATTTGCATAAACCTTCAGAGAACAGTTCTAAACTCATTTCTGAGTAGCAAATAAGTGTTATCAAGTTTGGTATGTATTTATTTGGGGCAGAATGTTTTATTCAAAAGAAATAGTTAATAAAAGTAAAAAAATGGGAGAAAAATTACATATTTCCATAAATGCATTTAGATAAATGTGCTGAAATGCAGAATGTTTCTGAAATTTTGATGGATGCCAAAGGAAGAGGAGAAATTCAAAACTGTATTTAAAGAGGTGAAGAAGAAACTTAGGTCACATGTAAATGTTGTATGCAATGCCAATACATTAATAGTCTGTCTTGGCAATTGAAAGTCCATTGACTAATATTTGAATATACAGTAATGAGGTTTACATAATCATTAATTTTGTGTCCATTTTATCAAGATTGGATAAGAACTATATGTGAAGGATGAATATATAAACTTTAGTATATGATAACTGAAGTGGGAGATAATTTTGGACCAAAGAAAGATAATGACAATGAAATAGAATACAAAATAATGTTGAGAATTATTGAAGAAAAAAAATTCAGCAAGCCCTAACAGTTACTTATGGATATTGTTTCATGGAAGTATCAGTGAGGAATGGAGAAGAGAGAGGTTAAAGTAAAAGAAATCTGCATTTTCTAAGGCAAATAAAAGGGGAATTTTTTTTTGGTGGGGGCACTGGAGATTGAACTCAGGACCTTATGTTTACCAGGTAGGCATTTATGCTGCTGAACTAAATCCCCAGCCCTGAAAATGTTGGTTTTGGACAGTTTGAATAGTAGCTGCTTCTGGGGCATCAAAGCTGAGACCTGCCACACAATTAGAGGACCTAGAAGACTCTAGATCTGGATGACAGTGACTCACAAATGATTATCAAACACATGGGAAATAATAAATATTACTGTGCAAAGTGAGAACCAAAATACAATGTGTTTTTGAAAGAATCAGGAAGAACATTAATCTTTTGGGATAGAGAAAGACAGAGTGAGAAAAGAGCCTGGACAGAGGCAGCCAGGAGATTGCAAAAAGTACAAACTATAGATATTGCATAGGAAAAATAGAACTGATCAAAACAAAGAAATTCAGTGAAGGTCTTCTCGGGACAATTGCTGAAAACTGTCCCCAGACATTACACTCTAAGAGTCATTAAGTGCTTACATAGGGTGATAAGGCAACACATCGGGGTGCATGGCAAGGTGCGTGTGCAGAAGTAGAGTTGGCCGGTGCCCTTGTGTTACTGCTCCACTGGCCTACCTAGTCCACACTTACTTGTTCATTCTGTTTTCCTTTCTCAGGATAAGATGCCACTCCTTATTTACTCCTAATACAAGAAGTCATTAAATCTTACATTCACTTTAATGTTTACCTGATAGTTTGCTTTCATTTTTGAAGCAATGTAAAGATCTACTTCGTAATTTATACACTGTGAAATTATCAGGTGGTGTTTGGAAAGTTAAGTAGAAGCCTGGCGCCTTTCTTTCTTTCTTTCTTTCTTTCTTTCTTTCTTTCTTTCTTTCTTTCTTTCTTTCTTTCTTTCTTCTTTCTTCTTTCTTTCTTTCTTTCTTTCTTTCTTTCTTTCTTTCTTTCTTTCTTTCTTTCTTTCTTTCTTTCTTTTTTTCTTGAGCCAAAAAAGGGAATTTATGAAAAGAATGTAGATAAGAAGACTGCCATATATGAATGAGATAAAAATGAATAGATAGACAAACTGTTAAGATTGGAAGAATTACAGCCAAACTCCCTTCAGTAAAGAAAACTTCATGGCTTCACACTGGCCATGACGGCTTCTACCCCAGGACCTTTCCGCTGATGGCACTACTACACCTGCTCCCAGAGACATCCCCCTGACACCAGGAAATCTCCATGTCTCTAGCTTCTGTTGCAGCACAGCTCTCAACTTAAAATTCTTGGCGTTTCTTCCAATATGGACCTCCTGCATTTGGTCAAATGCAAATCTGAGAACAAATTCTTTTGATACCAGAAGCTAGGAAAGTAAATCTAATGGTTTTGGTTTCACCATCCACACTGGAAGCTTATTCTGACAACCACAGAGTACTAGACGATGCAGGACCATAAAAAGCTACCTCAAAGCAAGTCACTAGCAAAGCTCACATTTACATAGTAGTGATCAGGGTATTTTTTCATCAAAAATTATTTTTTCATCAGAAATTTGCTATCACATGAAGTAGATTGTAGAGTCTTTTGAATCAAATAACCCTGTCATGTTTCTCATGTCTCTCTCCACAATTCTCACTATGATTGATTGCCCTACATTTTCACTCTTTCACAGTTTCATATTCTTTGCCAAATGGTTTCTTTAGCTGCTTTCCTGAAGGAACACACTATACTTCCCTGAACTTTGATTTGAATTTGGCCTTATGACACTTTTACTCAAAATAATCAGTGTGTAATAACTATGTGTCAGTTTCAAGAGTGGACTAGAGAGACCTTGCAGACTTGCACTTGTGTCTTATAACATTGTTTAGAACAAGCAATACATTGGAGCTAAACATTGATTCCCTGGTGCTGGAAGAAAGTCACATGGCGCAGAGACAACCTACAGCAGGTGGTTCTCATTCAGATTGTCCAATCCTAATGAACATGACCTAAGTAATGACGTTCAGTGCTGCAAGTTTTCACAGTTTGTCATGCACCAGTAACTAACTTGGATGCTATTTAGAAGTCATTATTTCTTCATATTATAAGAAAGTTCACAAAAAATGATAGTATTTCAACTTTACAATTTCTCCTTGAAGTGGAAGAGAACATATTCTATTGTATATACCACATTTGAATGCTTGGTTTTTAATATCTGTGTTTAGATGCCATTTTAGGTATAAAATTTAAATGTTTTCCTCTTTACTTGCTGTCTTAGTCTGGTCAAACTCCATTTTCCTGTCACACACTCAGTTGTGAGGGTAGCTGCTCAAGGTTATCTGGGGTGAATCAAATAAAAGGGACAAAATTATCAGATTTGGAACTTTAGGGTCTGTCTAGGTTTACAGAGGAAGAGCACTGAATTAAATGGTAAGTATCTTTTGCTCAAACACATACAAATGTCTCTCTCCCTCTCTACACACCAAATTGCTATAGAAAGTAGAAGAACCTTTCATATGAAAACCAAACAAGAAAAAGTTGTATCATAGCACTTTCTTTGTTCATCATGAAAGCATATGTGAGTTATATTAATATGGACCTAGGCACACAGTAAATGTCAACAAATACTGTGTATTTGAAATTTAATGTCCAAAAAAAAAGAAGATAGAATTAGTTGTGTCAAGGTAAAATGCACTAAAATTATTACATTAAACAAATATTAGTAGTGAAAAATAGAAATGTCAAAGATAAAAATGAGAAATGTCATTTTTATATGCTCAGGGTATTGTAGAGAGATAATGTGTTTTAAACTGCACATGATATATAATTGAAGCTGGAATGGTTATGTAATTAAGATGGCATGCACCTTCATTATAATCCCCGCCCACTAGAGATGTGACAGATGGGTAATTGGAAGCTTTTAGCTGAGAAAGTGAGAGAGCTTATTGCTTCATCTGTCAGGTAAGGCACTTTGCTGTCATCTTGAACTTCATTAAAGCTTTCCTATCTTAGAAGAAATACATTTCAATATGGAAAATAGGTTGTGTGGGGATATTTATGCTTCACCTCTCTCTTTGTTTCATCTGTCCTACTTCAAATTTCTACGCAGAACTCTCCTACAAAGTCAATAGTGAACTTGGCAATATGCCTGCAGCTTTCAGAAACAAGATAATTAGACTGGGAAATTCACTTAGATCTTCATATCTAAACATTTTCTTTTCTCTCAGGCTGACCCCAAACAAAATATAAATTAGGTAATTCTTTTTCACCTTTGCTTTCCTTTCAGTAACGTACAATAATCTTTCACCCCTTAATATGATATGGTTGTTTGTAGAACTGGCTTACCAAACACTCCACACATGTGCAACGTCATGGTCCTGTTTTTTTCAAAAACATTCTATTTTGTTCAATTTAAATATAAGGAACAAATAACTGTGAAATAAATAACCTTTTAATTTCAACACTATGAAGTACTAGGAAAATAATGGATAAATATAGTACTTTTCAAAGGTTGTGCTGCTGCATCTAGCTGAAAGTAACAACCAGTAGAATGTTCTCGAAATAGAGAAGAAAGGTCTCATAGCTCTCATATGTCCGCATATACATATCTTCAGTTAGGACATAAAAAAGTCATATAAAGAGGTCCAAGAGAGTTTCTTTACCTACTTAAAAGAAATTAATCATGTTTACAGTCATCACTCATGATTTTAAATATCTTGTCAGGTGAGGAATTCTTAACAAAAGCATTTTCATATGTATTTAAATATAAGAAAATATTGCAAAATCTAACAGTGATGGACATTATGAGACGTTTTTCGATGTTTGTTATGCAAAGTGCAAACTTTAAAATTTTCCATGTCATATTAAAATGATCCAAAGTTTACTTTGTAAGTCATGATTATTATATAAAGTGTCAAGTAATTCCTTTACATCTTTCATACGTAACATACAATATTTTTCTGAAGATAGTATGAAAAGTAGAAAGACACTTAGTAAACTGAATACTTTCACATAAACATCCAGATTTTGTCAAAAATATTAACCCTATTTTTCCAAGTTTTATAGATCAAAAACTGTCTGTTCTACTTGTTCACTATACAGAATATTGAACTTAATGATTTGAAAGCAATATGTAGTGTGTGCACATGGGCATGGTTGTGTGGGACTTCATTCAATAAACTTTGCATTTCTTGAATTTCCAGCTTGGAAAAGTCTTTCAACTAAGCAATATATTATCATTTAATAAATTTCTCAAATGCAGTCTGATTTCACATTGGAATTGCCATGTTTGCTAACTAAATAAGTGAATCTGCTGTAACTAAAATTGATATAAATTACAGACCAATGTCCTTTTTGTCAAAAATCTCTGTAATTTTAAGATATTCATTCATATATATATATAAATTTAAAACTCTAATTAAAATACTAAATATAACTGTTTTATTTCCAAGTCATGTTTTATTTAAATAAGATATAAAATGAGTTTATTGTATTTAAAAGCCATTAAGAGGAGCTTCAACTTAAAAATACCTCCCTGCAAAGGCAAAATTTGTACGTTTCATAGAAATTATTGGAACCTATATTTTCAGGCTTTCATATTTATATTAAACATTACATATATTTGTATAGATTTGTACTAGAAATTGAATTTTCTCACAAATTATATATATATATATATATATATTATTGTACTCATATATAGGATCTTTTGAATTAATTTATTAAGATAGGAATCTGACAAACCTAACAGCAAAGCCAAGAAAGTTGCTTCTTTTCTCAAACAAGTTAGAAAATAGGGGTTAAACCAGGAACTTGATTCCATTTTCCTAAATTTAATTTTGTCAAAGCTTTATTTGAGTAGTAGCTGATGAATTCTAGAAAGTAATGTTAAATTTTAAGACACATTTACCTACAAATACACATTTTTGTTGATTATACAAGAATTATTTTATCTAATTTGTTTTTCTTTGCATATACCATAAAATTAAGTAAAAGCTCAAATTTAAAGTATTTACTGGATCAAGGGTATTAAAATATATGTATGAATATTTTAAAATTATTTTGCAATCCTTTACAACAAAAGAATTGTTATTCAAAACAAATGTGCTATGTAATGAACTACGAAAGACACCATTAAATCTCATAAACATCAGAAGGTAAAAATTCAGTGCAGAGAAGCCTGGCATACGGGGAAAGTATGTCCAGACTCGTGTTCACAGTGAAATGTGGTGAAGAATGAATGGAGGTAATTTCAGAGAATCAAACTTTCATTATTTTAGCAGTTTCACTCAAAATGCAAAAAGAAAGCACAGAAAGTACATATGTTAGAAGTTCATATCACGGGGCTGGGGATTTAGCTCAGCGGCATAAGCTCCTGCCTTGCAAGCAGGCAGTTGTGAGTTTGATCCCTGGTACTGATAAAAAACAAAAAAGACCAAAAACAAACAAACAAAGAAACAAAAAGTTCATATTACGTGATTAAAAATGAGAATGATAGTACAATAACTATATAGTTAATTGTATATTGAATATGTATGTGTTAATACAAAATTTATTTCTTCTAACTTGGCAGCTTAAACAGAAAACATACATCTGTGGGATATTTATTAAGACTCAGAAATTAGGAGTTAAAATACACAATGGATAGCAAAACGTACCCTAGTTTTCACTCTAGCTAAAAACAATTAAATAAATTCACTGGAAAAATTGCATAATTTCATATACAAGACCATGTCTTTGCAATATAAGTACGTATGAGTGAAGCAAAAATTCATACAAGTTACAGAGTTGCAAAATACATGTAGTTAAAATCAAATATCCATACTTGTTCATTTGTATTTGCCACTCCCTAAGAAACAGGTAGAGTAAATGATAGTTTTTTGAAAAATTTTCTAGAGAAACTTCATTTTTCTTATGAAAACAACGACATGATTCCATCAGCACTGTTTTTATTCTTAATTTTTGTTTTTCTTTGCTTTTTGATCTACACAAATTAACTAATTGTAGTAAAACCCATTGTTTGAGAGCCAGAAATAATTTAAAGTACCAACTTTTCAATAGTTTTATTGAAGAAAAAAGAAGTAAGAACAATATGGGACATGTTTTAAAAAATATTAATTAAAACTAAACAAAGAGTAATATACTTTAAAGAATTTTTGAATGCTATGAAAGGAAAATAAGCATAACAAAAGTGTGAAATATAAACAATAAACACATAAAATGATCTAAATTGAAGCAAGAAAAGCAAAGCTTTCACAAATAAGTAGGGGAAAGAGAGGTGAAGGGAAGGTAGGGAAATGGAAAAAAAACCAAGTGCTACTATGTGCAGGTACAAATTCCCAACAATGAATGTGATCTTTATGTACACCTAAAATGTACTAATAAACCTAATTCATACAAAACAAATTAATTTTAAAGCAAATTGAAATCTTTAAACTTCTCAAAAGGAAATGAATGACAGAAAATATCAGACCTATTTTTTTCTACAAACAATTATAGCATATTTTCTAAAAGCAGTTCCAGTAGTAAATGTACCATCTCAGTAATAGAGCTACTACAAAAACTGTAGTTTGTCTATGTCAAATACATTTTAGATTGTCTAATACTACAAAAAAGACCTCAATAATCTTCATAATACGTAGATGTATTTTTAAGTGACTTTAAGAGAAATCAATAGAAATAATAGCTGAGAGAATATTATTCACGAAAAAAATGGAATCACAGGCAGGCACAAATCACCTTTACTGTACATAATAATACTCTAAAGATCACTTGTCATTTTCTAGTGTGATACAGTAAGTCATGGCAGAATACTCAAATCACAGTGAGCTAAAGATTTTAGTCGAGGTGATTGGTAAAAGAAATACTAAGTGGAAAAAAGAAAGGACATAAGATTACTCACACACACAAACACACTGCACGCAATCTCTCCTCTAAACGATTAATCTGGAGTAAAATCTTCACGTGAGAACAAGACTCTCATAAGTGCATCAGGGAGCAGAGTTTAAAGGGCCAAACTAAAATATTTTGGTAGATACTGTTTTGTAAAAAGTGGTTAGAATGTTATGTCAACTGAGATTCTAAATTTCAGTTCAGACTCCAAAAATCATACAGACTAGAAATAAGTGTACCAAAACAGTTAACATCGGAAAAAAAAAATCATGTTTATAGGCTTGTATTTGATATTCCTAAAAGAAGCAAACATAACTCTTCAGGAGAAAGAATGCATAGCAAAAATTTCTACACATTTTCATATGTGATGACTGATAGGCACTAAAAGATTTTTTAAAAACTTCTCAATGTGATCCAGAAGAAAACCAGGCAATTTAAAATGAAAAAGATTAAACCTATGAGGGCCAGGGAGTTAGCTTAGCTGCATAAGCATATGCTTGGCAAATGCAAGGTTGTGAGTTCGATCCCCAGTAGCAAAAAAAAAAAAAGAGAGAGAGAGAGAGAGAGAGAGAGACAGAGAGAGACAGAGAGAGAGAAAGAGATTAAACCTGTGACAAACAAGAGGACTCAGAAATGATTTGGGTGTTGTTGTAACCGAATCAAAAAATCTACAATAGCTATGTTAATTATGTCCAAATGAATGAAAAAAAATTTGAACTATTTTAAGAAAAAACTCAAATTTTTCAAAAGTAAATATCTGACAGGTCTGTTGGACAGTAGCCTTTTTTTAATCTATCCTGGTGGGAAGTCACAAGGTATGCAATTATAAGTTTGTTAGTTGCTTTTCGTTGGTTGAGCCTCATTTCTGTTTTTCTATAAAGAAGGCATTTTAACATACTCCTTACATTTGCAAGCCTCTGAGCAAAGGTACAGTCACTTACAAGATCTAACTGACTTTGCTCAGTCTCCAGATCTCCTTTCCAACGATAACAAACTGCTGTCCTGTCCTAACACAAAGCCAGGAGGGATTAGGGAAGCCCTGGGGAATATGAGACCTCCTAGCTCCATTCTGGGATTTGGGAAAAGAGAAAGACCTTTTCCTTGGCAAAATGCGTGCCGCGGAGAGCTTTCTGGGTAAAACTTTTGGAGCAAAGAGCTGATGGAACAGGATAGGTCAGTGCTGTGGACCGAACGCGTCCCCCACAATTCTCACATTGAAACGCAGCCCACAATATGGTATTTGGAAGTGGGACCTTTGAGAGTTATTTGAGTCATGAAGATGGGGCTTCCATGAATGAATTAGGAACAAGGGAAAGGGAAGGGGGAAAGAAAAAAGGGAACATTTTAAAAAGTCACACAAGAAGGAAAAAATGGAAGCAAAGAGTTTGTAAATGAGAAAGAAAGGAAGGGATGAAAGGAGAACGGGAAAATGTAATGTAAATAAAGCTTTATAGATAAGGAAGGGAAGAGTGTTGTTGAAGGAAGGAGAGAGCATTGGGAAAAAAGAGGACTCCAAATATATTATTTACAGGTACAAATTCTCTGTGATGAATATGACCATTATGTATATCTAAAATGTACCAATAAACTTTATTTAAAAATCAAAAAAGCGTTTTAAAAATTTAAAAATTTTCAAAAATTTAAAAATGAAACATTTGAAAAGCAATTTCAAAACAAATAAAACTTTAAAAATTATAATTAACAATTAAGAAATAAATATTTTGAAGCAAGTATTTGGTTACATGTGGGACATATGAAAGTGACACTGTAAGATTATAAAGGAGATGAAACTTTTCTATCTTGTAGTCACGTTGTAGCTGCCCCTGTGCTGTAATACAGTGTATTCCTCTCCTGCTTGTAGTACTGTTATAAACACCCATAACAGTCAAATGCAAGTACAGCAAGTGCAATTATGTACAGTGCATAATACTTGGTAATAAACTATGTGTTTCTGGTTCACATTATTTATTATACTCTTCCTTTTATCATTGTTTTAGAATGTAACATTTTATTTAAAATGTTTGCTGTAAAATAACATGCTACATTACACAGGTGGCAACTTCACCTGTCTTTGATTGCATCAAGAAGCCCTGAAAAATGATTGAACTTTTCCTTCTGGCTTCGTGTAAGTACACAATAACACAATTGTCTAGCCATAAATTTCATAGAATGCATCCCTTCCATTAAATGGCAAATAGCTATATATAGTAAAACACGATTATGATACTGGAATATTTAAGCATAAATTCTTCAAATAGAAATAAAGAACAAAATAGAAAAATCAAATTAGACCAAGCAAAATGTAAGAGTTTTATAAGTGAAAATGACATTGCAAATCAATGTAGTTTATCAATATTGGTTTTAACTATCTATTAAAACAAAATCAACTCTCTTTTATCTCATTACTGACACAATTTTTTGTTAGAATCCTATCCTTAATGATGTAAGTCACTGCCAATGTTGGACTAAAAGAAAACATTAACAAAATTAACTTTCTGAGAGTCTCCAACACCTTTTTTCTTTTCTTTTCTTTTTTTTCTCTTAATGCAGTGAAAGACTGAGTTTCATGGAGAAAACAGAGCGTTTGCTAACAGGAGCCCGGATTCAGAGTGTCTGCGCAGAGTAATCTACCAACCAACCCACAAGGAACTGTAATGTAAGCAACAAAAATAAACTACTAATGGTTTAAGTCAGTGGGATTAGAGAAATATTTGTTATAACTCATAGCAAATACTGGTATATATGATATATATGTATGAAACTACTGTTACATGAACAGTTTTGTCACAATAAGCAAAGACAGTTTGATAGGATTTCTTCAAATATATGAAGAAAGGATAAATTCTGTGTGGGGATATCAAAAGTGATGAAGAGTCACTGTGTAAGTATGTCCTAGGGATCAACAGTTAGGAGTAAGAGATGACATTTGTTTTTATTCTTGGCCAGCCTTTATAAGTATAGTGATCATTGCATTCTTCAGCAATTTAAGAGGTGTTTGTCATATGCCAGCTCTGTGTTAGGCATAGTTATAACTTCTGGAAATAAATGAAGAGATGCAGAAGAGAAGGCTTGAAAGTCAAAACAGGCGAAGAAACAAAAATTGTCGCAAAATGAATCACTTTATATGTAATATAGCAAAAATATTGTGAAATACTAAAGTCAGGTAATTTGACAGAGAGTTATAGGAAACAGAGAGATACTCTTTTAGGTCAAATAAATATGAGTGATCTCCCTTGATTGTACAGAGGGCTGAGAAAATAAAGGGAAAAGCTGGATGACTGCTTTAGAAGAAGCACAGTCCAGAACCCTAAAAAACACTGCAGGAGTCCTAAGTCCAGAGAGAGACTCTCCTTGTAGTCTTTTAACTTACCACCAGTCAGCTGGATATGCACACCCAGGAATCTGAACCTGAAACCAGTAACACAGAGGAAGATAGGCAACAGTGCAAAGGTAACAGTGCAACCTAGTATCTAGGGATACCGCTGTACTTCCGGTAATCAAGCAGCCTCTGATATGTCCCTCTGGCTGGGAGTCACACTTGCTAACACGTTTGCTCCTGATTTTTTCCATGAGATTTTCTGTGCTCTTCATATATATATATATTTTTCTATCTAAATTACAAAGAAGAGAGTTGCCTGGTTTACATTTAAAATTTTAAAATTTGTATCTTTTATGCTTTGTTCTAATAATTATACTATTATAAATCTATGGAGAATTATAAATGATTTGGCAAAACATTTTTTTACAATGTATGTGTATCACATTTGTTATGCAAACACTTAAAAGGTAGAGGCAAAACAGGACAGTATCAAAGTTGTAATAATAATAAAAGAAGTTATGGAAATTTTATCAGAAATCTCACCAAAGAAGTGAATTTTATGTAAAAATTATGCTTAATTATGATACAGCTGCAAACACAGCAAATATAAACATAAGATGACTATTTTGGATCTCAGCAAAAAGGTTTAATTAGAAAACACTTTCAGATTAAGACATCCTGTATCTTTATACAAAGCATATAATTACCTATTATCTGGTTATGACTCAAGTGAATAATCAATAAATAATAAATGACAGGAAACCAGATCAAGCATGAATCTGTTACAGTAATTATAATTGAGATTTAGCATGTGTGTTAGGTTAACTAATGGTCAATTTGTAACACCCAGATGAACTGAATCATCAAGGTGCTGGGTGTAGAAGGCTCACCTGCAGATTGTTGCCAATAGTAGAAAAAGAGAATTAGAAGAACAGATGGTGTGCAGCTGATCCCTCTTGAGAAGCTTGTAACACTATCTTTTTCTGATATAAACTCAGATCTTCTCATCATCAGAGGATCTCACTATTACTAAGAGTTACTGTAGTTCTTTTCAGGCAAGCTCTGGTCCTTACCTTGAGCTTCACTTCCTGGCCCAGTGCAGATCACCTAAGCTATTTGTACAGATCCTTTATCCCACTGGCATAGACTTTCCAGCTTCTGCCACTGGCCTTGGAGTATTACCGGGGCAGGTCTTTGATACAAACTTGCATGTGGGCTCTGGGCCTCTAGGTGGACTCTTGAATGACATTGCCATGGGCTCTAGGGCTTCAGATGGACTCATGTAAGCCATTATTGTGGGGTCCAGGACCTCAGCTGGATTCCTTATGTCTCTAGTGTACAGATGGATCTGCAATCTTCTGCATTCAACCCTTTGTCCTGAGTTATATCTATTCACGGTAAACCCTGATCACATCAGCATTTCTTTCTTGTGTTCTATCAGAAGTAATGATATATAGACTGCACATAATTTTCAAGTGTGAAGTATAGAACTGGTCAGAAAGAATTGTTTTAAATTTCATTATTTCAAAACCCAAAGTCTGAGTCAAAACTCCTTATATGCCCATGAAAACAAAAAATGAGGGGACAACTAGGAAATCTTCTCAGGGGCCAGAATATTTATGAAATGGTGCTTTGGAACAAAATTGTTCTCATCCATTCCTGAAAAATAATAGAACAGATAATAGGATCTGTGTGAAAATTCAAAACTATGTTCACTCTTCGGACTGAATGAATGAATCATGTACTGAAAGACTGAGTATTTTTATTTGGTGAGGAGAAAATAACCAGTTTGGTTGATCTTTTTTTTGGGGGGGGTCTCTTTTTATTTTCTGCTGGAATCTAGTAGTAAAATATTTCAAAGAAAACTAATCAGTTTCTGAAGACAAAGTGAGAACTGTAAGCACTTCTAGAAACATTAATTTCACTAGAAAGACTAGAAGAAAAGCAGGCTAGCCTCCACAAGACACGTCTCATTTTCAACAGTAACATACTGATTTTTCTATGGACAAAGAAGTCACTGATAAGCTAAAGATATGAAGTAGAATCCACAAAAGCAAGATCTCTCAGTAAATCACTGGGTGCTTTCCAAACTATTACTCGATTCATTAATCATACTGACATTGGTTTTACAAAATGTCTGTGTTACAAAGAAAATACTGAAGTCCAAGAAGGTAAAACTATGTATAAAACGTTACCAATATGATATTAATGGTCATAGGTTAAAAATCAGGCAAAATTCTCAGCAGCTTAAGTGCCTGCTTTGCAAGCAGGCAGTCATGAGTTCGATCCCCGGTACCGATAAAAAGGAAAATGACAAAAAAAAAAAAAAAAAAAAAATCAGGCAAAATTAAATTTTAGTACTTAGAAATGAATATTTATAATGTTGTTTAAAATCAAATATTATAACAAAATTCACATTGGTAATTGACTCTGGGATTTTGGAAGAGGACTTGGTAAACACTCACATACAGACACACAGAAAATTCTGAGGCTATGATGATTTTCTAATTTAAATTTGAAGCTTGAGTAGTATTTCAACATTTTTAACCACTTAGATTAATATTTATGGATTTTTACACTACATGCTATCTCAAAGTAAAATAGATACAGGCATTGACCTAAGTCCAGACCTAGTACCGGATGGATATAGATACAAATATAAATACACACACACACACACACACACACACACACACACACACACACCCTTGAGGGGATATTATTTTGATCTGACTAGGGGATCCCTCATGAACTTTATGCAGAAAGTGATAGCATAAGATGTCTCTCTGGCCCTACTCTGACAATAGCATGAGGCAATATAGTGAGATCAAACCAGACAAGACGTAGACACTGCTGCAGTAGAAATGGATGCTGAAGTGATGATAGAGGACAGACAGATGAGAGGAGGTTCATAAACTGAATCTATAGAAGTAGGGACAGACTCATAGACTGAGAAAAGTTTGAGTCTAGAATATGCTGAGCACATTTGGAATTGTGATATCACATCCCAAACAGAAGCACTGAGACAGTGGAAATGGGGTATGAGTTAATTATGTGGTATCCCTGAAATTTTCTCTGCAAAACTCAGGGATTATAGTTAAAACCAAAGAGAATGCAAAAGGTTGCCTAGGAAGACTACTAAATGGGAGCACAAAATAAAACACTCAATAAAATCTCATTTTGAATGTACAAGTTTTATTAAAGAGTTTAGAATTTTAAAAAGTTTGCCAAGTTAATTGAAAAAAAAGTAGCCAGAACATTAAGGAATGTATCAGAAAGAGAGATAACAAAGTATCACCACACAGTATGGCCTCACTAAAGCACAGATTAAGATGCCTGGATGAAAGGAAAGAAGGATGGATGATTGGAATGATAGATGGATATAATAGGTTTATAATAATGAAAAAGACATGCAAAAATAGAGGGAAACATTTTATGATCATCCAGCTTCCTAACTTCGTTGTCCTGTCTTCAACATACACATTTTACTGGAGGAGAACAAGTTACACACAACCTTTAAATAGCATTGATTTTAATGGTTCCGTATGGACCATATTTTATGTCTAAAATTATCTTCATTTATTTCACAATATTGAGTTGTACTGTAGCGTTAGGCTTAATGAAATATAACTCTGGAAATATTTCAAGACCCTACAGAATGACTTACTTCACTTTGATGTATTTCTTTTGGCTTACCTATATTTAACCCTATCTCACTGTCTTATAAATAGCAATAGGTGAATCTATCTCCTTCAGAAAAGAAGCTTACAGTGTAAGAATAGAGATCTTCGTCATCTAATTTGTTTCTATGTGGAAAGCACACATGAAGTATGTAGGGAGTATTTGGAAAATAGCTTTTTGACAATTTTAAAGAAAAGCATTACTGTTATCCTAATGTTTGTGTCCTCACAAAGTTCTTTTGTCCATATAATTATTTCTTCCTTAAGTTTTCCATGAGAAGTCATGCTGAGAAATATTTTTTCCATCCTTGTATTTTAAATTTTTAGTATACTTCTACATTTTACTATGATTTATTTTTATGTTTTAAGTCTTTTGAACTGAGATTTGAGATAAGGATTAATTTTATAGTTTGGATTAACTACCTCTAGAAATGACTCACAAATTTCATCATTATTTTAGTCATCTGAAATACAAACTTCAACCTATATGTTCAAATTTGTTGCTTATAATTTGTCCTATGTTGATTTTCTTTTATTATTCACAAAATATTATAGTGGTTTTAAAATTGTATTTCATATTGACTGCTTAAATCTCACACTATTAATTTAGTGTAACTTTTGACACATGAGACATGAATCTAAAAACAATAAAACATTCACAGCAATGATGATCTACCAAATCAATTACAATGTAGGATGTGATTTACGTCTCTAGTACTCGTGGAAAGATTACATGTCCCAGTGAAGGAGACTTGCAACATATACTCTATTTTCGATACAAAATGTTATGGTCAATGAGCATGAGACAGTTCAAAACCAAACAAATATAGGTTAAAAATAAAATACTGCTCTTTTTACTTAAATTTGAAAAAAAGATAATGCCCAGTGTTGACACATATGTGAGAAACATACATGAATGTATAATGCTATTTTCAACTGGCATAACAAATTTAAATAACAATTTGACACTATCTACCAAAGTTCTTTGTGGTCCTCTATGAAGAGCATCCACAAATAGTGATAATTTTACTTCTTTCTTTCTTCACATCACTTCCTTTACTTATTTCTTTTATCTACTTGCTCTGGCTAATGTTTCCTGAACTATATTGAATAGAAGTAGAGATAGTGAGCATCCTTGTCTTGCCCATGATTTTAGAATAAACCTTTCATTTTTTGTCCATTTAGTGTGATGTCAGCTTTGGGTTTGTCATAGATTGAGATAAAGACCTTCTGTTCTGACTTTTTCTAAGTGTTTTATCATGGAGGTATGTTATACTTTGTTAAAATCCTTCTCTGTATCCATTGACATGCATACATGGATTTTTTTCTGGTTCTGTTAAATTGGTATATTATATTTATTGATGTGTATATGTTGAACCATCCCTGAATCCCTGGGATGAATGCTACTTGGACATGGTGTGCAATCATCTTGATGAATTGTTGTATTGTGTTTGCCAGTAACTTAGTAAGATTTTTTTCATCTATTGTTTTTAAAAGGCTTGGCCTGTCATTCTCTTTTTTTTGTTGGAACCTTCTCTGGGTTTGGTATCAAGGTAATGCTTGCCTCTAGGAATGAGTTTGAGAATATTTGTTCCTTTTTAATTCCATTAAGGAGTTTGAGGAATTGTTTCATTAAGTGTTCTCTAAATTTCTTGTACAATTCAGACTTGAATCCATTAGGACCTGGGCTTTTATTTTCTGTTTTTTTAAAAATTATTTCTTACATTTCATTGATTGATATTGGATTGCTTTGCATTTTTCTATTTTCTTAATTCAGCTGTGATAATTAGCATGTATATAGGAATCTATCCATTTCTTGTAAATATTCCATACTGAGTACAGATTTCCAAATTAGATGCTGATGATCTTCTAGATTTCTACAGGATCTATTTTGATTTGATCCCTTTCTTAATTGCATGAATATCAATATTTTCTTTCCTTTATTGACAAGGTAGGTTTGATTATTTTATTTGAACTGTAAACCCTTCAATTAATCGATATTTTGTATTATTTTCTTGCTCTCGATCACATTAATTTTTGCTCTGATCTTTATAAATTTCCTTCTTTGTGTGAGCTTTGAATTTAACTTGTTCTTGTTTTAAAAACTTAAGATAACTGATTTTGTTTCTTCATTTTAAAGTAGAATTTTACCACTATAAGCTCTCTTGTAGATATCTTACATTGGATTTCATAAGTTCTCTTATGTCATATTGACTTTATCATTCAATTGCAGAAATTCATTTCTTTTTTAATTCCATGTATGTGCCATTGATTGTTCAAGAAGGTATTATTTAATTTTCATATATTTATATAGTTTTGTGGTTTCCTTTGCCATTGATTTCCAATTTCATGCTATGATAATATGCATGGGATAATTTCCATTTTCTTGTTTGCATTTACTCAAACAAGTTGTATGAGCTAGTATTAAGTATACTTTGGAGAAAGTACCATGTGATGCTGAGTAGAACATGTGTTTTGCTGTTGTTGGATGGAATACCCAGTAAATATAGACTAAGCCTATCTGCTCCAAGGTTTGTTTCATTTCTGGTATTTCTTTGTATAATTTGTGTAGTTGATCTATCTATATGAGATGGTGGAAATTGTGGTACCTTACTATACCTGTATTAGTGCTAATCTGATTTTTCTTATCCATTAGTGTTTGTTGTATATAGTAAGGTAAGCCATCATTTGGTTCATATATATTTATGATTCTAATCTCTTCCTCTTGGACTGTTCCTTAACAAGTTCTTTAACAAGTGATGTTCTTTGCCTCTGCTGATCAGTTTTGACTTGAAATCTATTTGTCTTCACATAGCATAGGTACTCCTGCTTTTTTCCCCAATGTCCTATTGCATGGAATAGTTTTCCTTCCCTTTAATTTCAACCTATGAATTTTTTGAGGGACTGAGTTAAATGTGTTTCTCATCAGCAACACATTGTTGGATCTTGTTTCTTGATTCATTCTGCCAATCTATTTCATTATATTGGTGAATTGAGACCATGTGCATTGATTGTTATAATGATAGGTGTTGACTTATAACTGTCACTGTATTATTTCCCTGTTTTTTGTTCTTTTACTTTCCCTTCTTTTTAAAATTTTTGCTTTATCTCCCAAATGTATTCCAGTGTCTGTGGGACAGCCTCCTGCTATGCATAAACTCCTGTGGATTCTTGGACCTGATTTTCAATTCTGTGGATGCTCAGAAGACAAACAAATCTGGACAGGATTAACATGACCAGATTTCTACAAAGAAGTGAGGGTGTGGAGCAGTGAGTGGTGTCTCAGGTGTGTTCAGTTACTGGGCAGAATAGCTGTTTAGCCAGGCTGAAGACTGGCTGTTGTGTTAGGCACGACTCTTTCTGAGGCTTTGGCTGAATGCAGGTGGAGACTATACTGTGCCTAGGGTGCGGGGAGCCCATGTTAAACGCAGCTTCCAGGTGGCTGGTGTTCTAATTCAGCAGAGATTCTGGCAGGTGTAGGATTGGGACAGGGCAAAGAGAGTTCCATGAGGCTCAAGTGGTTCCTGTTTATGGAATATAGACTCCAAATGGACCAGTGTTAGCTCAGTGTGCTGATGAATGTCCCAGTTTGCTTGGGATAAGCTGTAGGCTCCCAATTGCTCTCGGGGTCCAGTATCGAAGACTCCCAACACAGACAGCTGTTGCTTATTTATCAGCTCAAAGTCTGAGAAGAGAAGAGGGTGTGGAAGGAGGGAGTAGCACCTGGTCTTTTGCCCCAGGTGTGCCAGCAAAAAATTCAGCTAGGCTACAATGTTCTCTGTCTAGAGAGGGGATGATGTCATGCAGTGAGAGCTTGTACACCACCATCTTCTGTGGCTTGACCCTGGCTCACTACTTGGGTCCCCCTAGTATTTGGTATGTTCTTGAAATGTCATTTCCCATGTTGGGTGCAGGCTGTGGCCCTGTGGGCAGCCCTGTCTGACTGTTTTAAACACCTACGCATATTTTCTTTGATCTCTGTGTCTCTTCCTTCAAACTGATTTTTTCATCAAGGTATTTGTCCCCTTCTTCCAATGACTTGTGTTTTAATTGATCTTCTCAGAATCTCACCAGTGTGACTTCTCCAATACTCAGCCATGGTTTATCCTCTAAATGATGTTTTAGAAATTTACCAATATAAGCCACAAATTTTAATTTACAATTGCACAAATATTATGTATTTTATTAGCTCCATTATTTAGTTATCAATTAATAAGGTATTATAAAAATAAGGTATATTGTTGAAGTCCAACTTTATTTTTAAATTTAAAAATGTTAAAATTATTAGTCTGGAATTGCTGTGCAGGCCCTTAATCTCAATGTTCTTAAAAGCTAAGGCAGGAAGGTGGCAAGCTGGGATGCAGCCTGGGCAGTTTAGCCACTGCCTGTCTGGGGCTGGGATTGTAGCTTAGTGTGAAGACTGCTAGATTCAGTTCCCAGTACCCAAAAAAGAAACAAAAGCAAGAACAATTACGAATACTGTATGTTGTGTGGAATATGTGTAAGTTTATGCAAGATTCATCATGTTAATAGCATGCAATTTACTTTGTGTTTTCTAGATATGATGTTTATTTTCATGTTTGTATTCATGAATTATTGTTTCTATGGTGACTATCCTTTGATTTTTGTGTGACTTTATTTATTTATTTGTTTTTTGCTCTGAGACAATTTCACTATGTAGTTCAGGCTGGCCATGAGTTCATTATGTAGCCAAGACAGGCTTCGAATTCAGAACAATCCTCTTGTCTCAGCCTCTGGAGCTTAGGGATTACGCGCATGTGCCACCACACCTGGATTTTACTTTAAATCCTTAAATAACATTTGAAAATTAACTATTATTTAGTTTGTATGCATATAAAGATAGTATCGTGGACATACGCATGACAGTATGTGTATACATTTACTCATTTATAGAACTACAGTTCCCACTACTTCCAACCTACCTTTCTCCTCATTCTGTAAAAAGCTTTAAAATTAGTTGTTCTTTATTTAGTAGAACCAATAGTGTCCTATCATGTATAAATTTTTCACATAAACTTGATTATATGTATTTAAAATGTTTTTTGTTATATACTTCGTTAATCTTTTTAGATTAGCATTCTGAAATCCACTTAAGTATAAATATATCTTAGCTTTAGCACAGCCTTTCAGTGCAGATTTCTTTTCGCTTCCATACAGGATAGATGATAGCTATGAGACTATATTACAATATTGTTGGAAAAGGACAATGAATACTTTGAATTAAATTATAATAGGCTACTTTTAAAGTAATAATTGAATAAGAATACAATTTTTGTGTGATGCAGAAAAAAATAATCACTTCAAATAATTGAAAGGTCCTGGAAACTTGTTCTTGTCAATTAAAAACCATTTGATTATCATTCAATATAATTTAAAAGAATTAACATATTCTATATTGTATTGAAGAAATAGTCTTTAAAAGATCCATATGTAGTAGAGAAATGGAATTTTAAAACATCTAATAGTTAAATAAAAACTATTATGTACCATTTATCCTCTACTACAACTATGTAAAAGGTAATATTTGTTCATATTTGCTTCAAAATGGCTATTCTTTCCCTCTCTGCAGAGATCCAGTAATTTTCCTAGTGTTTGTGCAATATGTACAAATGATGATACAATTCATTCTTTTATAGCCACACATGAAGATGCACAGGAATCAGTCGCTACTTTCCTATTGTCTAGATTTTTGAATTGAATCAAAAGTCATCAAATTTAAAACAATTCGAGATTTTTCTGACTCTTAAAGTGCATGAAAGTTTTGAATTTGCTATTTTAGTACATGTTGGATCATTCGTCTTTTCACAACCTGGCCAGGATCAACAATCTCAAGCTATCTGTTCTTGAGAACTGTAGATTTGATAAAATCTACATATTTGCCATTTAAAATTAATGATTCTGCTCGCTTTATGAGGGAGGATAATATTCTAAATTTACTAATAAATTTTATAATTACTTTTATAGAATCTTTGTTTTGATTTAGGTGATCTAGGAATCATAATTCTCCAATGATGTGCTAAGGATGTAATGCTTAAAAACTGTAAGGAGTCTTAAGCTATTGATTTTGATTAGAATTTATAAGACATAAAAAGGTTAGAATAAGTTCATCATAAAGAAATACTGGACTTATGCCAACTTATGCCACATTAGTTTTATGCCAACATAAACAAGGAAAACACATGAAATCATAAGCAAACGTTACCTTCATAAAACAGATACAAGCAAACAGACCAATGAAAATTTAAATCTTCCTCTCAATAAGGAATATTACAGGTATTTTTATGTTGGGCCTGAATTTATCTCTTTTTTTGTTATAGCTTTATGTCTCAGGTAATTTCACCTTCTTTTCTTTCTCTCTTAGACTTCGCTGACTAGTTGGTTTCTTCCTTATGATCAATGCTTCAATCCAATTTAATTATTTTCTTGTTGAAGAACATGCTACCTGCAATTTTATCAACACACTGGCTAATAAAGTATGGCTGTTTTTCACTGTGCTCTAAGTAATTTTGATTGTCACCTCTGTTCTTTACATGCATATAGTTTTGTTAACTGATTAGTATATGTTGTGATTTCACTTTCATATGAAAAGATTAGAAAACTTGAGTTCTTCAATAAGGGTAAATGTCTTACAGCACCAACATAATCAATGCTATGCCACTAAAAGAATTCCTTGACCTTGCCCTCCAGATGCTCATGTCCCCTTTAACATTCACGCAGTTCAGATGCTCGTTTTACTGTGTGTCATGTCGTGTGTCAGGAAAAATCAAAACTACACCCATGTCTGCTAATTAATCCTACTTCAGTCCTTTACTTGCCTTGCAAATTCGGGTATACTAATCTCTGTAACTCAGATCTACCACCTGTAAAATAGAATAATAGAGTAGCTATTTATAAACCTTTGAAGCAATTGAATACATTTTATTTAGTAACTGTGTCAGTCTCAAATTTTTTGAAAGCAATGCTACTTTAGTGCACTTTAGATCACTGTTCCCTTTTACTTTGCAAATTTTATGAGGAAAAAGACCATTCCTTCATAAAACAATGCAAAAGACACCTTTTCATATCTTAATGTTACCAACTTTATCAGTAAATCTCCAACTTCAACGTACTTTTATACATTTGAAATACAGACTATAAATCAACTCAGTGTATAAGCAAAGTGACAGTGCCTATGGAATTCACGACATGTCTTTCCTTGGTAATGAGACTGACTGATAATTCTTCCATGCTCTGAGTAACTGAAATTCACTAATATGAACTTCTAGCCTATAAATTATGGTGTATTTTTTATTTAGCTGACTGTTAAGCAAATTTGATTTGATGCAAATATTTTAAGTAGATTAGTTGGTGGAGAAACAGAACCTGAATGTTAATAATGCCTTTATATACACAGAGAATGAAATTTCTTCAGTCCACAGGGAAAATGTCTGCATCAGTAAAGCAATGTCACTCTATACATTCCTGATAGCTGGACCACACTGACATTAAAAGTTATCATAGTAGAAATGCAGAACTTTTCAGATATAAATAAACTGTTTTATGAATTTTTATCAGGAAAAAGTACTAAAGAGAAGGAAGAAATCACCACAAAGAATTTTATTGCCATCTTTTGACAGTAACAGTTGTTTAAAAAGTGCAGTCTATTTTATTACATAATTTTGAATTTACTAAGATTTACTAAGTAATGATATTTATGGGCACATAAACAATACAGATATACAGAGTATGAACTAGGGGGTTTATTGATATTTATATTGCCTTTTTTTTTGGTACTAATGGTTGAACCTATAATCTTCACACTGAGCTATATCCCTTTTCATGTTGAGACAGAATCCAAACTGTTCTCAATCTTGTGACCCGTCACTCTCCCAGAGTGCTAGTTTTATAGACAAGAGCCACCATGCCTGGCTTTTCTTACTCATTTTGAACACATTTCAGAATATATTTTCATCGTGGTACATACAATAATTTGAACATTTTATATCACAAATATTAAACACTTCTGGAGTGAAATATTTCTTTTTGAGGGTTAATATTGAGTAACATTTTCTGGCTACTTTTCTCAGAGAAATCCTTAGACAAGAAGTTGTAGTTCAATCCTTATTGAACGTCCAAAGATGCACCTGTGTATTTTATGAATTAAATAAATTAATTATAGTTAAATGTAAAAATATGCAAGTAAGTGTGGCCTTTCTGGGATGGTCAACCTAGATCATTTTATGATTTATATATAATTATCCATTTTTATACATTAAATATATGCAATATATTTATCCATTATCCTGCAGTAAAGCTAAAATAAAAAATATTCAACTTAAAAAAGTGATCTTGCAAGTAATTCGAACTAATGCAATCGCATATTTCAATCCATTTACTTTTGTTAAAAGTAAGCTGTGTATTTGAGAAATGTTTTAAGTGCATGATAAGCCTCTTGTCTGCATTGGCCTGGGATTCATTCACCACTACGATAGTTAATACTGTCTGGTCTTCCTGTTGGTAACGTCATAATTAAATTAAATACAAATATTTTCCTGGAAATTGCACTTTAGTAAAACAGACTTCCAGTAAGAAACAAAATAGAGACATTATGATAAATTACCTTTATAAATGCTTGAGGTATAGCTAAATGGTGGAATACATACCTGCAATGTATGATGCATATCAAGTTCTGGATTCAATATCTATATCCAAATACTATCCCAAAAATAGCTTTGTATACAATGTCTAGCTCTTAAGTACTTTGGAGTACTTTAAAATTTTCAGCACCTAATAAGTCCATAATTTTTATATGCATTGAAGATTATGCTCTAGAATCATTGTTCCAAGTATGTTAATGACCAAAAGAATAGTTTCATTGTCTTTTTTTTCAAGGTTATTCTAAATTTTCTGAGAAAAGAAAACAATTATATGATGAGTTATTTTGATATACAGTATCTGTTTCCAAGAATACCTGTGTATAAAACCTTCTCACAATTCACCTGTGTATATTGCCACCCACTAATATTGGATTTTAGAGTCAGTCCTAGATTTCTGCACATTGTAGTGCATTTTATTATCCTTTTAAAGGATCTGTAATTGTGAGGTTAGGTGGAATGATAATCATGGAAACAGATGATCCTAAGCCATTCTATACCTATGTATGTACGTAAATGTATGTTCAATACATACATTTAAAGTAAAAGCTGAGAATAAGATTAAACTACTTTTAGACCTATATCAAGGCCAAAGGCAAAGAAAGACAATTGAAATTGTGCTTATTTTGTAACTTTATAGTGCAAGAACTTTCACCATAGAAATTTCTATTATATCCTGTAAAGACATTCATTTACTATTTTTGTTTACTTGGAATCCTGAGCAGTTTTCCAATGATTGGTTAAAACATTATTAATATAAAACTTTCTTAAATGTAAATTTTATGATATTTATTCATATTTTGATTTAGTGAAAATAGAGGACAGTAATATTCAGTAACATTTTCAAAGTTGAACAGCTATTCAAGGTAAATCTAATTCAAAGCAAACTATTTAATTTCAAAATGTCTGAGCAAGTAATCACGCCTTATTCTCTATGAAAAATTTGAAATTAAAATGTGTGTTTTGGGTTAAGACCTTACATAGCATAATATTTTTAACAAGTCAATGCAGTGTGGCCCAGTTGAGAAATCGGGATAGGTTCTTGGACAGAGTGACAGCTAGTGTACATATGCAGGTCTCTGAATGTCAATGTAAGGATGTTGCTTTTAATCATGATTGTCTGCATGGCTATCATCAAGACTCCTAGAATGAGTGAAGCATGTTCCTGGATGTGTCTGGTGAATCCTAGAGACAGTAACCTTGGCGATTATACCTGACTCCTGGTGCCTGCCAGCCTTGTACTTTTTCTAATCTGTGCCACCAACATGATGTTCCTCCTGCTTCGGAGCCAGGTGAACCTGGTCTGAACCCTCAGCTATGCTGAGATAAATAAACCTCTTCTCCTTTATATTGCATATGTCAAATATTTTGTCCCAAAACAAGAATACAGAAAATTGGTTGCAAGCAAGAGAGAACAATGCTGTGACTGAACGCAATCACACTGATTTAGAAGCCTTTGGACCTGGTTGTGAGGAAGAATCAAGGGTGGGATTGTGGATCCATGCCATAGAAGCCCTAAATTACTGTAAGCTCAGCATGATGGATGATTCTGGTCACTGATCAGAAAACCAGAATGCTTGCAGAAATGAATTCTGCCAGTACTGGCTAGGTTCTTAGGGTTTAGTTGGAAATATAGACTCTGTCTGGTATTAGATTAGTAATCATACACATTACACTCTGGAAAAATCTTGCTCTACATTTTCTCTATGTCCTACAACATTATATGAGGGTGAATTAAAAATGAAACACTACTGTTCATTAAATATTTATACTGTACGATGACATTGGTTTAAACTACATGCATAGTGAGAATCTTGAGCCAGGAACAAAGCACATGAATTTGAAAATCTTAATTCTGCTTAAAGAGTAGTGGCACATACATGCTTTACTGAAAGGAAGAGTTGAAACAGGATGATCACAAATTCAAACCCATAACAAGGCAGCAAAACAAGACTCATTTCTAAAGTAAAATAAGAGAAGATAAAATAAATTAAAGAAGGATGAGGGGTAAAGATGTAGGTCAGCACAGAGACCCTGGCCTTAATCTCTAGTTCATAAAAAATGAAAAAAGAGAAAAAGTGCCCCTTATATTTAAACCTGAAAAGAATTATACATAATGTTGAGACCAAATAATAAAACTTTTGTTTAAATATGAAACATGCAAAAACATTTTGCAACAAAGATTTTAACAAAACTTTTATATTGCTGCACATCCTTAAAATACTACTTCACAAGGTGCAGTTTCTACAGACAACTTTCGCGTGAATACAAATGTGTGAGTATTTTAATTGAAAAATATACAAGAGACTATAGATAATGCTTCATTTTTATCAAAAAAATAGGGAAAAATTTATTGTTTTGATTCTGGGCTGAAGAGGAAAATATATTATTTTCAGACCCTACAGATGGAAAGATATAAGTGAAGTCAGTTACTAAAATCAATACAAGGTAGTAAATGAAATAACACTGTCAAAAAGACAGTAGAGCATCAGTTCTCTAAACGTTCTTTGTTTGAAGAGTAATGTTTTTTAAACTGATTGTTTTCATAGTCATATTTGAACTGTGCAATACTTTCGTGGTAAAAATTTACTAAAAAAAAGACAAACTGTGTTTAACAAAAAACAGTGTTTCTCTTTGGAGCTGTTCCTTTTTTCCTAGATCATTTAAAATTAAGACACTTTCTAAAATTACTATCAACCCAAAAACACAAGTGAGATTTAAATGGGTATCAAAATAGCTTGTAACTATTTTGCCCTTTGTCTGCCTTACTTAGTGTTAATGTAAGATGTAGAAAATTGAAAGCTGTGACTGCAAATGCCACAGAAAGATGAGGAGACAGAGTAAGAGGTATGACAGAAAACTATGGTGAGTTTTTAAATTTAAAAAAATTGCTTAAAATAAAAGATGCATCACTATTAATACCTTTAAAAAACTCCTCTAGCATTTAAAAACACTTATTCAATCATCTAGCCATTTTCTGAATCAATCCCAGAAGTCTTCTTCCTGAGTATCAGTCCAAAATGTTTTACCTTTCTGCTCATTTTGACTTTGAGAAAGAGCCAGAAATCACAGTGTCACAGATTCTACATAAGGTGAGTAAGGATGCACCATATGTTTTTTAGGAACCTGCCTTTCTGTTGCATGGCATGCGACAGCATCATTCACTATTTTTTGTTCACATCTTGCAGATATACCCACAAAGAAAGACTTCCAGAACTCTTTTGGAAAGTGTCAAGGGCAATGACATGAGTTCAAAGTGAGAGGAATTGACAGCAATGATTCTTTTGCTATAAAACATATTCTATAAAAAATTGAACATTCACCATGTGTTTTTATCACCTTTTAATGTTCTTTCTTTGTATCTAAAAACTTTATTATTTCATCTTCTATACATAATTTATTATTTGTGAAACTTTTTCATTTAAATGTGCATTCATTTGAAAAGTATCTCAGGGAACTCTTGTAGAAATTAAATTATATTGAAAATTGAAGTTAGTAAAAATATTGACTTTCATTTTGTGCATCTGCACTTATTTCCAAGTGTTCCCTGGAATCAATTCATATTCCTTCAGATAGCACCCATGGAACGCTTTGCCATCAGGATAATGGTTCATCACACCTCATCTGCAGCGCTGCCCAGCAGTGCTCTAGAGGATCATTTCCAATGTTACCTTGCTTTTCATATTATTACGCAAATTGACTGACTAAAGGAACAAGTTATTCATATCAAATACTGCTTCAAAAAGTGATAACTTTTCTTTTTACAAGATGAATTAACATTTTATTCAAGGGTTCATAGGGCTCCCACCCGAATCCAGTTTCATCCTCAGTTTGGTCTCTACTGTGATGTGAACAGATGCTGGAATGAGGTCACTTACATGTGGGTTAGCAAGGAGGGCACTAGAAAAAAAAGAGCAAAAATCAATCTAGACCATGATATTTCCCAAAAGTTTCATGGTAGCAAAATCTCCTTATTCATGAAACACAGAAAGGACCTGTGTAGTACCAGTTGAAAAGGTCATTCCACTCCACACAGCCCAGTCAGACAGTGTATCAGTCTTTTTAGGCTTAGCAATCTTCATTTCAATTTTTCCATCCAAGTTATGCTATCAATTATCAGTGTCCTTTGATTTGCTTCTTATCAAGTTACATGGAGGAAGGCAAAATAAATGATGCTTCTCTCTGAATCATTGCAAAATTTCTCATTTTGAATTAATCTTGTCTCTATAATTTCTTGCTACATCTTATTATAGATTCTTCTATTACCTTACATTCTATTCCTAAACAGCGACTACCCAATGACTTCCATGCCTATCATTCCCTCCTAACATTAAGAATATTGGAAGTAGTGTCCCATGTTTTATTCATTACTACACTTCACCCAGTGCTTCAGATTCTGTAACTTTATGGCATATCTGACACAAATTTGTTCGGGTATTTAGAAGACAGAGGAAATGGGGTTCATTACAGAGCTGCTGTGAAGTTTGAATTGAACAGAATTTGTAGGAAATTGTGCTTCCTGCTTGGTTCTTGAGCTGGTAGTTATTTTCTATTTCCCTTTAAGTGTTTCAGTATAATAAACGTCTTTGACACTTTGGAACATAGAATGAACTGTTTATTGAATATAAATATTATTTTTAACTTGTTCATATTTTTCTCTATTAATTTACTTCTGTTGCATGTGCTCTGGACTTTCTTTGAATGTTAATTATTAATATACTTTGAATGTTTAAGTTTCATGTCTTTCATATCCAAATTTTCCAGTGCCATAGCTACTGCCTGTCACAGATTATACACATGACTAGTGTTAACACTCTAGTATAATGAATGAATGCATTTTTCAATTTAGATATTTTGAAAGTTTTAAAGGATAGAAATAGGTTGAAGGAGATAATTTTGTTTTTAAAACACATATTTAAACTTTTAAAAATAAAGCCATTAATTTAAATTTTTCAGAAAAGGGCTGGGAACATTAAATTTGAATTATCCATTTAAATTGTATAAAGTAATTAAATATGTACAATACTAAAATGGCCAACATTAGTCAGTGAAACTATTTAATGTTTCTAAAATTATTCAGCCTACATTACAGTAATTTGGAAAGGCACTTATTGGAAAGTAGAGCAATGTGGGGCTCTTAGTATTAATAATACACTTCACTAATAGGAGACAGTACAATCTAAATTATTAACATATTTTTCTTATCTAGTGCTTATTGCATCATCTAATGAAATAAATTGATTTGTCTCAGTTTTGTTACTATTAGCTATACATGTATAGCATCAAGTATATTTCCATTATTAAAACTCCTACTGATGAAATCAACACTGAGTTTTAATAACTTAGGGAAAAATATCTATCACTCTCAGAGAATGTGTTCCATAATCACATAGTCATGTAGACAGACAGTAAGTCAGGATTCTTCTGTTGTCAAAAGTAGAACTGATACAATTGAAGTTATTTATCAGTTTGGTTCACTGATTATGCATTTTGAAACATGGAGTATATACATTTTATTACTGTGTATCAGACCACCCAAAATTCATCAGGTTAAATAAATATCATTATATTGTTTACAGTGTTGTTGGTTAGAAATTTGTACTGAATTTACCTGAGAAGTTCTACTGGTAATATCTAGAATTACAAAGATACTGCCAATTAATCTATTACTTACAGAATCACTTGTCTTTAGAACTGATTGGGACTGATTCATTTGCTGCATGCAAAACTAGGCAAGAAAGAGATGATCACTTAGAAGTCCTAGGGAAGAACCAAGGTTAAATTCTAGTGCACAAATGATACTGTTCTATTGGTCAAAATAAATCACATATGATTAACATCAATATGGGTAGAAGCTATGTAATGTTATTGATATTATCCATTGGCCATCATAACAACCTACCACCTCTACAAACTACATTTTGGGCATCAATCACTTCTGAATAATTTTAGATGTCATTTTCTTTTTAAAAAATAATTTACAATAATGTGTCAGCCACTTTCCCTTTACAGCACTTGTGACTTAAAGGAAGAGATGTTTATATTGGCTCGCGGTTGTTTATTTTGAGAGAACAAATCTAAATCATACATTCAAAATTAAGTTTCCTTTGAGATTTATGAAAGCAATAAAAAGCATGAGGTTAATTTCTTCACAACTTCTCCCACAATTGTCATCTTTTGTTTTTTAGTATTAGTCATTCCTATATAAGTGTAAGGTGATGTAATATTGTGGTGAAGATTTATAATTCACTGCTGATTAGTTTTGTGAAATTTAATGACGTTTGAATCTATGTGTTCAAAATATATTGAAAATCAAACTCCGAGATGATGGTATTAAGAAATAAATCTATTGACAGGTATTGACAGAGGCTTCCACACTCCCAAAGGGGAGTAGTACCTGTCATGAGAAGCTTCAGAGACAGGTCTGCCCATCCATTTCTAATCCCTTTCACCCTCTTTGTCCTCTCAGTTTTCTAAAGTGAGGATATGTGAAACACCCTGTCTAGGGTAGGTGGTAACACTTTCATCTGGCACTGATCTTAAAAACTTCCAGTTTCTGAACTATCAGGTATACATTTCTGTGATTTATAAATTATGCAGTTCAATGTATTTTTATAGGACAACTAACAAGGCACTATTTGTGTATTTTGGGGGGACAAATGTATATTCAAATCATTTTCATTATTTAAATCGTTATATTTGAGTATTTTATAGTGACGTTTTTTTCGTATTGGCGATCAAACTCAGAACCTTGGGTTTGCCAGGCAGGCGCTTGTGCCTCTGAGCTATATGCCCAGCCCTATTGTGGCATGCGTGTTACCATATGCATTTGCGACTGGTTGCCAAATTGTCTGATTCCGGGAAGAACACCCCCGTACATAAGTCACACGGAGTGGGTTTACTACTTACAGAGGAGAAGCATGGGACAACGGAAACCTGGAATTAATCGTGATTTGGTCCTTCAAGGCTCAGGAAATTCTTGGCTGTGATGGTCCACTTGCATCATAGCTGCAGAAAGTCGCCCACCCAGGGTTCAACCCTGTGTGGCTGTCCCTATACTGGGCTCAACCTTGAAGTTAGTTTAGTCCCCAAGGAGTGCCTGAGCAGAAATCAGTCTGGACCCACCAGCCCTGTCCTTACCACACAATGCTGCCTTTCTGACATATTCTTCTTCATTATTCTGGAGAACTGATATGAGAAAGGAAACAGAACTGAGCCAGTGCAAGGCCATCCAGGAACCTGCCCTGCAGCTCCTTGCAGACAAATGGCTTTCTTCCTATAGGTTGCTTTTCCACTCTGTGAATGACTTATTTTGCTGTGAAGAAGGTCATCAATTCCATACAGTGTGCTTTTTTTATTTTTAAAGTTTCGTGACTGTGGTTTGTTTTCATAATCAAAAACAGTAATTCCAAGCCCAATTTTATAAAGCTTTTCCTTTAAGTTTTCTCCCAAAAGTTTCAGTTTCCAGTTTTACATGAAGTTTCTAATGCTTTTTGAGTTGATTTTGTGTATGTTGTATTACAGATTCTATTCTCTCATTTATATCCACCCTGTTTTTCCACCACCACTTGCTGAAAAGCCTATCCTTTCCATGCTCAGTATGATCGACACCTTGACAAAGGTGGGTTAGCACATATACACAGATGTTCTATTCTTCGTTTACATTCTACTTCTTTTATGTTTTTTATGGCCCATTTCTTTTTATTAATCCGTGCTGTCTGTACCTAACACTTTACACTCCTCTGAAGGAGAAGGCGCCTGTACAATCACAGCTTGGTTCTGTTTTGTTCCCTCCCCTCATCACACGTCTCCCTCCTATTTCTTAGGATGCCCTTCCCATTATCATAGTCGCTGTTACTGTTTTTAACTCATGTTTATGAGATTATAATTCATCTTCATTGTGGGTACTTCCTATGTGCACCTAACCCGTCTTAGTTATTTTAATTCCTCCTCCTCTTTCTTTCTCTCTGTCCTCGCTTTGGTCCTCTGGGTCTCTTTCCACGTGCAGATGATTTGTCCGTATTATGCTGTGTCACTCCTTTATCTACTCTTTATTTCTACTGTCTCTTATTCAAAGGAAAGCCACAATACAGTATTAAAGCTTGTGTGTCTAATTTATTTAGCATAACATACTTTCTAAATGTATCCATTTTTCTAAAAATGTCTCTAATTTTTTCCTCTTAAGGTCCAAGTAGTAGTCAGTGTGTATTTAATTAGCACATTTTCTTTATTCATTCATTCATTTATGGACAGGTGCATGTCTTTCTTTATTCTAACATCAGACCATTTTAATTACTGTAGCGTTCAGTACATTTAAAAGCAGAAAATTGAGACTTTTAACTTTGTTCTTCTTTCTCAAGGTATCATTAGTTCTTCTGAGTACTTTGGATTTCATACAAACTTTTGGATTTACTTTTTCTGTTTCAGTGAAAGACACCATTGAGATTTTTATGGGGATATCATGAATCTGTAACTGCCTTTCGTGTGAATAGTTTAATACCGTTTCTTTGAATCAAAGAATATGAACCGTCACTCCATTTATGTTTTCTTTGATTTCTTTCAGTATTTTTGTTTGTTTTAAGTGTGTGTCTTTCCCTTCTGTTCAAACTGATCCCTATGTATTTTATTATTTCTGATATTATTAATAGGATTGTTAATTTAATATTTTTTAGAATCTTCATTGCTACTTTTCAAATCTTATTTTTATGGTGATTTTATATCAAGTAACTTTAATTTATTTGGTTGTTTGAGAATATTTGGTGGAATCATTATGGTTTTGACTTTTCTTCTGTTTATCTGCTTTTAGTTATTTATTCAATCCTAGGAATTTAATCCATTTAATTACACTGAGTTGTATCTGTAGTATATTTTGCATTTAGACAGATTCCCTAGGACTCCAGGTTGTCCAAGCTGGGGACTAGCTATCCTCCTACATCAGTTTCAGAGTGCTGGGATTACAGATGTGTAACAGAAGGATTTTCTATATTTAACTTTATATTATCTCCAAGCAAAGACAATTTATCATCTTCCTTTCTAACTTACATGTTTTATGTTGCTTTTTCATGTCTAATAGCTTTTGCAAGGATTCAGTACTAAATGGAGTAAAAAAATCACAAAAATGAATATCTCTAACTTTCTGCTTTAGAGGAATAGTTTTTAATTTTTAATCATTATATGATGTTATCTGTCTGCAATTATGTGACACTTGTTACGTTAAGGCACATTCCTTCTTTTCTTACTTTGAGTATTTCAATCATGAATACGCTGAATCTTGTCAAACGTTTCATTTGTTGTACTGACATGATCATTTGCTTTTATAATTGCACATTGTTTGAATAAAAACTAACATTACCACTCCATAAATTAGTGTGGAGGTGTATAAAAATATAAATACTGACTTACTAAAGTTGCCCAGCTGTCCTGTTTACAGGGATGTATGTATGAAAGTACTGAAATCAGTATTTTAATAGGTTTCTACACTCTCATATTCCTTGCAGCATTATTCATAAAAACCAAGGTAGAAACAAAAGAGAAGTCTATGGAAAGATAAAAGAATTTAAAAATGTGGTACGTACATATACAGAGACATTAGCGTTACAGATGAAGGGAATTTCTGTACTTGTGATAACGTGAAAAACCTGAAGTTCTCTCTCTCTCTCTCTCTCTCTCTCTCTCTCTCTCTCTCTCTCTCTCTCTCTCTCTCTCTCTCTCTCGTCAAATGACGAAGACTTTATTCAGGCGCTGAGGCCACGGTGCCTAGTACCTGTTGGAGGGGAGGCCGGCAAGGCTTTACTTGAGCTTCTTCTTAGGGCGCAAGTTGTTGGTGTGGCCACACTTCTTGCGGCAGTTGAGGGCACGGGGGTGCAGGCAGGCATAGCACTTACAACAGATCATCTTGTCGCAGTTGTACTTTTGCGCCAGCTGGCGCAGAGACCGCTCAATGATCGAACCTCGCAGGTGCAGTGCCAGGTGCAGTGCCAGGTGCAGCGCCAGGTGCAGGGTAGTGGGACTCTTTCTGAATGTTGTAGTCCGAGAGAGTCCGACCGTCCTCCAGCTGTTTGCCGGCAAATACCAGGAGCCGCTGGTCGGGTGGGATGCCTTCCTTGTCTTGGATTTTGGCTTTGACATTCTCACTGGTGTCGCTGGGCTCAACCTCAAGGGTGATGGTCTTGCCCCTTAGGGTCTTCACGAATATCTGCATCTCTGCGTTCGCCGCTTGGCAGCCTCGTTGAAGAGAAAAAGTTGTGTTTGTATGATTTTGTCTAACTTATAGAAGTGGAGAACCCAATATGATTTTCAGGGTTTGAGGAAAGGGGGAATTGGGAATTATATTACTCCACAAAGTTAAAGTTTCGGTATGTAGTATTAATAAAATATAGAGATTGATTATACAATACAGTGCCTATCATTAACAATATGGTATTTGGCAATTATAGTGTATCATTGAGTAAATTTCATATTAATTGTTTTCACACATACACATACATACCAAAGGGAATTTTAGAATGTAATGGCTACACTTATTACGTTAATTTTGGTGTTAGAATCATATATATGCATGTTAATATTTTCAAATATTACACAAATTATGTGCAGATTTTTTAATACAATCTATGTCTCAATACAGTCATTTAAATCCTTTTAGAGTGAGCTCTAAAATGAAACTTGGATAAGAAGTTATGTTTATAAACAATAGATTTGAAGATGGAAGAAACTGCTCAAAAGACACTGGCTTGTGTCTGGGTGCTCCCCCAAGCCTCATGCCGTTATCGGGGTGGGCCTTTCAAAGATGGCTGAATCTAGAGTTCGTGACTTGTTCCTTGCCTGGCAGTGGGATTGGCAGTGTGCGTGCTGCTCCCACCTCAGGCGGGTGCTGGCATACAGTATAAGGGTTGCTTGCTTCTCCCCTTTGCCCCTTTGCTCTTGTTGCCTTTGGTGTCTTCCATTGCCATGAACTGTTTCCCCTTGGCTGTGTATCAGCCTGCCTTGGGACTAGCTGATTATGGATGAAACGTCTACAAACTGTGAGCAAAATTAATCTTTCCTCTCAATTTTAGATGTTGAATATTTTGTCTCAGCAGTGAGAGAAAAGTAACTAAACTGTAGATGACAGCTAAAATAATTATACTACTAATTTCTATTAATTCATTGAAAAGAATGCTTATATTGTTTGATCAACTTTGTGTGCCTGTATCGTTAAATCTGAGCAACTACTTTGAAGGTAATAATAGGCAATATATTAACCATTGTTAATTTCCTATTATCTTGTTTTGAAGCTCTGTATCGTAGTTTTTAGTGTTTTTTTCTCACATTAAAATTAAACAAAAAGTATGTTTTTCAGATATAATATGGGCTAACCAATAAAACTTCCATTTTGGATAAACATTGAATTATTTTAGTTTTAAAATGTGTTCTCAACATTACAATACAGAGTGGGTATCCTTTGTAAAATTTGGTAAATATAATGTGTATATCACAGCCTTGGTTTTAAAAGATACTCATATTCATGAAAAAGGAAAGTCATTTGTTAGTCATATTTGGAGAATATGAGATATTACTTATTTTTCAGAACTCCAGTAACTATTCTTATAGGATATCAGCTCATACAGGCAAACATGTATGTAATTCTTGCTGTATAATTATTTTATGGCAAACCAATTTATGCCATAAAGATTTTCATATAACTGGAGATTATGTAACTATTTCTTTTTTAATTTTTTTGTCTTTTTCCTTTTTATCGGTACCAGGGATCGAACTCACGACTGCCTGCTTGCAGGGCAGGCACTTATGCCACTGAGCTAAATCTCCAGCCCCGATGTAACTATTTCTTATCTAATAATATTTTTTTGTACATTTATGATTATGGCATCCATTTTGAAAATATTTAATTTTGTCTCATTTTAAAGAACAAATTTACATGAAATATTTGTCTTTAGCAATGCACAACTACTTAAGAAATAATGTGTAAGAGATTAAAGTAGTGCCATAAAATATTGTTTTACTTTAGGAATATAGAAGTTTAGTCTAGAATGTGAATGATCAGAGAAATACAAGCATGGAAACAAAGAAAGGACGTGTAGGTCTGTGTCATCAACCCAAACTACCCTGAAAGTAAGACATTTTAAAAATAGTAATCCCAACATCATTTCCTTTCTTCCTTAGCCTCCTAAACATTAGCATATGTACAAAATTTATATCACATATATGATTTAAATAATAGGGCTAATACAGAATACTCCTGGGAAGCATGATATTTTGGAAATTTTGTATGTTATAGTGAAGATTATTCTTTATAATACAAGAAATTATTACATTTTAATTTGTATAACTAATCTAAGATACACTAGTGATTGTTAAAAGTTAAACATGATTACTAGTAATTCACTTTACATTAGGCCTTTCTCATAGAATCAGAAATATTTTTTAATAAACTTAAATTATATCACAGACTGCTAGAGTAAAAAGTATTAAAATGTAGTCATTCAAGGGTTCTATAACAAAATACAAAACTGGGTGAAATAAACCATGAAAAAAGTATTTTCCCCAAATTTTGACAGCAGGAAAGCCTAAGAGCGGGATGCAGACATGGTCAGCTGCTGGTGAGGGCTCAAATTATAAAGTATAACTTACAAATTGCTTCCTTTCACTGTGTCCTTAGAGAGGATGGGGAGAACTCCTTTATAGTTATTCACTGGGGCACTAACACCATCAAATATAAACCTCACCCACATAACTTCATTTAACCTTAATTGCTTTGCTAAAGCCCAATTTCTAAATATCATCACACTGGTGGTTAAGTATTCAGTACAGGAATCTGAGAGGGCATACTCATCTGTCTATAACAAAATGTAATTCCTCTAGAATTCCTTTTTCAAATAAAATATATTTCATTTATATATTGATATTTTATGAAATATTGAGTATACTATATGTATATGAAATTGAACAAAAATGAATTTATTTAAATTAAGAATTTCCCTGTGAATTACATGTCAAAAAGAAACAAAAAGTAAATAGGGAGTGTACTGAATTAAAAACTGGTAGTCAATTTAAACACTAGCTGGACTGAATCAGTGTGGTGCTGAGTATAGATGGCCCACCTGAGAAAGCTTGCCAGCATAAAAAGGAGACCTAGAGTGCTGTGGGTCCTCCTAATTGTTGTTAGGAGCTGTTGCTTCTCCTGGAGGAGCTTGCTGAGCTTCTGTCTTGTTATGAACTTGGCTGTTATCACCAGAGGAGCTTGGGACCTTGTCGCTAAAAATGTCTGCGGTTCATTTTGAGTATTGCTTCCTGGCTCCTGATATGAAGATGACTGTTCTCATTGTTGGAGTGGCTTAGGACTTCATCTCTGAGAAAGGCTATGGTACTTTTCAGGGGAGCTCTTTATTTTATTTTATTTTATTTTATTTTATTCACTTCTTAGCTCCAATGCAGAACCCTCAACCTATTGGTACAGATCATTCACCCCACCAGCATAGACTTTCTAGCTTCTACCACTGACCTTTGGGCCTTCCCAGCACAGATCCATAAAATGTACTTGCATGATTCATTGTCATGGGTTGTATACCTCCAGTTTTACTTGTAAGAGGTATTATCATAGGCACTAGGTTTTCACCTGAATTCATGAGGTTTTTGCCATGAGATCCAGGCCTTCAACTGAATTTTCTAGGTCTTTATAAAGTTGTGCACAGATTTCCTACATTTCCTTTGATTTTGACTACTTGGGTGACTATTATAAACAATAGTAAAGTTTATGCATCCTGTATTATCTTGTTTTCCCTTGCAAACCTCAAACTAAAACAGAGATAAACTTGATGATGGCTAGAATTCTAGGTCTATCAACTTCAATTGAAAGAGGACAATTCATTCCGTATAATTCCCCCAAAGATCATTAAAGACGCATTAACTAACTTTAGGTCTTATGTTAGGAATTGGCTAAATCTCTTTATTTTAGAAAAAATCATGCAGTTATTATCAAGGATTATGTCAAATATCTGCTACTGGCATGAAGAATGAAGAAAGTTTCATCCAAAATGATACACAGATAACTGTTCTGTTATTAGAAGAAAAGACAATAGATTTGATTTTTTTATAACAAGAGATTTCCAAACTGGTTCTACCGTGAATTTAATTAATCATCCTAAATTTTTCAAAACTTACAAAATTAATTTAATTCTGTAACGATTTAATTTTCTCCTGAAATGAACAAAATTAATATTATTATATAGTAATGCAGTTCATCAGTATTTTTTATCTTTTGTCTTTCTATTATTTTTTTCAAAAACAATTTACTGTCAAATGTGAAAAATTAGTGAGCATGATCAAAGTGAAAATTTCAAAACTGTCAGGACACATGAAAAAAGAATCATACACTATTCAAGGCATACAGTAACTGTCACAAAACAAAATATGCCTTAGAAGTACTCTTAGGAACCGAAAGAGGGAATTTATACATCAATATGCCTTGTCTCAACCAGGAAATATATAATACTCACTGAAGTCTATAATATTATTTCTATCATTTTCGGGCTGGCAAGACTAGTTTCTACAACTTATTCCTCCACTACTAAATACTACCAAGTTAATATGCATACATATTCCCTTGTATATTAAGTTGTTACCTGAAAATTAGAGAATTTTAATTAAGTTATCTAAAATTTCTTGCGTAGGGCTAACATTGAGTAAAAATAAAGAACTAACAAAGTTCTTAAATTAAGGAATGTGAAGAATCAGGCAGCAAAGAATGCCTTTTAGGGAGGAGACACACATGAGGCTAAATTTCAGTACTAGCATTCTCTTGAACAAAGTTAGTTCTTTATTTTTCAGGTGTTTAGAGAATACAAATTCTTTGCAAATCTGACACTAGCAAGAATTGAGGTGAGTTGCTGTTGCTGGATGGGTAATGGGCCATGTAGAGTCACATGAGACGGTTACTGAGAACAGCAATCCTCTGCTTGATGCTGTGCACCTTTTCTTTATGAAATGAATTCAAATCACAGTTTTCAATGCTAAAACAGATTTTACTATAAATTTACTGTAGCCTGGCTAATAGAAAATCTATAATGCAACTATTATTTTTATTTCTGTATTATTAAAAGATCCCAGAATAATGAGATTCATTTTCAAATTGGTCTACTCTTAGATAGTTGGGTATTTACAAATAAATTGTGAGATGTTGCTATGGAAGGGGGAAAGGTAATGACAAACTTCTTTGAGAGTTATACAGGAGCTCTACAATGCAAGCACTGGCTCACTTGAAAGTATGATGATAGATGTAACTAACTATCTGACAATCATCATCATCATCATTCTCTCTAAGGTTCAGACACGTTAAGATTATTGACAGACCCCAAACGAAATATAAGAAATTGGATTATTTTTTGTTGAGCTAGTAATAATACATAAAATAATATGAATAATATATCTGAGCTATATAGACAATAGAGAACAGTTCTTAATTATTAGTAGACTCATATGTTCTGTCACTTTTAGGCATTAGATTATTTCTTTGACCTTGGCTATCTGTAAATCCTGCTCTGAAGCTCTCAGTGTGTGTGTTTCTTGGTAATTTCACTCTCATCGCCTAGTTTTCTCCTGTGTAAAAAGGAGAAGATGATAACTTCACTCTAATACAGATAATGGGAGAATTAAAGGAAGTAATACAAGTAATTTAATATCTCCAACATAGTTACCACTGTATATATTGCCATCATCATTATCACAGGCAGTGGTAGTGACATCGTCATCATCAAAACGTCACCAGTATCACCATCACTGTCCAGGTTAACCAATAATGATAAAATTGGCTGGAGTGTTTGAAAGCATTTGCTTGTTGATTAAGCTACTTTGCTTTCATTTTTGATAATAGTATTACCCACCCTCTCTCTCTACATTAGATATATATACATATAAAATCTTGGTGAATTTCTCGAATTTATTTATATCTCAACTTGTTCTTTGGAAAAATCATATTAATAATTAGCATCCACTGTATTCAAGGGCAGCAACATGTTTTGCAAAGATCAGCGGGAAATGAAAATACACAACTTCTTAATCAGAAACATGGAATAAGTAGTATTGAATATGCTAAAAAGAGTACTTTTCCTTTAACTTTTGTTTATCATGCTACTTCTATTGATGATATAATTTTTCATGATAAAATAAAATTAAAAATTTATTAGGATGAATTTTTATATTTAATACTTGTTTTAACTGCTAAAAAAGCACTTAATACATATATGGAACTACTGAAACAATATGTTTCATAATTCATCTCTTGAAGACACTTTGAGCTAGCCAGAATAGATGAATACAAAGGAGATTCAGGAAATTTAAAAAGCATAATAAATATTTCTCAACCAGTAATAGCTCCTGTGGCAAAGATCCGATAGGCACAACATGAGGGCAGAAATGTGCAGACCGTAGAAGTAGGGAGGGAAGTGGGAGGCACACATTGCCATGTCTTCCTGTGAACCCAAAAATGATGCTGCTTATCCCAACCTGAGTGGGGAGGTGGAGCCAATCATCTCTCCTCCCTACGGGCACAATGTACTAACCCATCAATAATGGATAACCCCTAAGAGTATTGAAACCTCTATGCTAAGCAGCTGGACATGAAGTCATCCTCCTGATAGATAATGACTGCCATCAGGTCCCAGAGTCTTTCAGCTTTTGGATGTTTATGAACCAAACACCAAATACCCCAAACTAGAGAGGGCTCTGGGCCTGGAAAGGTGGTTCAGTGGTATACGAATGTGAGGAATCAGCAAAGAATGCCTTCTAGGGAGGAGACATGCATGAGGCTAAATTTCAGTACTAGCATTCCCTTGTCCTTTCAGTCCTTTCTTAGCAATAACCAAATTCACAAATAAAAAGTAATAAGAATTTCAAAATAGGAACCACAGAACATTAAAGTCCTAGTGTGGGGCATTCGGGTTGCACAGAGTTACCCATGCAGCTGTTAGAGAAGACACAAAGGAAGCTGTTATGCGAGCATCTGTGTAGTCAGAGTTTTTACACAAGCGTCGCAAAGTTTAGTATGGAAAATTTTCTTATAGCTGAATTTTAGAAAACAAAATAAAACGACAGTAGTTCAAAAACAAATGAGCATCAGTCAATTTAAACGAGTCAAACCGCTCTGATTGGCTATGGAGTTAAGGACCTTCCATCAGACCACACACAAATACAGAAGACATTAGGAAGAGCCAGCCAGATGATTTATCTGTTTTCCATCTGTCTTTGGTCTAGGAAGTTCTCATGGCTCACATGGATGGACGCAGCTTTCTGAACCTCTGCTGTTTCTAAATTCTGCACAGCTCATGAAATTGTCTTTGCTCAAATAAACTGTTTAAGTATATATACAGTTTTTCCTCAGAGAAATTCAATCCTGATTTCACTACATCAATGTGATAATAGAAATTATCTATCTACCACATAATAAATATTGAATAAATGTTACCTGTTCTTGTCATATTTTTTATTGGTAAACTAGAAAATTTTATAACTTATTACATTTGTTTTGCCTTTTTTCTGCTTAAGCATTCCAAACTTATTAGCTGAAAGTGTATTTTTTTGTAATATTTCAAGGTTTTTTTTTCTTTCAGTTGCAAACAAAGTGTCAAATTTTAACTAGGATCTAACCTATAAGAATGAGTCTAATATGTATTAGCTGTTTCTCTACATTTACTTTCTACATCTTGATTTTCAAAATATTCCTTTTATAACAACAAAACTGTTATGGCTTATGCATAGAGACCCCTCAAAATTGCATGTAGTCCTAGGTATGGTTTTTCAAAGGTGGCTGGATCTAGAGTGTGTGATGCTGGGATTAAGTGTGCAATGCTATTATCAAAGGTGAGTGATTGCTGAGTTGGTCCACTGATTGGTTGGCATGGTCCCGGGGAGGATCGATGCTGCATCATCCTAGGTGTGAGAGCACTCAGCTGAAGGACAGGTGTCCTGGATAAGATGTAAGGCATCAAAGCAGGGGTGCTGTGGTTGTTTGCCACTTGCTATTTGCTGATTTAGCTGCCTTCTGCCGGCCAGAAACTGTTTCTTCTCTGCAGTGCCCTGGTGTCTTGCCAGCTTGACTTGAAGAAATCAGCTATGGAGTAAAATCTCTGCAAACCGTGAACTGAAAATAAATCTTTTCTTCTTTAACTTTGGGCATCAGGTATTTTGTCTAGCAACAAGAAAAGTAACTAAGATTGAGATAGTAGAATGTCTTCATATTGGTTAAGAGCTCATAGTTGATCTATATTGCCTGTGATACTATTGGTAATTCTTAGTGTAATATTCAAAATTGAATGATCATTGACTGCTTTTAGCTATGTTACACTTCTTATTTTCCTTTTTATTTAATCATTGAAACTTATTGAGCCTGCTAGGTCAGGCTTTGGCAATGTCAATGTGTATAAAATAGTTCCTGGAACTTGAAAATTTGATAGTAAGTAAGCAACCTAGAGAGGAAATGAAAATGTAATGATGTGCTTTATTTTCTGAGTAGATAATCATGGAATGTCACAGGAGCACAAGAAATTATTTAATGCTGATTAAAATGAGTAAGCTTGTGAATAACAGTAGCTAGTTGAAAAGACAGAAAACAAAAATCTACTGATATCGATATAAAAAGGAATCTAAAAAGTACAGATATGACAAATAAAGAGAATTTTGAAAGCTTTTTTGCCCCCTGCCTGTTTTTGCAAGAAATTTTTTGCTTAAAAATTTAGGAAAAATATTATACAATTAGGTTACAGGTTTTTGTATGGATGGGACCATGACAGAAGTATATGCTCTATTGAAGAGTTCAGATATGTGAGACTAAGACTTTACTCAGAAGAGTAATTTTACTTATTAGAAAGTAAATCACTTAATGCCAGTATTTATAATATTTGAGCTAGAAATGACAGACACACAGAGAGCAATTTAAAAGTTGTTTTAGTAATCTAAGTAAATAAAAAATATTGGCGTAATTTTAAATAGTATGATAAGAAAAAGAAGTTAAGGGAGAATCAGTTAACAGTTAATTGAGCTGTTGATGTGTTTGATGATTGACTAGTGCAGAGAAAGGATATTTAAAAATATCCTTCTTGAATATTTGTACAAATATTGTGCCACCTATTATAGGAGGAAACTAGAGATAGTGTTCATATTAGAAAAAAGAGGATGATAAGTGTGCTTCTTTGACATGTTAACTGTTAGATGTGCATGACCATTCAGTAGAAGGTTTTAAATTTAAACTGGATTTGGGTTCACAATCCAGATATGAGGCCTAGAAAGCAGTACTGATTGTAGCACAGTATAAAAGATACAACCACTTGTTTACAATTTGTATTGAATACTGAGACTAGAAATAAGGTCAGAAACTTGAATAATGTTTATGGGAAAATAGTAGAACAAATGGTTAAGAATATTAAAATTAATTGTTGAGAGAGAAAATGTTCTTAGAAATCAAGGGAGGACTGAGTTTCAAAGTGAAGCATGAATATTAAATAGAATACACACTTACAATTATTTGTTTGAGTCCAAAGTTTCTTGTCACTTTCCTTGAGTGGGCATTTCATTCTAAATGAGCACTAAAGTCAAATTGCAGGAAGAGGGTGTCAATTACTTTTTGCAGACTTTGTGTGAGGAGTAAATGAGGTACGGTGATAACTAAAAGGCATGACGGACAGAAGAGGAATGTTTTAAAACTAAAGGAATGCATAAGGCTAAAAGAATTGAAAAACGGGATATTGACATATTCCTTGGGGATAAAAGAAGAGACTAGACACAAAACTCAGGCTGCTGATATTTTTATAACAAAATGAATAGTACATTTCTATCTCTTCTGCAAAGTGTAAGTGTGTATAAAATGCTGACAAATATGTACACAAGAAAACTATACATTGGGAAATTTCTACCTGATATATTTAATATAAAAAGGGATTGATGTCTTTCCTCTGGTTAAAGAGTAAAGAAAATGCAACCTAAGATGGAGTTTCATGAGAACAAATTGGAAATAATACCTGAGAGTCAGCAGGGAAGTAGTTTTGTATAACTAGAAAACCTGCATTGCAGCCAAGTAGCAAAAGACTCAATGGATTCCAAAGGAACTTTAAGGCTCTCAGGTGCTTTCAGAGTTGGCAGAAATCAAAGCAAGTGAGTATACTGTGGTGTCAGTCACCACATGAGCATTACTCAGGAAGGAGGCCTGACTGGTTTTTCAAAGAGAAAAAACAAGAAAAACAATGATACAAAATTTCAAAACAGTATAATAAAGAAACAATGGTTGATACATTGTACATTGTTATTTTCAAAGTAGATGGTCAGGTTACAAGCTGTAGACAGGAAAAATGGATCAACCAATATAAGCACAAACCTTTCTTTTTATTTTATTTATTTATTTATTTTTGTCTTTTTCCTTTTTATCGGTACCAGGAATCAGGAATCGAACCCACAACTGCCTGCTTGCAAGGCAGGCGCTTATGCCGCTGAGCTAAATCCCCAGCCCCAAACTTTTCTTTTCAATAAATTAATAGAAATTAGTACTATAAGTATCTTAACTATCATATATATATATATATATATATATATATATATATATATATCTCTAAAGTTAGGGAAAGAAAACTTTATTTCCTTCCAGTTTGGGAGGTTTTTGTCCATAATCAGTTTGCACCAAGGCAGCATGGCATGGCAGGGGCTACCATTCATCTCAGGCACCCATCACTCAGCTGGAAACACACAACCGGAAGATACACCTTTTAGCCCTTATGTCATATCGTCACTCTGCCCCTGGACAGATGGAACACTCACATCACCAATCCCAGCCCTGGACAACAAACAAATCACAAATGCTAGATTCAGCTGCATCCAAAATACCTGAGGCCTGGGTGTGTGTGTGTGTGTGTAATGGAATATATAATCTATAACAGCCATTTTCACTATATTGGCTCTTCTTATCCATGAGCAACAGATAGCCTTTCATTTTTTGATATCCTCCTCAATCTCCTTTTGTAGAGTACTATAATTTTCAACTTCCTTTGCTAAGTGTTTCATTTTTGTGGACACTATTGTGACGTATGTGGTTTATCTAATTTGTCTCTCAGTGAGTTTGTTGTTGGTGTATAGGAATGCTTTTGATTTTTGAGTGTTGACTTTGTATCAGATACACCGCTGAATTTGTCAGTTAAATCTAAGAGTCTTTTGGTGGAGTTTTTAGGGCCTTCTATGCAGTGTATCATGTCATGTATAGATAATGATAACTTAACTTCTTTCTTTTCTATTGTTATAGCTTGTATTTTTCTCTCTTGTCTAATTGCTCTGGCTAATGTTCCCAGTACTCTACTGAATAGGAGTGCTGATCATGAACTTCCTTGTCTTGTTGCATTTTTGTCCATTTAGTATGATGTTGGCTTTCAATTTGTCATTGATGTCATTGATCTTTCAATTTGTAAGACTGAAGTAAAAATCATCTGTTCTGATTTTCTGTAAGCTTTTCTTTCATGAATGAGTGTTGTATTTTGTCACAAACTTTTCTCACATCTATTGAGATGATCATGCGATTTTGTTGTATTTTGCTCTGTTGATATGGTGTATTACATTTATTGACTTACATGTTGAACCATCTTTGCATTCCTGGGATTTATTCTACTTGATCATGGTGAATAATCTTCTAAATGATTTGAGGCTTAATTTTGGTGAGATAGCTCCTTTAGGAGACAGAAAATCCTGAGATTGGATATAGTTCTGAGTCAATAGACAACATAGCTGAAAGAGTGTATCTTGCTCTCAAATGGGGGCTCTCTGTGGTGCACAACCCACAACTGGTTTGTGAAAAGATGCTGAACTCTCTGAATGGTTCCTTGTCCATTTGAACTTAATTATTTTCCCCAAGTCTTATTAAAATGAAGAGATACATATATATGGAATAACTGATACTTATCTTTACTGTTTTCAATGTAGAAATTGATTATATATGAGGTTTCAGGAAGAAGATATGTAAGGATCCGATATGGTTCAGATAAAAATGTGCATTTCTATAATATAATCATATAAGTCAACTATTAACAAAAATTGATCAGAGTTTTGTTTTTAAAAACTTCGGGGCAGAGGATGTAGCTCAGCAGTACAGCATCTGTCTAGCAAGTGCGAGGTCCAGAGTTTGATTCCTGGTACCAAAAAAAGAAAAAAAAAATTAAGTACAAAGTTGTATCTTTAAGAATACTTCCTGATGGCTAGGCTGTGTGTTTTTAAAAATAGTATTTTGGAAAATCATCTTTGTTATACAGAAATTTAGGACACAAGAGACTTAGTTAACAGGGGAGGAGAGAGAATAATAGTGTAGCATCATGACCTTTTGTGTATACTTCAGGGATTTAAACTAATACCAATTAAAGCATTTGGGAAACTGAAATTAATACAGTTTCATTAATATGCCTGTATACACTTAACAAACTAAATTTTCAAGTCAAAGAATGGATGTCAGATGGAAAGTCTCAAGAGTAAATTTTAAAGGAAGGTGTTATGAGCCATAATTGAGACTTACACCAGGATATCAAATAAAATAAAGAAAAAGTAATAATGAAATGCTTTCTCAAAAGGCCAGAATGGTGCAAACTCTGAGAGATTACAGTTATTAAACAAGGAAATAAAGAAAATAACTTTTGAAGGTGCAGACCAAGACGTTTAGAGGAAAAATGTCTAAATGAACACTTTGCCTTAAGAAAGAAAGAGATAATAAAAATAAAACCTGATGTTAATAACAACAGAGAAATTAAAATTTGGTTGGTGCAACCTTTAACAATTAAAATACAGTTACACTTCTGGTAATTAGATTGAATTAATTACTATAGAGAAAACAAATATACATTTTTAAAGATGATAATATGCTCTTAAAACATCAATACATCAAAACTGTTTTAATCAGAATGACTAACTGAATTAATCTTCTAAACTGAACAACTATAAATTGTGCAAAGGATATGAAAACTTTTTTCTCCTCATTGGCTAATATAATGCTTAAGAACATAAATTTTGAGAGAAATGAAACAAATGAGTTTTTGAGTAAGATTTTCACAGCTCAATTCTTGGAATAATTTTAAGGTTGATTTGTAAGGACAGATTACCAAACAGATTCTCCTGACCTTGAATGGAAGATACAGAGGACACACATTGATAGGATTTTTGGTATGGTTAGAAGACAGAATATAAAATAAAGTGGCCTTTATTTTAAGAATGTGGAGAGAAACTCCATGACCGCTGGGCTCTGGCTTTCTCTGCCGGACACATGGTGTGGGGGGTACATATACAGCTTTGGTTTGGGGTGATGCCTAAAGGGGCATTGCTGACACCTTAATACTGCATTAGAATTCATTTTGCGCCATAGGTCAATTGCCCAGTGGTGGGGAAAATGAACTCAAGGTAAACCTCCCTCGCTCCCGTCTCCCACTGTTATAGCATCCTGTCTCTGGAAAAATCCTTTCACATATCCCCAGATTAGGAAGGCCGAAGAAGCTTACATTCTCAAGCTAGAATGACAGAAAGGAAGTTTGAGAGAGAGGGAGCACTTCAAAGATGTGCAGAACATTATATTCTTATATTTAAATATTGACTGTTGCTTTTCCATGAAGGGTTATATCAAGATCAGGCAGAGACAATTAGGAAAGAACAAAGAGAATAATTGCTATAGGACTAGGAAGGCTCATGTTTCTGAATAACCAAAGCAGAAAACTCTCCTAACATGAGAGCGCATGAATATTATTAAAGGATAATATTGGCTTCCTAACAAAGATGAAAAGCAAGCATAAAAATGATAGTGTTATTTCCAAGTAACAAGTGAAGCCTAAGATAAATTCCAAGAATATTTTTAAAAACAAACAAAAATACTTTTAGACCTGAAAACATAACATTTACATCTTCTAGCATTCAGTAAAATAATTAACTTGTAGGCAAAGCAAAATGAAAAAAAAAAAAAGACTCATAATGAGAAAACTCAAAAGAAACCCACCCATAATTTACACAAATAACTGAATTAGTAACAGTAATATAGGAAAAATAATAACAATAATGATAATGAGTTACTTTTAATTGAGTTTTAACTATGAGAATTAGGCGGAATGAGTATCACTCATTATTTTATATCATCATTAAAAATAATGCCTTTAGACAGTGATTTCCCCATTTTTATGTGGCAAGAAACTGTAGTGCTTTGCTAGAAAATCTAGTCAATAAAAAAACATAAAATAACTAAAATGACATTGGATCTGGACTTTAGCTAACTGAACTATCTATCACATTAATTATTTTTCTATGGAATTTTGGCATTAAATGTTACAGAGTTATTCATTAACACTGATAATTTTGTAGAGTCATATGAGTGAAAGTAAATGTCAAAGCCCAGGCTTGGTCACTATCAAGACCTGGTGTTCCAAGACTTAACCTGTGGGAGACAACTCCAGTGACTCCCTTTGAAACAATTGCTGTAACTTTGATTAATTGGAGACTCATTTCCTTGTACTGATATGTGAAAGGCTGGCTAGGGTATTTCTCTCTTCAACTGCTCTGAGCAAATAAGGCTAGCAGAGGTACTAATGTTCAGAGTCTATAGCCATCAGATAGTCCTGTTTCCTCACATGGTGCTCTCCACAATACAGGATGGAGCACTAGAGATGTTAGAGAAAACAGCTCAAGGAATGTCAACTGGATAGAGCCTCAAGATAAGAGGCTATGACTCCCTGAGGCACAAGAGTTTGCATATCAGAAACCCAAGTGATAGCCCCCCAAAACAATTCCACTGCTACCTTAATTGGGTTATGTAAATTGATCCTTCTGCATATCTTTGTCTCTGCAAATTACAGAGATGCCATTTTTGCCCCTGGCCAGCCAGCTCAAGTTACTCAGTAATCCTTGACATCTTCACTGTTATTAATCCCTGAGTGACCACCCCTTTCTTCATAGAATAATAAATGCTGGGAGAGGCCTAGGATCCACGGCTTTGTCTGCATGTCCTAACCGGGATTGGATTTAGGACCCCTTGGCTGCCCTTAACTTGGAATATATCTTGGTGTTTTTACTCTTGCTGTGGGTTGCATTGGTGGCGGTAGATTGAAATTATCTTGCTAGGATTCTAATAAAGTCTCATTAGGATCACAAATATAACTTTTTGGATTGTGAGGAAAACTAGAAAGAAGATTACAATACTTGGATAACTGAACTTGATATTTGCATTTACAATATTATCCAATCTGAAACATTATGTTTCCTAACTTCAGAGAACCTCATATACCTTAGTACAATAATACTTTGTTGTGAATTGAAGAGTAGTATTTTATTTTATTTTATTTTATTATTGTACCAGGAGTTGAACTCACCACCAACTGTTTGCCAGTCAGGTTCTGTGCTGCTGAGCACGTGGTGCAAGAATAACATCTTTTATTTACTGTATGTGACTGGCAGATAGATGTTCAGAATAATAATCACTTGTGAACAAGAACATATACTACTGGTCCAGCGAAGTTCCCTGTTCCTCCATTTTTATTTCATCTATTAAAATTGTATCTTGGTTTCCTTGTCTTATTTTGTTACCCCATGGATTCTGGGAGAATAAAATGTAGAATTACCCTTCTAATTCCCATCCCAAAGCAAAACTCTCAATCATCAAAAATATAAAGATTAAATCTATATCTTTGGTTTACTAAAATCTCAGCAAAAGCCAAAAAAAAAAAAAATCTGTTAACAAATAAGAACTTCAGGAACTTTATGATATATTTGAAAAAAATAGTGATTAATAAGGCAACACTGAAAATGAAAAGCCACACAGGTGTTACACTGAAGGAATACAAACTTGTGTGACACTGAGAATAAGAGATGGCAGACCTTACATAAGTGGCTTCTAGTCAGCTGATAATCAAATAAAGCACACACACAAACACACATCATGGCTATTTAGAGACAAAAAGATGGAATGAAGCGGGTTAGAGGTAAATTAATGTAACAATTTAAATAGCGATTAAAAATATTCTTAATTGTTTCTCCTTACATTTTTGCTTTTGTTTCAAATACTAATATTACTGATATCAAATGAATTGTATGTTGATAAACTCAACACTAATATTAGATGTTTTTAAAATTCTAGTACATATCATTTGGTTAACTGCTGAACTCTTTAGTAACCCATCAACATTTGAAATATGTATATTTCCATTGAAAAATGAATACACATAATTTGGAACTAATATATCACATAAATGATAATAAGAATAATGAGATGATTCTAGGCTTTCAAAATTTATGATGGAAAAATAGTAGCTCTTTATTATCTAGCCTAATCATAAATTTTAATTCCTTAGAATGATTCTAGATATTTACTTCCAATTTTTATAAAAAGTTAAGTTATCCTTAATAAAAATAAAGATATGTTATAAACAAGTGAAATAATCTTACTTTAAAAGTCATTTACTGGGGGCTGGGGATTTAGCTCAGTGGCATAAACACCTGCCTTGCAAGCAGGCAGTCGTGAGTTTGATCCCTGGTACCGATAAAAAGGAAAAAGACAAAAAACAAGTCATTTACTAACTCATCACTTTATTAAAGACAGCTTTCTAAGAAAAATCCATACTATGTTAACATCTTTTAATGTTTATTTTCTAAACCAATATTTTAATTATATTAATGGATAGTTGAAGATAGTTGTTATAAACTTGGAAAACAATTTCTAATTTTTATAATATTTGTTAACATTTTTAGTAGTGCAACAGTAATAAATAACAAATCTTCCTGAACAATGAAGAAATATTGCTCATAGGTTTGGCAAACAGCAGGAGGCAATAGCAGATGCTTCTTCCTGAGATTTCCTGGCTGTAGGCAATGAACTCCTATTGTTTGATAATACTAAGATAAAGATTTGCAAGTTAAGAGCTTAAAAGTTAAGAGCAAATAATATGAAGTATGTCAAATAAATAAGTGCAAAACAGAAGAATAAAACAACACCCACAAACAGCAACAAAATCTATTTAACGTTTATTATATACTTTCTTATGTATAACTTTACCAAATATAGACATTCAGGTCACTTGTATATTTGTGTGTGTCAAACACAAAATAAGTTACACAATAAACTTCATAAGCTTAGCAGTTTCCTTACAAAACTGGCTTTCAACCCAACTGTTGTGGTCAGGTTTACAAGGGAAAAAAATTAATGCAGGACACATAATTTATAAGAGTATTTTATAGTATTCACCCAAAGAATCAAATGCAAAAGAGTGAGGGAGACGTGTGCACACATTAGAGACCCAAATGATCCAGCTGAGGGCTTTGATCCCATGGCAACACCCAGCATGAATCCAGCTGAAGACCTAGAGCTCATGGCAATATCATTCACAAACCAAGCTGGAGGACATGCACACGTAACAATGTCTCATGCAAATGGCTGTCAAGGATCTGCAGTAGGAAGGCCCAAAGGTCAGTGGTGGAAGGTACAAAGTCTGGGCAACCAGGATGAAGGAGCTGTGTCCACAGGTTGAGGGATCTGCACTGGAGCCAGGAAGCAACACTCAAAAATGAAGACTAGAGTTCCTTTAAAGAGAACATAGCCCTCAATGATTGAAAGGACCTGAGTTCCTCCAATGATGAGAATCACTGAGTTCATATCAGGAAATCCAGCATGATAAATTTTCCAGGAGAACCAATGGCACCCCACCTTCTCCAATTCTGCTTTTACACTTTTAGCAACAACTTCCAGACCTTCCAGGGCCATGATAATTCAGTTCACCTGGGTATTACAGGCTGACTGTTTATCCATCACACCAACTATATAGCATGTGCTATTTCCAACCCTTAATTAAATGATAAAACCTTATATGCATGAATAGATTTAATACACTTGAATACTGAGTTGAATTTATATTTATAATTGAAACTAAATGTGAACATCAAATATATCTCACCATGCTACTTTTGTGGTTTTCAGAAATCATTGGAGACTATTAATTTCCCAGAAGGTCACCAAGATCTGGCGTATATCTTGTTAGACAAAATCAACAAATATTAAATCTTGTATCTTTAAATAGCAGAGCTTGGATAACTAGTAATTTCATTTAGTTAAGACTATTTTACTGAGGTCATGGTTGAGCTAAGCTTCTGACAGTTTTGAAGAAGGGAAAGAAAAACAATTTTCGTTAGAGGAATAAAGCAAATATAATTCATGATGAAATATAGAGTATAAATTAAGACCACAGATTAAAAGAAATAAGTTTGGATAACACCCAAACTGTTCCTCTACCTCCCTCAAGCAAAGTCCTTATTCAGATTTTTTTTGAAAATCTCATCTTATAATTCTCCACCTCTATCATTCACAATATTTTACAAGGAATTGTTAGTAATTCCAGATAATCAGGATATTACCTGGCAAATCAATGCACACTACTAATTCTCACTTGTGGTTTTGATAGGAAATTTTCCCTAAGTTGCCTTGGCTTGTTTCAAATTCTATTCACACTTCATACCTTTGTCTTTTCTGTTACAGTAATTTTGATTTTTAAAAAAAAATTATTTGATTTTTCTAAGTGTTTCTGTCTCTGCTTACTATACTCTTCTTATATTTGCCTGTTTCTTTCATTAGCATTTTAATACATTTGTCACACTTTTAAATTCTCTTGCAGAAATTTAAAAATGTATGGATATGTGCAGATGGTTGTGATAATTACATTAATTTTTAAAATTGGGTTTTTTCTCCTTACCTTTTCACATAATCTATTTCTCTTTATATATATATATTTTTAAAATTTTATTTTATTGAACAAAGATAAAACAGAATTTCCTAACAAAATAATAGGAAACTGACAATAGTTAATAGATTGCATATGATCAGCCTCAAAGTAGTTACCCAGAGTAAAAGATAGGGGCATAAACAATTCTCCAATTGATACTATCATGAACTTTCCCTTTCAGTGAACTAAGACACCCTAATAGTATAATTATCTTGCATTTTTCTTCCTTTTGTCTTGCTTTCATTCCCCTCCTGCTCCTTTTTTCCTTTTAACAATTACTTCTCATTTCACAATATCTATTGTACATTTTGCATTTTATTTAATCTTTCAACAGCTCACACTAGGAAGAGTACAATGAGTTAATACAGATGAGTTTATACATATGATTTATTTCACCTATTAGGATGGTCTTAAGTTGCATCCATTTACTTAAAATGTCTAATTTAAATATATTTTAATGTCATTGAAAACCACATGTAAAAAAAGAAAACCATATGTATCACTTGAGATAAATAGTGTATTTTTATTAATCTGGTTATGAATCAAAATGTGTTTAATTTGACATCTATAAAGATAGTCATTGATCTTTGCCTGTCTTCTTTTTACCTAGCTATTGCTGACTATCACTGATACAAAGAGAGGTACACTACAGATATTTAGCTCAAACTTTAAACAAAGATTTATATCTTCTCTGATAGTCCTTTTATCTTTTCTTCTTTTCCCAGCTTTATTCACTATGCGAAAACTCAATTTTCCTCTGTTGCAAACTGCAAACCAGGAAGGAGTATTTTATATGTCACGGGAGAAAAAGGGAAGACCGAAAATATTTTAAAGGTCAGCATTAACTGAAATTTAAGAAAAACATGGAAGATGGAATTTATATTCTGTCACATCTAAGTGGCTTCTCAAACCAAAGGAACATTAATGATTAATTACTTTCACTTTTAAGTCTTTTACATTATTATACAGATCAGACATTTTGTTTCAAAAGGATTTTACATGTAAAGCAATCATTGAAAGAAAAAGTTTTTATCAAACCTATATCCTGGAGCTAACAAACGAGGTATCAGAGGCAAGAAGCAAGAAACCAAGAAGAATTTACGTGGATAATAACAGAAGCTCAGGTCATAGATTGAGTATATCACCTGGGAAAGAAAAAGCTTCACGGAGAGAATGAGTTGGAAATAAATACTTTGAAGTCAACCTATTCCCAGTTTCAGAGACTACAGCAAACAGAAGCCAGGGGGAAGTGAGGCCTGCTTATAGGCATAAGTCAGCAACTTTGTGGCAAAAGATGAGGAATAAACCAATGAATGAACGGAAGACTTCCATGCTGAAAATTACTGAAAATGTGTAAGAAAAAATCAGAGTTAAAAACTTTTACTTAGAGTCATGACATCTTAGTTGAGTCAGACATTATATATTGTTTTGGAAATCAATTTGCTATAGAATATATAAGTAGTCAGATTTAAATTTGAAATAGGCACATATATTATAACAATGGAATATTTATATCTCTAGCATACAGATTATATAAAATCATGACACTAGACACATATAGTCACAGAAAAATCCATTCTTTAAATAACGGTATTTGACAAAAAAATATGAATTTTATGTCAAGCTAATGCTTTTATGTCTCTTCTCATGTTCTAAGGTAACTTTTTTTAATAAAACATAATTGGATGTCAGTATGCATATGCATTTTTGAACTTCGTTTTAGGTTATTATTTTGTAGATTTAATCACTTTTTCAAATAAATGTTTTAATTCACTCCAAATCGTTAAAGACCAATCATTTCACATTCAAATTAACCCAGATGTCATCAATTATATTGATTTTATTAGCTTTATTAGGTAATGCAATTGTGGCTTATAAATCAAAGTCTATTTGATTTCAGAGGTTAATGTAGTGAGTACAAACATCCTAGATGAAAATTTCCTAGAGTGTCATTTAATGTGCAATAACTTACATTGCTGTGTGTACACCTATGTGAGGGTTATGTGGTTCCTGTTTTTCCTTTAAAGAAAAGAACGTCAACTGTTTCCATATTTGCTCACAAAGAAGAGAATCTGAACTAACAATATTTCTTCAAACTGATTTTTGATTAAGAATAAACTGAGTCCAGCATGTCATGAGTCCTGCTGTCTTTATGTAACTCAAAATATCTAAAATGATATAAAGAAAAACAAACCAAAGCTAGACGATCTAATCAGGAAAAAGTTGCAGACTATAGATATGTGAATTCATACAGTAATATTTCAGTTCATATTCTCAGCTTCTGTTTGAGAAAAATTCGGTTCATGAACGGAAGCATTCTGCAGCATTTTGCTTCCATTCACAAATTGCATGTCAGGTGACAAACATGAATGTGGTCAGGAAGGCAGCATCATCTCCAGAATCATGGGAGGAATTCAGATTGTGAACTGAGCCACGACTATACTATAATACCTCATATAGAAGATACTAAAAATTCTACCAGTTTACTCTTAGCTATGATAAGCAAAGTTAAATAAGTGATAGGATAAAAAACCACCCCAAAATAGTCAATAGCTTTCCTTATGAAACCAAGGCAAAAAGGACTAGGAAAATAGTTCTAATCACAATAGCTTAATATATATATATATATATATATATATATATATATATATATATTGGTTGATTTATACATATATATATATATATGTATAAATCAACCAAAATGGTGAAAGATGTCTATAGCAAAAAATACACAATGATGAAACCATTAAAAAGATATTAGAAAACAGAAAGACTTCGTTTATGGATTAGTAGAAACATTTTGAAAATGGCCATATTACCAAAAGTGATCTACGAATTCAGTGATATGCCTAATAAAGCACCAGCAATGTTCTATAAAACTAGCAAAAGCAATCATAAAATTTGTAGAGATGCACAAAATACACTGAAGAGCCACAGCCACTCTAAGCAAAAGCAAAAGAGCAAGTCTTGAGGCATCACATTACTGAAGTTATACTATATTCAAGTTATACTGTAACATCAAAGGGAAAAACCCCACACCGACACAGAATTAGATCGGCAGTCCTATGCGATAGAACAGAGGCCACAGAAAAAAATACATCTGTTTGACATGTGCTTGACAAAAGGACCAAAACCATGCACTACACAAAAAGCTTCCACAGATGATGTAGGCAAGCTTTGGCGACCACATGCTAAAGACTGAAAATAATTCCTCATCTCTCCATGTAATAAAATCAAATGGAATGGGTTTAAGTCCTCAGTGTAGGATTGAAAACCTTGTAAATTCTGGAGGAAAGCAGAGAAATTACTTGAAGCCACAGGTACAGGGAAAGATTTCCTGAAAAGAAATCCACAGCACAGGGAATATTAAGAATCAATAAATGGGACTATATCAAGTTGAAATGTTTGCACAATAAAGAAAAATAAACAATCAACAGAGTGAATAGACAGCCTAACGAGTTAGCACCATGGAAGTGCTCAGGAAATGTTGCATTCAAACTGACAGACACATCACAGAAATAATTCTATATTATGAAGAGAAAGTATTGTCCTTTGGGAACTACCTAATAATCTTTGCTACTTGATGTTCCTTTATACCATTTTTTTTTGACAACTGATACTGTGATGAGTAAGAAATTCTATATTTCTTGTTTCTATAATGTTTTGAAAGTTACCTTTATAAATTTTTGTAATAATTGTGTCAGTATTGAATGTAGTGTAGTACAAAGAGAAATAAACAGTCATTGAGGTATATGTCAGTCTTTGTAACTGATTATTAGCCATTACTGTGATAGCATCTCCCCACAACTCTTGTTTGCTATTACTGACTTACAAACAATTGAAATTCCTTGCTTTTACATAGCATATTTACTCCTTGTCCTCATGAGGATTTGAAAATATGTACAACAGGCAGCATCTTGTTCTTTCCAACCTCTTCCTTCCTTCTTAATTCCATGTTGTGACTGTAATGTCACTTTTGTTCCATTTGGAGTTGCTTTGTAATAAAAGATTAGACACTTTTTTCTACAGTGGCAGTACTTTAACTTAACACTGCTGCTCCTGTGCTGTGGCTGTGTGAGCAGGCTGCGTTGAGCTATTTACACGGTCTCCTCATGTATATCCACCTGCAGCACACGGTAAGAGCTGTGTCAGTGTGGGCTGTGTGCTCGTGGGCCAGTGTTCTGACTTCACTTTGTGACTTCAGTGGTCCCTTGAGCTTGTTTCCTTTCTACAGTTTTTCTTCTCATATTCCTGAAAACCAAAGCTCATAGCTATTAAGAGAGTGTGAAACCATACCCTGGTCAGTAAGGACCAGTGCTTCCTTACCTCCACAACAAGCTGAACGGGGTTTTCATAATTCAAAGTGAAGACACCACCCCGCGTAAGTGCAAAGAGGCCAGACTTGGTGACAGGCAGTGCTCATAAAGCGTCTAGAAGGATGAATCCTTCCACCAGTTTCTCCTACCCCATTTCTCCTAACACAATGTAGAACATATTTTCTTTTTGTGGAACCTGGTATTTTCCTCATAATCATTTTTTACCTATATGACTATTTTTATTACTTATGCCAGTATGCCTAACACTTGCAGACATACTTTATATTTTATTTTAATTAAGTTTTAGAACAGATTTGATAGATATGAATCTGATATTAAATACAAATTGTCAAACTCTTATATGTACTTTTAACACAGAACTGTTTATTTTGCATGCTATGTGTAAGACAAAAGTTAGACATAATGTTGAAATATATGTATGCATATGGGCATATTTAGTTACAGTTTGTCTTATGTTTTAATTGTAATGTACTTATACAATCTTTTTGTAAGACGTTATCTTTTTACATTTTCCTGTAGTTAATTGCTCTCTTAATGTATTCTACATCTCCATATATTATTTATGCATTTGTTTCATGCTACCTTGCCTAATTGTGAATTTATATATGCATTTCCCTTAGGGAGTCTTGAATGGGAATGTATTCATCTGTTCCATAATGCCTGCATATTGCAGTAAGCTTAAAAAGTGAAATATGTTTGCTAAAAAAGATTTAGCATAATACTCTTAGACATTTTTAATTTTTTTTTTTTTGCTTTTGTGAGGAAGAGTAAAAAATTAGATCAAACTTATTGGATGGAAGACAGACTTTTTAAGTGGTTGTTACACACAATTTAAAATTTTTACAAATATATTTGAAAATTATGGCAAGCAAAACAAATAGGAAGACATGGAAAATTTTAGTATGAAACTGTTTAAAGTTTAATAATAATGTAATTATCTTTCTGTGATATTTTCTAATTAAAAATAGAAAGGTTAGCTTTTAATTTTCCTTTATTACTTCATCCTAACAAAACCAGAACTTCAGGAATTCTATAAATGTCAGGATATATTGTATCATAGTGCTTGAGTTAATTTAATGAAATAGAATGATGCTCAAAGTGTTATTTTTGAATAATTAATTTGATTTCTGTTGTGTTTTATAATATAGGTCAGAAAAATATTTTGGTGGAAACTTAATGTACAGTTTTTTATTCCAGTCTCCTAATTCATTCAGACTTCCCAATGCAAAATGCAAATTATCTACACCAATCATTTTCTTCAAAGATAAAACACTTGTAGAGTAAAATTTAATTTATTCATTGGTAAGCATCTGAGGACTGGGCCTTGGGAAGGGTGTTGAATCCTTTTCTTTGAATACTCCCTCCTGGTATAGTAAATTCATTTCTGGGACATCCACAAAGAGCTGAATTAATTAACTCTGAGATATACATTAGTGATTCAGTATGAATTGCTGCTTTTGTTGAATTTTAAAAATAAGACACTGGGTAGCTTATAAAGAAATTGATTTATGTTTAAACAGAAATCTGAAAAAAATTCAAATTAATTTATTGTTTTCCACCTATGAAAGCTTAATTTTAAAATAAATATATTCAAATTTATTTTAATCTGCAATAAACATAAATCACATTAAAATGTAAGTAGGTGTGGTACACATGCATAACGATTAAATTCCTCACATGAGGTTGATTCCTGTATAAAATGCATCTTAATTATGTTTAAATCCCCTTCCCCTTTTCTGCCTCTTGCTTTTCTCCATGTTTTGGTCTCTTTCCCTTTACGAAGTTGTATCGAACTTGTTTTATCTATCATTTACCTTGCTCCTTATTCATATTTCAGTTTGTCAAATAAAAGAAGCCAAGTGATATTTAAGCTTGTGTGTCTAATTTATTTTACTTAACCTTAGGGTCTCAGGGTACATCCATCTTCCTACAGATGAGTGGAGCAATATTGCATCCTTTGTAAACACCACTTTTTCTTCATCCACTCATCTATTGATGAACATATAAGCTGCTTCGAAGACTAGGCTACTATGAATGTTTTGCTACAAACATGAACATTATTTTAATAATATATAGAGAGACAGAGTATTTTTTAGAGAATATAGTCATCCAGAAAGTTAGTAAAAAACTCTTAACTACATTAGTTAATAAATAGATGTGCTAAAGTCATTTGAATTTATAGAGAGACAATAAGAAGTCATTAGAAATGACTGTAAATTGCTAATATTGGGTGGGATACAGAAAAGAGTCCAGTGAAATGGGCTGCAGATTTAGCTCAGTGGTATAAGCACCTGCCTGGCGAATGCAAGGTTGTGAGTTTGATCCCCAGCACAAAAATAAATAAATAAATACAACTATTTTTAAAAAGTAGAGTGAAGATTGGAAAGAGAGGAAAAGACTTGTTTTTCTAGGACCCTTTTTAGTTCATAATTGTCCAGTTTACCGTAATCATATATAATTTATTTTTTCAAAACTATGTATTTTATATTTGGTGATTGCAAAATAGAGACTTAATTATGAAAAGCACAAAAAATAATTTTTGTCCTGCACATTTGTATATGACAATAAGACATTAAAATTCCATGTTCAAATATGCATGAAATTAAAAACCTCAGTTATTTCTAGTATTGATTGTACCATATAACAACAAGAGGCAACCAACCAGTCTTTCTGGTAAATCACACAAGCTGCACTGGCTCCAGGGAGAGAAAAGTCAGTTCTTCCCACGAATTGGCCATGCTAGGATTGGGAGGATCCAACAAGAAGCCAAACAGCCTTTTTGTTAAGCAATGCTAGCTGTGTGGCTTCCAGGAAGAGAAAAATCAGCACCTCCTGTGAACATACCAGCACAAAAGACGAAAATGAGCACCCTTCAACTCAAGCAACCTACTGGTTCTGAGGACAGGCTGAGTTGATAGTAACTAAGGGTACGTAAAGCAGCTAACTGCTTGTATTGTTTGGTTGTATTGTGTTGCAGGCCTGGGGCCAGTGGTCTGAGCATCTCTTGTCTGAGGATGACAACATGCAACATAGCAAATATGTGGCATTCCTTCTATCTTGTATTTGAAATGCAATGTGTTTATAATTGTCTTGCTTTGTTCTGATTGTTCTGCTTTATTCAATATTCTGTTTTGATTGGTTTTATCTGTTTTGTTTTTGGTTTGATTTTGCTGTACCTGATGGAATGGACAACTACTGTGAAGATAACAAGATATACTGTAGTAGCTATTGTTACTTTCCTAGTATCCTGCTTTGAATTCCTGTACTAGTTTTGATGCTTTGTTTTGATTGGCTTTGTTCTTTTTTGTTAGATTTTACTGTCTTTAAATATAAAAAAAATTAAAAGTTAAAATAAAAACAATGACACAGCTCTTCTTCCCTTGCATAGTTCCTCTGGCCTACTCTGACATATGTTATATGAGTAGAGGTCATTTGAGCAGTGAACACAGATGCAGGAGAGGAAGCCAAGATAGACCTACGTGATAAGAGAAAGCTTTATGAACTGCACTCTTGTGAACTGATTGATATTATTATCACTGCTTTACTGTCTTTATGTTTTCTCTCTGTTCTTGTTTTCTTGCTTGCTTGCTTGCTTTCTATATTGCTATGAATCAAACCCAAAGCAGAGTATACGTGTGCTAAGAAGCATTCTACAACTCCAGAGCATATTGCAATCAGAAAACAGAATCAGAAGTCCACACATCTATATGCTGGTCATTCATTCCTTGGATGAATATACTCATTCTTTTTCTTCATCAGTGCTTTCCATGTAACACATAGAATCCTTTTTTCTTTTGTACCTGGAATTGAACTCAGAACCTCCTGCTTGCCACGCATGTGCTGTGCCACTGAAATATATGCCAGGCCCCTAAGACATAGAATTTTAGAATAATATTCTTCACTTTGCAGGAGAATAGAATAATGAATTACTTTGCTGTGGGAAAGGATCTAGTAACTTTGTATCAATCAGAGATGAAAGATCACTGAAGCAGTGGCTTCTCAGAAACGCAGAAGTTTGCTGCCAATCTTACCAGGGTAAATGGCATGATGAAATGGATTACATACAGTGTTACTGGATTGTTGCAAATGTAAAATCAATACAAATTTACTTAGAATTTGACTATATCATAGAGTAATAAAAATTATCTCATATGAAATAACTCATTTTGAGTTTCCTAATTGATGAAAGATAAGGACTAGACACTAGATTTGTCTTAAAAGAGGCATGAAAATTCACTCCATGTATTAAAATTGTTCATAAAAATTTAAATTTTAAGTGAGCTTTTTCTATTAAATGTATAACTTTGTTAACATGGGTTAAGTTTTGGACACTCGGCATTTGGCTGATTTCCAGTGTCTACTCAGATAAATTAGAAACGGGTTTTATAATTATCCTGAGTTTTATAAAAGATAATGTCTGACAATAGTAAGTTGGAGTTCAAAACTTAATATAATTTTATAGTAAAGAAATGTTCTCATTGTTTCTCTCAAAATTTATTTTTACTATTCTGAGAAAAAATGAAAAATAGAGGACACAATCCTTCACCATATTTCTTTATTCATTGTATTAGTATGTGATGAACATCAGATAGCTAGAGGTTTATGTTTTATTTAAAGAATTATAGTATTTCATTGCCACTCCCTGCATCTGCAGGAAGGAGTTCTATCTGGAGCATAGTTCTCTTGTTTATGTGTGACCCATTCCCTTACCATTTGCAACTTATCTTTCTAAAGTGATCACAAAAAGATGTAATGATGATTAACATGGTGAAGGAAAGGAGAATGTGCTCCAGTTATGACTGCTTTATGCAGTTCTTGTAAATTGAAGTAACAAATGGTGTCCTCCTTTAGCTGAATCCAAGATAATCATACAACATCTGCCTTCTGTTTTCTAACTCCATTCATAGAAAGGAAATGCTGGCTTTAAAATTGTTCATCTTTTGAAGTGCTGCCTTTTTCTATCTGTTCCAAATCTCCTCTTCTTGTTCCAAGGATTTATTTCATGAGACATTTTATTTGACTATTCAATACTAACAGATCTAACATCATTCTTTATTGGAGGATTCGGACTGAAAAAAGTCTCTCAGTGTCTTAAAAACCTGAGCCAATATGCTTGTGGCTTAGAAAAAAGTCAAAACTTATAGTCTTTAAGAAACAAACGAAATGGCTCATATCTGTGATTTTTTAGTATCATTAATTCCCTTTTTCAGACAATACTTTGGTGCCTTGAAATGAGCTACACTGTGGCTCATTCCATATGAATTTCATCATCTGATGTTTGAACCCTAGGAAACCCTTGACTCTCTCCTGTTGAGGTCAGTTGTAAAAGAGTGCTGACAAGCAGGAGAGGTTGCCTTGTGTGGTAAATTATGAAGCGTGAATCTCCACCCTGTAACTGCCTTGTTAAAAGAATATGATTTTCATCTTTATTTGGGGGTAGTTTACTTTATAGAAGTTGAAAACAATCAGAGACCTTGAGGATGTTTAAAAATTAAAAAGTGGATTTATATATGTACTTAATATATTATATTTGCGTTACTATATAAAACACACTGGGAACTTAGTGGCTCAATACAGTAAAACTAGCTCACAGCTTAAATGGGCTCGACTGAGTGGGACAGTCCCTCTGCTTACGGATTTGTCCCTGACCCAAGACTGCAGTGTCACTGAAGGTTCCTATTCTAAGCTCACTGCTTATTATGAAATGGTTCCGTCTGACTATAAAGCAGAAGTCTTACTGCCTTTCTAGTTTACAGGATGCAATTCTCTTCTTGTAATGGACATCACCATGCCCTACATGTGGCTCTCTTTCCAAACCGCACTTTGCTCCTTCATGGCTGGCAGGGGACTGTCTTTTGATTTAAGTCAGGTCTTTAAGAAAGGGTATGTTTGTTTTATAAATTCACCTTATTAAACAGGCCCACTTAGCACACTTCCTGAAAGATTCCTTTGTCATAAATGTTAGAATAATCCTCAGAATGTATCCTAACCTCTGTATTGGCCTTGCTTACAACTGAGATCAAAGAGAGTTTACTTACAGGGCATGTACTGTAAGTAAGCTTACAGATACTGGCAGAGAAGAGATACTAAGAACTCTTTCTACTACCAAGTACCAGTTGGGATAAAATAAATGCCTAAACATGAGGCATAAAATAAACTTATGAAGTTGAAATTACACATATGAAATACATTACGTACAGTTTGAAGATAAATGGAGATGAGAAATGATAAAATGGGTCTTCAGAGGTGTATTGCTCAGTTCTAGGTTATAGGAAAGATGAGAATGAAAGACTATTTCCTAAAAGAATGAGTTGCATGCTGTAATGAATAGTGAAAATGTAGGAACTCTTCCTAGGGCCTAGTTCATCCAATAAAGTTAATGATGAAAACAGAGCCTTCACTTAAAGAAATTCAGTACATTCTGGTTGTTTCATAAATTATCAGAATTATGTAAATGTTTAAGGTGGCTACAATATGGCCTCCTTGCCCCTTTGATATACTCTCCACACTCTACCCTAGAGTGCCCGCTTACCAGAAGCACAGCCGTGTGATGACAGCACTGAGCTTCTAACTGGGCTTGTCCAACCAAAAGCTGTCCTCAGGTAGGGTTCCTGTGGGGTTTGCTATCTCACTGCTGCGAATACACTTTCCAATCAGCCGTTGCATACCTGAGTTCCCACAACCAGTTCCTTCTCACTCCTCCAGTCATAAGAATGGGAAAGCACTAGAAGAAAACTCCTAGTGTTTTTCTTCCCTTGATCAACAGTTCAGAATTTTCATATGAAACTGAATGAAAATTAGGTAATTTGGTTGTGCCATCTGGGTATTAATTTTCTGCTAGGACTTGACTGAAATCAGAATCAACACAACTGAAACTATTATGGGAAGATTACTCTGGCAGTGATGAATATATACATTCAGCAGAAAGAAGCTGAATATATTAGCATAACTAAGGCTACTTATGAATCATCAATGAACATGAATCACATGTTACACATGCAATATATAATGTAAAGATAGCAACTATAAAATGTAGCACCTCGCTAAACATAGGAGATGCTGGAAAAAATAAAAGGAAGTTTCAGTATAAAATATAGTAACTTGCACAATGGTCATTATTTGGTCAAATTTTAGCAAGAGAAATTAATTCAGTTGTCATTATACTAATGAGTATGTTTCTGGGCAAGTACATCTCAACATGATGAACATTTAAATAGATGAAACAAGTAGGTAGCTGGGACGGTGGATATGGCCTTTAACATGATGGTTAAGGAAAGACTTATCAGTTTGTGAGCTCCATAAAAAATGTGATAAATTTGAAAGAAATCACTATCCTGAAAAAAAATTAATAGCAAAGAATGGACATTCATGGCCAAAACTTTAAAGCATCTATTCATACACAAATTACAAGTAAATTTCAAAGAAATGAAGAAATAGCATAAATTCAAAAAATAAAAAGAAAGAAAAGAAAAGGAAAGCAAGAGATAAGATATAAAGATGTTACAGCTAAAAAAACACACAGAAGCTTTTGAAGAAGCAAAATATGGTTGTACTGATACCAGGTGAGACACTTACCTTGCGATAGTCCAAACTCATTGAGACATTCTTCAGCTTTCTCCATCAATTTATGAATACAAAGCTATTTATCTTACCATATAACCATGTCTTCTTCAGTATTAAACCTGTTGGAACTTACAAGCATAAGACATCGAAAGATAATAAATTCAAAGTCTTGTCAGAGGCCCAGTATTTCATTTGTTGATTGTAATAATTGAACCAGAAATTCATAACTTTAAAATTTTATATTGTGAAACCCAATCAGACTAAGTCACTTAGGAATTTATTTGATGTAATGTCGAAAATGGGGTAATGAAGATTCATGTGCCAATAATGAATCATGTACAAGATATATTTAAGATGTAGCAGTGCATGTAATAAAAGCAATTTGAGGCAGAATACTGTCATGTGAAGAAGAATCTATAGACATAGGAGTCATATGAAAATATTGGTATTAGATTAATTACTTATTATTGAGACCCATATAGTTACCTTGAATGAAGAGCACCTTTCAGGAATTTCTTCAAGCCTAGTCTTATTAAATTACTTATTGTTATTTCTCTACACACACCTTACACAAATCAGTTGTATCTGTGCTAACCTGAAGGCTACTTGTCCATTTTGAACAATCGAAAGGAATTCAACACAGTGGGGAATCCTAAATTCACTCTCTTCCACTCTTTCTCTTTGTCTATCTCTTTAGATTAAATATATTCACATATTTATTCAGATGTAAACCTAAAGATATAGATAAAATTTATGAAATAGATAAAAAGTTATAAAAATCAAGTATAATAAAGTCAAAACAGGAAATGCTGGGACATTGCTAAGATATAAAGTAAACTAAATCTTTCCCACTCCAAAAAGACTAACTAGTAATTCAATGACTAGACAAACTTAATAAAATGTTTTCAGTGGTAAATTGTAGAGTCCCTGGGCTCAATCTCCATGATCGATACACTATAATATAAAAGCAGAAATGCTGACAGGTAGAAAATGAACATGCCCCAAAGTATTAATCATCATAATTAACATAATAATAGTCCTTAAAAATAAATTTCTGCATTCCTTCTTCCCCAAGTGACATTTTTTTTTTTTTGCTATTTGAGTTCCATCTTACCCTTTAATCAGCAAACCATGTATATATCATATTAAGTGATCCATGCAGATCCATGTTTATAGCAGCACCATTCATGAGAGCTACATCTTGGAAGTGAATTATATGCCTGTGAAGAAATGAATGGGGAGATGATGTGGTCTTACACAAAATAGAGCACAATTCTGTTGTAAAAAGGGACAAATCTGTAGGAAAATGAATATACCTTAGGCTCACAATTTTAAGTGATACAAATAGATGTGTAAGCATAAATAATTACAGAGCAACACAAAAGATAAATAATAGGACACGGAGACAAAAGGCTTTGAGACAAAGGGATGGGAAGGGGAAAAAAATGTTTTGACATTTTGTTTTCCCATTACTATGCCCTCAATTAAATAAAAACAGTTATTTCTATAATTACTACTATTATATCTTTCATAAATGTGTAGTTATATAACAAAATAAAAGTGTCAAAAAGTTTTAATAAATAATTGCTTCTCCACGGTAAATAGTCTAATATAGTTCTGTAATCTAAAGTAATTATAATAAACATGCTATATTCTAATTGAATTTCTAATATAAATGGGAATAAATGATACAAATTTAAGTGTAGTCATTTTTTTACCATATTTGTTTGATTTTGCTCTTTTAAAATAGAAAATCAATTGTAATTATTTCAATAAGAGAGAAGGTGTCTTTACTAAAGATAAAACAGACTAAGGGAGAAAAGACATTGCATTAACATGTTTGAAATTTTACACCATGGTCAGTTACTTGTCCATTTATATTTGATTCCTATAAGCGATAATATTTCAACGACTACTAGGAAAATCTTTAGTATATCAAAAATAAATTGATAACTGTGTAAGTTTGTATGTATGTTTGTGTATATATATATGTGTAACGTTTCTTTAAATTCTTATTAAGCACTCATTCAATTCTGAGATTGCAACATATTACAAAATCAGATTTGGCATCGTATAGCTGCAGAATATGACAAGATCTAAAAACTTTAAAAGATCATGTAAATGAAATTAAAACATTAACACATACTGAATAAAGGAATTCTGAAATTCATTAGTATTTACTTTCATCCATTGTTTTGAAACTACTTAGTTTAACATTTGCAAAGCACTGAAGATTCAGACATGATCTTGGCAGTTTCCCCATATTCAAAATTTTATAAATTAGTAAAACTTACCAAATAATGCAAAACTATTAGAAATTAATATTTGAGAGTTTGCTAAAGTACTAAATATAATTGAAGCATACTTATCATTATGCAATATAGTAGACTTATAGTTCTATATTCGTATATATTTACATTTATACACGAAAACAGAGCTGACATGTGTGACTAGTGTGTCACACATGTATCTAAAAGAATTTAGATACTCAAGTGATTTATTGATAAAAATTGGAAAGGTTTTTCATTTAACATTTTAAATATTTTTTATCTATGATCTTCTCTGCCATTGCTATTTTGTTACTGAAAACACATATTCCACAGTAAAAGTCACCTGAATGTTTTTAAATTCAGTTTTTAAAAGTTAAAATGTGGGTATAGTTCCTGCTTTCCTCTGAAATGTGAGAGGATATTAATTTTAATGGATACAAACTGTTGATATATGACAGAGGATAAACTGATAGATAATTAAATATTTCTTAATTTCTGTTTTACAATTCTCAATGAGAATAATTAGGAACAAAAATGATCAGAAATTTTAAATTTTATCTTATATAAAATAAACTTGTTAGCAAGGAAATGGTGATGAGAATCTACTTAATTATCTACTTAATTCATCTGTATTGTATTTATACATCAACTAGACACATTCTGTATCTGTGTTCCTGTGTGTGAGATCTATGTCGTTTACTAAAACTGGAAGCTGCGCAAGCTGATAAATGCCTATATCTCTGTACTGAGAAGGCTGAGAGAGGAGAATCAAGTTTCAAGGTGAGCCTCATTTATTTAGTCATTCCCTGCCTAAACAGAACAGAACAGAACAGAACAGAACAAAGCAAAAGTTATTTATTTTCTAATTATGCTTATTTTTAAATTTACTGAATCTAAATATTAGAGCAAAGTGAATAATAAAAGCAGTCAGTTTGATTAATTAGGGCTACTTCTTCAAATCTGTCTCCTGGTCTGCTGTTTTACCATAGGTACTAGCCTTGCCTTTGTATAGCCCTTTCCTAATGTACAATGTATTACTTTATAGTGAAAAGTCATCTCAGAAGCACATTTGAATTAAGGCCACAGGACTGATTGCAGTATATGTTCCAGAATATATACATTTCATGAGAAAAGAGTATTATTATATGTTGTTTAGATACTTTGCATCTGGATTCACAGAGAAATTAATTTTCTTCCAAATTCATTAGTTACGATGGCTTCATTAACTATAAGGATCAATTCAGTCTAAGACTTGATTTTCTTTTAAATGGATATAATATTCACTTTGTAGAATTGTCATAATGATAACATGAGAAAGTGCACATAAAGTGCTTAGCACAGTTTCTGACAAAAAGTTTATGTTGAGGATATAGTTAAATTTTATTGAATCTATTCTCTATAAAAGTATAAAGTGACAGATAATTAAGAAATATTCACATAGTTAGATCAGCACTGAAACTATGACAAGGATATGCTTGAATATTACATATACTAGATTTTTTTTCTACAAATGTACTTATTGATGGATGCATGACTTGTCCACATGCCTCACTGAACAAGAGACAGAATGTCTCCTTGAATCAGCCTAGCTGCTTGGTTTGCAGCCATTTGCATGAATTGTCTTGGTTGCACAAATGAGAAAATGATAACTTGTAGCAACTAAAATGAGAGAGAATGAATTTCATTGCAAATAAAGTCTTCTGTAAGTTTGGTAAAGTTAATGTTGAATGTTTTATTGCTTCTGTTACTGGGTTAATGATTATATTTTTCTTCAGCATGGATGCTTCTCCTGAGACAATAGTTACAGCATGCATTTCCTTTGTTCAAATAAAAGGCTGAAGGAGTTTGTGGGAATGAGGATGAAGGGCCTGTGCTGGGTAACAAGGAAACTGTCCAGGAAAGGGACACATACCACTGCCTCAGCTGTAGGAAGGCTTCTGTGAGACTCTGGATGGCCTTGTCATCCCTGATGCCAAATGGCCAGGATCACAACTTACTACTGCTGATGTAGTGCATATTGCATCTTTCTTTCTGTCCTTGATTTGTGAGAAAAGTGGACTCTTACTGAATAAGCCCCAGGTATCCATGGCCACATCTAAGAGAAAGGGACCAGACTTGAGGGTGCTAAAGACAATGATAAATTCAGATGCTAATTCCAGCTATTAAAGACATGTGATTAAATACATCAGACACACAAGCTGAAATATCACGATTTCCTTTTCTAAGGAAAGCAAAGCATGAATAAAAATGAAGAAAGGAACTATATATATGTATGATTGCTAACATAGTTATACTACTGATTTCTCTGAGCTCATTGAAGAGAAAGTTTTGTGTTAGTATTGCTTAGACAATGAAACTCAGATGCCCTGTACTTTGAGCAACTGATTTGAAGATATCAGTATGCAATGTATATACCATTGTTACCTCCTGCTTATCATGTTTTGAAATTTTGTTGTGTCCTTTTCTCTTTAAAATAAAATTTAAAAATAAATTTAAAAAATAAATAAAAAGCAAAATTAAACATCACTAATAGGAGCTAGATCTAGGCAGCTAGATCTGTTAGTAACCAAGAATTGGTTGGAGAGTGAGGGAGGTTAGGGACAAGGAATGAAGAAAGGAATTAAGATGTGCTGTGTTCAAACTTCCCATGAAGAATGTAAACAGTATGTAGTGCAAGCATGTACAAGTTAATAAATAAAATTTAACAAGAATTTAAAGAAAGATACATGGTTAAAATTGTATTTTAAGTTATTAAGATAGATTAATTAACATAATATAATTGTACACATATCCATAATTTATGAAGGGATACCGTAGAGAATAATAATAATTTAACAAATATATGTTAGAACATAATCACAGAGTAGGTCTGGAAATCGATGCATATAGCTTGTCAATATGCTACAGATACATATTCTGTCAAATGAAATAGGTGATCAAGTTTTATAAATTTTTGTAATCTGAATGTGCTGGGAAAATATAAAAGCACAAAGTCAGTGTATTTTATAACCCAAAAGCCTTTTCCTGCATAAGTAAGTTTGTGCCTTCCTCATTTAGCAAGCATATTAACTGTGCCAGAGTGTATTTGTTGGTAGCAAAAGGAATTTAGGATAAGACTTGATAGCCTCAAGATGTCCTTGTTACATCTGTGTCATGGATATATATATATATATATATATATGGGATTATTCTATAAAGTACTACATAGTAGTTACTATGAATAAATGGCTAATTTGGTTTGCCTCAATACAACAAAGTACTTAGGAATGGATGGTTTATAAATAACAGAATTAAATATCTATTATATAGGTTGGGAATTCCCAGATCAAGAAGCTATCAGGTTTAGCGCCTGGTATAGACCCATACCTAGCTCATAGATGACACCCTGTTGCTGTGACCTCCCATGGCAGCAGGGCAGAAAAGCAAAAAAGAGACAAATGTTATGTATTCACATAGCAAAAGAGACTGGTGAGTCTAGCCACTCTGCAAGCCACTTTTATAAGGCAATTATTCCTATTAATCCCAATTAGTAGGGTAGAGTCTTTATGACCTAAAAGCACTTCAGAAATTGCTTTGGTGATTAACTTTCAGTATACAAATTTTGTAGTGACACAATCAAATTATAACATATGAATTCTGTTGATTGAAAATTAATGGCCTGGGATCTGGGGATTTAGCTCAGTGGCATAAGCGCCTGCCTGGCAATCAGTAGGTCGTGAGTTTGATCCCCAATAACAAAACAATAACAAAACAAAAGGAAATAAAATAAAATTAATGTCCTTTTCACACATAAAATAATCTTTTTTTGGTCTTAACTCAATCCACCATCAACTTTGAAGTCTAAGACCAGAATCTAAATAACTTCTAAGTCAGATGTTGATATGTACCTGTTTATGCCTCATCCTAAATTTCCACTTTAGCTTTGAACCTCTGAAATCAAACAGCTTATGTGCTTCCAAATATAATGTTCTTCTCAAATGAGAGAAGAAACAAGGAAGAATAAAAGAGAAACATATTCCAAGTATATTCAAAACTCAACAAGGCAAATGACATAACATCTTCAGACTTAAAATCAATCTCCTTTGACTCCACATCCCATCTTTTCAGTATAATTGGTTGGAGGGAGGACCTTCAAAGCCTACTGGCAGCATTCGTGTCTTTGATGTGAGCATAATCATAAAACAGCCTTTACATATTGCAGTCTGTGCTCATGGATCTCCCAGAATGGTGTGTGTTGGTGGTTAGAAGTTCTTGCATCTTGTTTTCATAGATTCATGGAGCATTTCTGTAGTGAGGAGTCTCTGTATTAACAGTCATTGTGGCAGTTCTCTTTCTGAGCTTCAAGGCTCTCCAGAGTAACCTCAGAAGTTTATGCAGAGGTAGAGGTCGCCATGCCTTTTAAGCTCTTGTTTTTCATGTTTCTGCAGAGTTAGCACCACACATATTTAGTATTTATACCCTCTGGAGAGGCAACCATTGTAGATCACCTAGCTCATACAGAGCTGAGGATTGCAGAGACCCATCGAACACAGAGACCCACTGTTTCCCTGGCTAATGAGCCTTAAGGTCCTTTTCTCGAAATTCAAAGGTCCGATACTCAGGATCTGTGATAAGAGTAGCAACCTCAAAGAGCTCCAAAATGCCTCTGAGGTTATGCTCTCACTGCATAGGTGAGGATATTTAGGTATTGGATATCACCTTACGCATATCCGGACTACTCTGTTCAAATGGTCACCGATCATACTCATGCTACTTTCTCTTGAACCTATCTTTTCTTTATATACTACAAACCTAGCTGTGAAAATTCCAAAATATTTATTTGCAGATTATTTTTTCTTATAAGTTCGTTTTTTAACGTGTCTCCCTTTTCTTACATTTTACTACAAGCAGTCAAGAGAAGCTGTGCCATGCCCTGAACAATTTACTAGAGATATCATCTTCCAAATATTTTGGTTAATCTCTCCACATTGGTGCTTCCCATAAAGGATTATGATGTGAAAATAATTCAACAAAGTTATATCCCATTTTATAATAACCATGCTCATTTCTATCTAATATCTCATTAGAGTTGCCATTTTTGATCATGTTTCTAAGAACAATTTGTTTACAATCATTTAAGTAATCTTTAACAACAACAACAACAAAAAAACCAAATATTTTCTAGTGCTCCTCTGAACTTTAGTCTGTTCACAGCCAGAGAAGTATCATTGAGCCTGTGCCATCCAATTTCTACAACTTAAGATGCTTCCTATATTCTTTAGGTATTTGGTGTAGCAAGCTCTTAGCTTTTAATATCAATTTTTGTCTCAGTCTACTTGTGCTGATATAAGAATACTTGAGATTGTGTAATTGATAACACAAACAATTTCAGAGACTGGAAAATTTAAGATTGAGGTGCTAGGACAATGCCTTTAGTGTCTTCCTTTTGCTTCCAAACAAAGATGCTCTGTTGTTGTGTCCTCCAAAAGCTGAAACACTGCAAACTCACAAAACAAAAGGTGTGAAATGAGCAAAAAGGTCAGACTTGTCTCTGAAGCCTCTTTTAGAAGGGCATTCGGTTTGTTTGCAAGAATGAACCATAAAGACCTCACCACCTCTCAAGCTTCACCTAAACTAGATGTGGTGGGGCACACCTGTAATCAATGCATTTGGGAGACTGAGGCAGAAAGAGTCCCATGAGATCAAAGTCAGCCTAGGCTATATAATGAGTTCAGGTGTATCCTGAACTGCACAGCAAGACTCTGTTCAAGAAGGAAAGAAAGAGAGAAAGAAAGAAAGAAAGAAAGAAAGAAAGAAAGAGAGAGAGAGAGAGAGAGAGAGAGAAAGAAAGAAAGAAGAAAGAAAGAAAGAAAGAAAGAAAGAAAGAAAGAAAGAAAGAAAGAAAGAAAGAAAAGAAAAGGAAAATAAAGCCTCACCCAAGAGCATCACCTTGGTATTAAGTTTTTAACATGTGTGCTTTGCAGTATCACATACATTCATCACCATTTACTGAGGTTAAAATATGTTGCTGGACAGTGTGTGTGTGTGTGTGTGTGATGAAATGTATTCCTTATTCAACCACCAGAAAATATAAATATACACATATTGTCTTTTATTTCACTATGAATATAGGCCATAATAACTTTATAAAAACTTTTAAATATTAGAAAAAGTCTTCCCAAATATTAAACCTAGGTGTATATCTCCCACCATGCACTAAACTAAAATCAAAATCTATCAAAGATCTAAATATTAAAAGTAAAACACTGAATCTACTGAAGTTGAGAATAGGTAGAATTCTTGAACACATAGATATAGGCAGAGACTTCATGAACAGAAAACCATGCACAGGAAATAATACAACGCATTAACAACTGGGATTTCACTGCACTAAAAAAATTTTGAACAGCAAAAGAAAACACCAACAGAGTGAAAAGAAACCCCACAGAGCTGGATAAAGTTTAGCCAGTTTTTCTATAGACAAAGGATTACTATGTAAAACATATGAATAACTGGAAAAAACCAGACTCCCCAAATTTAAAGACTCAATCCAAAAATGGGCATCTGAGATAAACACATACTTCTCAGATGAAGAAATACAAATGGGAAATAAATATATGACAAAATATTCAACTATCATTTGAGAAATGCAAATTAAATCAGTGTTGAAATTCTGCTTCACTCCAGAAAGAATGGCTATTATCCACATATGAATCAATAATACATGCTCGGGACACTTTTGGGATAAAGAAACCCTTCTCCCTAGTGGTGGGAGTGTACACTGGTGCAACCACTGTAGAAATCTGTGTGGAAATTCCTCAAAAAACTAAAACCAGGTGTTACATTATGCCCTGCTTTCTTGGTGTCTTCCCAAAAGAATTAAAAGCATTATACCCCAGTGATATGATGCTTTTAACATCCGTGTTTATGGCAGCACAATTTGTAATAGCTAAATCTTGGAAACAAACCAAATGTCAATTTAACTGACAAATGGATTTAAAAAAGCTTTTTTGTTTAATACAATGGCATACTACTCACCGTAAGAAGAATAAATTTAAGACATTTATGGCTAGATGTGTGGACCTTGAGACCATACTTTGAGTGAAATAAATCAACACATATGTGTAAATATTGCATTGTCTCTCTGCTGTGAGAAATTGAAAGTATAAATTAGTACCAAAATATTTCAAATATTATGAAATAGGAAGTAATTATTTAGAAAGAAAAAGGAATTGGGAGATGGAAAAGGAAAAAATGCCTCAGAAAAAAATCATAAAATGAAGACAAAGCTTTGTAAATAGGTAGGAGAAGTAGGATTCAAGAAAAGGGAGGAAAATTGAAAAAAAGAGGAACCAAGATACAATATGTACAGAAATAAATTCTCTATAATGAATGTGATCATTATGCATATCTAAATTGTACCAATAAATTTAATTTTTAAAAATTGTCAAGATGAATTAAAAAGCAGAATTAGTATTTGAAACTAAAAATGGTTATTTCAAATATTTCTTCTAGACTAGTGAGGAAAACAATGGATTAAAATTTACAGCAGTAACAGTGAGCATAGAGAAGAAGGATGTGTGAGCACAGGCAAGACCTGAAGCTTAGTGATTGTCAGAAGAGAGATGTGAGCTGGACGTAAAGCTAAGTAGAAATTTTGTAGGTAGATAAAAATAAAGAAATACATTGCTGATTAGGGAAACTTGAAACATCCATGTGTAGACAGATAGATATTAAAAATACATAATGTAGAATTATCATATAGTAACATGTATTAATGCATGATAAATCATTAATAATTATAGTGAGAGACTTTTCCAATTAATCTACAATTCATTCCACATGCTTCAACTAGCAGTACGTCTGGCCTGAGGCTGTTTTCAGAATCAAGCTGCTTCTGAGGATGTTCAAGGACCAATCTATTGCTTCGTCCATGGAGCTAAAATTGCTTTACTGAACAATTTTGCAATGAAAATGATTTTATTTTTGCATTCTATTGTAATTAAGATCATGATGATTTCTTTTCCTTTTTTTTAAATGTTCTTGACACTTCATATCCACTTGTTGTTTTCAAGCTTTTTTTCTTCTGCTGCAATTTAGACTGTGCTGCAGGCTCTACTTACATGCAGTTTTGTTTGTGCATACATGTGTGAGCATGGATACAACTTCCATAGCAAAATACAAATCTTCCTGGCATTCAGGATTGCCTTGAGAAATCTACGGATTCATTAACTTGTTTAACAAATTAAATACATGAATGAGAAGACGTTTGCTTTTTTAAAAATCTGCATTTTAAAAATTCTGCTTTTCTTGGCTATGTATCTGCTATTTTTGTGTAAGACTGGAAATAATGATTAAACACAATTAGTTCTATAGGACTCTCATGGCTAAATATAGCTATTTACTATTCTAGAAAATATAACTAGTAGAAAAGTTATGATCAGTGTTTGCAATTAAATACTAAATATGTAAAAGCCACTATCATTTTGCTTACTTTCTATTATCTATTTTATTCTATTTTCCATTCTCTTTGTGTTTTTACACTACTAGGGATTAAATCCTGCGCTTTTGCCTAATGTACATCTTTGCCTCTTTCTATTTTTGTATTTTGAGACAGGTTCTGGCACAGTCACTAAATTATCACGTTGTGCTTCATCTTGTAATTTTCTTGCCTCCGCTTTCCGTAGGCCTGGATTGAAGGCATGTGCAACCATGCCGAGTGGACACTGACTTTCTGCACTGCCTTTCTATATTAGGTGAAGAATGCTTTGGTTTAAATGATTTTAAAAGGTTTATAAGGTAATCATGCAGCTGTAAGAAATTTGGGATTAAGGGTATTTTCTCTGTGAGATTTTTTCCAAATTTTTGTCTTTTTTTTTTTATTTTTTTATTGGTACTGGGAATCGAACTCACAACCACCTGCTTGCAAGGAAGGTGCTTATGCCGCTGAGCTAAATCCCAAGCCCCAAGATTTTCTCCAAATTTTTGGCCCGTACAAGTTTAGTGACAAATTGATTATTTTATTTTACAGATGCAACTTTAAATTTCCATGGGTTATATAAGGAAAACCATTCCCTTTACAATTTTGCCTCAGTCCTTCCTAAGTCATTTCCCACTTTGCTACAAAGATGCGCTTAGTATCTGACATCTGCTAGTCTCCCTTTCTATAGCGGATTGGCCTTTGTTAGAGAACTTTCTCCAATATTACAGTGTATTTATTGTCTTTAATTTTATGCTTCAGCTTAGAGGCAGGTTAATTTTTTTTTTATAAGTAGAGTCAAAAAATTACTGTAACTAAAGTCGTTTAGTATATTCTGAGTTTAGTTACTTACTAAAAAAGATTGTAAAGGAAAACTGGAAGCTGAAAAGCTATGATGTTAGTTTTTTTCTCCTTAAATTTGTCCTTTAAACAAAGATATACATAATAGCAAATGCGTAATCAAGCAAAAACAAGTTGTCTTCATTATTGAAGTCGCACCAGTGTGCACTAGGCCAAGATTATATCCCATAATAAACTGACCACTAGTGTTCAATTTGTGATACCCAGCTGAAATGAATCAGCATGGTGGTGGGTGTGGGAGGCCACCTGAGGGTTGTTGCCAACAGCATAAAAAGAGAACTGGAGGGGAAGATGGTGCACTGTTGATTTTCCTGGAGAAACTTATGCTGGTTTTCCTATATGAACTCAGCTGTTCTCATTATCAGATGAGCCTGAGTCTTCGCTGTCACTGAAGATGGCTGTGGTTCCCTTTGGGTGAGCTCTGGTTCTTACCTAAAGTGTCACTTCATGGCTCCAGTGCATATCTCCCAGCCTGCTGGCACAGATCCCTCATCCTACTGGCACAGACTTTCTAACTGCCACCACTGACCTATAGGCTTCCCAGTACAGATCCTGGATATAGACTTGTATAAGGCATTGACATGGACTCTAGGCCTCCAGTTGAACTTGTGGAGGACATTGCCATGGGTTTCGGGCCCTCAGCTGGATTCTTTGGTTCTCTCCCGTGTGGACACATTCATTCCCTGCACTCTTTTGCTTCTGGCTCTTTGGGTGCATACTATAAAATTATCCTATAAATTACATGATTTGTATTAGCTCCTGTGTTAAATATTTTCCTTTGTGAGCTCTGACTTCAATGCTTCTGAAGAACAGGATGTTGACTGGCCATGGCTCATGTAGATGCTCACCAAATGGAGGTAAAGAAGGTCAAGAACCCACACATTTTCTCTCGGACCAACAGTGAACTTCGGTTACTCAACAGAAGTCATGTGACTTTATTTAAATAAGAAATTAACCATTATTCTTCCAACATTTTTTATTTAACTTAACTTTTACTTGAGTGGTAAAATTTTTGCCAAAGCTTACAGAATAACTCCTGGTGATGAAGTATTAGAGTTTCTTCTGGGAAATTCATCTTAGCCCTGTCTTGTTCTGATTGCTCAATGACATGTGCAATGTTATTATATGTGGAGTACCTGACCTAATAAAACACAAAGGTAAGCCAATCCTTGTTTATGTCCCTTATTGTGATTTTCTTGGTAAAGGATAAGAGGAAACAAGTGAATAAAGCATCTTTAAGGAATACTAAATTTTTCTAGAGTAATATGTTTATGAGATTATCAAATAAAAAGAACAACAAAAGATTCAGTTGAGGGGATGGCATAGAAGATGAATAAAAGAAAGGAAATGAATCAAATGTATATTTCTATTAAATGTTTGCCAAATGTGGATTATTCTTTACTGCAGTAAAAATGTACTAAAGAACTGTGCACAATTCTTAAGCATTTCGCTAAGAAAACAATTTGTGAAGAAGACATAAAGACTGAAAGCAGAGTATGTAGACTCTGAAATGGAGTTTAAGCAAAAAGGAAATATGCAGTAGAAAGAATAACTTGATTTTCAAGCACTAGTATTATGACTATTATTGTCATAGAATATGGTGGGTAGTCCCTAGGTCTCATGCATTTGCTTTATGCATGTGTGATTGGTTCATTGTCTAGTACTTGGATTGATGGTGTCAGTGCAACACCCACATAGGGGTGGAGCCAGAATGTGATGTATGGCAGGAAGAAAGCATGTCTTACTATTTTGCTGGTTTCTGCCTTGCATTTTGCAGCTGCCATGAATTGTGGCTCTCCCATGCCACCCTACCTTGGAGCCAAATGAGTATGGACTGAAACCTCCAAAAACTGTAAGAAATAAATATTTCCTCCCCCACTTTGTGCCGAGTAAAAAGTAAAACAATTATGAATACCTAATACTGAGTTGAGTTAATTTTAAAGAAAACAAATGATATTCATTTATACATAACCTTATTTTTACAATACCCTCAGGGGCTCATGACCATTACTAACAGGAAACTAACCAGTGTCATCCTATTTACCTTTTTATGGTAATAAACTATAGGTTATTTATGGCAGAATTTAAAAAATAAATCTGAGGGAAAATATACTCTTATGTGAATGATCTTTTCAATAAGTATAATAATGTATATTGATAAACTAATTTAAATAAAGAATATATTAAAATCTATTTACTTCTAATATCACAGACATCTTACATATATAATTTTACTATTGTTAACAACTTTGAATCATTTGTATTCTAATCTCTGTTTTATAAGGGACGTTTCACTCTCAGTATTACATGATTGGTGATAATCCTTAGTTCTTCCCTATAATATATTCTCAATATTTATTGCTAGTTCTTCCAATCCTAGGATAAAAATATGGGAATATTTATTCTATTACTCCATAACTATACTCCAAAAGTGTAGTTGTATTTTTACTTCCAGCCATAAAATAACTCTTACCAGATTTACCTTTCTATGAAAAACATAGTGTACAAAATGTATTGAGCAACAGTTTTCAGGCACCATCAAATACACAGATCATATCTGTGATACTTGAAAGACGGAAAACACAGGAGCATGGTGCCGACATCCCTTTAAATTTCTGCCTTAAGACTTTTCTGCCAAGGTCCACAGAGACAGAGACCAAGCAGGACTGTGTTCTCATCTCATGAAACAAAGAACTCAAATAGCATAGTCTCAGGCAACTCATGTGCCAAGATTTTCAAGCCAGTTTTTCTACACAGAAAGAATTACAAGTGCAAGGGAGTCCATGGGGAAATTTGTGACAGCTCCTCAGCCAAGGTCCAGTATATTCTGTCTCAGATATTAACCCCAAGATGCACCGTAAATATCACCTGTTATAGAGTCCAGTGAAAAATAGCAATGGAAAGATGAGCAGTGTGGGAACACACTGGAGGAACGGTCCAGCCACAGTGGAAAAACCTGGCCAGTTCCTCAGTGGGATCGCAGGAAGGACAATTCTTTGAAGTAAAAACCTCACCATAAGTGTTTGATACAATTAGAATCTAATATGCAAACCCAAGGAGGCTTCCCATAACAAAGAGAGTGAAGCTTGAGGGAACCAGAGGATTCACCAGGGATTTATTTCTCTATCCCAACCTTGCTTGGGCACTTCTTTCACTGGTTATCCTTCCTATTCTTTTCAGTTTCCTATTGCCCATTAGTTTTGCAAAGTGCCACATTTTTTTTAATCAGAAAAAACAGCATCAAACAAAAATCATCACTTTAAACTCATGGTCTCTTTCACTGATTCCTCCTAGTTTTTTTCAAGTACAGCACGCACACCACACTCCTTGCTTCGGCTGCCCTGCTCACCTCACTGAAACTAGTAATGATAAAGCCAAGAGACACTTGCCACTTCTCACTGGTATTGATTTTTTTCAACTTTATTTGGGTCAGTTGATTTGTTTAGGACACATTTTTTGCTAGTGAAATATAAAACATTTTTAGTCTATATTTTCAATGTTTATTGGTGTGCTTTGCTTCTCTTAGTTTTCATTAGATGTAAATATTTCTCAGTATTTTGTTTGAGTTATTTTTCCATCTTGTGCTTTCTGTTGGATACTGTCCAGCATTTCGGGAACTGGACTACCATCTGCACGCTGCAGACTCTGATCGACTCACCGAGGGGCTTTTCTAACAGTTTCTTAAATCTAGCCTTTACGTATCACCACATCTCTCAAATTATCTTCTCCTTTTATATTTCTTTCTCAAATAACTGTACAACTACTTTCCTGGTGATCAAGTCAGAAACTTACAGCTAGTTCTCTGTATCAGTTTCTTCTTAACCCCCCAACAGTCAAACAATTGCAAGTACTGTGCAATATAAATTTGATGGATTAAAAAATTTCCCTCTTTATCTACTGCCACTGTTTTGAAAACATAATTCTCCTATCACTAACATAAATAAAAAGTTGTCTTCCAATTCATTATGTCCATTCGGTGTTGACATAAACTAGTGAGTCTGTGCTAAGGGGTTTTAAAAATAGTTTACTGGGGACAGTATGAGTGACTGTGGCCCAGGAACACAGGGTCCAGTTGCTCGAGTTACCTCTTCTACTGTAAAGGCTGCATGAAGTTTCGTAGTCACAGACCAAAATAAACTCATAAATCAATACGTTTACCAATTAGTGGCATCATGAGGCAGGCAGTCATACTAAATGGTTTAAATCTCTCCATCAGTTTTACAGGTTATTTGATTGCATTGTTAACTTTGGGACAGTGGAGGATAGAAGTCTACTAAACTTAGTGATGCATCCTGGGAAATGTATGTGTTAAAGAGAATGTTATATCAGACTCAAAAGTGAAGGTAAACAGCCAGTAAAGCACTGAAAACAGTGCAAAGTAATTTTGGCTTTTGATCCTTAGTGATTCATGTCTCCATATTCATTATGCTCCACTTTCTCCTGCAGGATCTTTAGGTGCAAATTTTGCAAAGAACTTCTATTCATATGGATATGTTCAACTTTAAACACACACACACTCATACACACACACAACTGAAAGAGTACTTCTAAGAATAAAATTTGGAAAAAGAAATTAAAATGTGTATTTATTAAATCTACTTCACGTAGTGCAATTTGAAGATATTTTGAATTTTCTTTTTACTTACTTTTATTGCTCTCTGATCTGCAACATACATTTTTCTATCTACTTTGCACCATCTTCTCTGTTTTCCCAAGATTTACTTCATGTACTATAAAACTCTGTATCAAATACCATCACAAAGGCATCACTCTGTAAGTAACTTCATTTTGTGTCATTTGCTAATATAAAAGAGAAGAAAAAACATCTGTCATTTGGTGCTTGGCTTATAGTATCTGAAAATTGTTTTATGATTATTTGTAATACATACTAAAGTTGAAAACATTTGAAGTGGAGTAATTAGGTTTTGTCTTATGATTACACTTCTGTAGTTAAACAAGTGAGTTTGGTACATAATCCATTATTCAACTGCTGAGGTGTGTAACAGTAGAAAAGTGACAGTGAATTATGTGCACAGGAGAAAAAATTTGATGAGCAGTAGATTAACCCCTTTTGGGGATTTTATTTTTGTATATTATACATTGCTTATTTTGTACCACCTTAGATTTATGTAATATCTCCCAAAATAGAGGATGATTGACAACATTGAGTAAACTTTTAAATACTTGATAATAACCTTTTGTAGTATGTTTTTTTTTTTACATGTCTATTTTAAGAATGTGCAAAGTAAGGGTCAAAGAACTTGAAACACTGGCCCAATGTTGCATATTTAGTAGAAACAAAACTTATGATTCAATTCAAGCGTGCATTTTATTGCCACCATGCTTAAATGTCCCTTTTCCAAAAGCAAGTATTATATTATTTCTTTCCATATTGTAGAGTTGAATTTTATCTTGAAGCAATGATTTTTGAAACAAGATGAATCTATCTTATAATTATTTATTTTTAACTGTTTCATTTTAAATATTCATTGTGTTTATTTGGAATTAAACTGAATAGACTTTATTTTGTCTTTCACTGCCAGGTTAATTAAATCCTAATCAATTTATTATACTATATAATATAATTATCTGTAAAGTATATTAATAAAGAACTAGAATATCTTAAAATGCAAAACTATTAATTTCTAATTCTGGATGAAGAAGAAAATTTGAATATATTGAGTAATTAAAATTTGAAATAAATAGAGCATTCCATCATAACAGAATAATATATCTATGCTTTATGTTAAAATTGCAATTAAATAAAACAGTTAAAATTTAAATATTGGAAGCTATAAGATAGCAAAAGAGAACATGATGTTATATGCTTATGTAAAAACACATAAATGAATGTTTTGCAAAGTAATGTGCATTTATAGCTGTAAAGATAGCAAGCACTAGTACAGGGTCAGGGAAAGCTTACAAAACTGCAACATTAAAAAAGGAACAACAATCTACTTAAAGTTTGAAAAGGATATGAAGCTACAGTTCATAGAAAATTATATTAATGTGACTAATGTCAGAGGGAAAGAAGCAGAACATAATTCATAATTATGGGATTTAGATTTTGTGACATGAATATCAATCAAACATAGTAGACACTACATGGTATTGTACAAGCAGATATTCTCCTTTTTAAATGGAGGTGCAAATTTTTTGAACAACAAAGAACTTAGATATTACCTCAAAAGTAAATTAAGCATAATTTTAAAACAGCTTAATTCTTAACAAGAATTGATTATACATGTATTTTAAAGTTACAAAAATATTTAATGTTGAAGCATATTTAATAATATCACTTTTTCTAATGTCAGATGATTGACTTCACAGACATAAATACATTATGAAAATTGGGCACTTGACTTCAAAGGCTGGCATTGGGAGGTCCTGTGAGGAGAGACACAGGTGGGGTCACTTGAGGATCTATCATACCTGTTGAATAAGCATGGAAGACTACACCAAAATAGAGAAAATTGGAGAAGGTACTTACAGAGTTGCATATAAGGGTAGGCACAAAACTACAGGTCAAGTGGTAGTCATGAAGAAAATCAGACTAGAAAGTTCAGAGGAAGGATTCCTAGTACTGCAATTTGGGAAATTTCTCTATGAAAAGAACTTTGTCATCCAAATATAGTCAATCTTCAAGATGTGCTTATGCAAGATTCCAGGTAATATCTCATTTTTTAATTCCTTTCTATGGATCTCAAGAAATACTTGGATTCTATTATTCCTGGGTGGTTCATGGATTCATCACTTGTTAAGAGTTATTTGTACCAGATCATTTAGGGTACTGTATTTTGTCACTCTAGAAAAAATTAAAACCTCAAAATCTGTTGCTTGATGACAAAGGAACAATTAACTGGCTGACTTTGGCCTTGCTAGAGTTCTTGGGATACCTATTAGAGCATATACACATGAGGCAGTAACACTCTGGTATAGATCTCCAGAAATATTGCTGCAATCAGCTGGTTACTCCACTCCAGTAGACATTTGTTGTACAGGCACCATTTTTGCTGAACTGACAACTGAGAAACCACTTTTTCATGGAGATTCAGAAATTTATCAGCTCTTCAGGATTTTCAGAGTTTTAGGTACTCCCAATAATGAAGTATGGCCAGAAGTGGAATCTTAACAGACCTATAAGAATAAATTTTCCAAGTGGAAACTAGGAAACCTAGCATCCCATGTCAAAAACTTGGATAAAAATGGCCTGGATTTGCTCTCAAAAATGTTATTCTATGATCAGGCAAAATGAATTTCTGGCAAAATGGCACTAAATCATCCATATTTTGATGATTTGAATAATCAGATTAAGAGGTTGTATGTTTGTGGCAAAGAAGTTTCCACACATTATAATTCAGGATGAATAGTTGTATTTTTTATTGTTGATTCTATTTTTGTTGTCTACATTTTCTTCTTTGCTGTAAAACTGAAACTGGACTTCACTTTCTAATTTCAAAAGTATAATTTAAACATGAAAATGTTGCTCTATATAAATTTAAATATAATTCTGCATATGTGTGTAGATCTCACTATGACAATTGTTTGTTACTACAATAAAAGTATAAATCTAAAAAAAGGGATGATCAAATATAGTTCTTATGATAACTATTCAGGCACTAAAAAAATGGTAACTCTTTAATCCTCCATAATTAACCAGAATAATATCAAACATGTAGAACTGAATGTTTTAAAAGAAAAACACTGGATGAATTAAGGTTACCTGAATTACCCTAAAAAAGTGTGTTCACTCAGTATTGGAAGTTCAGAGAGCTCTGGTTAGCAATGCGAGTGCTGAGGTTTTATAGATGAGACCAGTAGTGAGCTGCAGATTTGGTCGCCTGGCTGTAGGTGGGATAAGCCATGACTGGGTGTGGAGTGATGAAGCGTGTGCCTTGTTAAGCATGGTGTGCTGTTTTTGGCTATGACCAAGAGCTGTGGTAGACATAGAGATGATTGTTCTGAAAAGGCAATAAACTTTGTATGTTCAATTCCTTTCCTGCCTCTGTGGTAAAAATTTGCTCCTCTGGTTTGTTCTTCAGCTGGCCCAGAGGAAAGATGGGCAAACCTTGCCTTAAATTAGTGCCCCACTGCTTGGCCCTTTTGTTGGTCCTTGGCTTTTCCTCCCTCTGGCACTCAGTGAAGACAACAATGATTCAATTGAAAGTCACCACAGAAACAATCTTGAAAAGTTGAAGGGAAGGCTTGGGTGGAAAATATCTTACTTTATATTCCAATATAAGTATTAGGAAAATCTTGATTGGTAAAGTTAACATGACTGTAAAAGACTTTGCCTCACATTTTCCTAGATAATCTGGGTAATTACTAACATTGTGGTCATCATCAAAAAGATGCAATAATGAATTTTGATAAGGTGAACGATAACCAGTGTTCACAGTGGGTGCAACAGTGAACACTGACCTGTAGCAAGTCATTGAACACATGATACAGGGAACTTCTGATGTTTGAAATGCTGTTTTGTTAATGGTGCTGCAACATTTGTTTTCACAGCTGAAAAATAAAAATTCTCTGAGAATGTCTACTGGCCTTTAGAGGACACCAATAAGTAGTTCTTAGCCCTCCCTGAACATGAAGAAATAGAGCTTAGACTCTTGCTATGCACTATTTGACAAAAATCAAATACACAATTTTCTCTTTAATCAACACTCTAACTCTTCATTAAAAAAAATCACTGTCACTTCCTGTGGAGCAATAATTTTGAAGTATTTCAAAATATATTTAATGAAAATAAATTCACTATTATTCCATATTTCATAAGATGACACTGATGAGAGGAATAGGATAGACAGTAGAATAAAAATAGCAAACATGCTTGAAACATTGATTGGGACATTTATTTTTTTGTGTATGTAATTTTAGCTATTCAAAAATAAGTCATATATTTTCAAAAATAAATGCTTAGAAAAATAATTTGGCTATATAATAATATATAAACATTTGGAAAAAATCGTGATCCTTATTGATGTTGATAATTTTATGAAAAAATTTAAAGTTGCCTCAAGAAAAAATGATAATAATTTAACATACTAGAAAACAAAAAATGGAGCACTGCTTAAATCCCGCACACTCTTCCCTCCAGAAATAGTGTATATATTTGATGTTTGTACAATTAGTTTTGCATTTATCTGTCAATCTATAATCATTTTATTAAAATATTTTGATCAATAGAAAAGGTACCCACTCATATGTTAAAATTTATAACATGATATAATACAAAAAGGAAAAACATATAACAATCTATACACCTACCATGAATACTGAGGAAAGAGAGTAGACTTACAAAAAGAACATTCAATGATGCAAAACAGTTCAATAACGGATATCTGATGGACAGTAGTTCATGACTGCCACAGCAAAAAAGGATGAAAGAAATGATTACTCAGAGTCAATGTCCAATCCATATCCAGGAGGGCTCAATTGTCTGCCTTTAACTGAACTCTCCAGCCTGAGAAAATCTCAAATGACAGACTTGACCTGCTGCCTCTGAGGCTTTTTACTGATAGAACCAGAGCAGGCAGGGACTCCTGTCAGGACAGGGGAAGGACAGGAAAAGGTCAAGATGGTCTGTTAAATGACTGACCTTACAACCAATCTAAGCGATAAACTGGAGCATGGGGAGGACAGGGGCCATTCAGTTCTTTTTTTTTTTTTTTTTTTTTTTTTTTTTTTTTTTTGTCTTTTTCGTTTTTATCGGTACCTGGGATCAACTCACGACTGCCTGCTTGTAAGGCAGGTGCTTATGCCGCTGAGCTAAATCCCCAGCCCCTTTGCCATTCAGTTCTTTAGGCATTATGTTTTCCTCTTACTTGAACCTGATAGGCAATCTTTTTTATATATAATAAAGTTATTAGTACAATGTAGATATGCATAATGATCACATTTATGCCAGAGAATGTGTACCCGTACAAAATATATCTTAGTTCCTCTTTTCCCTTCCCATTGCCCTCCCCTGTCTTCCAGCCTGTTTCCCCTCATTAACAGTTTTGTTTCCTTTTATATTTTTTTCCTCATTTTTTTCTTTTCCCTTCCACCTCCCTTCTCTTATCCTCTGAACAATTACTACCTATTTCACAACATATATTATATGTTTTGGTTTTTATTTACATTTTCAGTTTTTTACACCAGAAAGACAATTTTTAATCCCAGATGCAATCTGGGGAGACTTGGCATGTGCTCCAAACTTCTGTTATCTCTACATCCTTCTCATGCACACCCCTGGCCAACACCCCCCCCCCCCGCAGTTACTAGTGTAGCAAAAAGGTCATATAATGAATTTGGGCATAACAGAACATATGAAAGTGCTAAGCAACTTTTATTTGTATTCTATTATGTCAAATGTTTAGAATTAGTGTAAAGATATTTAAAAACAGTATTATATAATGGTAACTTTTATTTTCAATTGTATGCTTAACAATATCTGTTTATATAATATGAATATCTGATGAATAAAGTACGCATCACAAATATATATGCAATAGATATTAGACAGAAAAACAGAAAAACAGAAAATTAACCATTCTATAAACACAGTTTTAATTGTTATTATTTTATTATTTTAACATTTATCCATTGTAGAATGTGAGTTTTTTTACTGGTCATGGTGATAAAATCTAAAGTCCTACTTTAATTTTATCCTAGAGAACTTATGTTTAAAAGACAATAAATTTTGTACTCGATTATGATAATTTTAAAAAGATATAGCAAATTGTTGTTTTTTTCAAATTATTGTTTTCAACTTGATGATATTTTATATTCCTCAAGACAGAAAGCATGAAGCATGATTATGTAAATACATTTCCATACGAGAAAAACACGACTGTTAAGTACTGCCTTTACAGTCTCACCTAGTCTACCAGAATCTCATTTTTGTGTGTGTCTGAAATGACCATCACAATATTTCACATAACTGAGATGGAATGATTAGTAAAAATAACAAAGCTAAGTTCTTTAAACCAAACAAATATTCAAAAAAATGTATCATAGCTGATATTAAGATTATTTTATGGTAAAAATATATATTACTACTATAAATTGAGTTTATTTAAAGATGATGTCTGCAAAGTAAGCAGTTTAGTAAGAAAACTTTACTTTGTTTCATTGTAACTACTTGATCATTCCTTCAGAGAGACCAAGCTAGGGTCATGTAAGATTTTAATTTTATACCCTGTGTTGCACAAAGAATTCCTCCCAATTTTTTTTCTTTTTTCCACAAAAGGTAAATACCAAGTACTGAGACTGTAATCACATCAGAACAAATTTAATCCTCAACTAAAAATGATGAGAAATCAGAACAACACTATGGATGATGTAAGAAAAATAAAAATGACAGCCACAGGGAGACTGGGTGACCAGAGGTGACTGTCCCTGCACCAAATGTATTTACATAATCATGCTTCATGCTTTCTGTCTTGAGGAATATAAAATATCATCAAGTTGAAAACAATAATTTGAAAAAAACAACAATTTGCTTAAACAGGAGTTTAAGATCATTGCTCCCACCAGCAAAGGAACTTCACAGCTTTCTGCCACACTCAACTGGCTCAGCAGGTCTTGGGCCTGCATGCTCCAACTTCCCAGATTCCTGCTGTGCTCTGCCAGCTCAGGGGATCTTGGGCCTGCCTGTGTTCTAAATTCTGGAAACTAGGCAGCCAGAGATGAGTGTCCTCACATCATCCCGATCCCTGGGATTTTAAGATCCTTGCTTCCACCAGCCAAGGTACTTCACAGCTTCCTGCCACACTCAACTGGCTCCTCAGGTATTGGGCCTGCCTGCACTATTCCCAGTGACCCTCTCTCAGTCTGGGGAACTGGACAGCCAGAGTCCCAGGAGCTGAAGGTATAGAAGAGGATTTCCAGCAGGCCCAGGGAAAGACTTGAAATAACACTTCAAACATAGGAATATAGGAAAATGACAAAATGAAAGACCAAAATACAATCTCAAACCTCCAGCCCACCCAGAGAAACCTCAGGAGCTATGAACATAGAAGAAAATATATGCCATACACCTGAAATGCCTGAAACAATAGCAAATGAAATAAAGAAGCAACTCTGGGAAGCTTTAAAGGAATTCAAGCTAGAAATAATCTCCCAGGCAAAAGGAGAAATGATAAAAGAAATGCAAGAGATGCTGCGCATATCCAAAGAAGACACAGTTTTAAAAGTAAGGGACAAAACAAAAAGATAGAATACCTGGATGAACACTATAAGAAATAAACAGAATGCATGAAGCAGATTCACAGAGATATACAAGACATCAAAAATTCCACCGGAAGTTGTCAAAGCCGACAAAAAGTGAAGATAGAATTTTAGACTTCAAAGACAAGATTGCAGCTAGTGAAAAAGAAAGGGAAGATCATTTAAAAATAACAAGGAATCGGGAAATAACATTTCTAATGCTGCAAGATGATGCAAAGAAAAACAACAGAAGATTAATAGGGATAAATGAAAAAGATGAGGACAATATAAAGGATGTCAAGAGGATATTGAGAGAAATAATAGTAGAAAATTTCCCAAACATGAGAATGGAAACTGACATCAGGGTCAGTGAAGCATATAGAACTCAAAATAGCCATAACCAAAATTAAATTACACCCAGACATGTAATAATCACCATCCCAGAAATCCAACATAAGAATAGAATGTTAAAAGCTGTCAGAGAGAAAAGACAGATTGCTTATAAAGGAAAAGCTATCAGAATTACAGCAGACTTCTCAGCACAAACAATAAAGTAAAAAAGAGCATAGAATGAAGTATTTAAGATCCTAAAGGAAAAAGATTTCCAACCTAGACTGATGTACCCTGCAAAACTGTCGTTCAAAATGGATGGAGAAATAAGATACTTCCATGACAAAGAACAGCTCAAGAACTTCATGATCACCAAGCCAACCCTGCAAAGAATACTGAAAGACAGTGTAGATACACTTAGGAAAAAACTACTAAGCAAAGCAGACAATTAAACAGAATGGAAAGATAAAGATGCAACAGCAGAAAGATAACAAGTCAACAATAAAATAATATACAAAAGTTATAACCATTAATGTAAATTGTCTCAATTCACCAATTAAAAGAAACAGGCTGGCAGAATGGATCAAGAAACAACATCCAACCATATGCTGTCTACAGGAAACCCATCTAACCCAAAAGGATGCTCACAGACCAAAGATGGAAAACAATATTTCATGCAACAGGAACACCCCCCAAAATACAAAGGTAGCTATTCTGCTTTCAGACAATGTGAACTTTAAACCACTAGTGATCAGAAGAGATAAAGAAGGTGATTACATACTGGTTAGGGGAAAACTTCAAGAGGAAGAGATAACAATCTTAAATATATATGCACCAAATTCCAGAGCACCCAGTTACATAAAGCAAGTATTAGTAGAAATGAAAAACCAAATTAGCAATAACACAATTATAACAGGAGACCTTAACACACCATTTACACTAAGGAACAGATCAACCAGACAGAAAATCAGTGAAGAAATAACATAACTGAATAACACCTGTGAAGAAATGGATTTGATAGACATATACAGAGTGTTCAATGCAATAGCATCAGAATATACATGCAGCAGTACACAGGACAATCTCTAACATAGAGCATATTACTAGCCCACAGAACATATTAAAATAAATGCAAAATAGTTGAAATTATCCCATGCATATTATAAGATCATAGTGCCATGAAACTAGAAATTAATGATAAAAGAATCTGCAAAAATCCCACAAGCACATAGAAATTGAATAACACACTCATGAGTGGATCACAGGGGAAATTAAACAAGACCTACAGGCAAATGAAAATACAAGTACAACTTACTGGAATCTGTGGGATACTATGAAAGCTGTCTTCAGAGGAAAATTTATTGCACTGAGTTCCCACATCAGGGGACCAGAACGAATACAAATAAATAAATTAATGCCACGCCTCAAACATGTAGGAAAAGAAGAGGATAATAAAGCCGAAATCCAAAAGAAGGGAGGAAATTATAAAAATCAATGCAGAAATCAATGCAATAGAGATTAAGAAAATAATCCAAAGAAGCAATGAATCAACAAGTTGGTTCTTTGAAAGAATAAATAAAATTGATAAGCCCCTATCCATCCTTACTTTAAAAAGGAAAGAAAAGAGCAAATTCATGCAATAAAGAATGAAAAAGGTGAAATCACTAAAGATTCTGTAGAAATACAGATCATCAACACCTATTTTGAAAACCTCTATTCTCATAGGTTTGATAACAGAAGAAATAGAAAGATTCCTAGAAACATATGAAGTACCAAAGCTATGTCAAGAGGATATAAAATTGCTGAATAACACAATTTCTATTAATGAAGTTTAAAATGTAATTAAGTCCTTGAATAACACAATTTCTATTAATGAAGTTTAAAATGTAATTAAGTCCTTATCTATAAACAAGAGCCCAGGGCCAGACAGATTCACTGCGGAATTCTACAAGATATAAAAAGAAGACTTAATGCCAACACTCCTCAAACTCTTCAGTGAAATTGAAAGGGAAGCAATCCTTCCTAAGCCATTCCTGAAAGCAAATATTTCTCTAGTACAAAAAATTGAGAAAGACTCAACTAAAAACAAACTACAGACCAATCTCCCTAATGAACACAGATGCAAAAATCCTCAATAAAATATTGGAAAATAGGATGCAGCAAATCATCAAGATGGTTATACACAATGACAATTTTGGATTCATCCCAAGCATTCAAGTATTTTTCAACATATGTAAATCAATAAATGTAATCCACCATATCAATAAAGCCAAAAGGAAGAATCACATGATCATTTCTATAGATATAGAAAAAGCTTTTGATAAGGTCCAACATTCATTCATGAAAAGAACCTTACATAAAATTGGAATAGATGCTCTTTACCTCAATATGACCAATCAATAGCCAGTATCATACTAAAGGGCAAAAAAACTGAAGGCCTTTTCCTTAGAATTAGGCACAAGACAAAGATGTCCCTTATCACTGCTCCTATTTAATATAGCACTAGAAATACTAGCCAGAGCTGTTATACAAGAGAGAGAAATAAAAGGGATAAAGATAGAAAAAGAGGAAGTTAAATTATCATTATTTGGAAATGACATGATACTCTACATAGAAGATGCCCAAAACTCCATGAAAGACTCTTAGATATAATAAATTCAGCAGTGCATCTGGATACAAAATCAATACTCAAAAATCAATAGCATTCCTATACACTAACAACAAAATCACAGATCGAAAAATAAGAGAAGCCTCACCCTTCACACTAGCAACCAAAAAAAAAAAAAAAAATGAAATATTTAGGAATTATTCTCACAAAAGAAGTGAAAGATCTATGTAGGGAAAATTATAATATCATGAAAAAAGAAATGCAAGATGATTTCTGAAAATGAAAAGACATCCCTTGCTCATGAATAGGAAGAATAAATATTGTAAAAATGGTCATTCTCCCAAAACTGATATACAGAATCAATGCAACCCCAATAAAAACACAATCAACATACCTCATAGATCTAGAGAAATTACTCCTAAAATTCATCTGGAAAGAGAAGGGACCTAGAATAACAAAGACAGTTCTAATCAGCAAAAGCAAGGCAGGAGACATCACAGTCATTGAATTGAAGTTATACTACCAAGCAACTGTAGTAAAATCAACATGGTACTGGAATAAAAACAGGGTTGAAGATCAATGGACTAGATTAGAAGATACAAGCACAACTACAAGCACACTCAACCACCTTATCTTTGATAAAGGGGCCAAGCATGTTCCTTGGAAGAACGACAATCTCTTTATTAATAAATGGTGCTAGAAAAACTGGCTCTCTATATGCTGAAAACTAAAACAAGACCCATACCTATCATCATGTACTAAATTAAAATCTAAATGTATCAAATATCTGAATATTAAAACAGAAACAGTAAATCTACTGGAAGACACATTAGGTAAAAACCTTGAAGACACAGGGGTAGGTGGAGAATTCACGAACAGGAATCAAACTACATGGGAAATACTTCCCAGAATCAATAACTAGGATCACATCTTATTAAAAAGTTTCTGCACATCAAAAGAAATCTCCAGCATAGTGAAAAGAAAACCCACAAACTTGAAAAAATATCTTAGTGAAATGTTCCTCAGAGAAAGGACTTCTGTCTAAAATATAAAAAGAATTAAAAAAATCAGATCCCCAAAATTCAAAGATCCAATTCAAAAATGGGCATCTGAGATAAACACACAATTCTCAGATGAAAAAATACAAATTGCAAATAAATACAAAAAAAAAATGTTCGTCATCATAGTCATTAAAGAAATGCAAATTAAAACCACACTGAGATACCATCTCACTCCTGAAAGAATGGCCAGGATCAAGAAAACCAACAACAACAAATGCTGGAGAGGCTGTGGGGAAAAGGAACTTTCCTGCACTAATGGTGGGAGTGTAGACTGGTACAGCCATTTGTGGAGGTCAGTCTGGAGATTTCTCAAAAAGGTGGGATTTGAAGTCCCATTTGTTTCAGCTATTCCACTTCTAGGCATATTCCCAGAAGAACTGAAATCACACCACACTGATGTATGTGCACCCATGTTTATACCAGCACAATTTGTAATAGCCAATTTTTTGAAACAGCCTATGTATCCATCAATTGAGGAATGGATAAAAAAGATGTGGTATTTTTATACATTGGAGTACTACTCAGCTATAAACAATGATCACATTGAAATGTTTATAAATAAATGGGCACTGCTTAAGACCATACTCATTAGTGAAATAAATCAAACTCACATGTATAAATACCAAATAGTTTCTCTAATGTAAGAAACAGTAAGAATACATAAAAGTATGTGGTAATCGTGATTCCCCATTATATTGCTTTGAAGCCTTATTATGTTTTCAAGCGTTAGTTGGAATGGCTGTATTCTGGGTTATTTGATTTTATTGTCTATGATGGTATGAACAGCTATTTTGAAGACATTATAATAGCTAGTGCTGACTTAATATCATCTTGTTTTGAAATCTCACCAAGTTTTTGTTCTTCAGTCTCCTTCAGTTTTATCATATTGTATTTTATTGGATTTTATTATATGTGATAGTATAAACAAAAAATTTTTATGGACGAGATAATATAGAAACCATTGTTCGTTTTCTGTTAGTTGGTTCTTAGTACCCTGTAATAGTTTCATTGTCTTGAATGGTTTTACACTGTCTTGTTATGTTTGATACTATCGTGCACGAAGGTGTACTTAAATATTTCAGGAAAGAGACACTCTGGTAGCTACTGTTATGTCAGGTTGTCTTGTGATGAAATAATATGTTGCTTAAATTGTTCTGTTCTGACTTGCTTTGTTTTGTCCTCTTTTATTTTAATTTTTTAAAATAACAAATGAAAAAATGACAGCCACAACTTACTCTATAAATGTTCTAACTTTTTAAATAATAATCTTAATGTTGAAGCATGTATTAATTATAAGTAGTACATTGTTTACTGATATGAATATAAAACATCAGTGTTAAAACTCAAATCTGTAAAATATTAAAAATTAAAGAAAACTCAAAATATGTAATGTACAATGCCATTATTCAGCATTTCTTTGTTTAGAAATATGATTTTTTTTTGCTCAAAGATGTGCCTGTTTTATTTTACTTTAATTTGTTTATGAATAATAATTCTGTTCTTCTGTAATTGCTCAAAGATGAAGAGTCCTTTTAGTGTAACTTTGTGTACTAGGAATTGATCCTAGGGTCTTCTCAATGTGCCACTTTATTTTATTTAATTTGTTTTTTAATTTACTTTTTGGCTTCACTTTTCGTTTTTGAGACAGGGTCTCTTAACCACAAAATAGACTGGACTTCAACTAATTCTAATAATCTTATCAGTTTAAAATAGATAATAATTAACATCAATATTATCCCTGGTTCCTTTTATAAATTTCTAAGATACCATAACATTTTTTGAAGAAAATAATGACTTTTGATTTTGGAAATATGACTCATTCTGCAATTCATTCAATAGCCATGAAAAAGTCAACACGGAAGCTATTTAATTATATAAACAGATTGCTTGGTGGTAATTTCTTTCTGTCCCTAGGAAAGAAATATTGGTTCTGATAATTCAAAATTCTGGTGATTTTATTGGTGCTGTATTATTGAATATTTTATCTTTTTGACACAGGATATGGAAAGTAAGGCTAGCCAACTTACTTGAAATTAAAATGTTTGGAAAATTGAGAACCAATGAGCAGATTTTGTACTATTTTATCCACTTCCTAAAATATTAAGAACATTAGCATACAATGCAATACAATACAATGCAACAAAAACTCATATAGAAGACAGATTAAAAAGAAATAAATGTAGTGAACCAGCTGGAATACATGAAAATGATCTATTGGATGTTCCTTTGAAAACACGCATACATTTCTTTAAAAAATTTACTTGAACAAGTGCAATAAACAGTCAACTATATTTTGATCATTTCAAACTGTGTAGGGAAAAGAAACAGTGCAGTTTAGAACACATTTTTATATAGTGTTAGCCTTTGAAATTTTGGTACTATACTCCACTGTGCTGATTCAAAATTTTACACATTAAGATAGTCATACTATTTCAGAGATGACACATGTAACAAATCTCATTGGCTATCACCAATTTGAAAATTACCTCTCTCAGTACCTCTGCTTGCATCTCATCATTAATTTTATCACCTCCACCGCAAGCCCACAATTATATTTCTATATTCAAATAGGTACCAAATCCTCTCTCTCATACATCCACTGCTCTACACCTTTACATCTGATATTAAATACAGGGCACTGTGACCTCAGATTATCAAAAGAACTTTTGTATCACACTTTTAATCTATGTCTTCCTTTCTAGTAAAGTTATGTCCAATTAATTCTCCACATTGTTTTAAACTATTCTTTCAATATTAATGTGATAATATAACTACTGCTACACTCTTTTAAGTAATTACTATCAGAAATAAAAGGGCTTCCTTAAACCTTCATCAACAGGGCAACTTTCTGAACTTCTAAAGCTCTCCTCTTCCTGCAGTCAAAGCTATCAGTAGAAGCTTGTATTGACTCCCCATCATCTGCTTTCTTCTCATTTAATACATCAGTGAATAATATTAACGAGTCTTAAGACAGATTGTTTTTTCTCACACGTATGGGTTTCCTCTTTAATAGAAATGATTTTAACAATTTTATCCATGCAGTCTATGTCTGAAACTAAGTAGAGCCTGATTGGTAACATGTAAATTTTTGTTTGCATTTTGACAAAATTCTTGCTTATATGTTTTCTCATTCCTAAAAGAATTTATTTATATATCATGCTCATAGCTTGAATATCTGAAATTAACCTCTCACTTAAATTTTTCAAAGTATTCTTTTATGTATAAATATTAAATATTTTAAGAATATATTTTAGAATTATCAATATGTTTGGAAATATTGAACTGTTTTCAGTATTTCTAACTATGATCAATTTGTGTGTGTGTGTGTGTGTGTGTGTGTGTGTGTGTGTGTGTGTGTGTTTTTCCTTTTTATCGGTACCAGGGATCGAATTCATGACTGCCTGCTTGCAAGACAGGCGTTTATGCCGCTGAGCTAAATCCCCAGCCCCCTATGATCAATTTTTGAAACTGGTATATGTTGGGAGTTATTGAAACTGGAAATTGAACACCCATATAGGGATCCTGCATGGCTGGGGCCACATAACATCTGAGGACACCTGGCTCCAACTCCAGTTAACTAAATAGAGACTGTAGCTGCAGGCATTTCACCCCTGTAGTGAAATGCAGCATTGAGATCTTCTCATAAAATACTTCTTGTTAACATAATTTGTTACTTGCAAAGACCTTCAACCACTCCCAAGGTCTGTTAAGTTTCCTTTGTTTTCCACTGAAACCCCCTGAATAAATACGGGCGATCCAGAGACATTTCCTGTCTTAACCACCAGAGTCCCAGAAATCTGTGGAGGGTTTTGATCCTTTTGGAGGTCTGAAATCATACCACTTATCTCATTTATTTTAAGCCTCCACCATACACTTGTTTGGGAGATTGGGGATCTAGGCCAGGTCCCCAGTAGGTATATGCATACCTTTAAAAGCTGCAATATTTATAAACTACAAACATTTAGTTGTAATAACTAATTGAATCTTACTTTTTACTTACATGAGATTTGTGCTTATTCTCACTTTCAGTTTTGGTTATTATTTTCAATTGATTTTCCAATGACTGGGTTATATTAATTTGCACTATTAAAGAAGCACACACATCACAATCACACACATTCATTTACTGACAATCCTCACTTTGCACGATGATGAGATACTGCTAAAATGAGAATATAAATTGGCATAATCCTTTTAGTCAGTGTAACCAATTACAATATTTCTATTATTTTCAAACATTTTTGAAAAATATTAAAAGCTATAAGTTGTAAATATATAGGGGAAAGCAAAACTAATAGAGTTAGAACTTACTATAGCATTCTATACATTTGTTCATTGAGAAGCATTTAATTTCCATATTTAAAAAAAAAAACTTACAAGAGATAGTTTTACAATTCTGGACCTCCCTTCCCTGTGCAACTTGTAACATCAAGTATCTTTCCATGCTGTGACAAATTGTCATATTCCATCATAAGTTTAGATCTTTTCAACATTTCCTCTGTTGCACTTTCAATGGCATAAAGTATCTTCAAAGTTTATTACTGCAAATATTTTGCCAATATAAGTTTCTCTGGAACATTTCACATTATTTCCATTGCCTCATCTGTATGAATCTAGTCTATACTGAATTCTTTCAGATGTGCATCTACCTAGTCTGCTAAGCAATGGTAGTATCAACATATCCATGACCAGCTATTTATCATATCATTTTATTTTTGATTTAGATTTCTTCTCTAACATTCTCACTTTTCATCTATTTACAGTATTGTAAATTTATGTCAATCCTCTCTTTTGATTTAGCTTTATAAAATACTTCATAGATGTGTTACTAGAAATAAAGGATGCTCTCTGTGTGTGAAAGGATATCAGATACATAGTGCCCAATCACTGAAGGTTCTTGGTCATTGGTTAAGACTGTTTTGTTATTAGCATTTTGTAGATGGATGTAGGAGCGGGGAAAGTTTAAATTCATGGTAATAGAAAGATGAACCATTACTGGACAAGAAATTTAATTTTGAATTTGAAGGAAGAGATTTCTCATGTGTTTGGTGATTTGATTCTGGAGTAAGACAAGTTTAGACAGGCGTTTTGCAAACTATGTCCCAAGATAAAAATATGGAAACCACCTAAATTTTTATTGTTCTTTTAAAATTTTCTATAAGGTGAACTTTTAAAAAAATCCAGAAAATGTAAAACAAAATAAAAAGATGCTGGTAATGAGAAAATGTCTTGTCATTTATGGATCTCAGGATCCATAATTTTTTGGTGGAATATATTTATTAAACTATATTCTCTGGTTCTTTCTGTATTATCAAATGAGATTTAAGTATTTGTGGCATGAGCTTTAAAACTTTAAAATATTTCTACTTTGCTTTGTTTCAAAGAAATTTGGTGTACTGTGTTTTAGAAAACAAGTAATTTATGCCATCAAATATGTATAAAAGTACACAGTATATGCATATAAATATGTATGATATATATTTACTGATAATGTGTCAGTGATATAGTGCTTAGTAGCAAATGATTATTATACCTTCTGTGGTGTTTTGACTTTAATTTTACTTGGTATAGAGCTAACATATCTGCTGCTTCTATTCTTGATTTGCCTCACCGCTGTTTTTCTGTTTTGTTAATGTCACTACTCTTATGTTTAGTCATTATTTCAATTAATTACAAGACACAATTATTTGTGCAGATTAGAGTCATAGTTGTTATCTGTTAGTATGAAATTTGAATGTTTTACAATTGTTAATGTCATATTCTTAGTTTTTTGTCCCAGTGTTTTCTGGGACAGTGTAACAAATACCCACAAAAATCAACAGATTAAAAAGACATTCATAAAATTACACTGCTGTGGGTCAGAGATCTGGGTATGGTATCATTGGGCTCTCTGCACAATTTTTATAAAGCTGAATTAAGATGTTAGTGGTTTGTTTTCTTCCCTCTGAGCTCATTCAGATTGATGGCAGAATTTAGTAGGCTGTAGTGAAGATCTGACTCAGTTCCCAGAAGCTGCCGGCCTTATTAATCATGTCAGCTCTTAGATCAGAATTGGAGAATGCACTTATGGTGAACTGTCCAGAATTCTGTGATTCACTGTCCTGGAAAAGCATAATCTTTTTTTTTTTTTTTTTTTTTTTTTGGGCGGGGGGCAAAACTCATTAAAATGAACCCACTGAGATTACTGTCCAGATATTACAGCCAACCAACTTCTGGGAACCTGAAAACCTTTACTTCAACTAAAATATACCTTGACAGAAGCATATTGACCGAATAATTTGGAGTTACACTTGGTGTTAGGAAAACTTGAGTAATGTCTACTGTATTCATCGAATTCTAATTAACACAATTTTGTACTAATTTAGTCTATATGTTTTATTTTAGAAAATAAAACTTTCTCCCTCATAATTTTATAGTTAATCTTTCTGCCTTCTTTTGGTGGTAGGAATGCAATATTTTTATCTAAAAGCTGAAGTAAGGCTGCAAAACTAGATCCATTGTGTTTGTTTCTTGTTTTCTTTTTTTTTTTTTTTGGTGGGGGTTAAAATTTCATCAAGTTTATGTCCACCAAATCTCAGACGACAAAAATATCTAAATGTTTGTACCATACAATGTCTCCTTAGGATCATAGATTATAGTATATGTTTGAATATTTCTTTTAAGATACCTTTCTGAACATTTATTCACACCTTAGGAGTATTTTTGTGATAAAATTTGTATAAAATGATATATACACAGGTTGGCAACTGAATTTTCGAAAATGATTCATAAACAATTTTGGGGTTTTAGGATTTGTGTTTATTGCTATTAAGTTGATATTAGTTTTTAGCCAGATCTTTTCAAATGCTTGCTTTAAGCACTGTTTTTATTAAGAAATTAAGATTTTTCTATTACCAGATACTATGCTTCTGACCCTAACTTACAATTATCTGTTCTCAGTGTTAAAAGTACTGAGATAGTATTGGAACATCACATGTAAATATAGATGCACTGTAATAGCCCTTCGCTAGCAGGACCTCATCTTTGATGTAAGCTTGGCCTTATCCTGCTGTGCTACAAACACAAAATGTTTCTAAAGGTTCAGTGGTGGTGCAGCGGCCTGCTGTGATTTCCCCCAAGTCAATAGTTGTCAGCCAGTCTGTTGACTATCATTTGAGATAATAAATCTTGATCTTCTCCATAGTACAAGTCAATATCCACTTAAGTTAAGAAAATCACAATGTTTTCTTTTTTTTGTAAGGCAAAATTGCCTAGATCTGACTCGGCCTAATCAAGTAATCTATTTCCTATGGTATAACCCATTCTGACACATCTTGATTGGGTGAAAAGAATAACCTAGACAGCCTCTAAAAGGCCAGAGTGCTGTGATTTACCTCTCAAAATACTGTTTCCAATTTAGGTGAACAGATCCCCACAAGGAAAGTCATAAATTTGGGTTTGCTGGCTTTACAATTGCCTGTGACATGTGTAAACCAGAGCAGTACTTATTTCAATTTGGCTTTAAAAATAATTGGATCTAGACAACTAAATAAAGGTTCATGACTGGTTCCTTATCCACACATAATATATAAATATAAATTTTTGAATAATCATTCTTTGACACATTGATAGAGTATATTGTTATTCTAAAATGGCAATATTATATTATTTTAGCATGTTCAGAAGACATACCAGAAAAATGAATGTTTTCTTAGTGTACATTAAGTTTCTAATTTCCTATTTGTATGGAGATAGTGTTGAGGCAGATAATCTCTATTAACTGACAGTTTAGATAAATAACCAAAATTTCATATTTATAAGTATGATATTTTATTATTTCATTAATTCTTTCAAGTTGTCCTAAGCATCAAATGATCTTTACTCTTTTATTTAAAGTACTTTATTTATTTATTGATTTTTGGTGCCAGGAATTGAACTCATGACTTCGTACTTGCTGGGCAGACACTTGTGCTGCTCAGCTAAATCCCCAGCTCCTAAAATTCCTTTATTTAAAATATTCCTTTATGTTATGTCCACCGATATTTTCATTTACTTAGTTATTGTATTTCAGCTTTTAGGATACTCTCATAATTACTCCCCACTAGAGTTTTAACTTTATATTTTAAATCAGAGAAATATTTTTAAGTCTTATTTTTTGTAGAAGTGTATCTCTAATAATCTATACCTGTGTATCCCCAACAGACATATTTTTTAAGTATGCTAAAGCATTCATGATCTATACCAATAACAACAAAGCATGCTTCAGAAAGCACGTGGAATCTATGGGTAATATACATATTAAATTACCTACAGAAAAAAGAATTCCACTTCATAGGAGGAAATACTTAGAACAAATCTGATATATAGAATTCTGATAATGACAATAGAGTAACCAAAAGAAAGAGACTGGATTTGAAATTTAGGAATACCTTTGTTTTTTGGGAATCTGGATTTACTTAAGTGGAGGTGTCCCTTAAAGTTTGATGGTAAATGGAAATAAAGGGGAAAAAAGGTGTAAATAAGCTAACAGAAACACACAATCACAGTACTCAGAAAGCATACACATTCTACTCTATAAAATGGCCCCAATGAATAAAGAAATATGATCCTACCATTGGTCTCCACTTCCAGTCCAAGATTTCCTCTGAACTAAAAAACATAGTTGTTAATTCTACTAATAATCCTGCAATTTATTCAAGTTGGGGAGGCAGTGCTTAGAAAATAAAAAAAAAATAATAGCTGACACAAAAATGTAAAATTAATTTACATTTAATACCAATAAAAAAACAGTAAAGGAAAAACATTAGTTTATGTACACAGCACTCAAGTCAGAATAATAAAGTTCTGATATGTTTCATGAGCTTATCAATTTTATCACTTCTTTTTTGCTTTGTGGACCAACCTATTACAGATGAATCTTGTATATTTTTGTCTGATCTTACGGGTCAACCATTTCATTCAGGAAGAAAATTTTCCTTAAGAAGCAACCAAGCTTAGAGGAAAAACTATTATAATGTGCTTAAAGTTAACTATACATTTCTAAAAAAATTATTTACAGGAACTTTTATAGTGTCTCATCTCTGACATTCAACAACTCAGAAATACACATGTAAGTCAAATTAAATGTGCTATGAGTTAATAAATTTGAAAACATATGAAAAAGATTAAAATCATGTAAGGAATGAATACTAAATTACCAGTTTCCTAAGAAATAAGTGTAGACTAAAAATATTTTTTAAAAGAAATGTACAAAGAAACTTAACATGAGTAGATAAATACAAGTTAAATAAATAAAAAGTAGAAAGTAAAAATAAAATTTTAAAGAAACATAAAAAGTAGAAAAAATATGCAATATATTCATAATTGGAGTTTCTCAAAAATACTCTTAAAATTTAATGTTAACTTCAAAATTGGCCCAGAATGGTGACCTTTGAGGTATATGTAGCACACTATTTGAAATTAGAGAGACAAAAGATGCTTTTGTTCTCTTAGCTTAAGGATATTTTTCTGCGAGTTAATGGAATATTTGTTTTTGTCTCTTAAAACAAAACAAGCAAATATGAGCCTTTTTTTTCAATGACCAAATCATATGTGTTATGAAATGTACAGCAATGTGGTATTTTTAAAAATTAATTAACTATTCTTCAAATATGAAGATTATCTTAATATTTGAGGTAGAAGAGACAAATAAAGAGAAAGTCATTAAAAAATAAAGAGAGAATGAGAAAGAGATCCTTAAGTAAGGGGGCTGAATATGAGGGACTACACACAGAAAAACTAGTGAAAGTTCATCTAAAAAACATGAAGGTGGATTCAGATTCATAGGTAAAGGTAATAATAAAAATACACTGTAACTCACGTATGAGATGTGTCTGTTATAGTAGGTGTGACAAGTACAGATGTTTTTCATGTCCATAGAAGTCTTTCACGTCCTTCTGACTCATGAGAACTAATTAATAGTAGCACATCTGTTTCTTCTAAATAATAATTATGTGCTCTATATTTAGCAATTTTAAATTTTAAGTTGGAATTTTATATAGTTTTAGCTGATTTCTATAAAGATAGCATCTGAGGAGGTGAGGCAAATATGGGGATATTCCTTAGGCTTTACACAAGAAAGTGAGTCAAAATTGCTGGGTACTGTCACCACTGGTCTGAAGGTGGGTCCATGGCTGAGCCACGTTATCCAAGTTTCCGAAGCACAGGGATGTACACAGAATTGTCTTCAATCTTGTGGACATGCTATTTTTTGAGAAACATTATACAAGATTCATGTAGTATAAAACTTCATATGCAATGAATTAAAATAATGTAAAACTGGGGAGAAAAAAAGGTTGTAGTAGTAGCTCAGTTTTGGAGTTTTTGTCTAATATATATGAGACTCCCAACACCTGAAAAAAAAAATAGGCACACATAAATAAGGGACAGGAATTAACTAAAGTAACATGCCAGAATAACTTCAGAAGTAACATTGGGACATTGGGACTTTTTCTAACTCGTCAAATGAACAGATTTTGACAAAGAAAACAACATGAAGAACTATTTATATGGAAGACATTTCCTAAATTTCATAATGAATATATTAAATTTTAGTTTTAATAGACTGTGAGATTTTATAGAAACTCAACGGGATTCTTGGATGTTTGTGTATAGCTTTGCAATTTAAAATAAAGCTTAGGATTTGGAATTCTAAAATGTATTACCTGGTTTGAATAAGAACACTATCTTGGTCTATCTTGACCAAGTCCCAGTTTTTCTAGTGCACATATAAATATGTAATGGCAAAATGAAATGTGTCTATTGAATATTATATTTTACATAGTAAGTGTTAGTAGTGACATACATTATTTATTTTGCTGAAACACAAGATTTTCAAATAAAAACAGATGATAGTAAAGATTTATAAGTAATGTAAGGAAAATAAAACAAAATATTCAAGTACTAATAATTAAGAAAAATTAGATTTCGATCATTCTTACATCTGAGTTGAAAAATCACTATAAATTACATTACTATGGATAACTACATTTTCAGGTTTGAGAAGGAGCACAGAGATATTTTACTAAATTAAGCTATACATTCCATAGAACTGAATTTTACGAAGATGTTTAGTGATAAAGAAAAATGGAAGGCGGGGGCTGGGGATTTAGCTCAGCTGCATAAGGGCCTGCCTTGCAAGCAAGCAGTCGTGAGTTCGATCACCAGTACCGATAAAAATGATAAAGACAAAAAAAAAAAAAAAAGAACTATGGAAGGAAAATACTGAGTTACATGATCATTAAAGTACTAGATTTTAGAAGGGAGTTAGAAATAGCTATGTAATAAACTGAGTATTTATTTATTTAACGTGCTTGGCACATTAACAGTCAGGAGACAGTGTTGTGTTAATTAATAACTTGAGAAGGATAAGATTCAAATAATTTTCTGCTAGTGCGGGAACCTGAACAAAGAAAAGCTTACATTCAACAATAAGCAGTTTTTGGCTTTTCTTTCAGTTAAAATAGTGACTATGCTTGAAAACTCTACTTTTCCTCAGGGGCAAAAGTCAACTGTTATAGTCAGGGGTTATAATACTTTTATAATGGTCACCAGAAGTTAACACAGGAAAATGCAGGAAATCTATTCGCAACACCAAAGACATAGATTATTTAGCCAAGAGCCTAAACACCAAGGCAATGTCCCACATGAGTCCAGATAAAAACCCAGAGCTCAGGACAATGCCTCCCACGAGTCCAACTGGAGGCCCAGAGCTCACGAGAAGGACTCATGCCAGTCTCATTTACGGATCGGTGCCGGGAGGACCCAAGGGTTAGTGGTAGAAGCCAGAAAGTCTATGCTAGCAGGATGAAGGAGCTGTGCTAGTGGGATGAGGGTTCTACACTGGAGCTGAGAAGTCACACTCACAACAAAAACCAGGGCTGTCCTGAAGGCACCACAGCCTCCTCAGCGACACCAAGGCCCCAAGCTCCTATGATGACAAACACAGTCGGGTACGGGCCAGGAAGCAGCGTGATGAGTTCATCCTGGAGACCAAGCAGCACATGTCTTCCCCTCCGGAGCCAGGAAGCAGTGCTCGATGTGAGGACCAAAGCTTCTCCAGGAGAACCAATAGCTCAGACAGCAACTCGTAGGAGAACCTACAATGCCTCCTTAATACCTCAACCCTCAACACCTCCCTTTTTCTCCACCTATTTATCCTGGCAACTTTCCTCAGGTGGAGCATCTTCTCTCAATGCCATGCTGATGTAATCCAGCTGGCATTAAGTTGACTACCAATTCTCAATCAATAACATCAACTAACATAGCACAACTCTAGTTGGCCTTGCTAAAATAAACTTCATTAAGAGAAAAAAGTTTTGGAAAACTGCAAATTAAAAACACAATTTACATCTGACATTTGAACATAGAAGTTTTCCTTCAAGATTTTCAAAGATTATTAGTAAATGCTAAAGCATTTTGGAAGTTGTATGTGACTTTTAGATTGCTTTGTTAATACGATCATTTCCTTTACATAGTCATCTGTAAAAATTAGGTTCAACTATCCAGGTGTGTTTGGACACCACTTGCAATAATTATTTTCCATATGATTGCTAAAGAAAATTTGCATCACAAAATAAGCACCATAGCTGAAAACATCCAAAGCTCTTGGCGTCTTAATATTTATAGGGGACATATATTAGTACCATTTGTGGGAAGTATGATGAATACTTCCAAAATAAGTCAAAAATATCAAAATAGATTTATAATATTGAATTTGAGAGCTTATTTAGAAACTCTAAGTTTACCTACTCCTCACTCTAACCTTAAAAATGCATTTTACTATTGTATTGCCTCCAGGAAAAGGATATCTATCCAGAAAAAAGCAACTCTCAAAATCAATGGGGTTAGAAGTTGTAGCCAAATAACCTACAGATAGCAAGTAAAAAGGGCTTCAGAGATTTGTAGTATTATGTGATAGCATAGAAAATGTTTTAGCTGGACCTGAGAATTTAGCTCAGTGGCATAAGCACCTGCCTTGCATGCAGGTGATCATGAGTTCTATCCCTGGGACCGGTAAAAAGATTAAAAAAAAATGTTTCAGCTAAAACTACACATTAGTTAGTAGATAATTAGCATGTCCAAGAAACTATGATAATCAGTTGTTTAGTAATATTTCATATGTATAAAAGCAAAAGAATAGATAAAATCAAGCTTGGTGTCTGCTGCCCAATACTTTGGAACGAATTTTAAAATTTTACTGTATTGGATTGAAAACAGGATTTTATATCTAGCTTTACTTATAAAGAATATGTATTAGTATGTATTCATAGTTAATGTTTATCTGTACTTATTTATTCATGGAAAAATATCATTTATATGATAAAGCACCCATTAATTTTATCATATCTTATATTTTGAACTTAATAAATTATTGTTAGTATATACATTTAAATATTTAAGAATTATATTTTGGCAAGTATCCATCAACAAGTTCAATATGGTCAATAGTAAAAATGTTATTTAAATCTCTGCTAAGATACCAACATAGACCTAGGGAGGTGGCCAATGCCTAGTCTCAGTAGTTGGGAGTCTGAGATATGAGGATTGCTGTGAGTTCAAGGCCAACCTGGGATACACGGTGATTTCATGATCCAGCTTGAATTATATAGTGAGACTATTTCAAAAAATTAAAACTAAAAATAAGAAAGACACCACTGTATAGTTTCTTAAAATTTTTTTACTAACCTCCGCAGTCTTCAGCTTTTTCCACTATTCTGAAATAGCATTTTAGTAAAGACTAAATTTAAACATATTCTGAATATGAATCCTCTGTCCAAACCACAGCTTCCAAATATTTTCTCCCGTTGTGTGGCCTGTCTTTTCATTCTCAGTTGTTTGTTGTGGAGTGCAGAAGCATTCTAGGTTGATGGAATCCTGTTTGTGAAACCTTGCTCTTCTGGTGTTTTTTTGAATCTTGCTCCAGATGCCCTTGGTCCTTCTGACATCAAGCATTTCTTTACATTTCCTTTCCTGACCTCTGAGGCCTGCCACTCAAGTATTGGCTAGAGCCTCCCTGATGCCACACAACCCTTGCATTTGGCCTGCTGGTAAAACTTGATCACATAGATGATGCCAAAGTTGGTGTCTGCTGCTTGGACCATGGCTTTAGTGGCATTTGTGTGCCTGAACAGCTGATCACATGAAATGATTTCCTGAGATCCAATTGTTTAGGTAGCCCTTCTCCAGACGGTGGAAACCTGCCTGGGAAAAAGAGATTGCATTATAATGATATATTTTTCGGCCTGGCAAGCATGAGGTCGTGAGTTCAATTCCCAGAACAAACAAACAAACAAACAACAAAACAGAAAAGGGTGGTTTCTCTTTCTAGAAAGTCTTTACAGGTTGGCTCAAGTCCTTTGTAAAACATGTTTGCATATAACCAACCACATCTACCCATATAGTTTAGACCATTTCTAGATTGCACAGGATAACTAATACAAGGTAAATCATTGTTATATGGCATTGAATACAGAGCCATGGCAAGGAAAATAAAGTGTGAGCATGTTAAGTATGGGAACAATGATGTTTCTGAATATTCCTAATCTCTGGTTGGTTGAATATGCAGACTTGGAACTTACAGATACAGGAGGCAACTACATATGAAACCAGACATGGTTCTGTGTCTTGTTCTTTGGTCAACTGTTATGAAATTCCAAAGACAAACTGCTTACACTTTGTAGTTACCCTTGAACACGGTATTTTAAAATCTGAATGTGCCATATACATTGGAAGAAACACAAATATTTTCTGTAGTTATTTTCATATTATTAAAAGGAATGCAAAATGTTAAGTAAAAGTATAAAAAAGTTAGTTTTTCACATTTTAGGTTCTGCTTTTAGCTAGTTGATTTTTGGTTAATACCATTTGAAGTTATACGATATGTTGGTGTTAATTCGCTTTGCTTAGTTACTGCATAATACATACAAATTTCAAATTACATGTGATACATAATGTATAAAATTGTCACCATAAAATAAAGTTATCAAATAAGAATTCAACATACACTATTTAGCAACAAATGCAATTTCAGTGTGGTCACATTCTAGAAAGTGATTTACTTATACAGAGTGTAATAAGATTTCTGTTTCTTAGAAATCAACAAAATCTACAAAAGGATTGTTGCTTAAAAAATCAATTGATTCCCTAAAATATATAGTAATTAAATTTTTCAGAGTTAAGTTCTCATAGTTAGGGAATTGTCCATTTTTAAGCATTTTAAAATTATGCCTCGAAGTCCTTTGCCTCCAGAAGCCAGAGGCATGATAATTTATTTACTACTTAAGCTTTTTTCAAAATTCTCAAAGGAAAAAATCTCTGTTAATGTAATGGTAGGATTTTGTTTTCTTTGGGGGTATATCATGTTAAAATTAGATCTACAAATAATTAAGATTATCATTTTAATTTTTTGAAACATTTAAATAATATGAACTATGTATTATTAGTATAAATTTGCTAGTTTTTAACATTTATCTAATATTAACAGAGGAATCCATCTGTATAACTTGGGTTCACTTTAACCAATCTGATATTTTAAGATTCAAATTTTAATTATTTTTAAATTTCTATAAATTTTAAGTATTTCAAGTTTACAGAATTAAAGTGTTATTTTTATAATATTGTTACTTTCTATTGACATGAAGGAGTATAGAGTGATTTACTTCAGCATTACCCAAGTTTTTAAAGCATCACTATATCATAAAGGTTTTTTTAAATGTATACCTGCTGGAAAATAAGACAGATAAAAATGTTGAAGTCAATATCTATACGGAGGAATTTCTGAACGGAATACCAGCTAGAAAGGAGAAACAACAAATGAGATTATATCAAGGCACAGCAAAAGAAACTATCAAAAAAGTGTGAAAAGACAACCTGCATAATGTTTAAAATTTTTTTTGCCAACAGAGGAATTTATCTATTTTATCAATAATATGCAAAATACATAAAAGCCTAAAAATCTGAATCCTCTAAATAAAAAAATAATAAGCAAATGAAATAAATCATTTACAGAAGGAGTATACAGGATTAGTGAGTGGATGACAAAGTGCCCAACCTCACTGGTTATTAAAGAAATGCAAATTAACACATAACTGAGATTCCTTCTTACCCTAAGAAGGTGACCATCATCACAAAATGGAATAACACATGCTGATAAGGCTGGCAGGAATAAAGGACACTTTTATAATGCTGGGGGAATGTAAACTGGTACAACCAGTGTGGAAATTACTATGAAGATTCTTCAAACAACTAAAATGAGACATTCTATTTGATCCATCTATTCCCTTAATAAGTATCTTGCCAAAAAAGTTAAAGACATCATATTACAGAAATACAAACATATTCATATTTATAGTAATGTGGTTTACAATAGCTAAATCTTGGAAGCAGTTTATATGTCCACGAACAGATGGATGGATAAAGAAAATCTGGTATTTATACACAATGCAGTATGATTCTGATACAAAGAAAGATAAATTTGAGTCACTTGTAGGAAAACAGATATATCTTTAGGGCCATAACAAATTAAATAAATCAGATACACAAGGTTAAATAAGGCATGGATTATTTTACATAAGAAACTCAAAAAGAAAGAGAAAAAAGATAGAAGTAGCGAGATTGATCTTTCTCAAACAAGAAGGAAATCAAGAGAAGGAAGGGATTGAAGGGAAAGTGAATGTAAAACATGACTTAAAATGTAGTATGCACATGTACCACTCCACACAGGAATGTAAACATTATGTGCTACAAACATGTAGTAATGAAAAAGTAATTACGGCCATGTATGTGTACTTACAGTGTAAGGGCCGACGCCGCAGGGAAAGAGACCCCAAGGACTCAGCTCGTAGTGAGGAGTAAAAAGTTTATTTCCATGCGCATGGGGTCCCCCAGGCAAATGAGTGCGGAGGGCCCCGAGGGGAATTTGTGCAGGGTTTTTAAGGGCACAAGCGGGAAGCAAGCAGGTTTACAGAAGCAGATCGCATTGGTTAATTTTGAACGGCGCAGGACTTGGCAGATGCTGATTCGAGGGGTCTGGGGCTGAGTAACCATGGAGACCGAGGGTCCTGGTCTGATCTCAGAGTGCCAGGTACAACTCGGTCTCGTTTGAACAGCACATTCCTTTACTTATCTTTATCTTTACAGAGGACAGAACATCTTGTGGTTAATGACTAGCAGATGCATTCCTTCCTGTCCTGCTCTGATTACCTCAGGGGGGAGGTTAGGGAGTGAAACATTCTTTATTGCTCTGTTCTATGACTCGGGGGGTTACAGCTGGGGAGTCGATTCTCTCAATAGTTGTATATAATTGTTCAAGTTGTACCACAGTATGAATTTAAGAAACCATTACTACAATCGTACCACAAACTTCATCTTCACCCAATCCAACCGCCTTTTGCTATTCTTTGCTGCTTCATTGTTCCCTTACCCAATGTCTGCACAAATAGTAAACTGTTTTCTAACACTGTAGTTTCATATTTTGGAAAACATCACAAAAATTAAAACATCATATATGTTACCATTCAAGACTTTCACTCAGTTTCATACTGCTGAGGTTCAACGTGCTCCTATTGCATATTAGTAGGTCAGTCGTTAGGTCTGAGTGAAATTTAATGTCATGTATATTCCTCCATTTGCTTTTCAATTGGAGAGCAACTTTTATTTATTCATTTGAACAGTTAGGAATGAAGTTGAATTACTTTTTATGAGGATATAATTTTTTATTTCCCTAGGTAAATATCTAAAATGAAACAACTGGGTCATATTATGTTTCTTCTACTAAACATTTATAAAATAAATACTTAAGTTTTTGTCAGAATGACTATACCTTTTTGAGTTTCCAAAAGTAAAATATGACAGTTCCTGTGACTTCACATTTTTTTAGCACTTAGAAAAAGAAATCCTTCTCCATCTTGCAATGGAGATGTAGTAACAGATCAAGGCTGTTTTTAATTTTTTGTTTCTTAAATGTCAGTGACTTGAATATATTTTTATGTGTTCTTTTCATTTAAACATCATTGTTGTAAAATATCCTTTCATGCCTTTTGCCGATTTTTATATAGTGCTGTTTATTCTTACTATTGGTATTGAAAATTTTTATTCAGTCTGCATAAAATCTTTTTGTCAAATAAATACTTTGCATGTATTTTCTGTCACCCTGTGGCTTGCCTTTGAATCCTCTTATAATAATATTTTCAGAGAGATAATGTTTTTAATTTTAATGTACAATTGAATCAAATTCATCAAATGTTTGTTTTGTGGCATGTATTACAACTGTCTATGTCCAGGTCATGATTTTAAAATATTTCCTTGTAAAATAGGTATAGTTATTTTATATCTTATGTTTACAAATGATAAATTTTAATTTAGTTTTATAAAGTATGTTTTATGTTAGAAGTTCTATATTTGCATTCAAAATTTAATTTACATTTGTAGATCTGTTTCTGAATGATCTATTGTGTTTTATTGAGCTGTGTGTCTGTATCATCACAAGTGAGTGATTTAAAGTTACACACTGATTTTAGACTTTTTTTTTAAATCGGTACCGGGGATCGAACTCACCACCACCTGCTTGCAAAGCTGTGCTTATGCCGCTGAGCTAAATCCCCAGCCCCTACAGACTGATTTTAATAAATTTTAATGAATTTCTTCTGATTTGAAAAAAAATTTATGGTTATTACACTTTCTTTGCCTTTTACTATAATATTTGAGAAGAACTTGCCTCTTAAATTTTCTGGGGTTTTTGGTACCAGAGATGGAACTCATGACCTCATGCTTGCCAAGGAGGTGCTTATGCCACTGAGCTAAATCCCCAGTCATGGATTTTCTTTTTTTGAGTACTTGGGGTTGAATCTATGCTTGTTGAGGTACATACACAGCTCTTTTTATTCCTTTATTTTGATATTGGATCTTACTACATTGCCCAAGTTGAATTTGCTATACTCCTGATTCAGCCTCTTAAGTAGATGAAATTATGGTCATGGCTCATCACTAGTAGCTCAGCTGGAGTTTTAACTGTGCTTATATTTTGAGAGAATTAATACATTTTACCCATGAATTTTCCAATAATTCAAATAGTAGGTAGAGTTTTTCAACCAAATGTTTACTTTGCTGAACACACATATTATACACATATAAGAAATCTACAGACAATGGAACCCATGTTGTTTATACATAATCATATAACAATTTGATAGCACATTTGAGTGCCTAAAAATTCATGGATTTGAGTAGTAATGTAATATACATTCTGTTGGTTAGATGATAACCTTAATAATTTCATAACTGTGTTTCTTAAAATGCTGATCAAGATAATTAAAAGTGAAAGTTTTCAGAAAAAGAAAAGAAAGAAAAGAAAAGAAAAAAAAAAAAAAAAAAGAAAAGAAAACCAGGAGAGAACTAAGATGGCCTGAACAGTTAAACACATGTTCTGTTTTTTCATTAGGAAAACTTTGTCATACTGACTTTTAAATGAATTTTGTTTTACATCTCTCCATTTGAATATGAACAGAACATTGCACATATTAAACAACTTTCTAAAATCAATAAGGACTGTAAAAGAAAATGACAACAACATCAAAAATCCTTTCATTTATCATAACTATCATGTTTTTATTACATTTCATGTTCATGTTTTTATTACAGATTTTATGAAAGCAGAAACTACAAGTTCAAAATGTTCAAACCTCACAAATGAGTAGTCAATGTGAATGTTCACTGAAAGATGTAAAGATGTGTCAATTTTAATGTCACTTTAAAGATGTTCATTGACAATGGGACATTTTTGAAGTACACTGCTTAATTGGCTGTGTGAAGAGTGGTCACAGTATGAAACTGTTCAGTCTCTATGAAGATAAATGAGATGGCTAATTTTTTAGACTGCTGTGAGGCAGAGAAAGTTTAAATTTACCTCTTAAGAATGAACAGAACAATTCACTTTTAGAAAAAAAGATTTCCTTTTTAAATAACTTGAGTAACTTTAATCTCGTTTGTTCATTTTCATGTATTTTGTTGTTTAAAGTCACTTCTTATTTTTTTTTTATTTAAAGAAAAGGAAACGAAAAAAAAATACATGGAGATTAAAAAAAAGGGTAGAAATAATACTAAATTACAGACAAACAAAAGGTAAGAAATTGCCAGTTGATAAGTTACAAATTGTCATCTTCGAAATGGCTGTTCAGGTTATAGAATTAAAGTATTTAGAATGACATTCAAAAAAGTGACCCTACAAACCATTCTGCTCTATGGCCGAACAAAAGCTCCGTAATATGATTATCAGTCCCACCTATTTGTTTTACATCTCTAAGAGGATAAGGTTAACCATATCAAAACAGAACAGAACATTAAAAAAAAAATAAAAAACAATTTAAAGAAATACAGATTTCAAAGCAAGTCCACTGGAGATCTACCTTATCTAACTGTCTCTAGCTTCTTACAAAGAGTTGTCCCTAACTTCACCCACTTTCTATACTTATTGCATATTATAGAACTAATCAAATCATTACAGGATGATGGAGTCTTTTTAGGTCCTCAAGTTCCAAATTAGGGAAGACATTACCAGCTACCATCGCATCTCTCATTCTCTTTGTGATAGCCGTCCCCATCTCTGCATATGCTGAAGTTGAGCTGAAGAAACCAGTCCAGAGTCATTTTAATCAGCAAGCAATAGATTGCTAGAATTTATATTATAATGCTACAAAATAAGCCTTGGGTTTTTCAGTTCTCTTCCTCAGAGTATTTGTTCCTATCCTCTCTGTATTATAGGGAAAACCAAGTCATAACAAGACAGCGAAACAATTTCCTAGATAAACATGCAATGGATAAGACTTATAGAACTATAATATAAATGATCTTCCGTAGCTACTATGTTTTCTCTTGTTATTTTCAATAGATTTGTCGACAACACTTGCTTATTATAGTTAAATATACTATCACCTATTTTTATAAAAACTTATCTTTGACTGCATTGTAGTATTTGAGAGCTGTTACTGATTCATACCAGTATGGATATCCTTTACATCTTGTCATGCTCAGAGTAGTTTCCTCTACTTTTAGGGTTGATTCTAAGACTCATACCGATTTCAAATAGGATCAGTCAAGGCCAACCAATAGTCTTATGATTCAGATACAATTAAGATCAGTCATAGTAAGACAATGTAAGTAATACAGGATTTCAGCCTAAGTCAATAGGAAAGTAAGGATAGTTACCATGGTGTAACCTGCTATTTTTGGTTCTAGAGGTCTGTGTCCTCAAATCTGACATGAGTGGACAGACCAGAACAAATTTAATTCAATCTAAATATGGCACTAGGACTACTGTGTCTTTTAAATCGTTATACACCATTAGCAATGACCTCTGATTTTTTTTTTTTTAAATATAGTTTCAGAGCTGTCTCTACTAAAGACTAGCTTACCGTCTCTGCCTTATGTCTGCTACTCCACTTTTCTGCTATAATTTGTCCACCTTATTCCCTCATTCCATGGTCTGCCCCGTTCACTGAGGCCTCTCTGCCACTGTAGCTGTAATCCTGATATCTCTTCCTCTCTTTCTCTGTAATGTCCTTCAGCGCTCTCTGTAGGGTTGGATTGGTGGCCACGAACTCCCACAGTTCCTCCTTGTCTTGAAAGTATCTTATTTCTTCATTAATTTTTAGAGAGAGTTTTGACAGATATATGAACTTAGGTTGCATATTTTTTTCCTTCAGGACTTGGAATATTTCTCCCCACTCCCTTCTTGACTTAAGAGTTTGTGTTGATAAGTCTGCTGTTATTTTGATAGATTTCCCGTTATAGGTAACCTGCATCTTTTCTCTGGCTGCTTTTAATATTCTGTTTTTTTGGTGGATTTCTGGGATCTCGATTATTATATGCCTAGGCGTAGATCTGTTTTGGTTGTAGGTAGCTGGCGTTCTGTATTCTTCTTTTATGTGGATATCATTTCTTTTTGCTATACGTGGGAAATTTTGCTTTAATATCTCTGTGAATATTTTTTGTATTTCATTTTTGGATGTTCCTGCTTCCTCACTCACATTCTTTATTCTTAGGTTATGTATCTTTTTATCATCTTCCAGTTTTAGAATTGCTTCTTTCTGGTTCCTTGTTATTTTTAAGAGGCTTTTTCTTTCACGTTCATAAGCCCTAAATCTCTCTTCAAGTTTCAGAAGGTTGTCTTTAGTTTCTGTCAAGGCATTTTGCCAATATTCAATGGAGTTTTTAGTTTCCTGATATTCTCTTTGGATCTGTTTCATGTATTCTAAGTTATGCTTAAATTCTTCTTCAGATGCTTCTCTTTCTTTTCTGATTTCCTCAGTTCTTCCATCTGTGTTCTCTTGGGCGGGGCTTGTCATTTCTTTAATTAATCTCTTTATATCTTGCCTCACTTGGATCAGGAGTACATCTTTAAATTCCTCTATGAGATCATGTAAGTACTTTTTAATTTCGGCTGATGCTATGTCGAGCAATGGATGGTTACTGTGTTTGTTCTCTTCAGTGTTTAGTTCTCTTGGGTTTAATTTCTCCTGTTGAACAGCTGGAGATTTTTTTTTAATTTTTATCTCTTGTCATGTTTCTGGTTTCTTTCAGACTGTCCTGGAGTTCTCTGGCCCTCTCCGAATTGCTTAGGGCCTTTCAGAAGCGTGCTGGCTTGAGTTTTTGCTGTCCTCCCCAATTTGCTGTTATCTGGGGTAGGCTGGGATGCAGGGGCGGTACAGTCTAGTCTCTAGCCTCTGTGTCAGTTAGTTCATAAATTAGGCTGTACTTTCTGGTTGTCACTGAGTTGTGACCATTCTGCATCCGCCCATTGGGCCCCAAGCAGAGGCCTGGTCTAGCCCCAGTAGCTCATGCCAGTTCTCCCTGAATCAGAAGCAGCTGAGTAATGGCACAGGATTCTGCCCAGGTCCCAGCCGTTCTCTTCCAAACCTCTCTGTGATAGGAGCACCAGAAAAGCAGATCTGTCCAAAACCAAGATGGCTCCCACTAAGTTCTCCGTGTGGAGCTGAAGCCAGCAAGCAATCAGACTCTGCCAGGACTCAAGATGTCTTCCACCAGCCCTCCCTACAGGGGGACCTGGTGATGTCACCAAGCTGCGGTTTCTGCCGCCAGGCTAATATGTCTGCACCAGACTCTGTGTTATTGATTTCCCCGTGGTGGCGGGCCAGCTGTTTTCTGGCCAAACCCAGCAGCCGCGGGGTTTTCTGTACTCACCAGAGTCTGGTGCAAGTCCCCGCTCTGGGACCGCCGCATACCAAGCCGTCCACTTTTCCCCCCCTCGCGGCTCAGCGCTGACTGGTCAGATTTCTGTGCACCGTTTAGATTCAAAACGCCAGAGCTCTGTACCTCCACTCTGGTGCAGCGGTGCAGAACTGGCTGCCACCTGGAGTCTCAATCTGGGTCTCAGTTTCCCGCAGTCCCCAAAAGCAACTCAGCTTTTCGTGCTGGGTCCACGAGTCTGTTCGTTGATTTAAGGGCACGGGATTTGCAGCCTCCGGTCTCAGCACGACTTTAAATCCTCCAGCTGTACTGTCTTGGTTAATAAGAATCGCTATCGATTTGTCTGGTCCTCTCCATGCTGTCTTTTTTTTTTTTAGCTTTGAGTTTGAATTCTCTGGAGAGACTCTTCGCTCGATCCCCTAGCTCGCCGCCATTTTCTCACTTCTTATTTTGAAGACAAAAACTTCAATGGCAAAATTTAAAAGTTTGGAAGTAGGAACAGTTTCAAGGTTAGTTTATATTCCTAAACACTTTCTATATTTTTTGGAAAATTGGCTAAAACCTATATGGTGTTGAATTATGATAATTTTGCAATACAAATTACACCCTAAGGTGGCAAAATGAGTTTTGAAGAAGTTCTGGATGTTGGATTCTGGATTCCTGCTCTTCCCTGCAGATCCTGCTAACACAGTTCTTTAAGAGATGACTGAAGGGATCAAGTGTGAAGCCAAAATGTGTTTGGCTTCTCCTCATGGGATTGTTGCGAGTCAGTTATAACTTTTCATCGACTTCTGGCTTCTGGCCAGGCAATCGTGTACAAATAAATGAATGCATTCAGAATCCGTTCCATGTTCTGTATGTGGTAATAACTGCTCTCATTACTCCTTGAAGTCTAGGAATATTAACTGTATATATTTGGATAATTACAGTACTTGTTAGGGTTTTAACTGCCCAAATCTGATAGGTGTCTCTTTATTACTCTTCCCCAATTTATACCAATTTAAGGGCTTTATCCTTTTCTGCTGGGATCCTGACTAATAAAATCATTTTAAAATAGCATGAAAAATTTAATAAACACAAAAGCACCCATGCAACCTACAGGAAAACGATGATATATAGTGATAAGGCAAATAACATAAGCACAACAGGGAGGCGGCCAAGGACCAGGGCAGCTAATACACCACTGCAGTGCTCTAACATTTTCCTTCTTTGCTGCTTCCACCCAATGGCAATTTTGGAGATGGTACTACTGCAAGTTATTAGGTTGAACACTATGCAATTATTCTGATAGTTAAGGAAATTAATTTCGTGAAACTTAAACTAACAGTTTGAAATTACATTAAATTCAGTAATTCATTTTTCCATTTATTTCAACAAATGCAACATTTCTACTGTAATTTTTTATTTTACATATAAAAATGCCAAAAACATATTTTGAAAACAAAATGGTGATTTTTATGCATCATTTATTCTCTGAGTTTAGTTACATAGTTATACTCCGGCAGAAGTTATTACTGCCTAATGTCAGGTCCAGCTGAGTGATAATCATTTAATGTTTAAGTCGTTGTTTGAGAAAAGTTACAAGATTTGGAGAAACATTATTTTTTATGTGTAACCTTTTGTTATTCATCACACTAATCTAAAGGAAAGTTCATTTTATTTAGCTATAATGCCTGGCTGAGTGGTTCCCAGGCAGAGACAGCATACGTAAGGACCTGGGGAGCAGACAGCTGTTCACTTCTCGTGGGTATCAGGAACAGAGAAGAGGAGAACCTTAGAGGAAACTGTACTTTTTCAGGCCACATGCCAAATGATGCCATCCAACCACATCCCACCTCCTACGGGCACACTCAGTGGCTGACCTCAATAGTAGACTAATCCACTAGGTGTAGCACCTCCATTATCCTATCTCCTTCTCTAAGCCCTACATTGAAGTTCCTTGGATAATATTTGATATTGATAGAGTGAAATTTTTTTGAGTCACATCATGTTAGTTTGTCTATATGACTCATTATGCTGTAAATATCAAGGGTTTGTTTAGCAATTAGTTTAAACAGTAATGTGTTTTAAACACCTATAATGAGTGAGGCACTGTTTTAAGCTTGAGAATATAGAAAAATAAACTTCTTCCCCTCACTGAGCTGGTAGAATAATGACAGAGATGTTAACAATTAAGTAAATAATATATTTCCATATTACAAGAAGCCCAAAGCAGACAAAGGGTGGAGAATAACATGAAAGAGACTGCTCTTGTGATGGTTTGGTTCAAGCTTGAGTTTCAGGGGCAAATACAAAATTAAATTCATGTTAGCAACGTGTCTAAAATAGCTAAATTAAGCAACACTATAAAAGAGAGAAAATTTCTTTTAAATAAGGATAAAACATCACATTTTATTTATTTCTTTATGTTAGTGTATTGATACACTCTTTTTGTGTCAATATAAAAGCTGTGCAAGGTGTCATAAAAGGGGAAACATGAAAGATATTTGACAGAGACAGAAAAGAAAGAAGATAAAATATGAACATATAAAATGCATAGTTTTTATTTTAGCTTTGTCTTAAACTTACCTGCTGCCTTCTGACATGCAGAAGTTTAGTTTCTCTCGCATTTCTCATCCTTTTCGGTGACCCTTACATCTCCTTTTTCTTCTTCCACTTTCCTATGAATATATTGTAAAGTTGTGTCAATGATTGTATTACATTTCATATCCTATACCCCTTTAATGGATCATTTTAGCATGTGTTTATGTTCTGTCGTGTGTTAAAGGACTGGAAATCATTATTTGTATCTGATTAATTTCTTCTTTGAGCACCTAAGAAATTATCTAATTTTTGATAAAATAATTGATGAAGAATGAATACCCAAGATCTAACACATAAGTGTTCAGAGTGGGATATGAATTTTCATCCTGTTTTTTTTTTCCACATGCTTTATTTTCCAACCAAATGCAGACCACTTTGAAAAATTATTTGTTGTTTATGCTAAAGATCTTAAATATTAATTTGCTGAATTTGGCAGCCTTATAATTAATTGTGACATTTTATTAATATATTTCCACAGGTTAATATATAGATAAAAATAAATCATAGCTAGGAAAAAAAGTGCTATGTGAGGAAGACAATGTTCGAATACAGTCAAAGAAGTGCACAGGAGTGCTGACTGAGGTCAGGGAAGTCCGAAAGAGGAGAACAGCTGCAAAATCCTGGAGGGCATCAAAGTGTGCATCTGTTTATTCCAGGTGCTGCAAACTATTGACCCTTATGTTCACAGTCCATAATTATTACATTCGAAGAAATTTATTAACTTTTATTAGTTTGTATTTGTGCATTGTCTTAATAATAATAATTTAATGAGAATAATTTAGTGGAGAAGAAGTTGACTCAGACTTTTATCTTTAGATATGCTCACTTCATATTATGGGTGTTTGTGATATTAAACTGGAAGGATTTTCAGACTTCAGCACAAGAAACCCTGTTTTAAGATTTTATATAAAGCTCATATTTTTCTGTAGTTCTTATCATAATCACAAAGCACTGGGTTTAAAATTAGAGCCACACTTTTTTCTGTCCTAGGGCACTTATTTAAAGCAATAAATTTTTATGCTATCTTTCAAAACTGTATGAAAGCTCAAAATATTTAACATTGCTGTAGCCTGTTAGGAGTTAGCTAGCAAGACTGTCAATCAGTAGTGACAATTCCCAATTTTCTTTTTATCAAGTGGAACAACAAAGATTGCAGACATCTGTTTGAGATAAAATAAGTGAATTTCCATGTTTCCTTGGTTCTCTTTTTAAGTGAAAGCTTCATTACACATGAAAGATAATTTACGAGACCAAAGTCATCTTAGTAGGTATGATTTGACAAAAAATCAAAATAGAGAATTTCTAATTTATGCATGCTTGCATTTTGTAAATCCAGCTATGTATTACTTTGAACAAGCGTAATATAAAAACCTAACATGTCTTAATAAACTCTTGCAGAAGGCATGACAGGGATTGTAGTGTGTTGGAATATACATACTGACCAGATTGCCTTTCTAGCAGCCAACTAGAGTTTATAATAATGATAGTCAGATATTAATTAGTTTTAGAATTACCAATTTTGTTTTTGGTTCTTATCCTAGACAATCTTAAGTTTCACTTGTTGCCTTCAGATATTTTTTTCAGTGCTCAGATGTTTGGACATGACAGACATGGTACCACATTTCTCGAAAGCATTATTGTCACAGTTTAGTCTAAGATATGTAAAATACACTCTGCATCATGACCTGGGTGGGAGAAGATCCTCCTGATTTCAATGTTTTCTTACAAATAGGATTTAGAACATACTGTTGTAAAAGTATGTTGACTAAAAACGTAAGTATATATTTTGGCTGTTTGATGTGGAAAAAATACTGAAAATTATCAAGTTTATAAGCATAGAATTTGTTGAGATTTGCTATTTGACATTGTTCCTTGATCAATATTTTCAAGTAAAAACTGAAGTGAGAATCACTGCAATGAAATAATGTAGAACAGAGAATAAGGAGTAAGAGAAAGTGGCTTCACCTACAAAGTAAAAGCTGAGCAAAATAACAATTCTGATTTAAAATGTCAAGATGATTTAATTCTGTCTTCATCATTCTCATTTTCTTTTTTTTTTTTTTTATTTTGTTTTTTGTCTTTTTCATTTTTATTGGTACCAGGGATCGAACTCACGACTGCCTGCTTGCAAGGCAAGCACTTATGCCGCTGAGCTAAACCCCCAGCCCCCATCATTCTCATTTTCAATGAACTGCTTCAGTTCATTGTACTAGTGCATGTAAATGGGTGGCAGGTTTACACCAATACATCTTTCTCAGGCGTAGATATGACACCAGTAATTCAAAACCAGAGTATCAATCCCAATTCAGACTTTCCAGAAATGAAGTATTTATTCACCAAGCTTTAGTGAAGTGTCTATATTTGGATAATATCCATCTACCCATACATATGTACATATATTCATAAAGTTAAGGAAGACATTGCTGTCAGTACATTGATAGGAGTCTGATAGATTTCAATCAATGAGGGGATTGAACAGAAACATAAGCATCTCTACTAAAGGTTGTCTTTCATTTGCAAAGTCTGTATCATTGATTTTCTCTTCCCTCCCTGACTCTATCTTTGTATCTCTCTCTGTCTCTCTCTCAAGCACACACATGCACACACACACACACACACACACACACACACACACACACAACCTCCTTCTTTCAAAATCCAGCTACTCATTTAATATCTACAAGTTAGTTTCTTTACTAAAGGGAAATACATTAAAGTTCTATGTTAAATTTTATTACTAGTTATCATGTCTCAAGGCACATTTCCAGAAGTCTATAAGAATATGATTTTTAACCTATTTCAAAGAAATTTTGGACAATATAACAAAGCTAAAACTGCTTGTCCAAATTCAAGTAATTCTCCAGTCAAATATTTATTATTCAGAAAAGAATACGAAAGAACATAGACAAGTTGTTCAGTGCAATATTATTCTTCAATGGTAGAAACTGGAAACCATCAACTCTGCATTAATAATGGAATGAATGTTTTGTACCATGTTCAGTGGTGAAAGTATATTCCACAATACAAATGAATAAACTTCTGCCACAAATAACTCTAAATTTCATGAGCATAATACCATTGAAAGAAAGGAAACATAAAAAAAGGACATAAATTTTATAAATTTATATATAATCTAAAAGAAGGAACACAGTTTAAGTCTTTAAAATGAGGAGGAAGGAGGAACCAGGAACTGACAGAGGCAGCAAGAGGGTTCTGAGCCTACTTTGCCTCAATTATGTGGAACAACCAGAAGAGCAGCCCAAACATGCAGGCCACTTTCGTTGCCCTCAACTTTTAACTGTTTAGCTGTAATAGTAGCAACAACAACAACAAAAATACCTTTGGTTTCTTTCCCCTGGCAAAGTATGAAGAAATGCATAACTTTTCAGTAAATATTCAATATTCAGATAAAAGTTAAAAAATGAAAACGAGAGTAATCAGATATTATACACTGGATATTTTAAATAACTTTCTAAAATTATGTTTTATAGCAATCCTATAAATCTAATACTTCATATCTCAATATTGATGGGTGAGTGGTGCTAAGTCAAAATCCAAGAAAAATCAAATCCTTTATATAAAGTGGAATTTTCTGTATACCATACTCATACATATTATGTCAATAATCTCTTTAATATGTCTAAAAACGAATAACACTGTAAATGCTACTTATGTAGTTATCATATCATCAATGACAAAAAGAAAATACAAGTATTTGTAGGTTAAAAATTAGGATATTTTGAAAGTAAATTATACACCGCTTTTATTTTTCTTGATTTTAAAAGTCTAAGTGATACATTAAATTAACAAGTCACTTTGTGTGAGAAAATAGTATCATTTCTATTACTTTATAAAAAGAAAGGTTGTACGAATAGAAGAGTTTGGACATTATGATGATTGGAGTGCATTGTCAGATAAAAGTTCCAGCAAATGTAGAAAGCCCATAAGCAAAAATTCCTCGAACTACCTTCAATGAGAGATGAAGTGAAAAGAAGATGTTTGAAAATACATAAGAATATTGATTATATACTCTCCAAGGGAAATAATTTACAACAGAAAATTAAGGCATTGCACAGATTTAAGACATTTTCCAGAGGGAATAATAATGGTCAGAGTCAGTTCGATCCCAAACTCTGTCCCCCCAGAAATTGAGCATTCCACTTAATATTTATTAATTAATTTATTAATTCTTAATATTAATGATTAGGTATCACTAAATAAATGAAAATAAAAAGATTTAAGTTCTAACATGTTTAATTAAAATACAAAAAACTCATCTGATTTATAACAGTCTCATCAATTGAACACCAAATTCAAAAGTAAAGTTTCATAATATATAACTGGTTAAAAATATAAAGTTATGAAATGAAAGAAAATACATTATTTTTAGGAGTTTAACTCATAGATTTAGATAGAGTAGTTCTGCTGATTTATTTCAATTCCCATGCTCTCAATATTATGGGAGAGATATAAGGGAGTGAAACTCCTGACCTACGACATGTCTAGTATGAGTCCGTGTTCTCTAAAATCAAAGAATTAATTTTAGAACAATGCAAGTTAGAGAAGAAGAGATTTATTTAGAGAAAAAAAAAAAAAAAAAACCTTCTGAGAGACGGAATGGGTACCAAGTGGGCTGCCAAAAACTCGGTATTTTCTAGGGACTTTTACAGAGTAAAATCATGAGGGGAGATAGATCCAAGGTGGGGAGTACTGGTTTTCTGCTTGAAATCTATAACATTCTATGTTGTTTTGTCATATTTTCCCACCCTACCATTGCTTCTTAGGAATATCTGACTTTGACTATTTGATCAGTAAATGAATACAATCTCTTTTTTTACTCTTGGCTGACATTCATGTTCCTTTTCTTTCTTTCCTCTTGTTATTTCCTTTCACATAACAGATTGTCTCTTTTTCCTCTTTTTGTTTCTATACCATACTATTTTTACTGTCTATTTTTTCTTTTTCTAATCCTATATTTTTCTAGTTCTTTTCTCTAACCTAGATAATATTTGGAGTACTCTGATTATCAGTCTTTTTTTTTTTTTAAATCAGTACTGGGAATCGAACTCGTGACCATGCGGTTGCAAGGCAGGTGCTTATGCCACAGAGCTAAACCCCCAGTCCCTTGATTATCAGTCTTACTTTAATGTGGTTTAATTTAGCATACCATTTGTTTTGTCTTATCATGAATTAGTGGAATTGTAAAGATTATTTTCACTCAATATTTTAACCATCAGATACTAGTTTTTCAAGTTTTGTTGGTACTATTATCTATCTTAACTTTGAGCAGTACTCATGACTGAACCTAGCTCACAAAATGAAGAGTAGAAACTGTCATATGACACATATTCAAAACTCACAAAGAGAAAGCCACTTAATCATACACAACAGTGGAGAAAATATCCTCCCTATGTATTTTACAAACTTCAATAAAGAAATACAACTCAAGTGAGAAAATAAGGCAACAAGATGTCTTCAAAAATACATTATTTCCAAAACGCAATCCCATTGGTACCAAAATGAAGTCTTAACAAATATTTTATTTTAAAACCTCAAAGTTAAAATAATAAAAAAGATCAAAGAAAAGACAAGAAGCTGAATAAATCAATCACTGGAATGGCCTTTGGGGTCAATGAAGATTCAAACAAATAGCTTATTGAGCCCAAGGAAGAAAATTAAGTACCACTTTAGTAAAGAGATATGAGTTCTAAAAGAAAACTAAGCAGAGATCCTGGTCACAAAAAGTTCAATAATAAAATAAGAAATTCAACTGAAAGTCTAGACAGAAGACTAGCTCAGTCAGAAGATAGCATATTAGAAACTGAAAATAAGATAAAAGTGCCAGGATACTCAGAAAAAAAATTAAAGGAGGAATGAGCTACAATAAACAGATTATGCAAGAGTCCATCAATATACTAAAAGGAAATAATGTACAACTTATTGGCCCTAAAGAATGCATCAAAAAACAGAATAATGACTTAAAAGGTCTATTCACTAAATTTGTGCTAGAAAATTTCTCCAAATTTGGGAATGTTATGGATGCTTAGATAAAGGAGGCATTTATAATCCTAACTAGGAATGACAGAAGAGAACCTTCCATGGTATATCACAATTGCAATGCCATCAATTGTGAGTGACAAATAAAAAATTGTAATAAGATCTGTTTGAATAAAGAACCATCACTTGCAAGAGTAAAGTAGAAAAAACAAATTTCTTAACAGAACCCATAATGATCAAAATACATTAGAATGACATCTTCTAATCCTTGAAAGAAGATAACTTCCAAACAGATACTACACCCTGAAGATCTGTTCTTCAATTGTAAATAGAAATATTCGTTATTTCCATGCAGACTTAAAGATTTTCTACAATAAGTATAACTAGAAACATTCATAACCATCAAGACACCATTGTAGAAAATACACATGGGAATGCTAAACATAGTTGAATAAATTTTTAGAAATGCCTATAAAACAAAAGATAAGCAAAAAGTTATGGGGTAAGGAGATTAATTAATAAACAACAGAAAGAAATCAAATACCAGAAAAATATCACAGTGTAAAAATTTGTACATAGTTTTCAGTAATAATTCTTAGTGTAAATGATTTTTATTTTTATTTAAAAAATACACATTGCAGGTTGGATCAAAATATTAGACATATTTGTTCAAGATCCATGTTTACAAGAAATTCATTTCATCAGCAGAAAAATTCATAGACTTAAAATGAAAGGATAAAAAATGAGACTTCAAACAAAGTAAGAGTTGGAGTAAGCTTCCAGAAATTAAGCCAGAGTAACTGTACTCATACCCAACAAGTAGACTTCAAATCAAAACTCTTCAGATACATTTAATAAAATAAGAATGAAGAAGAGATAACAACTATAAATATACATGTACCAAATGCTGTGCCCTCAGTTTCATAAATTAATCACTATTTAATCCAAAATGATAGGCCCCAATCTAATCACAATGAGTATTTTAACATCCTGATATAACAAATAAATAGGTCATTTAGATAAAACATTTTAAAAAATCAGGATTAAAGCACATTCTGGGTCATCTATATAATCAATATCTGCAAAGTGTTTCACTCAATATCAGCAGAACATAATTTCTTTTCAGCACCTCAGAAAATTTCAAAATAGACCATTTTTAGGTCCTAAAACAAGCCTCAGTAATCAGAAAATAATTGAAATAATTTTCCGTCCTCTGTCAGATCATAATGAAATGAAAGTAGAAATCATCAGGAAATTTCTCCACAGTAATTACACGAACACATTGAAAATTCACTCTGAGTGATCCATGAGGAACTGAAGAAATTTAAAATTTTCCAGAATCGAATGATATTGCAAACATCATGTATCAGAAACTGTGGGCCACAGTGCAAATAGTTCTAAGAAGAACTTTTATAGCTGTGGTTTTCCTCTTTAGAGAAAGAAAGTGAACTCAAGTAAATCACTTAATGATACACTTCACAATCTAATAAAAACACAAACAAATTAAACTCCATACCAGTAGAAAGGTAGAAACAATAAAGATCAAAATGGAAGCTAATGAGTTGAAATTAAAGAAATAAAAAAGATCAGTTAATCAAGTTGATTCATTGAAAAGATAAGAAAAACAAGCCTTTAGCCAAATCACCAAAAGAAGCAAAGAATGGTTGAATTCACTAATGATAAATGAAAATGATAAAATTATAGCAGATGTTGATGACATTTAAATTCAGAGTTTTATGGGAAATTATATTCAAAATGTATATGCTAAGACATTGAGGAATCTGTAAGAAATAGATTATTTCCTAGTCACATATTATGGAAGACAACTCCAGTGATTCCCTTTGAATCCAAAACAATTGCTGTGACTTTGATTACTTGGGGACTTGTTTCCTTGTATTTATAGGTAACAAGCTGGCTAGGGTATTTCCTTCTCTCTTCAATTGACTCTGAGCATTGCAAATAAGGCTAGCAGAGCTGCTAACATGCATTATCTATAGCCAAAAGACAGTCGTATTTCCTCGCATTGTCTCCACAGTACAGGATTGAGCACTCAGATGTTAGAGCAAATAGCTCGGGAATGTCAACTGGGTTCTAGTCTCAAAATAAGAGGCTATGACTCCCCATGGCACAAGAGTTTGTATATTAGAAACTGAAGCAATAGCCCCCCAAAACAATTCCATTGCTACCTTAATTGGGTTATGTAAATTGATTCTTTTGCATATCTTTATCTTTGCAAATTACAGACATGCTATTCTTGCACCTGGCCAGCCAGCTCAAGTTACTCAGTAATCCCCATCATCTTCATTATCACTCATCCCTGAGCCTCCTTTCTTCACAAGATAATAAATGCTGGGAGAGGCCTAGGATCCAGGCCTTTATCTGCCCTCACAGGGATTGGATTTAGGACCCCTTGGCTGCCCTTAACTTGGAACATGTCTTGGTGTCTTTACTTTAGCCGTGGTTGGATTGGTAGTGATGGTAGATTGGAATTAATTTGCTAGAATTCCAAATAACATCTCAATGGAATTACAAATATAACTTTTTGGACTGTGAGGAAAACTAGAAAGAGGATTACAATACTTGGATGATTGAACTCGATATTTGGGTTTACAATGGCATATGACCTAAATTAATTGAACAAATAAGATATAAATTATAAAATATCAATCAAAACCAATGTGAATGAAAGAATAATAAAAACTCTATGCTAGGAAAAGCACAGGACCAGCTGGATTTACAGCTTAATTCTATCAGATCTTTAGAAAATTATTATCATTATCTTGATAAACATAGGTACAAAAATAATACGAATCTTGCCAAGAGAATTCAAGATAACATTAAGAGTATCATACATCATGAATGTAAGGATGGTTCTATGAATGGAAGGATGGTTCAAAATAATAATAATTATGACAACATATAAATAAAATAATATATGAAAATCTCCAGCTCATCTCAATAATACTGAAAAATCTTTAAAATAGAATAATATATCTTCCTTTATATAATTATTAAGAAGTTTGCCTCTAAGTGATAATAGTCTTATATGACAATACTGGAATAATCTCTATACGAAATTCGATGCTGTATCTGAATCCATAGTAAGAAAAATTACATGGTATGAGCACAAAAATAAAGATGGACCCAAATGAAATAGAATAAAAGACACAAAAATAAACACGAGCTCCTACACTGAGTTGATTTTTGACAAAAGTGTCCATAAATGTATGCTGAAAAGGAATTCCCTTTTACAAACCATTCTATGCTCAAGAGATCAATGTGCACAAAACCAAAACTTCTGTACTAAAATATACCGAATAAAAGTGAATCAACAGCATAGATATAAAATGAGAAAGACTGAAACTGCTAAAAGTTGGTATAGAGGAAACAATATTGTAGGTTCGGACAAAGACTTCCTGTGCCAGATTTTAAAAGCATCAGCTAATGAAACCATATCACATTAAAAGTTTCTACATGGAGAGGAAACAAGAGAGTAAAAAAACCTCCCTGAATGGATGGAAATCTTGGTTAATTAATCTACCAATTGAGGACTAATATCTAGGATTCAGAAATCTAAAAAACGTTTAAAAATTAACCTAAAAATGTGGACAAATGAACTGCATATACTTCTCAAAGAAGATAAATAGACAAAAATATGCTAAAATAGATCATCATCCTTCACAGATTAATGTCAGATAATATTATAAAAACTTCATCTCACTTCAGACAGGACTAGCAACATCAAGAATAATCAAACAATGAACTGTTGCCAGAATGTGGGGCAATGAGAACCCGCAAATATAGTCGGTGTGATGTAAGAAAGGGAGTGAGAGGCAATGGTATTGAATGGATTAAGTTACATTAAATGCGTATATCAAATTCCCAAACTAAATGGCATCCTCATGTAATACTAACACTCTTAAAAAATATAATTTACAGCAAAAATGAAATGAACAATGATGGCAAGATGGAAATTTTTATTAAGATATCAATATAGTATATATTTAAAACAGCAATAATGCTGAACCCAGTGAACCATGCTATAATTCCAGCTATTTCAGAAGTTGAGGTTGGAAGATTACAAGTTCAAGGCCAGCCTAGGCTGGCTTAGTGAGTTCTTGTATCAAAAAGAAATTTTAAAAAGTGAAATGTGCCAGAAATGTATGTCAGAGGTAGAGGGCCCCTGCATTCAATCCCAGTAGTTCTAAACAAAGATGATTTTCTGAGTAAAATTATACTTATATCTCAATGAAGTGAGACACAGACATAAGAATGAGGAATACACAAAGATTTAAATGGGTAAATTGTTGAAAGAATGTGATTTAATAGTTCTTTTTTTGATTTCTTTCAACTTTGCTCTGATCATTTGTCAAGGTACTAAAATCCTCAATATGTATTGAAAGCTTACTGTTTGTACCCTGAAACTGAACTGGGAATGGCTTTCAAGTAAAAAACAGTGAAGACCCTGGAAGAGTTCTCAGCTTGAAACAGCAGAGTCAAGTAATCCTAGAGAAATGTGCCTAACTAATGTCCCATCTGCCATCATGTGTGTCATTGCGGAATATATTGTTTAACACTTACTTCAAACTTAATGTTTGAGCACTAATAAACAACATATATGATTTAAATTTGTAAATATTTAAATATTGGTCAAAGATTATTTCAAATTATTATCTAAATGATGTGAAAAGTACAAAGATTTGTAAGACATGACCCTTCTTCCCAGAGTATAATAGATTGGCTCTACTTCTTAAGTAAATGGTGGCACTATACTTAATTAACTAATTATAATTCCTGCAATAGAATTACAAGTTATAATAAGACTACATATGACACAAACAAATTTTCATTAAGAAATACTTTCAATAGATAATATTCTTGTTTTTTTTTTCTACTTTTATTGTTAATGATGTCAAATATCTGTAGAAATAAATTATTGTGTTTTAAAATAAAATTAGGTGCCAAAGAATAATGTGAAAGAGAACCTTCCTTAAATTTAAGAGTATGATTTTGGTCATGTAATTCAATCTTTCTCTCTTTCATAAATCTCAAAGTTATATTGAGAAAAATGTTCAAGCAAATGATGTGTCTAATTTAACATTAAAATGCTTTAATGCCATAGTATTACTCTATTATATATATATATATAATCCACTTGGCATTCACAATTTTTGTCTGCATTTCTCACATACACAAGAAAGACTTTTTGACTCATTTTCCCCTTTTAATATCAACCAATGAAAACATGTTAACAAAGCATACAATATGAGGTTTTTTTAAACTTCTGATAACAGAAAAAGACTAAATAAAACAAGAAGAAATCTATTCTTTTTTCCAAAAATGAAGAAAGTAACATAGTGTTTGGCATAATTTAAAAAATGTATTTTCCTTCAGGTATTATTTTCATGAGGTAGAACCTTAGATGCCTATGATTCAGAGATGGTGCCATAATCTTTGTGAGTTTGACATTAAAATTCAATGACATTGGGAAAGCATACTGAATACTTCATCTACCTCTGTATGTGGTTTAGGACCTGACAGTTGACATGTTTGTAATTACTAGTTTTACAAAAGACAGAAATATCTCATTTTGAATTTGTAGACTTAATACTTTACCAAAATAAAAGCTGATAAATTATACATGACAAACTATTTCTAAGATTACTTTCTGACACATGGCAATTAGCATGGAACTGCCACTACTTATATAATCTTAAGTCAATACCAATAATATAGTGACATGAAGGAGTAATGGTGTACCCAATATTAACTCTCCTACCATATGTGGAAGCTCTGCACATCACTGAAGTTTCTGTAATACATGATTATCTGGCATGCAAAGTCAATCTATGTGTCAATATGTAAGTTTAATACAATATGCACACCTATTTAAATTTCGTGTGTTTATGTTTATATATACATATATTTATTTGCATATATATATATATATATATATATATATATATATAGTTGTCTCCTAGCAGTTTTGCTTTATATCTTGCTTCTAGTGGGACATAGGAACACCACACTTGGATGGTTCACAGGTGGTCATATTTTTATATATGATCCAAATTAATTTGCAAGTTTAAAAACTGCCTGCACAGGGCTGGGAACTTAGCTCAGTAGCGTAAGCCTGCCTTGCAAGCACGCGGTTGTGAGTTGATCCCTGGTACAAAAAAAAAAAAAAAAAAAAAAATGCACAGGCTTTGGATTTCAGTTTTTCACAGAAATATTTTTTCTCTTCGTAGAAAATCTAAGAAATAAAAATTTCCTTTTCTTTGAATTATAATTGAGCAAAATGTTTTAGACCAATCTTTGTTGAGAAAATGATGTTCTCACGATTGGTCCTTGGGGAAGATTCTTATTTATACCATTCGTCTTCAGCTGAGATAAGGTCAGGTCTCACAATCTTACAGAAATATGAGAATTCTAGTATCTCTCTGTTACGTTCTATTTTTGGTTCAGTTCAATATTTCTTCTGACAAATACTGGAACTGAAAGACTATGGTGGTTAAAGTAGTGTCAATCTGATTTTCTTTGAGACCATCGGAGGATCACGGGAGCGCTCTGCCCAGTGTCTGGGTGAGTGATGTCATGGAGGTCTGGGCCTGACCCCATCCCTTCTTTGTGGCACTCATCCCTGCCCTGCTTCCGGACTTCCATGGTATTTCTGCCTTAGAGCCAGCTGACTTTGGATCGTATCCTGTGAACCATGAACTAAATGAAACTTTTCTTCCTTAAGATGTTGATATCATGTATTGTGCCTCATTTCTTGTGATTAATACACATGGTAAAAAGTACCCTATTTCATTTACTGTAGATTATATTAGGTAAGTGTTTGGATGATGAGTCCTTTCCTTGCCATTCATTCTTCTTTACAGGTGGTTTGGTTTCACTTACCTTCACTTGAACACATACATTTTAATATTAATTAGATGAGTTTGGTAAAACTGTAATATGAATCTTGACTAAAATCGAATTTTACTCTCTGATTATTTGGGAAAAATAATGACTTATGAACCTTTTTTTTTGGGGGGGGGGGGTTAGCGGGAATCAAACTTAGGACCTCTGTTTTGCCAGGAAGGTGCTATAGCCCAGAATGACTTAATGTCAACATTACATAGAGTGAATGAGCTGATTTTTTTTTTCTTTTTGTTATAGCATATGATTTAGGTGGAAATATAGCACCAATAAGGAAAATTTAGATCAGTAATGTAGCTATCTATATTGATAAACTATTTCAGATTCATGTCACAATGACAATTTGACAAATATTAAGATTCTAAAGACTGAAAAACTAATTTTAAGAAAGAAAGTATAATTGCATTTCTTTGTAGTATTGAGAATGAAATCACAATATATAAAAATCAATAAACTTGATTTATGCTACACAAGACATTATCTACAAAAGAACAATGAAACAGAAAAATAAATTATATAGTTTCAAGAAATTATGTATTTCACCAATCAAAATACTAGAAGACATGGACAAATTGATAACAACTATAAGTAGCAAAGTCAGTCATGAGTGTTCCATGTATGAAGCCTCCACATACTACGTAAACACAGGAATACAAATTAAAATTAAAATCTATAACTTTTCAAATGTCATGTTGTAAAAACCTGAACAATATAACAATTTTCAGTATTGTTGAAAGGGTACAAAGGAACAATTATGAATTTACCATTTAAATGTGTAAAAATGTAGTGCAAGAACTATAGCAATTTGAGAAAGTCTATTAAAGTTAGGATGCAGACACTTCAAATGTACATTTTAAATTTAGAAAATATATCTTAGATTATCTCTAACGCACATGATGAAAAAATCTAAGTGTCTCTGTATTTTAGGTTAGAAAAAGTTTTGAAACTATTTACTTGACACCCCACATATTTTCTTATGTTGCAATTTGTCAGTCACATCTGAATATTATGTAGTTACTTTTGTAATGTCTTTTTTTATCAATGTTTTAAAAATGCAAAACAGAAAAAAGAATAGAAATGACACAGAATTGCAAAACAGTAGGAAATTAAGTGCTAATTAGTATATTTCATATTGTTATAGGAGGGGAAAATATTATATATATATATATATATATATATAATATTTTAATAGATAGCTATACTACTAATCTGTAGTAGTATAGCTAATAGATAGCTATACTACTAATCTGTTAGTTCACCCAAAGGAACAGTTTGTGATTTCATTGTCTGATTGTTTCATTTTTCTTTCTGTGTGTGTGCCTAAATCTTTTTATAAAATGTAATACTGAATTTTTATTGAAGTAAAGCACACTAAATCAAACCAGTTACAAAAATACATGTGTCAAACAAAGAAAACATTTTCAGTTATGCCAACAGCCCAAAATGCTTTCCATTTTCAAAGACAGTTCTTAACGCCATGGGGAAAAATTTCTCAGGATGTTAAAAGTGAAAGAGTGCAAGTTACAGTTGCCATATATGCAGAATGGTCTCAACTATGAAATAACTTTAATATTTACACATTGAAAAAGCCTAGAAGAAAATGCACCAAACATTTCGCTACATTTATCTCTATGCAGTGGAATCTCAAGAGACTTGAAGAAATTCAAGATACTGAATTTTTTTTTTTTTGGAAATTTTCCAATTTTCCAAGAAATAATATTCTCAAGTCAGAAAATTAATGAGAAAATTAAACTCAAGATATAAAACTGCATCATAGCTACTAGTAGATTATTAATTAAGTCCTAAGTAAACTGGCTTTGAGGTGTGGCTACATGGCCTCATTTTTCTCTGCAATAAAAAATAAGCACCAACAAAATTTTATCGCAGACTCAAGACCGCACTGATGCTTGAAGTCCTACATCTAGCTATTTCAGTATTTAATATCTAACCTTCACATATGCAGAAAACACCGCCAATGTGTGCCTAAATCTTGTGACTTGTAATCTCTTTTTTAAGCCATGATTTCTTCCAAGATTTTTGGGCATGACTTGAAGTGAGTTTAAAAAAAAAAAAAAATCTAGATTACTCATGTAAAAACATGGTATGGAAAATCTGAATTCTTTATATTCCATCAAGATATTTTTGAAGCTTCATATATAATAAAGTTAAGTCAGCTTTTATCAATGCATCTTTACACAATTTTTAAGTTTCTAGACATAGTTACAATGTGTGAGTTATTTAAAAAATTATTCACTTGACACAGTACAACTAATTTTAGATTTCATATAATTTTGTAGCTTTTGGTTTAATATTATTTCAACTATAAAGTAAGTAATAATGCTTTCAGATTTTCTAGTTTCTCTTGTCAGACTAGCAGAACTCTCACTATGAGAAAGTTATTGATCTCCCTATAGGACATATTCGAGTGTATTAAATATAGCGTTGGCATAAAAATTCACAGTTGCTATATCAACCATTTCTTTGGGAGGGGGGTCTTTTTTGAGACGGGGTCTCACTATGCAGTTCAGGCTGGCCTTGAGCTCACTTTGTAGGCCAGGCTGGTCTAGAACTCACCATGATCCTCCCACCTCAGCCTCCTAAGTGCTGGGATTGCAGGCATGAGCCACCATGCCCGGCTTATATCAACCATTTCGTAAAGGCCCCGTCTTGTGGGTTGGAAGACATATAAAATTTCTCTAGCATTTATTTGCCTATACAGTATGCCTATATAATAATTATCTTTAATTACTTGAAATTATTTTCACTTGAAATATTTATTTCACATCAATGTTCTTATAGAGATATTCTGATAATGGTGGCTTATTCCAGCTTTTATATTTTTCAAAAGGCCTTAAGATTTCCTCTGTTAAAGAAAGATCTTTTCTTTGGTGGAGAATTTTAACCTACCAATTTTTTACAGCACTTTATATAAATTGCTCCATTTTCAATTATTTTTGAAAGGAAATCTGATGTTACCTTTTCATTTGTTCCCTTGTAAATAATCTTATGTTTTTTTTTCATTCTAGTTTACAAGTTTGAGATGATTATATGTTTATATCTTATTAAGAAAATATAGAGAAAAACATTGCGCTGTTTTCCTAGTTTTCTTTGATGTTAATGTATTACAACATATTGTACGTATAAAATTAATTTATTTCTATATTTTATGTAATACTATAAATGTACTGATCTTATTCAAATTCCCATAGCTTTAACTTCCCAAACTAGTGTGTATGTGGATGTGTGTATGTGCGTGTAAGAAAGAGAGAACACACAGGAATTGTTTATCCTCATGTTTGCTAAGCTTGAGAAGTGATGAGCTTCTTCTGAATCTACAGATTATTTTGGTTGTCGTAGTAAATACAAAAATTATAAACTTGCACAAAAGTATCAATCTTGAAAGATTAATATAATTATTTTAAGTTAAAGTAAAAAAAAAAATTGACATCTACTGTCAAAACTCCCAAAAAACTGTTAAATTCCAGACCAAGGTGACAAAGGCATCAAATATTTTATTAAAAGACACAATGAATCCAATAAAATGACTGAATTGCTCCTTTCACTTGATGGCCTGAAACTCTGTTTTACTAACTCGTGAATAATAAGATAAAGAAAATTATACGATTAAAAATCTAGATCCATTTAAAAGAGACTGATGTAGTGAAAGTTTATGGGCTTTGGTTCTCTTTCCGGTCCAGGGAGAGATGATGAGAGCTGAGGTATCCAAAGCTGCCAAGTAACATAATGCATGAGGAAGGAGGAAGATTAATATTAGCTTAAAAACCCAGAGACTGGAGCACGTGGGTCTTTGAAGGTAAATGGTCCAGGTGGCCAGGTGATGAAAACAAGCTTCTGTTTCGTTAATCACTGTTCTATCCTCCAATTCTCTTTACTGAAAAGAAGAATCTATCACTTAACTTATTAACTGTGAACTCCCCTTCCCAGGAGTTAAGAAATAATTCTTAACTGGATATTTCTCATTGAAGTGTAAATCTGACCAAGATTTTTTCTTCCATAAAAATAAATGGTTGACCAGTGTCATGGATCATGCAGAACAAAATTATAAAATGCCTTTGTAAAATAATAGAGTAAATTATAATTCATGAGGATCATCACAAATTAAATATTTAAATGCTAGAATACAAATCCATATATTCAGTATGACCCTGATTGTGACAATAAACACTGAAAACCATACTAATACCACAATAACACATTCATCCATAGCAAAAGGATACTTGTTGAATGATGGTATTTTGTTTTTCCACTGAAAAATGTCATTAAGAACTTTTAAAAAAGTGTATCTAAGGAAAAATAAAATGAGCAATTTAGATGTGAAAATTTTGCTATGTGTAACAATGTGTATCATTGCAAATATGTTCATATGCCTTCACATAAAGGGGTCAAGCAATAATTTCACATTTTTAATTTGTAAAATATGCTTTAGGTATTAAAAACTGTTACTCTGAAAATCAGGGAAATTATTAGTGACAGTAAATCTAGATGAATATTCAAAGTAGCAGGGTGCAGTGATTTTCAATATCAAAATAAATTCTGAAAGGATAATTATAGTCAGAAAATAACTCGCCATTGAAACACAGGTGACACTTCTTTCAGTGGGTACTGAGTGAATGTTTTAATCACACTAATAAACTCAGAAAAACCAAAAGTTTTCTGTGTATATGTGCTTATCTTTTTACTGGAACTCATGAAATGCCTTATTCCCTGTATCATTACACATATGCTTCTATATATATATATATATATATATATATATATATATATATATATATTTCTATGCTGTCTTGGAGTCTGTGAAACATTTCTTTAATTGTACTGACCTTCTCCAATTTATTCTTTAATTATGTAAATATAAACACTGAATTTCATATTCTCATCTTCAAAGTATTTAATCTCAACTCTCTTCTTCTACGTAAACTGAATTGTGTCAACATCATCCTTAGTCTTAAACATGATCTTGTTTGCATTACGATTTCAGTCTTCACAAGAGATTTTTCTAAATAAAATGTAGGTTTTATGAGTGAAAATTTTTACTATATATTGTTAATATTAATTTTGTTTAGGCACAATATATTTCTTTCCTATCCAAAAAATACACCAAAGCAAAAGTAGCTGCAATCAATTTATAGTTTCTCCAACATACTTATTTATACCCAGTGTTGTACTTATAGAAATAGACCAGGAAGTGATATAGACAATAGACCATGATTGCTAATAATGTGCTGGCAACATGAATAAAAATTTTGAAACAATGAAATAATCCAATTTTGTATATAATGTCAGAAGCTAATTCAAAGAGAAAAAACCCAACTGTGTTAATTTCAATAATCGTTGGATGATATAATCCAATATATATTATACTAATAATGTTGGAAATTATGTTGTGTTGAGTAATCATACAATTTAACTATGAAGCTGGGCATGGTGGTGCAGGAGGCTGAGATGGAAGGATCACTATGAGTTTGAGACTAGACTGTACCACATAGCAAGAACTTGTCTCAAAAAAAAGTTAATTAGAAAAGATAATGAAATTTAAATATTCAATATTAAATTTAAAGAAATTAGCCTAATATTGATAATAGTACAATTTGGACAGAACATGGGATAGTAAAAACATATTCTGTGAATCACTGAAATAAACAGAAAGTGAAGCACTTGGAGCTGGATATGTCAGGCTGGGCCTGAGTTTCCCAGCCTTAACCCGTCCCACTTAAACAGCACAGCTGACCTCCATCTCAGAAGTCAAGTGAGGTTTACTAGAGGGTGGGGCATACACTTAAGATGGGAGCACAGTCCTCAAATAAATATGACACATTGCTGTTTGGACCTGGGAACACTTGCAACTTTCTTGAGGATGTGCCAGGTCCAGGAAGAAAGACTTTCCATTCTCTTTCTACAGGCATGAGCTCTTATTTTATTTCATTTTTTTCCAATCTTTCTTTCTTTCTTTTTTTTTTTTTTTTTTTGCATAGATGATTTAAATACTCTCTGAACTTTCTAAATCTGTTTACTTTTTAAATTGGGCAATCGATGACCTTCTAGTAATGCGTTTGGTGAGAGGGAGTGTAAATTTGGTCAAGAACTGGTCACATTGGTACAGTCCACCTGAAGGCAAGATTTTTGCACCTTACTTTAATTGAGCAGATTTATGACCTTTCAGTGACAGATGTCATAGGGAAGAAGTGTAAATCTTGCCAAGGCGAGTTGGCAGGGGCTGTGTTTGTGACACCAGCTAAGTCCTGGTAATTGCAATCTTCTTACAAGAAGTGCTCATTTAAGGAGGTTGTATCATTGGACATTAAAGACGAGGGCCAATCGTTCTACAGTAACTGTCACAAAAATCCAGGCCAGAACATGAGGTGTGAAGAGTTATGAAAATGTTCTGAGGGTAATATACTTATTTAAAGAAATGTAGATCTTTGTACATGAATAAATATAGATTAATGTACATGAAAAAATAAAACATCACCTGAAAATAAGCCATACTATAATTTTTGTAGCAAAAATTATAATATGCCCTAGTTTTATTTTCAAGCAAATATGCTAAGACATACCTTGTAAGTCATTGTTATCATTGGTTCCTGGATATCTAAGTCCAAAATAGAGGGCACAGTTCATTGCCATCACTGTGTTATACCTGTGAAAATTTTCACGTATACTGTGGGAAACCCTGCAACTGGCCCTCATCTTTTTTTTTTTTTTTTTTTTCTCTTTCGTTTTTATCGGTACCAGGGATAGAACTCACGACTGCCTGCTAGCAAGGCAGGGCTTATGCCGCTGAGCTAATCCCCAGCCCCTCCTTCATTTTATGTTAATAAGACAACAGGCATCTTAATGTTAAGCACAGGAGATTCGAATTACCCTGTAGCCTCGGACTTGCTAGAACTTCCCACTGTTGATGAATTACCTGCTGATGTGTCAGAACCCGCCCCTTCCCCAATACCTATATATTTGTTACTCTTTCTTTGAGTAAATGAGACTCCATCAGAGCACTGCCTTGTCTCCATTATTCGCGTCTCTTGTCTTTTTTCTCATCCTCTAAGGTCTCTGTTGACTTACATGTGGGTCGGGACACTTTACCTAAGTGAATGGTACCAGTACCCACTAGTTAACACGATCTAAATCCTATTACAGCTCTATTCAACATTTTTTATAGATCTATATCTATTATATATATATATATATATATATATATATATATATACATATATATATATATCTCACATTCATGATTATAGGGATAAGCAATTATGTATTTGCAAGATTATTATTTTCATATTTGTATAGTAGCTTGTTTTGTTTTTGTGATACTAGACTCAAACTCATGACTTTACACTCATCAGGCAGGTGATATGCCCTTGAGTTATATCCCTGGCTCTAGAATGTGGTTTCAAACACCTATTAGAGTAAATCTGAGTAAATGTTCTGATTTTAACTCTATTGTTTACAAGTGTCAGTATTGGCATGCTACAAATTTTTTGTCATTTGTATGAATCATGAATATATTCTCTAACTTTTAAAGTTGTACTAAAATTTATTTTAGTTCAAAACAAATCAACTTTCTTTTTCTCTTTCTTTCTTTGTTTGTTTGTTTCTTTCTTTCTTTCCTTCTTTCTTTCTTCCTGCCTCTCTCTCTCTCTCTCTCTCTCTCTCTCTCTCTCTCTCTCTCTCTCTCTCTCTCTCTCTCCCTTTCTCTCTTTATTGTACCTGGGATCTAACTCAGGACCTTGTACTTTTCAGGCAGGCACTTACACCACTGAGCTAAATCTTCAGCCCCAACAAATCAACTTTATAAAAATATTTAAGTGGATGGAAGGGGGAAAAGTGGAAGAGACAGAGTATGAAAATAAGAATGAAGACGTCTTATGAACATGTACACAAGGAATGCAACATAATGTACTACAAAGATGAACTAAAAAAGAGAAATCAAGAAATGGAGAGAGAACAGGGAGGGAACAGAAAGGGGAGTGAAAAAAGGGCTTAAAATGTATTATAAAGGTGTAACTTTTCCTCACAAGGAATGTAAAAACATGTACTGAGGAGAAAAATTTTAAAATATATATTTAACAACATCTAATTATTGATCATATATAGTACAGGGTGTTGTTTTGTTCCATGTATAGAATGTTTGACATTCAAATTAGGGGAATTACTATATCCATCACATTATGTATGTATAATTTCCCTGAGAAGAAAAGATTCAAATAAAATTAATTTTAATACAAATTTAATAACTTCATTTAAAGTCAATGTTTTTTAATACTGAATTTTAAGCAAAAATTTTCAGTATGACATTGTTAGAGCAATTTACAAATTTTTTGCTAAAAATTTCACATTTTTCATTTTAATATTTAATTTTATATGACAATGTTGTATATAGAAAATAAACATGACAATATTAAACTGTTATGTAATGAACTCATTTATTCAAGCTCTGTTAAAATTGTACCTCATTTTTTTTTTTTTGGTTAAAATTCTATCCAAGTGAGCATCTAATCTGAGACTTTTTTTTCCTATTATCATTATGTTCATCTATTCACAAGTACAAAACTATTATTATTTTTTTTTAATATATCCTAGATTGTTTTGGGAAAACCTATCTCCTTTGGTTATGTTTCAGTAACAGTTAGTTTTTGACACTTTTTTAAAAAACAAATTTTATTTTACTTGGAAAGTGCAATGCAATCAGAAGAATGATTGACTTTCCCAGCCTGCTAGTAAAGTGGCTCCATGTGACCAAGTACTTGGTACTAATGGCAACCGGAAGTGTATTGCTGGATCAGCTCAAATCATTCCCCTGCAAATCTCTATCAAGTCATTTTCAGGTTTATAGTCCATTGTGCCTTATGTGATGTGTTTTCCTTCAAGCTCAATCAGTGTCTGCTTTATGATTATGTTTACAGCAAATAATTGAGTCCTTGACATATATTTTTGATAACATATATCAACACTATGAAACAGACATGAGATCTATAGTAAAGTCATTCATTTGATGAAAATAAATTAAGTACCTAACATGCAATCCATTTTCTATCCACACAAGATGTAGCAGAGATCAAAAGGGGAGAAAAGCCTACAAGCCTGCCCTATGAAGTTTATTTTCTCTTTCGTGCAGGAAAAATAAATATAATCAATTTATTTATCTTTTTTGTTGGGATAGGAGAAAATCTTCACGCAAATAAAACCATCATGGGGACACGATTGGTATTATAACTACAAATAAGAACTCTCGTTAACTATATGTAGAATGTGTGGAATGTGATCATTGGTCAAAGCACCATAAAAGATAAAGCAATGAATCCTCAGTACCATGGGAAGAGCGTTTCCGGAAGAGATATCAGCTAGGGCACACACTGCAGAGAGTACACCTGAAGGTGTGAGGACAAAAAGGCAGATCAGTCGGTGTTGCCAGCTCCACCTAAGGAAGAAGAGATCACTGTGCCATGATGTGAGGTAATAGGACATATTTGAATACCATATCTGCAAATGTCAAGAAAGGTTTTTCTTCACACAAGTTTATCCACTTGTGTGAAATTTTAAGAGGAAAAGAATATGTTAACAGATTTGTTCCACTGAATTTAGCAAAACTGAAAATTATTTTTACAGAAGAAATATAAAAGATGTTGCTTACTTGTCACAGAAAGCATGGGCATATTACTGATAGTATAAATTTAATTTAGAAACAACAAAATAACACTCTATACACAATGCATATTTCATCATTTGTTAATAAGTGCAATACGGCAATTGTTTTTGATCAGAAATTGTGTTAAAGTTTTTAAATAAACATGTCTACAAAATAATAATTAGTTGATATACTCAGAATACAAGCTAAAATATAAAATGTTAAATCATCAACAAAAATAAAATGGTAATAAAAACTTGAAATTAGTTTGAAATCTAAGCAGACATTTATATAGAACACAGACCAAAGGGAAATAAATTTAAAAGGTCAACATGGAAATTTGGAACACAGACAAATTTAATAAACTCTATAATACAGGATTCTTAAATAATGCAGAGAAATTTTTTTTTAGTTTTTTCATATTTCTCTTTATAATAAGACTTTTTATAAAAAGTTACACTTTCCTATTTCAGATATTAACTATTTAAAACAGGAAATTATGTGGCTGTATATTCTTAATCATCAAATTCAAAGAACCAGTAAATATATTGTGGATCTAAATGAAAGAGGTAGGATTTTTCCTACTCATTGGTTATATACTCAGATGGGAAAAATACAGCTTTTAATGCAGTAACAAAATGATTTCATTATTGTTTCACTGTTTGAAGATTGCCATTTTCAAACTTTTATCACAGCTAAATTCTTACTACAGAGCTTGTGAATTTTCTTCTTACCACTTTGTTCCTTTGCACCTCTGTTTGATTTTCATAAACACAAGCACAGAAAATTAGCCTAGAATTATATTACTATCTCACTTCAAAAGAATACTTGCAGAAGGCTTATAGTGCTAATATCATTTTTAATAGGCCTTGCTTATTCTCAACAACACTAATATGACTTTCAGTTATGAACAACTCCATGGAGTAAAAATTTACTTACAAAAAATTGTTTCAACAGGTGATTTGCAACTACTCAAAAGAAAAAATAAGTGCAGATGCTTGACTTGAGGCCTTCATTAACATTAAGGTAATATTCATATTTACATCAAATACTTTGAAATTTTAATGTGCTTTGATGTTTGCCTTTCACAAAAGTTAAAGAAAAAATCACAATATTATTTTGGTGTTATACGATGAATTATCTACTTAAAAATAAACTCAGCTTCTAATTTCTTCAACATAATTATTTCCTAGTCTAAAACAATTTTTTGATGATTTTATATCTGCTCTACACTAAATAAGTTAAGGTAAACAATCTCCAAGCAAGCCAAATGTAAAATGGCACAAATGTATGCAAAAATGAGGAAAATTACATTAATATTTAGGATATTGCCAAGTATAACCTAAGATAATTTGACGTAGTGTTCCTGATTTTAGTCTCATTTTTTTTGCCAGATATCTTATATGATTCCTAAACAAGTGTATTTACTCCCTTCATTATAAAAGTATTAAGTCAGTTACAGTTTAACTTGTGGTATGATGAGAAAACTAGGATTCTACATTCTTTGAATTAAATAACATATTTAGTGAGTTTGTTCTAATTATCATAGCATTATGATCATATTGCATATCAAAGGTATGAAATATTTACTTCAGTTTTCATTCTTTCTTGTGACTTTGTTGACTTGATAATGCTTATAGATTCTTAAAGATCTGTTATGATATTTTGTCATTTGTTTGTTATTCAAGAATAATTTACTGTGTATGTAAATTATTTTGTAAAAGACATAATTACTATCATGTTAGATAAACTACAGAATATGAAGTCAAGCAGTATTAAAATTCATATGAATAAACATATTTTTATTATGAAAATAAACAGAAATATTTGAATTGCTTTTTTATATTTAGTGATCACAAAATAAATGTAATTAATTATATATAGAAAATGAAAAATACAAACATTGATATACAAGATGAAACTCCAGCCTTATTTAATTAGTCACTTAAGTACCCAGCCCATAGATAGAATGCAGGGACAGTGATGGACCAGACCACTACTCTACCATGCCTGAGGTTACATGAGATACCTGGTTGTCATTTGATTTGGGGCTTTGTAAGTCCAGACACAGATTATGAAGGTGTATTTCAGGGCCTGTCAAGGTAGAATCATGATGAATTCTGAGTAGAGATATCCATTGAAATTATCATTCATGTGTAGACAGTGTTGTGTAAAATGGTGAAGATCCTGTAAAGCAATCATAGCCAGCTTGAACTTAGGGTTCCCAGCCGGAGCTCCGGGAGTGACTCCACAGGAAAGTCTACAGGGAGTGTATTGAGCTGGGTCTGCATGAAGAGTTAAGGGCATGCGCTTGGGCAGGGGAGGGGCTGTGAAATTGGGGGAAAATAAGAATAGATGAGTAGCAATGGCTGAATGGCAATGCTGTGATTTTAGTGGTGCTTTGGTTGTTTACTAGTTATTAGGACAAACTATCCAACACCTATAAGTTAGAGACAGCAAGTTTATTTTAGCTCACAGCTTACACAGTTTTCTTTCCACATTGACTGGTGCCAGTGCAGAGTGCAGAGGAGAAGCCATTCATTGTGTGGCAAGTAAGGAGCAGCAAGCAGCAGGCCTGCCATCCTTCTGCCCCTTTTTATTCCATCAAGCTGTAAGTGCATAAAGGGCACAAAGTGGGCGTGACCAGGTGACAGCAGCTGGCTTGTGTAAAGGCAGCATGATGTGGGATTAAAGTGCCTGGGTGCAGGCACACAGAAAATGACAAGTCCTTTTGTAGGGGGCAAAGAAAAGTGTGCCCCTTTTATACGGATAGAAAGAAGGCAGGGGACATCAGATGGAAAGATTTTAATAAGCATCTGAGGTCAAAGTGCTCTGCCTTGTGCTTAGTAGACAAAGTCCTTGAAGCATCAGGCATAAACTCTTGAGGATCTCTAGATGTCCTGGGACCTGAAAGGTGTCTCTTGTTCTGTCTTATCTCCTTACAACATGTGTGCTTGTGGATGACCACTGTGGTGCTGAACTGAATATCCAACTGAGAACAGTGTCTCTGCTGGCAAGCAGGTGCGGGGGGGGGGGGTTTGAGTGGGAGGGTAGGGGGAGGGGTGGGGGTTGGAGATGTCAAATTCCATTGGAACCTTAGGATAAACCCATTGATGGTGCCACTCACAGCCAGGATGGGACTTCCATTATCTATCCCAAAACTATGGCAAACCAAATAGGTTTTCACACATCCTAATTAAGCATTACATATCCATGGTCCAGTTACCTCCTAAAAGTCTGTCACACACCTAGAATCCCACCACTTTGGAGGCTGAGGCAGGAGGTTTGCCAGTGACTTTGAGGACAGTTTGGGCTATACAATGAGTTCAAGGTTAACCTGAACTGTATAACAAGATCCTGTCTCCAAAAAAAAAAAAAAAAAAAAAAAAAAAAAAGTATGATATCCAAAAGCCTCTGCAAGAACCTAGGAGACTTGGTGGCAACTAGGATATAAAATATAACAATCTGCCACTCAGATCAAAAGGCTCATGTGCATCCCATTATGCAAAAGGTATTTAATCACTCTCTAACAGTTGCCAAAAATCCTAATATTAAAAACAGCTAAGTCAGGTAAAAATTAATAGACAGAGATAAGCCCTCAGGGAGTCAGTGCAGATAAGAATAAATCAAAACTGTAACTGGAGGAGCATCTAAAGATGGCAAGACCTCATATTAAAGTTACAATGGCCAGATTTGCATATTTCCTTAAAGGATGAAAGGAATACTGAGATTATACTGTAACTGGTACCTCCATGTTGAAATTTCCTATAGAAACAGACCATTACTACACTAAGGGTGGACCACCCTCTTTCACCCACTGAGAGTAAGACAGAAAATAAGACTAAAGATAAGGATAAGACTATAGATTATCCACCAAGGTTAAAAGACGTCATTCACATGCCCTGGTTATGAGTTCCACTGCCTTACAAGGTCAGTATTAGCTACTACACTTGTAATTTTACTTGGTTGCTTTTAGATTGACCTCTACTGAACCCACCTCATGATTTTGCTCTGTAAAACACTCCCTGAGAGGCGACTTCAGCAGCAACCCACTTGGGCTCTTCCCATCTCTCAGGAGCTATTTTTAGTCTCCACTTCTGCTCCCCATAAACCTTTCTTACTCTTAAGCTTTTTGTGTTTTTCTTTCCTATATCACTAACAGTTTCAAAAGGCTAATGCTTTGCTGTTGAACTGTCATGTCCAGGCACAGTGGGACATATCTTAGTGGAACAGAGAAGTGGGCCAAATGGCTAAAACTGGTCGCATGGAATCAATAGGACATCAAGCATAAAGATCCTTATAAAATATATTATGAGAAGTAATGCCTAGCATAGTCAAGAGATCTAGTATAAGGATCAAGTATGTTTTTATTTATGCTTTTAGGCTGAATTTGTCTTATGGTTTCAAATTTATTTGAAATACCTGGAAACAATTTGAATCGCAGAAGTAGGCCAGATTAATCTGTTAACTGTTGAAATGTCCTCTGTAGACAAATTGTTGCTTAATAAAACCTTTTCTGCAGACTATTTTCCTGAATTGTTGATGTATTCTTCATAGTTTATTCAAATCAGAAGGAAAATAGAATTAATATTTGTGGCATTTTAGCACCAGTGAAAATCAGTAGAATAACTATAGCCCTGCTCCATACCTAATTATTATTTCTGCTATTTCAATTATGTATTTGTAGATAATACAAGAAGCAATCACTCTTAACATATTTTATGATGTCATTCTCAGCAATATAGAGGGAAAATGCAACTTTCAGCATGCTAGATGTCAGGTACACTAAGTTTATATTCCATGAAGTCAAATAATGAATTCTAAGAAGCAATGAAGGTTAAAAGTAAGAAAATGTACTGAGGAACTGGAATTGAGAATTGGAATGGGGAATAGACATAGCTCCTGAGAGACAGGAGAGGTCCTGAATGGGTTATCAGGGATCCTGCTTCTCTGAGAAAGTTTTATAGTGCAAAGTCATGGTGTTGGGTAAAATCTGGGCCAAATTAAAATCAATCAAAAGGTTACAAGTATTGCTACTTGACTAATATGGATCAAATAGTAGCAAGGACATATTGATGACATCATTTACTTGGTAGATAATCTATAGGAATAATCTTGTTTTTATTAGTCTTAGTCATTGCTGGGAGAGAATGGCCTACCTCTAATGAGATAGATAATTATTTACATGGGAAATCTGAAAAAGGGATGCCAGCAATCTTCATTTATCCCTTAAGAGCTATATAAATCTGGTCTTTGTGATTTAATGTTCTTCATATATTCCTCCAGTAACAGTTTATGATTTGTTTGCCTGTTCTCATTGATTCCCAAAAGGGTCAAACCTTCTTGGACTTTCCTGTCATATTATATAATATTTTTTCTCTAATTTAACAGTCCATAATTATAGTGAAATAGCAAAAATGAAAACTCATTTGAATTTCCACATATAATTTCCACAGCATGGATTTACTTCCCTGTCCAATAGAATACATGATAGGCTGATAGAATAATTTATTTTTAAGCTAATTAAGCTCAAATAGCAAGAAAAATTCAGTTTCCTAACAAAACTAGATATGTTTCATGTGCTAGGATTGACATGTGGCAATAACTACCATATTGGACAGTGATGAAAAAAGAATATTTTTATAATTGAAAGTTCTATTGAAGTTACTAATGAGGTAGGTTAGAAAAAAATTAAAATAGCCAGAAATTGGCAATGACTATTATAATTTTAAAGATGAAAACTGCAGCTTAATTTGTTCCCAGTTTAATTCTTCTTTCTTCTTCCAAAACACAAATTCCAATAAATTCTTTTCACCTGGGAATGGATTGGAGCATTCTCTCTCTCTCTCTCTCTCTCTCTCTCTCTCTCTCTCTCTCTCTCTCTCTTGAAATATCCTCTTTCACCAGTAGATTAGGCTGTTTTTAACAACAGGCCATTATCTTACTATGGGGGGCCAACCCCCTTTCACCCACAGAATTGAGGCCAATTCTATCTATTATCAAGTTTCACAGATTTTTACTGTCAAATACTCCCACTTCCAAACTGTAGTGCATCTCATTTGTTTGAATGCTCACTTCATTCCAGATTGCATCCTAACATCACTACCTAAGAACCCTTCTGTGCTTCTTACTGAAGTGTTCTGAAAATTGCTTTTCTCATTATGCGAGTTAGCTAACCTCCAAGAATTTTATGATTAGCGTGGTTTAAGTTTCTCCTCTTGTAGGTAAAAGCAGCTTCTAGGCAGGGAAGAGACTTTATTAAAAATCAACGGGGAATCTTACTAAAAACAGTCTTCTGCCTCTACAGGTAGAAACTACAGATAAAGTAATTAGAAAGACAAAGGAGAAAGAGAGTAGATAAAGACAGGTGACAGGTAATACAATTCTCATAAATATTTATCAGAAACAGTTAACAAAGGAAGGAGGAAGCCAGAGACTTAAAGACTTGGGAGGACCTAGGATATACCTCAGTGGCACAAGCACCTGCCTGGCGAGCACAGTGTCGTGAGTTTGATTCCTGGTACCAAAAATAAATAAATAAATAAATACTAAAGTCCTGGGAAAGCAGCCTTCTCACCCACCTCTGATAATATGCAAAGGAGATAAAGTACAGGCACATAAGGACTCTGATATTATATATAAAATACACATTGTCTTGGTTACTTTTCTCTCTCATTGCTGAGATAAAATACTAGACAATCAACATTAAGGAAGGAATGGTATATTTAGCTCATAGTTTCAACCCATAATCAGTGGGCTCCATGGCAACATGGCACATGGCAGAGGAGCAACAGTTCATGGAAGGGGAAGACAGCAAATGCACCAAGAGCAAAAGGGTACAAAGAAACAAGTTTCTTTTTCTCCCTTGAGCTATCTGCATGCTACGTGTACTAGTGTGTGTAACACTCACATCCATAATCATAGCCCTGGAATTTGAATCAATCACAAACTCTAGAAGCCTGCTCTCATGACGCATGAGGCTTTGGGGAAGACAGCCAGACACAAAGAATAACACACACCTATACATAGATGCTTACATACATATCCTCATTTTAGCATCACTCTACCTGTACCAGGTACACAATGTCCCCTGTACTTAATTTTTACCTTTAAACTGCTCTCACTTACCTACCACAAAAGGACAAGAAGAGATCAAATGGCCAGAAGGAATGGAGAAAAATGTGTTCAAGCTTATGGTCAAAGATGATCATCAGAGAGCCAATTAGATAGCAACAACTTCCAAGTTTCCACATGGGAATGCGAGCAATCACCATTCCTAGATAAAAGGGAGCTGAGGGCAAAATCCCCAGGGTTTTAATTTCTGATGCCTCCTACTCTTCCAGAGTAGCTGTCTAGCTTCTTTGTTTCTATCCTTTTCTAAACAAGGGGCAACAAATGACAATGTGTCTTTAATAAATTTTTAAAAAACTATTCACTGCTTCAAATATTCACCATCGCTGTCATTCTTGTCACATTCTGAAATAATTTTGGAAATCAGCTTTGGTGAATGTCTTAGTTACTTTGTCATGGTGCTGCCATGTCCTGAACCCGAAGTGGTCATCTTTCATGGTCACTTTGACTCTAGGGGACAGAGATCTGACTCTCACGGTGTCAGATTTCATGAGTAAGATAAATGAGGACACACCTTATTGCTTTTAACAGCATGTCTTCCTGATGGATGATGCACCTTCTAATCTTACTCATGAAAAAGCACTTTCATAGGTGCTTTCAAAAGTGACAAGAGCAATGGGCCTATTTTGTTTGAATGAAAGGTGAGTGTTTAATGCCAATGTGTCTTTTACTGTAAAAACTTTTTAAAAATTTAAACATTTGTCACTTTGATCATGTCTTCTACATATTCAGCAATCAGCGTCTTGGGGTTCCACAACCATGGATTCAACCAACCACTGATCAAAAATTTTCTGAAAGAAAAAAATCTAGTAATATCAAAAAACAGAACTTGAATTTGCCATGCTCTTTTCTATACTGAGTACACATAAATGAAATGATGTGCTTGCAATGAATAGGCTTATTATATTTTATAAGGATTTTACATTTGATTTAACTTGTATGGAAGGATATGCATCGTGCAAACACTTCAGCATTTTAAATAAAAGAATTAAATATTCACATATTTATTATTATCAGAATTTCTTATTTTTTTATTTAAAGAAAAGGAAAGAAAAAAATACATGGGTACATAAAAAAGGGTAGAAATAATATAAAACTACAGAAAAACAAATGGTAAGAAATTGCCGGTTGATAAGCTACACATTGTCATCCTAGAAATAGCCGTTCAGGTTACAAAATTAAAGTATTCAAAATGACATTCAAAAAGTGACACTGCAAACAGTTCTGCTCAATGGTTGAACAAAAACTCAGTAATATGGTTATCAGTCCTACAAACTTGTTTTACATCTCAAAGAGGGTAAGGTTAAACATATCAAAACAGAACAAAACAGTTAAAAAAACAATTTAAAGAAATACAGATTTCAAAGCAAGTCCGCTGGAGATCCTCACTGTCCATCCAACTGTCTCTAGTTTCTTACAAATTGTTGTCCCCATCTTCACCCACATTATATACATATTGCATATTATAGAACTAATCAAATCATCACAGAATGATGAAGGTTTTCCAGGTCTCCAAGATCTAACTTTGGGGAAGACAACAATAACCACCATCACATCTCTCATTCTCTTCGTGGCAGCCATCTCCATCCCTACATACACTGAAATTGAACTCAAGAGACTAGACCAATATCACTCTGATCAGTGAACAACAGTATTGCTAGAATGTCTCTTCTTCAGAGTATCTATTCATTACATCTTGCATTATATAATCTGTTCCCGTAAATAATTAAAAAAAAAAAAACTCATGTTTGAATTTCTACATATATATCTATCCTCTCTATATTATAGGGAAAAACAAGTCATAACAAGACATCAAAACAAATTCCTAGAAAAACATGCAATGGGTAAGACATATAAGACCACAATATAGGTGACCTTCCGTAGTTACTATGTTTTCTCTTGTTATTTCAATAAATTTGTCCACATGATCGGCTTAATATAGTTAAACATAGTATTACCTATTTTTATAAAAACTTAACTTTGAAAGCATTGTAGGATTTGAGAGCTGTTAATAATTAATATCAGTATGGATATCCTTTACATCTTGTCATCTTCAGAGTAGTTGCCTCTACTTTTAGGGTTGATACTAAGAAGCATACCAAATTCAAATAAAATCAGCCAAGGCAAACCCATGGTCTTATGAATCAGATTCAATTAAGATCAGTCATAGTAAGACAATGTAAGTAATACAGGATTTCAGTTTAAGTTAATAATAAAGTAAGGATAGTTACCATGGTATAACCTGCTATTTTTGGGTCAGATGTCTGTGCCCTCAAATCTGATGAGTGGAGAGACCAGAACAAATTAAATTCAAACTAAATATGGCAATAAGACTACTGTGTCTTTTAAATCCTGATACACTATTAACAATGACCTCTGCCTTTTTTTATAGTGCTTCAGAGCTGTCTATACTAAAGACTATAGCTTACCATCTCTGCCTCATGGCTGCTACTCCACTTTTCTGCTATAATTTGTCCACCTTATTCCCTCATTCCACTGTCTGCCCCGTTCATTGAGGCCTCTCTGCCACTGTTGCTGGAATCCTGGTACCCCTTTCTCTCTTTCTCTGGAATGTCCTTCAGCACTCTCTATAGGGTTAGATTGGTGGCCATGAACTCCCACAGTTCCTCCTTGTCTTGGGAGCATCTTATTTCTCCATTAATTTTGAGAGAGAGTTTTGATGGGTATATGAGTCTTGGTTGCATATTATTCTCTTTCAGGACTTGGAATATTTCTCCCCATTCCCTTCTTGACTTAGAAGTTTGTGTTGATAAGTCTGTTGTTATTTTGATAATTTCCCATTGTAGATAATCTACTTCTTTTCTCTGTCTGCTTTTAATATTCTGTTCTTTGGATTCTGGAATATTCTGTGGATTTCTGGAATCTTGATTATTATATGTCTAGGCGTAGATCTGTTTTGATTGTAGGTAGCTGGTGTTCTGTATGCCTCTTTTATCTGGATATCATTTCTTTTTGCTATACATGGGAAATTTTGCTTTAATATATCTGTGAATATTCTTTGTATTTCATTTTTGGTTGCTCCTGCTTCCTCACTCACATTCTTTATTCTTAAGTTATGTATCCTTTTGTCATCTTCTAGCCTTTAAATTGTTTCTTTCTGGTTCCTTGTTATTTTTAAGATGTTTTTTCTTTCATGATCATATGTCATAAATCTCTCTTCAAGTTTCAGAAGGCTGGCTTTAGTTTCTGTCAGGGTATTTTGCCAGTGTTCAATGGAGTTTTTAGTTTCCTGGTAATCTCTTTGATCTGTTTCATGTATTCTAAGTTATGTTTAAATTCTTCTTCAGAAGTTTCTCTTTCTTTTCTGATTTCCTCAGTTCTTCCATCTATGTTCTCTTGGATGGGGCTTGTCATTTCTTTAATTAATCTCTTTATATCTGGACTCACTTGGATCAGGAGTACAGCTTTAAATTCATCTATGAGGTCATGGAGGTATTTTTTTTTAATTTTGGCTGATGCTGTGTCCAGTATTGGATGGTTACTGTGCTTGTTCTCTTTAGTGTTTACTTCTCCTGGGCTTATTTTCTCATGTTGGGCAGCTGGAGATTTTTTTAAATTTTTATTCCTTGTCATGTTTCTTGTTTCTTTCAGACTGGAGTGTCCTGGGGGTCTATGGCCCTCTCTGTATTGCTTAGGTCCTTTCAGAAGTGTGCTGACATGAGTTTTTGCTGTCCTCCCCAATTTGCTGTTATCTGGGGTAGGCAGGGATTCAGGGATGGTGCAGGCTAGCCTTCAGCCTCTGTGCCAGTCAATCCGTAAATTAGGCTGTACTTTCTGGATGTCACAGAGTTGTGACTATTTTGTATGTGCTTATTGGGCTACAAGCAGAGGCTTAGTTCAGTCCCGGCAGATCCTGCCAGTTCTCTCTGTGCCAGAAGCAGCTGACTAATGTCATTGTGGCACAGGGTTCTGCTCAAATCCCAGCTGTTCTCTTCCAGAACTCTCTGTGCCAGGAGCACCAGGACAGCGGGTCTGCCCAATTCCAAGATGTCTTTGACTAGTTCTCTATATGATGCTGAAGCCAACATGGCGTCAGGCTCTGCCCAATTTTAAGATGTCCTCCACCAGACCTCTCTATGCCTGGGGTGACTCAGTGATGTCACCAAGCCACAGGTTCTGCCCAACTCTAAGATATCTTCCGCCAGATTTTCTGTGTTATTGATGTTGCCATGGTTGCGGGCTCTGCCCAGTTCCAAGATGTTCTCTGGCTAATCATGGCAGCAGTGGGACCCAGTGCCCAGTACTCACTAGATCTCAGTGCAGGTCCTCCTCTTGAGTCTACTGCACACCATGCCGCTTGCCCTCACTGTGCTCCCTGCACTACGTGGAATGGTCAGAAAACTGCACAGCATGCGGCTTCAGAACTCCAGAGCCTTTCACAATCTCCTCTAGTGCAGCTAGGCAGCCCTGGCTGCTTCGCAGGGACCTGGGTCTCAATTTCCAGCAGTCACCAAAAGTCAACACAGCTTTTCCTGTTGGGTCCACTGGTCAGTTTGCCGCATTAAAGGCGCGAGATTTGCAGCCTCCCGTTATCAGCCTTCGCAGTTTCAGCATGACTTTAAATCCTCCAGCTGCGCTTTGCTGGTTAATAAAAATTGTTATCCATTCATCTGGCCCTTTCCATGTTGTCATATTCTAGCATCTAATATGATTTGTTTGGAGAGACTCTCTGCCCAATCCCCTAGCAAGCCGCCATTTTTGAAACCCCCTATTATCAGAATTTCTAGAACCTATCTTTTTAAACATCAGCGGGTAACAATATATGTAAATTTGTATACTTTTTTACATTTTCATGTATTTTTTGTCCTTGAAAACATACTTGAAAAGGTAAAATATCCTTATTTTAAAATTTATGTTTGCATGAGTAATTTGTGTAAGTTAATGAATTAGGCAGCCTTCTCACTAGTGGATTACAGTACCTAGCACCCACAGTCTAATGGAGAAGGGGCTGAACTGGCTCACTGTTCCTGGGATTTACTCTGTGGCCAGCTGAGTCCAAGGCAAAAACAAAAGCACAGAAAGAAGGGCAAAACCAGAGACTAGAGTACTTTCTTCCCCTCATTCTCCCGTGACCTCTATTTTCAGCCAGGCCCTACTTCCAAATGGCACATTCAGCTATGGACACATTTGTGCATTAATTCACTGATGATTATAAAGCCCCATGACCCAATTACATTCAAAGTGACCAGTCATGACATTTTAAGTGACATTTTAAATCTTAGTTTAACAGAATTTAAGTCATTTGAAGATTTTGAAAAAAAGTAGGAGGAAATGATATTGTTCAACATATTAAATAGTAGGTTTATTAGCAATTTTAGACATCTTATCTCACTTAATCATACAATGAACTTGAGAATGATTAGCGACAATAGCACATGTGAATTCAGTGTTTAAGAGAAAAACTGACAATAGCAATACAAATTATCAAATAAATACAAAAAGAGAAATCTTGTTAAGTAGTACTTATCTATTTGTACCCCCATTTAATATTTTCCTGAAATGTTATTAAACATTTGAGCCTTAATTTGTTTGATTCAGAATTAATATTTCCAGTGTGTTACTTAGAAATTTAGTTAAAGCAAAGATCAGAAGATTACCTACTCTTCAATTCGACAAATTATGTTAGTTTCTTAGAGTTAGAGAGCTAGGACAGGAACATATGTTATTATCAATCTGCCTGCACTTATTTTGGATTACAGATATAATTTACCATATTTTAGATGAAAGAATTCTTAGCTTGATATGAACCAGGTTTCAAAAGGAAATGGTATTCAAATTCACATCAAGATTTCATGTGCAGAAAGTTTATTGAAGGACCATAAAGAATATTCCTTGATATCCCAGAGAAATAGGAATGTATCATACCAAGTTTCAATCAAGCTTTCTAAGCACATACCAGTCTTTATCGAGAACTTTGAAGAGCACCATTCTGTGAGATATTTTATGTTCAGATTCCTATTGAAAGAATACAATTTTGTATTTTTTAAATTTCATTTTCCTAAACAAGACTATGAAGGATTAGTTAAGAAGATTTAGCATATAAGGCAGATATTTAATGGCATGCCACATGAAACAATTCTTTTCCAAATTTCTCTGTGATCATTGATTTTTCTACTCTAAGAAAAAATAAATGTCAAAAATAGACTAGTATCTCATATCACAAGAAATTTGAACGTTGAGAAAGAATGCACCTTTCAAGAACATAAATACATTTTGAAGTTCTATATCATTTTCATTGTTTTGTTGGGTTTTGTTCAGTTTTATTTGTTTGATTTTGTTACATCCAATGTCATGAGCAGCTGTTTCAAAGATAGCAAGATATATTATGGCACCTATTTTGGATTTACAACTGTCTTGTTTTGAAGTCCTTTATTGCATTCATTGTTTTGCTTTTATTGACTGTATTCTGTTCTATCCTATTTGATTTTTACTATGTCTAAATGTATCTGCAGCTATTTTGAAGACAACAAGAGGCAGTATGGTACCTATTGTTGATTTTATATTGTTTTGAAATCGTGTATCTCACTGGTTTGTTTACTGGTTTTATTCTGTTTTATGTTCTTTGGTTCTATCCTCTTTAAAATAAAAAAAAAAGAACTTAAATACAAGTTTAAGGATAGGAAAACAGGGAAATGCAGAAACACATGCAGTGAACTATATTTAACTACTTGGAAGAACAAAGTATTTCTGTAAATGAAATAAAAGTATTCTGATATACGTATACTTTTGGATCCTACTTACAGTAATATTTTATAATAAAAGTCTAATTAAAAGCTAAATTAGACATTATGACATTGAAGGAATCACAACTTATTTAGTGAAAAAAGAAACTATATAATGCTATGCTATTTTAAAGTTTAAAGAACCTAAGCACGCATGGGAAACCCAATGTCATTTATTTCAGCATTTGTTTAAGATAGTCTGAAATCATTGCTTTATGTAAAACTGGCCTTGATTTCCTTCTGAATATATTGGGGGTGGGGAGTAGAGAAGAGAGAAAGAGAGAAACAAGGAGAAACAGAGAAAAGAGGTGAGAGAGGATGGGAGAGAGCTACATGTACTTAAAAT